>NC_057917.1:67702146-68330360 GCF_018873765.1 Telopea speciosissima | reverse complement strand
ACATATTTTGGGTCTGAAACTTGGTATCCAATTTATTTTAGACCATTTAAACACAATGGCATGCCCAGATTTGCCAAAAAAACAAGTCTAAATATGAGTTTTACTTTGGAATCCTACAAATAGGTGATGATTCTTGGACTGTTGGAGTTGAATCTTCACTTTAGCACTTGAATCTCACTTCAAACAATGCAATCCACCCAAGATTTGAAAGAAAGAGGAAGAAATTTGAGGGAGAGAGCTGTTTGAGTGTTTTCCCCTTTGTTTAGAGAGCTATGGACAGAACTATTGACATTTTCGAGTTCTGTCCATTGCCCTCTTTTAATAAAAATGGGCACATGGGTCAAATGGGCAATCAAAATGGGTAAAAACCATGTTCTAACCTGATACCGAGATCTCGGTGAGATATTGAACTTTTAAAACTAAAAAAAAAACTGAAAAAAATGTGTACCGAGACAACACCAAGATCTCGCCGAGAAAGTGTAATTTTAGAATCCGTATGGCATCTCGTCTCGGGATCTCACGAAATCGAGAAACTCGGCGAGATCTCGCAAGTTCTGGAACCATGTCTCAAACACAATTTACAAATCTCAAATGGATGGGTATCCTAACTATCATTTACCCTTTAGAAAATAATAGGGGAAAATATAGGGACACCCTCTCAACTATGGCCTGTTTTCATGTATATCCACTCATCTTTAAAATCTTTCAAACACACTCCCTCATCTATTGAAAGTAAGTAAGTAAATTAGTCGATCAAACTAACTGTTGTTAGATTTACACGTTAATGCTCACCCAACTATTTTTTTAGGACCAAATTGCCCAAATTACAAATTTAAAGATGAAAATACCCTCTATACCTTAATACGTTAAAAATCTAAAAGACTAAACTACCCCAAATTAATAGAGGTGGGGTGGGGCGGTACAGGGAGTGATGGGGTGAGGAAGATAGTAGAAATGGGGGGTTGATGTGCCCATTTTTGTCTTCAAACTTTTAATTTGGGCAATTTGGTCCTAAAAAAATGATTGAGTGAGTATTAACGTTTAAAACTAATGGCAGTTAATTTGATGGACTAATTTAATTATTTTTAATAGATGAGGGGGTGTGTTTGAAAGGTTTTAAAGATGAGGAGATGTGCATGAAAACACGCCATAGTTGAGGGGGGGTCCCTATATTTTCACCAAAATAATAAAACCAAAAAAGGTATTTATAAACAGTAAACCCATAAGAGAAAGGAATTATTCCGTTATGACACATGCAATTATAGGCACTAAGAAAATTCCTACTGCTCTATTTAGTATTTACAGGAAAATATTTTCCCCCCACTGATGACCGAACCTTTCTTTGTTTGTTAAAAGCTCTTGGCATGTCCTGTGCGGTTTCCACCTAGGAGCCAAGTGGTATGAGACAAGGCCACGAGGTAATGCTGGAACAGGAAGTCAAAAGTGCGTGTGTGTAACTGTTTAAAGGATTGGGTGAGCATTGGTGGTAGGTATATTTTACCGGTTAAGTGCCGCACGCCGGCGGTGTGTCCATCCCTCATTCCTCCTCCCTCAGAAATATAACACAAAGGAAAATACTGAAACATGGAATATCCAACGCATGGGGAACTCCCAAATCACGCTCACTCATTTAGCTGTTCTCGCTGGGCCTGACTGTCTTTCACAATACAATTTTACAAGTATCTCATCACTCACCCTTTCCAGTCCAGCCCACCCTGTAAATAGAACCACGACCACCACGACTCCTTCAGTACCTCTCTCTCCCTGTCTTCTTCACACCTTCAATTCCTCCGATCTCAGTCTCTCTTGAGATTCGTAATTTTTTCTCTCCAGTCCTGATTAGACCTTGAGAGCTCGACTAGTCTCTCTTTCTTTCTCTCTCTCCCAACGGTTCCACCTATTTTTACAATACGAAGAAGCGTCGAACCACATTCCATTCCAGTAGTCTTGGCTTGCTTGCTAGTCTCCCCTTCTCTTGAATCGAGGGGCGACAATGCTTCTCTTGCTATGGGTTCTTCTTCTCTCACCAACCCATCTTATTCTCTCTCTGAATCAGGAAGGCCTCTACCTGCAACAAGTCAAGCAGGGCTTTGACGACCCAGACGGAGCACTCTCCAACTGGAACGACAGAGACGAGACTCCTTGTAACTGGAAAGGCATCAAATGCGACTCCATCACCGGTTTCGTGAACTCGGTCGACCTCTCCAGGACCAACATCGCCGGACCCTTCCCTACCCTCTTCTGCCGCCTCCATAATCTCTCTTTCATTTCTCTCTTCAACAATTCCATCAACTCGTCCCTCCCTGATGACATCTCTACGTGTCAGAATCTCCAGCATCTTAACCTCGCCCAGAACCTCCTTGTCGGTTCCCTCCCCTCCTCCCTCTCCGACATCTCAAATCTCCTCCACCTTGACCTCACTGGAAACAACTTCTCCGCTGATATTCCGGTTAGCTTTGGCCGATTCCCGCGGTTGGAAGTGCTCTCACTCGTCGGGAATCTCTTTAATGGAACCATTCCGTCGTTTTTCGGAAACATTTCTACTTTGAAACAGCTTAATTTGTCCTACAACCCGTTCTCTCCGAGTCAAATCCCTCCGGAACTCGGTAACTTGACTCGTCTCGAAGTTCTCTGGCTCACTCAGTGCAATCTCGTGGGTCAGATTCCAGACTCTCTCGGCCGGCTTCAGAGCCTGCTGGACTTGGATTTGGCCATGAACAATCTTCACGGTCCCATACCCATCTCGATTACTAATCTTTCCAGTGTTGTACAGATTGAGCTCTACAACAATTTTCTGTCAGGTGAACTACCAGCAGGGATGTCGAATTTGAAAGCCTTGCGGAGATTGGATGCTTCCGAGAACAACTTGAAAGGAACAATTCCGGATGAGTTGTGTGCTTTACCTCTGGAGTCGCTCAACTTGTATGAAAATCGCTTTGAGGGAGCTTTGCCTGCAAGCATTGCCATGTCTCCGAATCTGTATGAATTGAAGCTTTTCGGGAACCGGCTTACCGGAGAGTTGCCCAAGGACCTTGGGTCGAATTCCCTGTTGAAATGGATTGACGTTTCAGAGAATCTGTTGTCAGGAGAGATACCGGCGAATTTGTGCTCAAAAGGCTCTCTTCAAGAGCTTCTTCTCATCTCTAATATGTTCTTTGGGCAGATTCCGGAAAACCTTGGTCATTGTTGGAGCTTGACTAGAGTTCGATTGATGGGTAATCGGCTCTCCGGTGAGGTTCCTGCGGCGTTCTGGGGATTGCCCCACGTGAATCTACTTGAGCTTGCTGGGAATTTGTTCTCTGGTGAGATATCGAAAATGATCTCTGGGGCCTCTAATCTCTCCGTTTTGCTTATCTCGGGAAACAGGTTTATTGGACGCATACCCGATGAGATTGGAATGGTGGAGAATCTCGTTGTGTTTTCTGGTGGTGATAACCATCTTTCTGGTCCTCTACCTGCAACTTTAACGAGGCTCACTGAGCTCACCAGGCTAGACCTTCACAATAACCAACTTTCCGGTGAGCTTCCCTCTAGGTTCGTGTCGTTAAAGAAGCTCAATGAGTTGAACCTTGCGAACAATGATCTATCTGGGAAAATCCCAACTCAAATTGGGAGCTTGCCCGTGCTCAATTATCTCGATCTCTCGGGAAATATTTTCTCTGGAAATATCCCGCTTGAATTGCAGAATTTGAAGCTGAACAGATTTAATTTGTCAAACAACCACCTCTCTGGAGACCTTCCTCCTCTGTACGACAAGGAAACTTATAGGAATAGCTTCTTGGGCAATCCAGGCTTGTGTGGGGATCTTCCGGATCTCTGTCCCAGGGGAAGTGAAGCAAGGAACCAGGGTTTCGTCTGGTTGCTTCGATCAATATTTATCCTTGCTGGCATGGTCTTCATTATTGGAGTTGGCTGGTTCTACTGCAAGTACATAAGTTTCAAGAACGTGAAGAACGGTATTGACAAATCCAAGTGGACTTTGACTTCGTTCCACAAACTTGGTTTCAGTGAATACGAGATCTTGGATTGCCTTGACGAAGATAACGTCATTGGCAGTGGAGCTTCTGGAAAGGTATACAAGGCTGTACTCAGTAACGGAGTGGCAGTTGCTGTGAAGAAGCTTTGGGGAGGATCAAAGAAGGATGATAGCGGTGACATTGAGAAAGGTCAGGTTCCAGACGATGGCTTTGAGGCAGAGGTTGAGACATTGGGGAAGATCAGGCACAAAAATATTGTCAAACTATGGTGTTGCTGTACGACCAGAGATTGCAGGCTTCTTGTTTATGAGTACATGCCAAATGGAAGCTTGGGTGATTTGCTGCACAGTAGCAAGGGAAGCTTGTTAGATTGGCCAACAAGATATAAGATTGCAGTGGATGCAGCCGAGGGGCTTTCCTATCTGCATCACGACTGTGTCCCTCCAATCGTTCACAGAGACGTGAAATCAAACAATATCTTGTTGGATGGTGAGTTTGGGGCAAGGGTGGCCGACTTCGGGGTTGCCAAGGTTGTTGACATGATTGGGAAGGGACAGAAATCCATGTCCGTGATCGCTGGTTCATGTGGTTACATCGCACCAGGTTCGTCAAAACCATCCCTCAAACTTGAGAATTGTATTTTTAAAACTCTTGAATGCCTGAATTTTGTAGTTCAGTGAGATTTTATTAGCTTACAGATTGCCCATATCTGTTATCTTTTTAGCTAATTTTACACAGTTGATAGCTTCCCTGAACTTGTATTGAATTTGATGCAGAGTATGCATATACTCTTCGGGTGAACGAGAAGAGTGACATATACAGTTTTGGAGTGGTCATTCTAGAGTTGGTAACAGGGAGACTCCCTATCGATCCTGAATTTGGGGAGAAGGATTTGGTGAAATGGGTTTGTGTCACCTTGGATCAGAAAGGAGTTGATCACGTGATTGATCCAAAGCTGGATACTTGTTTCAAGGAAGAGGTCTGCAAGGTCCTCAATATTGGTCTCCTCTGCACAAGTCCACTTCCCATAAACCGCCCCTCAATGCGAAGGGTGGTGAAGATGCTGCTAGAGGTGAGTCCTGAGATCAGCAACCAGAAAAAGGATGGAAAGTTGTCCCCATATTTTTATGAGGACTCTTCTGATCAGGGAAGTATAGCTTGAGATTGTTGTGCAGGATTTTCCAGTACTCAGTGGAGGGAAGGGAGAGCTGATGGTTTATGCTTCTTAATTTGTTCTTCAATCAACTAATTCATTCTGTCGTGGAATGTTTCTTTCATGGGAGAAAAGTAACTTGGGAAGAAGGATGAAGGATGATTTGGCTTTTCACATGCACGTACGCATGGTATTTCACTATTTGTCTTCCTGATCTGATCTTTCATCTTGCTCGTCTACTCTTAAATCCTCTCATTCCTCTCTGAAATTTGAGAGAGCATTGGCTTACATACCCTCATGGGCACACTTCACCCTTGTGGCTGAGACAGCTCCACTTAATGTAGGTAGAATGGTAGATGTATCTTTTTATGTTGTTGATTCCCTCCCATTAAGTGAACCGTGGTCCCCTTTCTCTTCTATCAGCATCATATATTAATACTGTTAAAGTGTTTGTCTGGCCCTCCAACTTTGTCTAAAGAAGTTCCAGTCTCTGCAAACCAAGAAGATTTTTTTTTTTCCGGATGAAATGCAAAACAAGATTGAAGTTTCATTTCTTTTAAAAGAAAGATTGAACTTGCATCGGGAAATTAAATACTAGCCATGGAATTCAAAAATGGTGCCTGTTTCTTTAATTGTTTTTCTCTAATAAATTCTGAGAATTTTGACACCAACTAGCTCTTAATAGTTTATAGTAGGCGAAGATGGTGATGTGGATAAGGGAAAGAAGGGGAGTTGGGGCCTCGGGGTAACTAAAATTAGTATAAAGCTACTTAGTTGGCCCAATAGTGGCTTCATATAATAGCCACCATAACCTCCTCATGTGCCAAGATCTCAGTTCATGTCTTCTGCCAGAGCTAAAAGAAGCCCTTTTTACCTGGGCTATTTCTTAAATCAAAATTTGATATTTTCACAGGATCACTCACATCTGGTGATACCAGCAAAGGAAGAAGATATGAGGCAAAAAGGAAAGTCATGCATACATGACCAATGTAAGAGGGGTTCTTCATATTCTCTGTGTATTTTTGGCACGCCAATGCTTCCTGGGTCTGAGTAGTCTGACCTTGAAAACCTTTCAAATGTTTTAAATGCAATATAACCAGACAATGGCAGCAGTGACTAGTCAGTAGCCTAGTCAAAAGTAGTCAAAGATTGACACTTTTCATTTTTTTGGGAATTCTCATTGTACTGAAACTAGTGTTCAGGGCGATTCATATTATAGATTACTTGCAGTTCACGGAGAATTATGTCCTGCATAACAGATTTGGTAAAAATGGCAATGGCTGATGATCATTGTTGAGTGGATATACTGTGTAAAGATCTGTGTTGACCTGACCAGCTTTATTCCCTTATCTGACAATTGCCACTGTTAGCTCCATTTTGATAAACTTTGTAAGAATTGATGGAGCGCTAGAACTTGTGGAAGGACAGCCCACCCCAGCCCAACCACCCCACCAAGAGTCCCAGAAAGGCCCATAAAGTAACCTACCAAAAGCACACAAACGTGTCTCAAAAGTACACACCTTTGATGATACTGAAAGTTCTTGTTAAGATGAACTTTCCACATTTTAGATTTTTGGTAGCAAATCCAAATTTGGTGGCGGAGAAGAGCCAAAAGTTTTTTTTTATTTTTTTTGGTAAAGAGCCAAAAGCTACAAAAAGCATAGTATGATATTGTACAGTTTCACCAAGAAAACATCAAACTAATACAAGCCAGGGTAGCTTTTAGCTGAGCCCACTAAACTCATTGCTGGATTTATTAGAAACTCAGAGGACTTAACACAAGCTAAAGGCAAGTTTCTTATTGATTGTTAGGACTTGGGAATTAAGATGGATACTGGCATGAAATTTGTGAAGCGACTCTTGAGAAGTTCGCTCTCTATTTATATCTTGTACGTTTGTGATGAGTCAATGGTTGATGTCAATTGACAAGACTAAATATACATCAGCAACAGTTCGGCATATACAATATGAATGGTGACGGAGGTGATACTCAACAAGAATTTCACTGCCTGTTTAGGGAGAACATCCAAGTTGAGAATTGTCAAACTGTAACTGGTCAAAATCTTGACTAGATGTTTGTTTTGTATAGAGTTTATAAAAAATGTTTTTAATTTATTATATTAAATTATATAATATTTGAAAAACATTATCAAAATGTTTTGGGTCTAGTCATTGATCATGAAGCTCCTTTAGTTGATTGCAATGGATTTATCTTTGTGGCGATAATTTTTATACCATGGTTGTAAGGGATCCAGATCCTCTACTGCAGAGCTGCCCGGCAAGACCGTGCTGCCAAGACACAATGAGGCGTGCAATGACTGTCTTACCCCTGCCCGAGCGCCTTGCCCGAGTGGGGATAAGGCGATCATTACGCACCTCACCGTGTCTTGGTAGCACGGTCCTGCCTAGCAGCTCGACAGTAGTGGATCCAAATTGTGGTTGGAAATCCATTGTGAATGTTGGTAGTGTTGGAATAAAGTATAATGAAAATATCTAAAACAAGGGGTTTTCAGGTTATACCTCTTGTAGTATCATCATTTTGTGCAATTAAGAACAAGTTAAAGGTTATCCTTTAAGATCACACACCACCACTTGGTGTGATCTTATCCGTTAGATTGTAGTTTCCTAAGTTAACTTCTTCTATTTAAGGAAAGTTTTGTTGAAACCTTAATTGCACAGAGTATAATTTGCACAATATTATTTTTTAAGAGAAAACATATTTTGAGAGAAAAAAATAGTGTTTTCTTATTCTTCAAGCAAGGGTTTTGGTCATTAGAGGTCGTGCAATTGATAGAGATCATGATCTTGTGTTGTATTCCTTTGGAGGAACATATCACTTGTGTGTTTTAAGTAATCTACAAACTCGATTTGATTTTGTTATCACACGTGTTCATCGAGATCCTTGTTCTATTAATTCTTGTAATGAATCTTTGAATTGTTGCACTTCCGCTTCTGCTGCCGCCAACAATAGGTAGGAATTTCAAGCATTAGCTTTGAAAATTCTTACCCTGCAAACTACTCAAAAGCATGTGAATGAATTGATTATTCTGAATTTTTTTTGTTAATCATCAAAGGACAAATTCAATAGGATCTGCCTGCGATCAAAATGGTTTTCGGAAGCATTTTTGTTCGCTAGGTTACCAAACACCAAACTACTCTTTGTGAACAAAATCAGAAAAAAGTACTTCCTGAGAACAAAATTGTTACCAACGCAGCCGAAGTAGTCCCAAAACTAGGATCAAGCCTCCTATAAAAACGGGACAGTCCAGCTCTAGTTCGTTTAAGATTCTAGACCTTAAAGTCTCAAACACTCAAATATAATATTTCATTGAAATATAACCTTTTTTTGTATTTATGACATAATTGTTCTTATATAAATTAATATTAACTAATCTTAAATAAGTAAATAGCTTGTAATAACGACGTGACTGTTTTAAACAGCCAGTATTGTATTTGTTAACCCTTCTTTGAATTTGTCTCCTCCCAAAGATGCAATAGCTTGCACCAAAGTTTAATGAGCATATGGGTAAAAGAATGTTGCCAGGTTGTGTGGTTCCTCCGCCTAGCCACAACAATCACACAAATTTTTTTTTTTTTGGGTAGAAACATCCACGTAAAATTTACACCTTGCCTTCGGTGAAATAAAAATTCCCATCCACGTTGATACCCCTACAAACACTTTCAGTGACCCTTCTACCAACCAGGCAGCAGTCTCTCGCCCTTGGCGTTATCTTATATAAGTAGGTGGAAGTGTGCCTATGTTTGTTTTTTTTAACAGACTGGGCTAGTGGGCTTAGTATTGGTACTGGCACCTCTTACCATGCGGCAGATTGTGAAGTGCTAAAAATCACTAACTCTTTTTGTCATGTGGTAAATAATGTTGCATGAAGTGTGATTCTTGTTTTCTTAACTTTAGCAAATGGCAAACAACCGCTAGTTCGGTTGGTTGTAGGGATTGCAGGTTCCCCCCCAACCTCAAGGGAGACATGCACTCAATCAAGCTAGTCTTTTGGTCTATCCGATCATAGGATGTTAGGTGGTTGGACCTAATCTCTGTCACATAGAAAATCAGTTAGGGTTCCAAATTTTGTGTGCAAAGTCGAGTCTCATTGTATCGTGATTATTTGTCAAATTTGAACTCAATCAAAATTGATCCAGTCACATGGAAAGAAAAAAAGAAAGAGCCAATCTTGTGGTCTATCTGATCATAGGATGTTAGGTGGTTGGACCTAATATCTATCACATAAAAAAATTATTAGGGTTCCAAATTTTGTGTGTAAGTCCAGTTTCATTGTATCGTAATTATCTATCAAATATCTATCAAATTTGAACTCAATCAGAATTGATCCCCTGGATGTATATTTCTTTGAAAGTTTATTACATTTTGAATAACAAATGGGTGACCAGAAATACAAAGAAAATATGTCTATATATAAGGGGTAAATGATTGAGCTAGAAACTGAAATGTCTCCCATCTAGGCCTTCTCCTTCCTATTCAATAATTGAATTTGTCAAATTATCTTTCTATGATACACATTAGACTCATAGTGCACGGAAACTTTCATGGATGGACTGACCACCAGAAACTTTACCAAAAAAGGAAAGAAAATGTTCATTACCTTTGAATTAACAATAAATATGATTTTAAATAGAATTGAACGCTTTTAAAAAAATTTAAATGGCCAAACAAGACTGTTGTGACACAAAACTGAATAAGAGACTAAAAAAATCGAAGTTAAGAATGTTGTGCTTTTAAGCCCTTTCTTTCTTCTTTCCATCCCATCTTAAACCGTACAATTTAACTGGGCAAACGCTAAATGAATTTGAATGGAAAAAGAAAGAAAGGGAAAATTTCTTTTACTTTCGTATTCTCATCTTATATTTATTCAAAGTCTTACCCCCAAAAAAACAAAAAAATCTCCTACTCAAAGTTTCGTTTTAGTTTTTCCAAAGAGGCAAACTCTTACTTCTCTTCTCCCTGTCAAGTCTTAATTTCTATATTACTATTGCTCTCCTTCCAGCCCATAACCCCTTTCATTGGTGCCCCACTTCGATCCACAGCCTCTTTCTGACATCTCCCCAACTCTCCGCCATGAGACCATGATCAACTCCAACCATGGTTAAGAAATAAGGCAGAGACCACCGAGCTGCTCCTGCCCATGTGGGTTTGGTGTGAAATTGATATAAAAGCTGGCCCCCTGTTAGTGTGTAGGGTAGGGTTGGGCCTTTTAAAGTCCCAATTCAATTCTAAGTCCCCTTAGCTGGGCCCAGGTCCAACCCAGGCCTGATTCGGGGTCAGAAAAATCCAATCCTAACTTGTCTTCAAGGTCAGGTTGGGCTGATTCTGATTGGCCCTTGACCGTTGAGGTGAAGGGAGATGCATGAGCTGCCCAGGATGGGAAGAAGAAGAGGAAGACGAAAGAATGAAAGAAAGACAGATCAAGAAGAAAGACAAAGAACACACAAAAAAAGAAGAAAAACAAGAAGAAGAAGATAGGGTTGGATTGGACTGAGCCAAGTTCAACCTTATCTGGCCCAGCCCTGACTTAGGGTTAGAAATTCCCGATCCAGGCCCTGTTCGGGCTTAGGATGGGCTCGGGCTGTCAGGGGCAAACCTGCACCCCTAATTATTAGATTGTGTGACTTGAGGTTCTCTATTAGGTTTCTAGGATTAGGGCCTCCAAATGGGATTTTGATCTACTCGGTCTTAGAGAAATTCTCGTGGTTGCTTGCCTCTTCTTTGTGGTATTCTTCAAATTGTTTTGTTGTCCATATTTTTGCCCTTTTTATCTTTTTCCTATACCTGCTGGTTATCTCTCTCAGCCAGATTTGGTTTGATGCAAAGCTTAGGGTTGAGAGTGCACTCCATCTCCAACCATATCAAGATTGTTTCGAGAGTCGTTCTTGTATTGGCCCACCATCGCGGTTCGACTTTAGACCGTCTAGTATCGATATCCCACAATGTAATACGTGGCATCATACCATGTGGACAAATGTACCGGCCATCAGCAACGAGGCGTGCAAACAACATATGCTAATGTCATTAGCCAGAGCGGCAACCCACGTGTCACTCATCAAAGAAGGTGCTTAGTCACATGGTCGTCGTTCTGAAGTTCATGTTAATCCACTTCATCCCAAATGGTTATCCTTTCGACCTTTCCCACCTTAACAGCTCTAATCCTCAAGAAAAAAGAAAGGGAAAATTACATATACCTCCCCTTGGTTTTCCCACCTTACATTTTGACCCCTTATGACTGACGGTGTTAGGGTGCTGTTAATTAATTGTTTGAAAAGACAATATTACCCTTTTTCTAAAACACCACAAGTAGAATTACAATGATACCCTTTTCATCATCTTCAACCTTAAAACACCCATTTCTTTCCTCCTCCACCGCAGCCACCACCAGCACCACCACTGCCATCATTACAGCCACTGCCTCCTCCTCCAACGCCACCACTGCCGCCGCCGCCTCCTCCTCCTCCTCCTCCTCAGACTCTTACTCCCTAGAACTTTAAATTCACGCACTAAATGTTGACCCTTCTATCTGCAGATTATGTTTCAATTAAATGTTAGTAAATTACAATTCAGAAAAAGCTTAAGGGGTGAAATAGAAGAATCAAACTTGGATTTGATAATAGATCGAGTGGAAGATTGATTGTTCACCTTGGTATATACCAAGCAGGTGGAAGATCGAAAACCACAGAAAACCCTAAACACCAAAACCCCCAACCAAAACCCATCCAGAAAAAAGAAACAGAATGAGGATAGCTCCTATCGTTTCTGCTATGTTATTAGCTCTTCTGAACCGCCTTGCTCCTCCTTTGCCGGAGCTTCCATGGCAGGTTGTGCCCTCGTCGATGAAGCTGGAGGTTCTAATCTCCACCCCCAAAAAAGAGAAAAAGAAGCAAAAGGGCATAGCTAGCTATAGCTCACTTGGAGTTCCTGGCAGATTCCTCTTCTTCTTCACCACTGACACAAGAGCTGGATTGGGAGGAGGGTTAGGGTTTGGATTGGTTTCCTGATGAGCAAAACCTCTGAATGTAGTGGGAGATGGGTTGTTCTCCCCTTCCAATGCCCTGCTCTTGAACAAAAATGGGTACTCTATTGCCATTAAACTCTATGAGAAAACTGATCTCCGAAATTCCTCTTTCTAACTTGAATATGTGATAAAAAAATCTGTTGAATTCTGTTGTTTCTGCAACTTTTATCTCTTCCATTACATCATTGGGAGATGCCAATGGGATGAAGCTTCTTAATCTTGAGATGAAACGACTCCACAGAAGACAGACGTCTCCGAAGCATTCGTTGCCTCTGTTTTGGACCCCTGAATCTCTTAAAAGTTCTTGGTAGGGCTCTCGGTTGAAGCTCAAAATTGGATTTCCCAAGATTTACTTGAAACCCAATCTGATTTTTGTTTTTCTGATCAAACAAAACCCAATATCTTACAGCAGTAGCAGCAACTAATAGACCATATTCGTCTTCAAATCCATTTTTGTATGAATTTTGGGTTTCTCGAGCTGCTTCTGTTGTTTCTTGTTCTTCTCAAAGAAAACCCAGCCAATTATAATCACACTGTGATGCAGGCTGTAATGTAACTTGACTCATCCAAGGGCGAGGTTGGAACTTGGAATTGAAAATTTTTCAAATTGGCAAAATGGGTGGTTTTCTATCACCCAATTGTAATTATGTTGTTCCCTATTTTTCATTCAACAATGAATCCCTCCAACTGGAGCTGGAACCGTCGATGTTGGTGGAGCTGCCTTGGGAGCTTGCACTGGCAAGCTAAAACTACAGCCAGTGGTGTCGTTCTTGGTGTTGCTACTGGGGCTGGGGTTTTAGGCGTGGTCGGCGTGGTTGCAACAGCGGGTGGTGATGAAACTGACGTGACCGGAGTAGTTGGTGGTATGGTAGTCGGCGTTGCCATTGGGGCTTGACCGTTGACCATCGCAATGCAGAGGAGGAGGAGGAAGATGAAGGAGGGTAAAAGGGTCATCTGACAAGGACCCAAGGTTAGTTTAGGGATTTTGAAAAATCTAACTATGCCACATCAGCACCTAACAGACGGATGCTAACGGTAGGGGAGGAATTAGTAATTTTTGAAAAACTACAGGGGAATCGTATGTAAGGTGGGAAAACCAAGGGGAGGAATGTGTAATTAAGGCAAAGTACAGGGGAGGTATATGTAATTTTCCCAAAAAAAAACGGTGACAGTGAAATATCCCCATACATCGCGGCCTATGGTTATAGATATTACATGGCTGCCATTAATGTTCTATATCATGGTTCATGCATGGTTAAATCTAGGGCTGTAAATGGATAATCAAAAATCCGAATTCGATCCGCATCCGCATCCGTTTAGGGGCATCCATATTCGATTAGAGATATTTGGAAAAAAAATCCGAATTCGAATACTTAATTATAAAAAATTAAGTAAATAACAATCTTGAGGGTTTTTGAAGATTCAACAGGTTCTAGAATATGAGGAGAAGAGAATCATGATCTAAAACTATGGATTGAGAGTGAATTGTATCCACTAGGGGGAGGCAGGTTCGGGTTACACAAGGCAGAGGTGTAAAAAGATGGTCAAAAATTCGAATTCGATCCGCATCCAAATCCGTTTAGAGGTATCCATATTCGATCAGGAAATATCCGAATTCGATTACATCCGAGCCGAATCCGATCCATTTACAGGCCTAGACTTAAATCCACACAACGTTCATCAGATCGGAACCAACCCATAGCATTATTTCAATTTGCACCGGGTTTGGTTCAAAATTTAAAGCTAGAATTGCCAATTTTCCAACCGTAATTCGTTCCTGAAATGAACCAGTTGATCGTTTGTCTTACTCAAGCGAAGCAAGACAATCAAGTCACCATTAATTGGTTGCTTATTTTAAGGCAATGGTTTCACACAATCTCTAGTACAGTGTAGTACAAGGGATCCAGATCTTCTATGGTGCACTGTCCGTAGCAGCCTGTGCGGTGCAGACTGGATCATACATGGAATGACCGTCTTACCCCCGTTCAGGCAAGGCATTTAGACAGGGGTAAGGCGGTCATTGAGCGCACGACTCAGTCTGCGCCGCTCAGGCCGCTACAGACAGCACACCGTAGAGGATCTGAATTGGTAGTACAAACTAGACCGACCTGTTGTGCTCTGGATAGTCAGGTCAGTCTTTGTTGACTCAACCCAACACTTCCCCTACATTCTCACAAAACCCTTAAAAAAAGGCTAGACCCATAAGTCCATTCCCATGTCTTTCAAGCCAAAGTCATGTCTTTAGTATATGGGTTTTAGATTGGACCGGTTTTATATGAAACAGTTTAAAGGATTTGATTTAACGCATTCCATCAACTTTAAAGTTTTTAGTGTATCAGTCGGGTAGGTACCTGACAAGATTAACCATTAATGTGTGAATAGGGTAGGATTACCAAGAAAATCTTTCACGGAAAATCCTTGGTGGATTTTTGACTATTGACTCCATTAATTAATACGAAATTGCATGCGAGTGGATCACTCCAATCCTAATATACGCGTATACACGTATGTATATAGGAGAAGTAGAAGACAAGGAAAGGATAGGTAGAAAGTAGGAAAGGAAAAGGAGGTTGTGGGGAGGTTTCTTGTAAGACATGAGAAGTCTACGTGAAGAAATAGTAGAGAGAAGTATTGGGTAAGTTGTTTGGGAAATTGTTTTTTTAAAACAAGTGTTTCTTCTTCCAATATTTGTATATATGTATGGCTTTAAAGACACTTTAGGGTGACATTAGAGCTGAAATCTTCCTTTTCTCTCTTTCACTTGTCTCAGTCTATCTATCTATAAGGGCTCAGAACCAGGGAACTCTTAGTACTGTAAGAGGGTGAAACTGAAACGTCTCTATATCTCAAGAATCAGGTTGCCCCATCTCCACTCAACACTTTTTTTTTTTTTTTTTAATATTTTTAATATGGTTTTACACCTTTCTCTGTTCTTTATTTTTCTTTTCTTTAATGGGAATGTTTTTTTTTTTTTTAACAGACCAGATCATATCAGATCATCAGAGCCGCCTTTGGACAGTTAAAAAGGAACCCAAAATTCTCCCACAGTTATATATGTAAGCATCACAAAACTTGAGTTCCAAGCAACTCATCTTTTTTTGCTTGCTGTTGTGATATAGTTTTCCTGTTTTCACCTCTCTCCCTCTCTCTCTCTCTCAGAAAATAATAATTATTTCTTTTGAGGAGGGAGAGATCTAATAGGTGGGGAGAACTAAGTTCAATCTCATTCAATCATCATAGCTAAGGCTGAAACCAAAAAACAAAGGTGGAGAAAGAACTCAATTCCTTCCCTTAATCTCTAATAAGAAGTGGGCTCAAGAGGAAACATTCTTTAGAAGAGACAACTTGCTTTTCAATTCCTCTTCTCTCTTCTCTCTCTCTCTTTCCATGAAATTTTGCTTAATTTGGAGAAGTGGAAGAAACGGAAGGAGGGGAGGGAGGTTCAGTGTGGAATGGGAATAAGAAGAAGAAGAAGAAGAAGAGGAAGGAAATGACATGGTGTAATGCTGACTGTGACGATAACAGAGCTGTTATTGTTGTTGAGCATGGAAGTATCTCTTCACCGTCGCCCACCACCGCTCTTGTTGTCCCTCATGAAAAACACAATCAAACATGCTTTACCATCTGCCCTTCATGTGGTCACCGGATCTCATCTCAAGAACAGGTTCCTTCTTACTACTCCCTCATTCTTAATTATTCCTTAATCATGAAACCCTAATTAGAATTGGTTTTTAATGATTTTTTGGTATTGAAATTAGGCGGGAATTCATGAGTTGCCGGGTTTACCGGCGGGAGTGAAGTTTGATCCGACCGACCAGGAGTTGCTGGAGCATCTGGAAGGGAAGGTCCGTTCTGATACTCAAAAGCTTCACCCTCTCATAGATGAATTCATACCTACACTTGATGGGGAGAATGGGATATGTTACACTCACCCTGAGAAGTTACCAGGTCAGACAAACTCTTCATTACCCAATTATTATTATTATTATTAATGGTTTTTCAGTTTTACTTTAGATACATGCACACCATATATTATGTAATTATGCATGATTAATCTTCACATTTAATCCAATTAATTTCACCTTTATTATCTCTTAAATCTTTGATTTGTTATTATATTCAATTTAAATGCTTAGACCATAGCCCTATAAATATCCATAATACCACTAGATTTCAAATTGGATTTACTGAATTTGTACCCAAAAGTGGTTAAACCACAACCCTATATTACCTCTTAAATCTTTGATTTGTTAATATATTCAATTTAAGTGGTTAAATCACAAGGATAAATATCCATAATACCAGTAGATTGCAAGTTTGATTAACTGAATTTGTACCCAAAAGTGGCCAATTTTGTCTTCAATGAATGATATATTTTAAAGATTATAAGTTAGTTGTATATTTTATTATAGCTATTTTTTTATTGACATCCTTGAGGTGTCATATAATTTGTAATCTTATATTTTTGTCCTTTTAATGTATCATACTTTGTTGTGTCAATGAGGGTAAATCTTGTCTTTTCACATGAATACTCGAAAAATGTGTATGATAATGACATCTTTTGATAATGAGATAATGTAAGTCACTTTCAAATTATTTTGAAAACTCTTTTTGACCTTTAACTTTATGGATTTCTGGGAATAAGACAAAGGAAATATTTGAGGTTTCTAAGCATGGTATTTGGTGCATATGTGTTACTTGTTTGTTGCGATGTCAAAGACATATATGTGTATCAGTGTATGTTAAGTGTTTCTTGTTATTTTGTTAAACAATTCTCTTCAAAATGATGAATACTAATGTGATTAATAAATGGAAAATGTATATTATCACTGGATCCTGAATATCATTCTCTACAAGGTTTCTTATATTCAAAACAATCACCACCTCATATATGAAAGGAACAATGTAAAATAAAAAAATTAAAAATTATAATATGCTTGGTCGTGTGACCCCTATGCTCAGGAGCTCCTGAAATTACTGCCCTGCCTCCTTAAAATAAAAAGCCCATTTATTTTGATGCCCTTGTGTGCTCTCATTGGCATCAACTTTGGTGTAGGGGCCATGAGATACTTGCCCTAATAAAATACTGGGAAGTAGTTATTTGTCCAGGAGTGTGGCCTACGCCAGCACTCCCATGTATCTATCTCTCTCCTCCTTAAAACGAAGGGGGCAGATGTGTCTTTTCATATGAGGAGGAGAGAGATAGACTCATGGGAGTGCTGGCGTAGGCCACACTCCCGGACAGAGAACTTTCTCCCTAAAATATTTTAAAAAAATTTCAGCTGCTGTAAAAACTACACCAACAGCTCCTCTTTCTACCTCTCTTCTCCTGCCACCTCTATTGATTAACTGTAACCCACCTCTTGATTGGGACAACTCCCGTAAAATTAGGAGCTGTGGTTTCTCGACCAGACTTTCTGACAAGAAGACCGAAAGTCCCAAGGCCATCCCCTAAGTTATTTGTCTACACTCACTTCAAACATTGGTAATGTTCGCATTAAAATGAACTCAAGTAATCAATAAATTGAGATGGAAAAGAAAAAACTGCATCTGCAAAGCCTTAATAAGGCAAATGTTGCCTCATTTAAAATTTTGTGGCATTTCTTTTTGCCCCTACGCACAAGAAATGTGTGTTCTTTCATAGGCAACAAAACCTAAAAAAACTTTGTACCAAACAAACCACACCCCCCCCCCCCAAAAAAAAAAAAAAAAAAAAAAACTCCATTCTATTGTTTAAGCTTCTATCAATAAGATGGTAGAATATGCAATGTTAAAATGTTCAATACTAAATATTGGAGATGCTCAACTAAGTATATGAAGACATCCAAAGTCCTAGAGTTACCGAAAAAACCCTTGGTACAAAAAAAAAAAAAAAAAAAAAAAAAGGTCTCCCTGCCTCTTGTTTAAACTTCCACTGGCAATTAAGAAAGTAGAATGCATTGTTAAAGTGTCCAATCTTAAAAACTTAAACTATTAGATGAAGAGACACAACTGGTATATGAAGCTATTCAAGATCATAGAGTTTTCCAATGTGAGATTATTACCAACAATCCCCATCACGTGTTGCCTCTCTTTCGGGTGGCAGGGCACGTGATAAATGTAGTCACTCTTTTGAGTGACTATACACGTGTATTATCATTAGTGGGTCAAATGACTCTGATACCAAATTGTAGTGTTCAATCTTAAAAACTTAAGCTATTAAGTAGAGATATATAGTTTGATGATATAGATCTGGTTGTGTTGATGCAGGAGTAAGCAAAGATGGCCTAATTCGCCATTTCTTCCATCGACCTTCAAAAGCATACACAACGGGGACTCGGAAGCGGAGGAAGGTGCACACAGATGCCGATGGTGGCGAGACGCGATGGCACAAAACAGGCAAGACCAGGGCAGTTATAGTAGGTGGGAGAGTGAAGGGTTACAAGAAGATACTTGTACTGTACACCAACTATGGCAAACAAAGAAAGCCTGAGAAGACAAATTGGGTGATGCACCAATACCACCTTGGAACTAATGAGGAGGAGAAGGATGGAGAATTAGTGGTATCCAAGGTATTCTATCAAACACAACCTAGGCAATGTGGTTCAGTTGTGATGAAGGACTCGCTTATTCCTAGTCAAAGCGAGGTTGATGATAGCTCCAATAATAATTTAAGAGACACCACATCAACCCTAGTTGATGAATACTATAATCCTTCACTACTAATCTCCTATGATCAAGGCAGTCATGCTAGAGTAAGCCCTTCTCAGCTAATGCCAAATTTCGTGGTCCATGCTGATGGCTCTTCATTTCTTCATTAAAAGGATCTCTCTCTCTCTTTCGTTCACATTGCTAACCATGTGAAGTGGTTGTGTATTAATTAGTACTGAAAATGAATTATTCCATATATAATTTTAGGGATCGGAGTAATAAAAACGAAGTGGGTTCTTTAGGAGATTTATGGATTATTGAAGAGAGAACTGGATCAGCATAGTATGAAATAGGTTAAACGATTTGATTTAACGTGTTCCATCAGTTCTGGAGCTTTTAACGTATTGATCAAGTACCGTAACAATTTTTGTTTTTGTAGTTGTAACAGGCTTTTGTTTGATGGACTTACTTGATAGGTTACATTATGGGTCGTGGCCCTTTCATGTATGGAAGATAAATAATGCTTTTATAATTGTAATTTGTATAAAAATAGTTCTCACTATGAGTATAGGCATCTCTCTCTCTCTCTCTCTCTGTGTGAAACTGACTATTTACAGCCAAATCGAACTTAATTAAACGATTTGGTTATTATGATCTTAATAAAGCAAACATGGTTTGGTTCAGTCAACCACCAAAAAAACCGATGGTTTTAAACTATAACTAAAACCGAACCGGTTGACACCCTAATAAGGAAACTTGTGAAGCAAGTAAAAAAAAAGGCAATTCTACGTTTGCTTCTCCATCTGATGTTCCAGAAGATTCAGAAGCGTCTTCCAGAAGGAATCTCCTGGATTATTGGTTTGAAAATATCTGAAAATCTGAAAATCTGAAATGAACTGGTAGTTGCTTTCACTTTGAAATTAGGAGGAAATTGTTCTGCAAGCAAACAGTACCCGACTTCCGACGGGATTCTGGAAGCTTCAAGTAAAAGGATTCTTTCTTTACGTAAAACTATCCATATTTGGACACATGGTTCTGATGAAGAGGATCATTAAGCCAATGAGCTATGGAAGGGGCAGCAATGTCATTTTATATTTTCATGCAAGGAAGAGAGAGATGGAGAGAAGGGATGCTAGTGTAACCTCTTGGCAGCTTAGAGAACCTTTTTCTCACAAAGAAAAAAAGATATGGTTTTATTGACTATTGATTTGTCATAAATTTTATAGGAGAAGAAAGCTGTCAGGGTGCATAGCACACGTTAGCACCTCTCTATGTCTATGTCTCTCCTCCCTCATATGAGATGACATATCTGCCCCTTACTGTGGGAGGAGAGAGATAGATATAGAAGGCACTAACGTATGCTACATAGACACACATCGTTCTTTCTCCCTAAATTGTTTTTAGAGAAGAAGAATGCTGCCTGGTCGTATGGCCCTTGCATCAGCACGGGGGATAATGAGGAGATGTGCAGGGGCAATCAGGGAGATTTTTCATTTTGTAGGGGAAGGGGCGGAGAGCTCATTTCAAGGGAACTGTGTTTGAGCACACGGGCCACATGACCAGGCAACTTTCTTTTTCCCTAAGCGGCATTATTAGGAGAATGTCATTTCAACGGCATTATCAAAGATGCTCATCCTCATTGTGCCACAAGGAATGATGATACTGATATTTTGACCGTTGGATGGATAGTATATTGTTCAAATTATCCACATATAGTTTGGATTAGTCACGTGTCAAATTCTAAAGCTTAATTCAATCAAATACCCTCTCTTGTATTTGTATGCAACTCTATGTATGTTCATGCATATTTATGGTACTATAACCGTGATTATGCACTCTCTCATAATCCCAAATTTTCTAACCTTTATTTTGCCACTTGCCAAATTTCAATTTGGGTTAACATTTTACATGTGAGATAGACTTAGGATGTACTTGACCACAAAATTTGGGGCCCCCCATAACTAAAAAAGGCATTATTAGAGACTTTGGGAATATGTAATCGTTGAAAGGAAAACCACAAACCATTGTTAGGGTTGGGTATGTCTTGTATTTTGTAATGGATTCACATTAATTATAATTGAGTCTGTATTTGTAATGAAGACGGGTTTTATGTCAACTACATATACAAAGGTAGAATTATAATTGTGTGGGAATTAGGGTTTTGAGTTTTCTTATATATTATCTCTATGTGAAAAACCATAGTCACAAGCAAAGGAGAGCATTTTGGGAGCTTGAGAGTTTTTCAGGAAATAGTGAAAAATGTTTGGTTCTCTTGAGTGGATGTACTCAATATTGCCAAACAACGGTAAATTTCTTGCGTTGTGTGTGATTCTTTGCTTGGGTTCTTCCCCGTTGTTGCGTATTCGTCCCAACAAGTGGTATCAACGCATGGTTCAGTGGACCATCGTAGGTGGTGTGAAGGGATTCAATAAAAAGAAGATGGGCAAGGAAAGCGGAAGAATGTATTTTTATATAGATTGTGGATTTGTTATTCTTTTACAACATGTTTCATCATGTGAAAGAGATACAAAGAAGGTGCATGAAGGAAGAAAAAATCGATCGGTGAACAAATCGTGGAGAAGAGAAAAAAAAGTAGAAGCTCATAAAAATATTGTAGACTGTTCGTACGATGTGTGGTATGGAAGTTAGGTGTTTCTAATGGTTTTTCGGTGTTCCGGATTCAGTGAAAGGGATGGGTTGGGCACATTCTGCACCGTTGGTATAGTCTGACTAAACACTTCTCATGTTGGCATCATTACCTCTTTCATTTGATCACATTGTGACTACAATATTATTTGGTAATGATACTCTCAAATTTGACGAGGTTATTGTTGCTTTGCTGATGAATGAGATACAGCGAAAAATTAGCAGTGATGGAGCATCAAGTTACAGGTGGTGGTCAAGGTAGAGGAATATCAAGTGAGAGACTAGAAGAGCTTGACAAGTACAAGGATTGCTCAAAGTCTAAAGGTCACAAAATAACATTTTATTATTGTGAGGAAGAAGGTCATATAAAGAAGAATTGTTCAAGTCATAAGGAGGAGGAGAAGGAAGATAAATCATCCATTGCTGGTATCGTGGAAGAGTCTCAAAGTGATGATGGTTTTATTTTTCTCACTACGTCATCAGGTATGGATACTTCAGATTAGATTTTAGATTTTGGTTGCTCTTTGCATATATGTTCAGTCAGGGATCAGTTTTGCTACATATCATGCATGTGATAGTAATACAGTCAAAATGACAAATAATGCGGAAAATAAGGTCGCCGGAATTGAGACCCTACAGATTCGCATGTTTGATGGGATTGTACGAACTTTGACTAAAGTGAGACGTGTGCCAAATTTAAGGAAGAATCTGATTTCATTAGGAACACTGGATTCAAGAGGTTTCAAATGCTCATCTGAAAGTGGAATTCTCAGGGTTTCAAGAGGGACCATGGTTGTGATGCAGGGACGGATGTTGTAGACTTGCAAAGGGTGTTGAAATAGGTGGAGCTACTATTGGAACTCAGACAAATACAAACTCAATTGGGTCTGTATTTATAATTATGACAGTTTTTAGTCAATGACATGTACATGAATATAATTATAATTGTGTGAGAATTAGGGTTTTGGATTTCCCTAAATATTCTGTGTGTGAAAAATCCTAAGTCATTTTACCTTGTTTAATCAGGATAAAATGATTTTTACAGAATGGTTAGTTCTAAAATTTTGCATTAATCTAAAAAAATCATGATTTCATCTCTCATACTATTTTCGAATTAAGTAATGACATTTGACGAAAGGATGGGGGATTACCAACACGACACTCGTGGGAAAAAGAATAGCATTAAAATCTCCCATAAACAGCCAAACATTCTTGTAATGTGGTTGAGGGTATTATAATTCGCAAAGAGGACTCAAGGAGACGTACCTGGATTAAGAGAAATGACTGAATGGACAATGCAAGAAGAGATATTCATCCATTAGAACAAAAAATTAATGCACACGCTACATAGTACGCCACATAGTGATGATTGCACCAAAAAAAATCGAGAGGCAAGAAAATAGCCTCAACAGGTTGCAGAGGAACCTGAATGTTGGTCTCCATGATTATGCGAAAAGCTCTAGAGCTAGATGATGATGATGATGATGATGATGATGATGACGACGATGGAGGTGGTTTGACTCGAATTGAATTCATCGATCGGGAAACATTCGCGTAGTTAAATTCTCAAGTACCTGAAGGTAATCGTGTGGTACTGAATTGAAGGAGGATTAGATGCTACAAGCGAAGATATATCTGTTAAACATGTTGGAGCTTAAACATGACACCTGGCTCGGTGAAGACCAAATGTATGTGGAATCATCAATCCAGAGTTTTCAGGTTGGGAGTTGTATGGATGTCGGTTGTGAGAAAATCATGAAGAAATCATGAGGTGGAGAGAATACATGTGGGTGATCAAAATTCAGGGCTTCAGGTACGTATTAAAATAGTTTAATTTGAACGGTGACCGAAGGTGATGAATTTTGAAAACTAGTGGTTATGCGTTTAATGGGGTCAACTCTAGTGTATGGATGTTAGATTGGACCAACTTAGTATGAGATAAATTAAAAGCCTTGATTTAACATGTTCTATCAGCTCTAGAGGTTTTTGCGTATCGATCGAAGTACCTAACACTAGCCTAGGGGAATCCAAGTGACAGGAATTCGTGGCAACCAGAGGTGACTGCTGAAAGAACACTCGGTGCGATGAGGGAAATGGAGTAGGGATGACCATACATGATAAACTGTCCACACACGTTCTGTTGGATGAAATTTTGCTGCTATGCATGTATTAGGAATGTTCCTGTTACCCTGCTGGCAGCCAAGGAACATTCCTCTAAACTTTAAAAAAAAAAAAAAAAAAGTTTAAAGGAATGGGACTCTCACATGTTAAATGAAGAAATGGATTCATAAATAAGGGTAGAGAGGTCATTTCATGTGAGGAGAGAAACAGAAAAAAAGAGGATGTTAGCATAACCTCCACCGTTGGCTCAGAGATTTCTCAAAAGAAAAGAGCTGCTAAAACTAATAAAGCAACAGAAAAAAGCTGCTAAAATACGCACAAACATTATAGGATTTCTCTTTGAACATTGTACATAATGTCTCTTGTCTCATCTCTACTGCCATTAGTACGATAAAATTAATCACACAGGGAAGTTAAACCTAATGCTGACCAAAATAATTTAGCAAAATACGATCCACCATGGAACTATGGCATGCTGATTTAGTAAACTTGCCCTGTTCCAATTCTGGGTATCATTCCTTGTAAAAAAAAAAAAAAAAACCCATTCTGGAAGAACAAATCCAATCCAATGCAAACACAAAACGTTCCAGAACTGGCAGCCAATACAAACCAAAGCTTAAAATAACGGTAATTCTTCTCACTAAGTGTTGCAATCCGCAATTACACTGTTATAGAAGTTTCCCTGTAACTTGTACTTGGCTAAGGTGGGCCGCTTTTTTAAAATGATCCCTACTTGAAAACTCAACTTCTCCAATTATGAATTTATGGGTCGGTAAACAGTAGGTTACAGTGCTACCCTATACAAGTCCTACACTAGAGACTGGTACTACTTCTGGATCACATGTTTTTCATACAAAGCAAGTATGTCCTTCTTGTTGGGAGTCCTTAACTGAAGCAGCTCAGCACCAAAACCATGTTTTGTGAGCTCTTGCTTCAGTTTCAGCACTGTGAACTTGGTATGATCCTCTGTTTCATTTTGCTGACTGTGATTGTTATCCTCATCGCCCTTGAAAACGGAGCCTCCATCTTCTGGATGTGTCACTTTCAATGGGCTAGTTGTGCTCTTTGACCTTTTCCTTCCTCTGATTACCCTGTCAACATCCATATCTTGGACAGAATCAATTCCCACATCATAGTCTTCAACCCTCGGGCGTTTCCCATGTGAAGTTGTTTTGAGCTTACTATCCAATGCCGTTTCATTGAGACGAACTGAGGTCAACTCCTGCTGGAGAAGATCCAATTTACCTTGGGTGGACTGTAGCTGCACTGATAGGGCTTCAGCCCTTCTGCTAGCCTCTGCTCTGGCTGCTCGTTCATTCTCCAGGAGGTTCTCAAGAACATGAACTGTACTTGCCCTCTGCTCATTGTTTGATTTCAAAAGTGACTCAATTTCCTTCTCCCTCTCTTCAACCCTGGCCTCCAGTAGAGCAACCTTGGACAAGGCCTCCATCTCAGAGACACGGAATTTTTCTACTTCATCCACAAGGTCAATTTTCTCTCTTTCCAAGCTCTCAATGTGCCTTTCAACCCTCTCAATTTGGGTCAATCGCTCCATTGCCAACTTCTGAACTTCATTCTTTTCCTTCTGCGCAATGACCGCTTCTGCTCGTGCTTTATCAGCCAGCTCAGTTGCTCTCTTAGCTTCCTTTTCAGCAATTTTGCACCTTTCCTGAACTTCTTCAAACCTCTTCGACTCAGACGAATACCTTTGCTCCAGATGGTTCTTCTCCTGTTCCAGTATCCTGACTTCTCTCTCATATGATTGAGCAGTAGCATTCACGGTATCTAGCTTTTCACCCACCTCTTTGATCTGAAGTTTCAAGGCTAACATTTCCAAATCATAGCTCTTCAGTTTTGAATCTGCAGCCTGTACATTGATTAGCACACATCATCAAGTGTGCAAGAATGTGCAAAACTAAACACACACCCACATACAAAAAACAGGTTCTGTTTAATCGCAAAAGTAAATTTGTAAAATAATTGAATGTATCCAACCTGAATAGACATTTATCCAGGGCAACAAATTGATGCAACTTTAACTACTATAGTTGGCACATGGTCCATATTTCTTGGTGTACTCCACTTGGATCTGCATCCATTTTTGGGTATAGATCTCAGAGCCAGATCTCATAAAGGGATGGCTTATGACTTCTTCAGATCAGATCCACATACAAGTCTAAGAAAGTTGGAGTATATACTAAATATCAAGTACTCCAAGTAACCTATGAAGCATGTATCCATATCTGGTCCTGTCGACTCATGAATTGGATGTGTGGTGCCATGCAAGAATCCAGGGTCATATCTGTTATAGTTCATATGCAGGTATGAACTGGAATCTCTACAGATTCAACCAGTTTCATGAACTATATGTGGATACATGATGACCAATTCAAAGGGCAGTCCAACACTCAATTCTTTTTTTTTTTTTTTGGTAATTACCAACACTCAATTCACCACATCTAAAATATTATTGTCTGGTATCCTACTGTGTGTGTTATTGTGGAAGATCACCAACTGACAATGTGGCCATCAATCTGGGTATCATGCAATGCCTTAAAAAACAAACCTTTAATTCTAAACTCAACGTAGTCAACCGCTGCTCAGCATATTCAATCTTTGCTATTTTGTCACTAATCTCCTCTTCCTGTTATCAATTAAGAATGAAATCATCATGAATATTTAATCAAGAACAACAGAGAAAGAGAGAGAGAGAGAGAGAGGTAATCCTTCACCTTTTCAGCCAAAGTGGCTGAGAATTCTTCCCTCAGAGCATCCTCCCTAAGTTGTGTCTGCTTATTTGTCCGTTCCTGCACTGCTGCTGCTTTCTCCAGAGCAGCCTTGGTTTCTCTAACAGCAATATCATACTTTCGCTTCCACTCCTCTGCCTCCTCCTGAGCAGACTGAGCATGTTCACGAGCAGCAGCAAGTCTTGCTTCCGCAGCACTAGTCCTGGATTTGAGAACGGCTCTTTCTGAATTGGCTTGATCTTCCTCAGCTTTCTGCTTTGCAAATATCTGCTCGTATTTTCTTTTCCATTCCAAGGATTCCTGCCTGGCAGAATCCAATGTTTTTGATAAACTCAAAGACCTCTCCTCCAGTGAGCTAGATTTGCTCTGCAAATTTGTAATACGATTTGTATATTCATCCGCCAGCTTCGTCTTATCATTGATGGCATCCTCATAACGCCTCAGATAGTCAGATTTGTGCTTCTCACTTGCTTCCAGTTGCTTGTTAAGCAATCCCAACTTGTCTTCCATTGAGCGACATTTCAACGCGAGAGCACTCTTCTCCGATCCAATTTGATTTAATTGCTTCTTCATAAGGTCAAGTATTGGACCTTCCAAACTGGAAAGTAAATATTATTAGATAAGAGCAAATTGTACAACTTTGGGGGCAGGGAGTGAGAGAAAGATGAGTCGAACCTCTGCTGTAAGAAGGTTGCCAGCTTCTGCCACTTTCCTGGGCCATGAGATACCTTTCCATATTCAGATAGTAGATCATCAAGAACCTGCATGAATATCAATCAATAAACTGATCAGTTGATACCAATTAATGAATAGATATAACAATGAATGATAAGGAAAAGATATGTGGGTGAAAATACCACCCACTGTCAGCCAGATATGATATACTGACAGAGGAAATAATCCAAGTTTTTATCATTTTTACTCTACTGTAAAACACTTCTAGATTAATATATTTTACATTACTTCAAAAAAATAAAACACTGCAAAGAATGAATATTTAAATGTTTCTCATTCTAATGATGATTAAGATTAGCAACTGTACAGATGGTCCAAAAATGCATTAAATTACTTGTCTCCAATTGCCAAGTTCAACAGTAAATGGGATTAAAAAGAAACTACAGAAAGAATATTATTATCATCTCCCCCTCCCCTTTTTTTCACCCTTCCCTTCCCATAACAATTTGTAGGCTTAGCAACCCAAACACAAAAGTATCAGAAGTAGAAACCCAAATATTTATGGAAATTCATCCACACAAAGCATCATCTGAAGAAAGAGCTTACCTTGATCACTTGATCAATTTTTGCATCAGGATTATTACAAGCACCTCGCAATTTCTTTTCCATGTTCTGTAATGTTTCTGAACATTTAACGTCAGCCTCAATAAATGCATTCCTTTTGTAGTCCTGGATCAATGGTCAATCCAAAGAATCAGCATCACTAGATCAGTATGTAGTTTGAATGAAACACATGTGTAAGAGGATATGTGAGACTTCAAATCCAATCTCATGACATTAGGATTAACCAGTTATATCCATTTAATGTAACCTATACATTGAATTACTAGGATATTGAGATGGATGTATGGTAAAACTAGGAAAGATAAAACAAGGAATGAACAAACTAGAGCTGATTTGGGAGTAGCACTGATACATGATAAACTGTGAGAAGTCGTTTGAGGTGGTATGGCCATGTACAACAGAGGCCTTAAGATGCTCTAGTATGGAGGAGTAATTTGATTTAGATTGAAGGAGCTAAAAGAGCCAGGGGTATAACTAAAATGACGATGGGAGAAGTGAGGAAAGACATGCTTAGCTTAGTCCTTGTAACAAGCATGACTTTAAATAAAGCTCAAGCCGAAACACATAAAGCATAACAATTCCAAAGCTAGGATGGCATATCAGGGCAACAATCTATCCAATCAGTTGGTAGATGTGCGCTATTAATGGAATGATATATTCCTCCACGCACATATTAAATTAACAGCTCAAATGAAGTGTCAGAACTTCCAAGGACCATGAAGACAACCAATAACCAATCTAATATGACCCCTATGTCCAATCTGGAAGATTGAAATGGTTAGGCTGAGCTCGAACCAAAGAGATTTCAAGATAGAACCAATAACAGAATAAAGACAAGTCTGATCTAGGTAAGTTTGGCTGAAAACTGTTTCAGATAGGTGAATGATCGTGGAAGTTGGATCAAAATCTGATGGCCAGATTATCAATTATGAAGAAATCCTGCATTCCTGCTGGTACTAGCATTCTGGTTCAGAAAACAAAAATAGCAGAATTCGATGGCAGTATTTAAAGATTGATTAATAATCCCGTGTGTCAGCCAATAACATTGATTACATAGTGACTGAAATCCACAAGCACAAGCACAGAACATAGATTCCAATTAGAACTTGAAACAGAAAACAAATAAGCAAACAAAACAAGAATAGAGCAGAATTGCAGAAACTGGCTTTGTAATCACTGGAAAAGAAGAAGAGAACAGTCAGGTTTTGGATACCAATCCCATGTGTCAAGCTCAACAGTCCCAGAACTCTCTCTTTTTTTTTTTAAATTAAAAACTCATTCTTTACTCAAATCATCTTCAATAGTTCAATCGAAAGGGAGAGTATTACATACATAAAGACCTAAAATGCCTAAATTGACTCATAAAAAGACTCCTAGTCACTCTAATACACTTAATCAAGCAAATAGATTAAAAATAGAACTCTACCTTACTATTATGTATCCTAATCTAACCCAAATAGTTAACTACTAATTCCGTGTGCTAACTTTACCCCCACTTTATGGACTTATAAATTAGGTTCATAACAATGAAACCCAAAAAAATAAATGGCCGACCCTATAATATATATACCCCAAGGTCTTTTTAACCCATTGGATTGCCATCAGCACCTTGAGAGTTGAGACCCTCCCAATCCCGCACATTGGCCTCTGTTGAATAATGTAACCAGAATACCGTGGGGGTATTCTGGACTTTTTGGGCATTCTATTTTGTGTTTTTATTTCTGTTTTTTCCCCCTTATACGATTCCTATTGGGGATTCCTAGTTCTAGTGGGAATTCCTAGTAGGAATAGGATTGGGGGGATTTGTTTCTCTTATGTAACTAGATTTTATTATAAATAAAGGGCTGGGGTGATCGATCAGATCATTCAAGCTATTCTCAATTCTGGAATCCTAGTTTTGAACATGGTATCAGAGCTAGGGTTTTGAGCCTTTCTCGATTTTCAAAAAAAGAAAAAAAGAAACCCCTTCCCCCCTTCCATCGATTCCCTCTTCTTCTCCCTTCTTCGATCTTTTCTCTCTCTCTTCTTTCTCTTTCTTTGGTCCTCTAAACCCTTCTAGGGCAGCACCTATGAGGTGATACAAGAATGGTTCGAGTGCTGCCCTCTATCCCACCTCAATTTGAAAACCCTAAATCAGATCGATAGCTGCTGCCATTGTTCATCTCTGCGATTTGGGACTGCTTCAACTCTTGTGGAAATTGATCTCATAACAGTGGGAGATCGATTGTTTTTCTGTTGGAGCATCATTGCAGGCCTATCGACAGCAACTATCATATCTGCATTCAAATTGGTTGAAGACCTCAAAGCTGCAGCCTACTTCCTCTCTTATCGATCTCAACTGTCAGGGTTTTTCAAACCCCTGACACCTTATCGATTTGGCTATTATAGGCTGCTGTTTGGGAAGTTTTTTTGAGGGATTATTCCCTGATTCAATTACTGCAATCGACACTGTTTCAACACCAAAGTACTGCTGTTTTTTGAAGATAAGAATTCTGCCCAATTCAAGATCGATTTCTGCAGTTTTTTGGAAAATCAGTTTTTTTTTGCAATCTGCATTGCTGCCTTATATCTTATGGGTGACTCAGAGGTTACCTCGGCTGCTTCTGGCGGAGATCAGACCAGGAATGATTTCCTGCCCTATGCTGCTGCCATCAAACTTGATGGTACCAATTATCTGATTTGGGCCAGATCATTATCCCTGACTGTTGCAGGCAGGGGACTCACTGGCCACCTTACTGGTACCACCAAGCAACCCACTAAAGAAGGGGCTGCCCGCACTAAATGGGCTGCCAATGATGCAATGGTGATGTCTTTTGTTCTGAATTCCATGACCACTAACCTCTCTAGTCAGTACCTTCTCCTTGACACTGCCACTCAGATATGGACTGCTGTCAAGGGTACTTATGGTCGTTCAGGGAATGGTGCTCAGGTTTATGAGATCAGGAAGACTTTTCAAAACACTACTCAGAAGGAGATGACAGTCACTAAGTACTATGCTGCCCTCAAGTGCCTATGGCAGCAACTGGATCACTATGCTCGATTCCAGCCTACCACTGCTGCAGATATTGTTGCCTACCATACCTTTGTGGATCAGTTTCGGGTATATGATTTTCTTGCTGGACTTAATGATGATTATGACCCTATTCGGGTACAGGTTCTTGGTCGAGTTCCTTTCCCCACTTTGGAGGAAACCTTTTCATATGTACACAGTGAAGAGACAAGGAGGGCTGCTATGATGATTACTCCTAAGGTCGCCAGATCAGCTTCACAGACTACTACTGACACTTCTGCTGATAATGTTGTTGCTACTGCTACTACTAAAGAGCCTGTGAAGTGTGATCATTGCCACAAACCACATCACACTAAGGCTCAGTGTTGGAAACTTCATGGGAAGCCTACTGATTTTGAGAGCAAACGTGGTCGTGCTAAATCTAAAAACAAGGCCAATCACACTGAAAGTGTAACTTCAGCTCCCACTACTGACATCGGTTTCTCCCAGGACGAACTTCAAGCTCTCCGCCGTCTGTTGAACACATCTGCTGCCCCCACTACATCTGCTGCCAATTCAGGTTCCTGCTTTGCCCGTACAGGTATTTCCTTTGGTGGTCATTGTACATCAGTAGTTTCCACTCCTTGGATTATAGATTCTGGAGCTACTGATCACATGACAAGTTCCTCCAGCCTTTTTAACACATATTTTCCTGCTTCTGGTAAGGACAAAGTGAAAATTGCTGATGGGTCCCTCTCCTCCATATCAGGGAAAGGATCCATTGGCTGTTCCCCTTCTCTGACTTTATCTTCGGTGCTACATATACCCAAGTTTACCACTAATCTTCTCTCCATTAGCAGTATCACTAAATCCTTAAACTGTAAAGTGACTTTCTTTCCTACTCATTGTGTTTTTCAGGAACTGGACTCGGGGAAGACGATTGGATTGGGTAAAGTGCATGGCGGATTGTACTTGCTTGATGGGGACCCTGCAGCAACACAGGCTTTACCTTCTCGGCTTTGTTCCCCAGCATCTTTTTCTTCTGAACTACACATATGGCACTCTAGACTAGGACATCCACCTTTAGGTACTTTATCTACTTTATTTCCAGCATTAGGTAATTCTTGTCATAAAGAAGACTTCTTTTGTGAGCCTTGTGTCTTGGCCAAATAGACACGTTCAACTTATCCCATTTCCAATAAAAGATCAACTTCTTTATTTCATATTGTTTATTTTGATGTGTGGGGTGCCAGTAGGAAAATTTCACTTTCGGGGCATCGGTGGTATGTGACTTTTATTGACTGCTATTCTAAGTTTACTTGGGTCTATCTTATGCACAATAAGAGTGAGGTTTCCTCATGTTTTCAACACTTTCACCAGATGGTTAAAACTCAATTTCAGACCACTATTCAAATTTTACAGAGTGATAATGGGCGCGAGTATATGGAAGGTCAATTCCAAAAATACCTGACTGCCCATGTGATCCTCCATCAAACTAGCTGTGTTGATACTCCAGCCCAAAATGGTGTGGCTGAGAGGAAGAACCGCCACCTCTTGGAGGTCGCTCGTGCACTCTTGTTTGCCCGGAACGTCCCTTCCGTTTATTGGGGGGATGCTGTCCTCACTGTAGCCTATTTGATTAATAGGCTGCCCAGTAGGGTCCTTAACTCTAGACCCCCTGTTGAGCTATTACTTGGCTCTTCCTCATTTGTTGTTCCACCCAAAGTGTTTGGCTGCGTCTGCTATGCCAGGGATACTAGGTCCCCGGGCAAACTTGATCCACGTAGTCTTAGGTGCATTTTCTTGGGATACTCAGCTACACAGAAGGGGTATAAGTGCTATCACCCCCCATCCCGCTGGACTTTTGTCAGCATGGATGTCGTGTTTCATGAGAGTGTCTCCTACTATGTGTCCCCACATCTTCAGGGGGAGAGTGTAAGTGAAGATGTGTTGACTGTAGACTCTCCACCTCCACTCCAGCCTGTTTATCTTGAGTCTGTTCAACCCACTTCTAGTCCTCCCCTTGAGTCAGGGGGAGAGATTGTTCAGCCTACTTCTAGTCCTCCCCCCGAGTCAGGGGGAGAGGTTCCTGTACAGGGGGAGCAGCCCACTCCAGCCCAAACTCCTGTCCAGAGGACTATTAGTGAATTTCAGAAGAGGATTGATGTTAGCAATATGAAGACCTATGGAAGGAAACATAAGCAGGTTCAATCAACTGTTGCTCCAGTACCCATCCAACTGCCAAACATGGATCCAGAACCTGCCTCTCCACCCAGTAATATTTCTTCTCCTGAGTTACCTATTGCCCTTCGCAAAGGTGTCAGGACTTGCACTCAGCATCCTATATCTCATGTTGTTTCTTATGACTCCCTTTCCCCATCATTTCGTGCTTTTATTTCTTCCCTTTCTTCTGTTTGTGTTCCTAATACTTGGCAGGAAGCTCTATCAGATGGAAAGTGGAAGGCAGCCATGATGGAAGAAATGGAGGCTTTGAAGAAAAATAACACATGGGAGCTTGTGATTCTTCCACCTGGGAAAAAAACTGTTGGATGTAAATGGGTGTTTGTGGTGAAACAGAAGGTGGGTGGCACCGTGGATAGATATAAGGCACGACTCGTGACCAAGGGTTTTGCTCAGACATACGGCATGGACTACCAGGAGACCTTAGCACCTGTTGCAAAGCTGAATACAGTTCGGGTATTATTGTCATGTGCAGTCAACCTTGGTTGGGATTTGCAACAGCTAGATGTTAAAAATGCCTTCCTAAATGGGGCACTGGAAGAGGAGGTATACATGAACATTCCACCAGGGTTTTCTTGTGACAGAAATCAAGGAAAAGTGTGTAGGCTAAAGCGTGCATTGTATGGGCTGAAACAGTCACCCCGGGCTTGGTTTGGTCGATTCCACAAGGCCATGGTTTCTGTGGGCTATAAGCAGAGTAATGCTGATCACACACTCTTTATCAAGAGGGTTGGTGAAAAACTCACTGTTCTTAGAGTCTACGTTGATGATATAGTGGTTACTGGCAATGATAGTGATGAGATCAGACAGTTGAAGACCTTCCTTAGCCAGGAATTTGAGATTAAAGATCTAGGTAAATTACGATACTTTCTTGGGATTGAAGTGGCCAGATCTTCAAAAGGCATATTTCTCTCCCAAAGAAAGTATGTCCTAGACTTGTTGGCCGAAACAGGTTTGCTTGGCTGCCACTCTGCGGATACTCCTATGGATCCTACTGTTCGGCTCAAGGAAAATGATGGTGAGGCTGTTGATAAAGGCCGGTACCAAAGACTTGTAGGGAAGTTGATTTACGTTTCACACACTCGTCTAGACATTGCTGTTGCTATGAGTGTTGTGAGTCAATTTATGCATGATCCCTACACTTCTCATATGGAGGTTGTTCTTCGTATTCTACGCTATTTGAAGTCGGCTTCTAGAAAAGGCATTCTTTTGTCTTCACATGGTCACCTACGGATAGAAGGATACACCGATAATGATTGGGCTGGTTTTGCAAATCGGAAGTTTATTTCTGGATATTGTTCCTTTGTAGGTGGAAATCTTGTCACCTGACGTAGCAAGAAATAAAATGTAGTTGCTCGTTCTAGTGCCGAAGCTGAATTTCGAGCTATGGCACAGGGAATTTGTGAGTTACTTTGGCTTAAAGGACTGCTACAAGATCTGGGTATTCCTATTCGCCTTCCTATGATGTTGCACTGTGATAACAAGGCTGCAATCAGTATAGCGCACAACCCGGTACAGCATGATCGTACCAAGCATGTTGAGGTGGATAGGCATTTTATCAAGGAGAAATTAGAAGGTGGGCAGATTTGTATTCCCTTTGTGATTTCTTCGGATCAACTTGCTGATGTCTTCACCAAGGGACTGCCTGGAAAGTTGTTTCATCCTAATCTAGTCAAGTTGGGCATGATCGACATCTTTGCTCCAACGTGAGGGGGAGTGTTGAATAATGTAACCAGAATACCGTGGGGGTATTCTGGACTTTTTGGGCATTCTATTTTGTGTTTTTATTTCTGTTTTTTCCCCCTTATACGATTCCTATTGGGGATTCCTAGTTCTAGTGGGAATTCCTAGTAGGAATAGGATTGGGGGGGTTTGTATCTCTTATGTAACTAGATTTTATTATAAATAAAGGGCTGGGGTGATCGATCAGATCATTCAAGCTATTCTGAATTCTGGAATTCTAGTTTTGAACAGCCTCCTATGGGTTTACTGTCTAATGCAACTACATCATTTTGCATCTTCAAAGGGGCCAAAATATACCATTAGGATGTTTACCAAAGGTGGCAATCAGGTGGCTTGAGACGGAGTAATAGGGTGCTTGGGCTCTATGCACAACCGAAACCTGCCCTGTTACTAAATGGGCTTGGAGATAAGTGGGTTAGATGCCAGCCCATTTATAATTGGTGGCTTTGACCGTTCCAGTGGCATGCTTTAAAAACTTAAAGGTGCAATAAATGATATATTAAATAATAATCTTGTTCTTAGTCATAATAAAAATGCATTAAAATTGGGCCATCAGACTGGTTCAAGCTGGGCTTAAGGCTATGATTGGCACTTGGACTGACGCTCAGGCTGAGTTTAAGGGACATCTACAAGCCCACTGTACCCTGGAAAGATGCCCAGCCAAGCCCTTTTAATAATCAGCCTAGCAGACCAGACTCAATAAAGCTGTTTTATTAGTCTGACCAGTTCAGGCAGGGTTGAGAACCACCAACCCTATTGTTTCCTTCATAATCCCAAAATGGACCTTATAAGCAAGCTGGACCAGACAGCAAAGGCAGCAACTGTCAAAGTTTAGCTTAAGGGCCTCACTTCTAGAAGAATCAAAGTATTAAACTGTACACTGACACGGGGGGAGAAGTGGCAGATACGATCATCTTGATTCGATTAAATAAAGAGCTGTAGCATGATGCAAGTCCCACTTTTGCAGGCTGGGGCTGTGGATTGTAGATGGTCTTAACCATTTTTGCACAAAGTGATTAGTTCCCAAGACCCAACCCCTAATTTCACACTAGCAGCCCCAACCTCAGTCCACTTAAATGCCCCTATACATATTTGTTACCTTCATTTAATTCCCCACTCTCACATTTATGAAGACCAAGAATTCTGAAGAAGGCATAATGAAAATAAGAATCGTCATGAGAGTTTCACGCTTCTCACCAAGAGTGAAGAAGTGGAAAACTCACATGAACCCAAGGATATGTTTGAGAGAGCCTTGAGGAACTCCAAAAGAGGCAATAGACATGGTTACAAACCTTCTTTGCTGAATAAAATTGGATGAAGAGATGGGGTCCAGAAGAGGAATCCCTTCTGTATAACATATGGTCTTTCCACAAACTACTTTCGACATCATGAAGCCAGAAATAATAGAAGAGAATCTTAATACAAACTTACAAATATTAAGCATATGTTACATTGAAGCATACTTTCTGTACAGCCTCATTTCAATAGAAATGTTCAAAGGAAATAAACAATCACCTCAAAAGCCTTTCTGAAGAAGTTCTGGAGAAGCTTCTCATATTTCTGTCTAACAGAACCAGCCCCTACAGCACTAGCATTAAATGCAGCAAGTGCTTTTTGAACTGCTTCCTCGTGTGCTTCCCTTAGAGCAACCTACAATAACAAATATTAGAATATAGTAATCATCACCAATAAGTTGTACAGAAGTCATACTTACTTCCTCAGGAGGCCTTGAGCGGTCAAAAGCAGACATATAGACCTCAGTAGCTGAATCAAATGCTCTACGACATTCTGCTTCTTCAACACTCTGCAAAAGAATAACTGCTCAAACACCTGCTTCTGCGAAAACATGCTCATGCATAGACATTCTTTTACTAATCAAAAAGGAAATAAAACAAAAGGGAACAACCATACTTCCACCTAAAACACACTTTCTAGTCAAGTGAACTACGTTCGTCATTGAAGAATATGAGACGAATCATTAAATAAATACTTAATCCAGTTACCCAAAAAAAAAAACCAGAATACCATGGTTCTTGTTTCTGTTTCTGATCTTCAGAAAATTCTGAATTCTGGCCTCATGTATGCCACATACTTAATTACACTTAAGGTAGCTTCTAATTAATAGAAAGCATATGCTTAGAGTAGAATCCAACTACAAAAACAAATACATCACACATAATACATACCACACTCAATGAAAAGGAGCATTAAAGATTTCTATGGCATGCAATACAGTTCAAACAAAAGGAGTGTGTTTCATACACCCCACAACTGGTACTAGAAAAGGAAGCCTGCCTAGGCTGGTGGCTTGACAACTTAAAACTTTTTTCTTTTTTCTAATTGGCTCTAGCTTCCGACTTATGTATCATAGGATATTAGGATCATGATACAGCTCACAAAAAGGACTACAGGATTGCATTTGAACAACTGACTTGAGGAGGTTGGAGCTAGTATAGCACCATCACCTCCATCACCATTTATCAAATTAAACAATATCTTCACAAGCTCCCAAGAAAAGAAAATATCATTTGCAAACTTAGGATGAGAGAGTACAAAGAGAGAGCTTCCACACCACAAACTCCCTCTTCACCTACAACTTTTGCATCATGCTAAGGTCATCGCTTGAAACAACTGAAACAGTATTGTTTCAATCAAGGTCCTAAATGGACATGGAAAAAAATTTTCATATTCTTTCAGGAAACCAGACAGATATTCCAAAGTACTTCTGCTGGCCTTTAACAGGTAATTATCAACTTGTGATCTAATCCACTAAGTTATGTCTTATTTCTGGCCAAAAAATTAACTATTTGAAATCCTATGTCTACTTCAGTCCTAAGATTGGTTCTCAACGTAAATCGTTACTGGCCAATATTCTCAAGATGCCTTTTGTTCAAGAGCCTGGTAAATATCTAGGAATTCCCCATCCTCACTGGACGTGTTACATCCTCTACCTTCCATACTCTGATTCACCATGCAAATCAACACATCAATCAATGGATCCCATCCTCCCTTTCCTTTGCTGGTCGTTTGTTGTGATTAAACATACTTTATCAACCTTACCAAATTATCTTATGCAAACATTCCTTATTCCTACTTCAACACTGACTAAACTTAATTATATTCTTTGTACTTTCTTCTGGGGCAAATCCCAACCTCCTGCGGCTATTAATTAGGACACTATTTCCTTGTCTAAGAATCAGGGAGGCTTAGGGCTCCCAAATTTTCATTTACTCAACAAAGTTTTTTTGGCCAAACAGTGTGGCGTTTATTTCAACATCCAAACCATCTTTGGAGTAAGGTTCTACGGCAAAATATTTCCCCCACTCCACCATCTGGGACACTCAACGGCCTCGTAATGCTTCTTGGGGTTAAAAAGAAGTTTTATGTACTTTAGCATCCATCATTTGGAAATGACATCCCCCAGAAAACTGACTGTTTGCAAACTATATCTTTGGGGAAGTCTCTTAACTGTTACCAATAAAAGGATTTATTTTTAGTTCCCTTAATCTAATCATCTCTATCCCAGCTTTAGTTAAGAAAGTGAGTCTGTGGGGAGAGAAAATTGTCTCAGATGGTTTTATCCAACCTATCATACCCTTTAAAGACCAATGACCTGGTGCTGAGGAAGACGGGAATTGACTCGCTTTCCCGCTTGGAAAAAAGAATATGTGAAAGAGAAGTAGTGGAGGGGGTGTCTCATGAAATTCTGTCCTCCCCTTCTGCAGGTGAATGATCTAAATTTACTGCAACAACTCAACAAGGAAGTGATGTTCGCTTTGAAATTGTGCACCATTGGGGGGTAATATGGAGCATAGGGAGATAAGTTGCATAATTGACTCCAAAAAAATAAATCAGGCTTCAAAAATAAAGTGGAAAGAGAGACTGCAGTTACATAGTTGACTCCAAGTAGTTCGGAAAAGGTTTTGCTTGTTGATTTTAAGTCACAAAAATGAACACATTTTTTTAACCCATTGAATTATTACATATCATAACAAACCAGTCAAGCATAAAATCATTATCTTCAAAATGACCAAATTATAATACAAAAGTGGAAAGAACATATAGGACAACTCAAGGCTCATCACTGACCTGCCAGGAGGAAGATATTGTCGGCACTGCACCATTATTAATAGCATCCAAAAAAGATTGAGTTATACCAGCAAGAACAGGTCCTGTCATTACTGTAGCTCCCACTTGCTTAGGCCTGGTTCTCTCAAAAACAAACTTAGTTAATGCATCCAGGCCAGCTCTAAATTCTGGGCGTAATTTCTCCAACTGCATACAGAACAGAATATTTTGATATGGCAATGAGAGAAAAATAGAACAAATTCAGAATATGATATAGAAAGGGGAAAATATAAATAATAATAATCAAGAATGAGAGGGAAAACAGAGAGCAAATGCACAGCAAGATGACTCACAGGCATCTGGTCAAGTCGTTGGAGATCATTTTCACTGTTAAGAGGCCGAACAAGAGGGAAGCATTCCCTGTCTGGGAAAAGAGCACGAATTGACTCTCGGATCTATTGACCAATACTTTCAACAATTAGCAACTTCAGTTAGACATAATCATTCATAACATATATTCAACCACAGAAAACAAAATCTAACATAATAGAAAAGACAGTGATGAAGAACGAATAAATCACTCGGACCATGTCTTCAACGATACAGGAACAAAATCTCAAAAGAACAATCTAAGTTCCAGTTTCTCTAACTTGAATTTGAATTCATATATTTGGCAGGATAAGGGCTATGCCTATATAATGAACCATATATATCATGTCCTCATATGAACATTCACCCAAAAAATCAAATTTAACCACAGAAGGAAAGATCAGTGTAACATTATACCTCATTTTTGGCAGCTACGTCTTTCGCACTTCCTTGCATTGGCCTTAAGGCAAGCTCTAGGTAATCACGTGGTGTTATTCTCCTATTATCCTCTACTAAATCTAAATAAAAATCCTGCAAGTGATAAATGAGAAAGTCATAATTACCTAACATGGACTAGGCAACAGATTATTCAATATGATAAATAGAAAACCAGTTGGAACTCACCAAATCAAAAGATTGTTCTCATCAACTGGCCAGCAAAAAGCATAATGTGCAAGATGGAAGGGGAAATGAATATTCTTTTTCCTTAAGTGTTGATTATCTTGAGAAATCTGATTTTACCCACAGAGGTGCTATGGGCATAATTTTTTATGGTCAAGTTGTTTTCCTTAATGACGGTTTGTTCCTTTATAGATGAGGAAGGAAAATTTCTTTATGGTGTTTCTTTTCTTTTGCTAGTTTATTGGGACTATGGCAGAGAATGTCAAATTTGTGTGGAGACTGGAGAAGGGTTCTCTCCCGACTATATGCATATGTATTAGCTAATCACCATAACTCAGGCCTCAGATTTAAAGTTATTTCATTTAATGCACTGTTTCACATTTGGAGATGCACTACAACCCTTCTTTGGTCCTGCTGTTGTCTTTTATTCTGATTAGGGCCATTTATAAACGTACAGCACGTAATACACAGCTCTACAGCTTCACTTTTTTTTTTTATTAATGAAACCAACCACTGTTATCTTCATAGTTTCCACGTCAAAACCATCATGATCATCATGCATCCGTTTTTTATGATTTAAATTAAAAAAAAAAAATTTAAAAACTACAACATTTTAATTGTCCTAGGTTTTGGAGGTATTTAAGGTGATTTGGGGTTAGAATGTTTCAACAAGGAAATAGGAAAAGAAACAATAATCAAGAGTTCAACAGAAGAAAACAGGATCATTAAAATTTACATACCCTGAGAAGCCAAACAAATATTGGTGAGAACTGCCCAAGTTCAGATACTGTGGTCCTTCCTCCAGAAGCTCTAACACGAATATGTTTAGTCATTTCAGTGACAAGGGAGAGACGATCAAGGGCAGATTCATCAATTCCACCCATCTGGAAGGAATTAAATACAACAGGGAGTTTGAATAAGAATCAGGGATATAGCAGAAATAACTATGAAAATGAAATGCAGAAATAACAGAAATTACAAATAGAGTATTCTTAGAAAAGCTAGTATGACTAAACAGATGCATCAAACCACAAATAAAATGTTGTTTGAAATGTCTCCAAGAATGAACAGGAATGAGCATGAGAAACCCCAACCTGGTTGTAAATGAACATGCTAGATAAGAGGACAGCCAAGGAGAATATCTGTGTGCTGTATGTTCCCTGTTCGAGAAAGCATACAATAAAGAAGTAAATAGCAATATTATGGAATATGGAGTGTGGAACAAACAAAATCGGAAGTAAATTAGCAGTCAAAGTAACAAAATGATTAACCCAGAAATGACTCGAATCAAAGAATAAGTTACATGGAAAGGCATCTGAAAATTAGAATAAACAGAAATGTATAGCCAAACTAGATATTAAAATGTAAGCTAATCCCAACTAATAGCAATCATCCATATTAATATTTTTAATTGATAACGCAAGGAACTGAAAATATTTAAACTACCTATTGCAAACAAGAAGAGATCAAGAACACCTCAGTCTTTGTTACACAAACGATGGCTGTCCATGTGTAGTTTAGAATCAAAATCAAGAGAAACATATTTCAGCCAAACACTTTTTATCTTGAAGGGGACCAAGAAGGGAGCATAAATGGGCCAGGCTGGCCAATAAATACCCAATCCTGGGTATGCGGGCCCAAGAACAAGGTCCAATGAATATTTCATTTTTTTTATTAACAAAAAAAGGAAAGACCAGCCTGAGGATAAGCACCCAGCTCAATTATTATACCCTCGACAGGTCTTCAATCAAAAACTGAGTATGGCCAGGCTTGAAGTTACACGTTATCTCAGGTCAGCCAATGTACAGCCCTAGGACCAAGACAAGCCAGATCAGCCTGGCATCTAAGTAAAAGAGGAGGCAACTTTCAAGTAGGTTGACATGATAAAGATTCATCAGTCTCAGGTCTAAAGCACAATCAAGTACAAAGATTAAGTGTGAAACTTTCATGAAAGTGCATTCAAATAGTTGCAATGTCAATGCAAAACCTCTTGAAAGGATCTCTTGTAGAGTGTCCTTAATGCAGATCAAAGGTACCATCACAAGTACCACTGCAGGAACCAGGCCAAGTCCAAAACAGGCACTGCGGTTCCCCTTTAACCAGGTGGTTCAACTGAACCAGTCTCTGATTCAGGCCAAGCCATGCAGCTTGGGTGTATCTGGTTCACCCAAAACCAGAATTGTGGGTGACTTTAGGACTGTTATTTTGTCTATTTTTTTATTTGTAAAGGCTGTAATATTCTTTATTAATTCCAGTTCTATTAATGGTTAGTTTATTCAGTTTTTTAGAAGGCTTGGTTTGGTTAGGAGTTAGGACTTAGGAGACTTCCTTTCCAGCTTGCACAAGGGGGAAGTATCCTGACCTAATTTAGTTATTTTCTTTTGCAGGTTGTCACCTATTGGCTGAAAACTTTCCTAAAGCCAATATGATTCAGCCTTTGCAGTTTCTATTTATTGATGTATGGGCTTCAGCCCTCCCCCATGATTTTTAATGAAGATTGAGCTTGGCTTTTGCCTCTCAAAATTCTTAGATTCAGAATATTGTTGAGATGCAGCAGAACCTTGGTGTGATGCCAAGACAGGTTGGTGGGATGTCGATCTAGTTCCAGATGAGAAGCTTGGTCCATAGCCTCTTACTCTTCTTCGATTCTTCGATTCTTCTTCTCATCCATCATCGAACTAGGTTAGAGTCTGAACTTCTATTTTTCATGCACATTATGACCCTCCCCAAACCCCGCAGTGGCCGGAGCCTCGTGCACTTGGTATGCCCTTTTTTTATACTTTATATGATTGAATCTGATTTCTGAGTTAAGTTCCCAGTTAGTACTTTTCCCCTTGAATAAAATCTGAACTTCAGGTACTGTTTTGATCATTGTCTTTAAACCTGGTTTCAGAGTTTCCTTTTTCTAATAGGAATTCTCTGGTTCATGAGTTTTAGACCTGAGATTTCAAGATCTGTCTTCATATATTTATAAATTGGATCAGGTTATAAATCTATTTCTGGTTTTCATCCTATTATGACTCCTGCTTTGTCATATTGTTTCTCCCAATCCAGCCATTGGATAGGGCTCAAACTTTAGCCAATAGTTCTCTCCAAAGACTTCTTCCTTTGACCAGTTGGACGTCCCTCAGACCTCTGGTTTGTGAGTTACTATTGTTTCTGTTCTGTTTCTAATTCTGCCTTCTTAAGTTTCTAATTTCTAGTACCTACCGTTCCAACAGATCCGAACAGTGGATCAGCCTGATATTTGGAGGGCTTAAACAATCTGTTTAGAGGACTATTTGATTCTAATTTCACCTCCATCAGTTAGATTCTGAGATACCATAGTTCATATATTCTGGTCTCACAGTGATTCTGTCCGGTGTAGTTGTTGACTAGTTGTTCAATAATCTGTCGTACAGATTATCGTTCCTCATCACTTCTCCATATACCTTCGACCAGAGTTTTAAGCCCATCTGAGATTCTGATTTTGGCTATTAATTTTCTCTTCAAATCCGGTTTCTTAACCTGCTGCAGTTCTGGTTTATCATTGGATTTCAGAACTTATTCACTTTAGGCTTCTAGAACCCATCAGCCATCATAAGCAAAGGAAAATTATCAATCAGTATAAATTTTCCAAAAATGCAGGCTTATAAGGTGAGTGCTTGGAAACAATGCAAACAAACAAATGCGTAAGACAACAAGAGAGCTAACCGTTTGATCATATGCATCAATGCCTTCACTATCCAAGAGTAAGAGACTATATTCCGTTCCATCAAGAGCAGTCCTCTTTAAGGGAGCACTCCACATCCAAAGTCCTTTAGTGCAAGGCCGGTGTGTTGAAGCAACTTGAAATCCAGTACTCCGCCCAAGAAGCTAAAAGAAACACAGAATGAGTAAAGATGCCAGAGGAAGCACATGATTATGCAATATTCTCATAAATTAATACCATTTCTACAGCTGGTTAAACAAATCAAAGCAAATTAACCAATTTGTGTGATGTTAAAGGTCTTTCACCATAATAACTCATTCGCAAACAATTTTTTCAACAGCTAAGGCACAACATATGTCATTTCATTTTCCCATGGGGATTGGGGAGAGAGTAAGCAATGAAGCATGGAGCATAAGCCTCATAAGCATGCATTTTCATTAAAAATTTTAATAAACAAATACTTTTAAGGTTTGAAAATTTAGAGGAAAAGCAAGTACATTTTTTTTAAATAAGATTACTTTCCTTTAAAAACAAAACAAATCACCCTCCAGCTATAAAAGAAAAATTAAAAAACTGGTAATTAACACATATCCCAACTGTATGTTCTCCATTGGCTTACAAGAGAGAGAAAGAGAGAGAGTTACAGATATAATTTGTCTACCTATGCATGCATGCATCTTTTTTTTTTTCTTTTTTCTTTTTTTTTTTTTTGGGGTGGGGGGGGGGGATAAGTGCATTTTTGTTTTCTGGGGCTCTGTTTTCTAGTGAACCCCAGAAAACAAACATGTCTGTTTTACTATAAACCCTATGAAACATGTGCATTTGTATATATGTTTGTGTTTGTGGAAGCTCATTAAAAAAGGATTACTTGTTTGCACACATGCACCCAGGGGAGGCAAAGACTAAATATGTAGCATTTGCACCGTGATGATAGGGTTTTTTCTCACAGGCAAGAGAAACTCTAAAGGGGGCAAAGGAAGAAGAAGAAGACGAAATGGACTCATATCTTCTTTGTTTTTCTCTCATTGACAAAAGGTACACATTCGACAATCATTTTACCCCTCGTCAGCAAAAGCCTAAAAGTTGTGAAGGCTTTGACTTTTGACAACAGTCAACAGATACATATGGGGCTTTCTGCTCTTCATCTCTTCAACAAAAAACAGGAAAGGAAAAAAAAAACAAATAGGTTAATACGAAAGCTGATAAGTAGGTTTACTCTCTCAATCACACAGCAAAGCTGCCAAGCGGCTCTCTGTTTCTTTCTTTCTCCGTCAGTTCTACCAGACACCACCACCACCCCACCCCCTGGAGAATGGGAGGGAAAAAAAATAAACATGCACAATGGAAGTTTTACTTGTAGCCAACTCTCTCAACTACACATGGAAACTGCTTAAACTGCTGTCCCCCACCCCCCCCCCCCAAAAAAAAAAAAACAAATAGCACCATATGTGCACACAAGAATTTTCTCACATACATGCATGCATATATTATAAGCATGCTGATTCACACATGCGGCTAAAACTCTGAAGCAAAACTCATAAAGGGATGGGGTGATGCAGAAGCATTATCACGGTTGGACTGTTATGAATCACTCTGGAAGCCCAAGCCAAGGAGAACCGGAACCAACCTGGATTGCGGTCCAACAGGAGTATTTAGGATTTATTTATTTATTGGGGTTATTTTTGTAATTTGAATTTTATAGGAGTTAATGATAGAGTTTATTTCAGTTCAGTTTTTTAAAACTCAATCTTATTTAGCATGGCAAGTCTATATATGCATGTAATCGATGATCATATTATTATACTGAATAAAATTTTACTTGAGTTTTAATTGCTGGCTGGTTGCCATGAGTCGATAGTCTGGTTCAACCGTTGAGTTCTTCTTCTTCCCTGATCGGAATCTTTTCTTCCAATCATTCTTCTTCCCCTACTATTGTTCATCTGTCTATTTCTCTTCTCTGTTCGAGTTCTATCAAATTCTATTCGCAATACCCTGTTCTGGAGGTACTAACAGTCCCACAAGTTTGGATTGATCTCCATCGCCTCTTCCTCTTTCTCCCCAGGATTTTGGGCGTGAGTCCCTCTGCCTTAGGCAACTCTAACCCTAGGTCCTTATCCCCTGACACCTATCCGCTATAAGAACTAAATCTGAAACCATCTCTGAACCTGCAACTACCGCTAGGTTCTGTTTCAGAAAGTTTTGTTTCTTCCCCTGATTGCTGTTTTGAGTAATGGTTGGTTAGAATCAATAGTCCCATGAGCATGGAAGAAGAACTCGGTCGAAACTACTGGTTTCGACCAAGTTGTCTCTGTTTCGCAGCCTACCGAAATGAGATGTGACGACTTTAAACTCGACCTGGTTTCGCATGGTTTTGACAGGTTTCAACCTTGTTTTGACCATATTTCGATTATTTTGCAAGTTTTGACCTGAACACCTATATAAATTCACTTATCCTCTTCAAAACTTGAGGAAACCCATCTTAAAACTCCCTATTTGAATCCAATAAAAATAGTTAAAAATCAAATTCTAAAAAGATAAAAAAATCAACCCCCCGGTTCAAGAACAAACTAGATTTTCAGCGGTGAGTGCAATTTTCAACTTCTAAATTCTGGAATTTTTCTCAAATCTAAAAATTTCATAAATCTTAATATGATAAAAAATTGCTAAAAACCAAAAGTGCAGTAAATTATTCATTTGTTTTGATGCCTAAAAATTTATTTCCATTCAGAGAGATTTTAAACTGTAATACCCATATGACGACGCCAAGGCGTCCAGACTCCTTAGTCGCCTTGGGCGCCATGGCGGGCGCCTTGTCGCCTTGCTTTTTTTCCCTTTAAAATACCATGGTCGCCTTCCTGCCTTGATAATTATGGTAATACCCAGTCCCAAGAAACGCATATATTATTGAGCTTTATTTTTTATCAGGCGTAAATGGGTTTTGACGGAATCCAATGCGAGTTAGCCCAATAGAGGAATATTAGAAAAGCAAAGGTAAATGAGATTTTTCACCATTTACGAGTATTTAGTAAGTTAGAATGACCATTCATAGAGTGTGGACCCTACAGGTGTCCCATAGCAAAGATTAAAAAAATTGAAATTGTATCGCTTTTAATCAAAAGTTGACTTCATGTGAGTTTTAGAGGACCTTAGAGTTAGAGTTTGGGTTTTCCCAAAAATGAGAAATGTAGGTAATTAAATTATCTACTTTACCATATAAGACGCGAGTTGAACGGATTTATGATGAGAAAGTTACGACAAAAAAAGTGGCCAGAAACTGCGAAAAACCTACAGCAGGCATCGGCAGCAGAGGCTTGACGGTCGATACCGTTAGGGCTACCAGTTGACCAGATGGTGATGGTCAACCAGTCACCAACCGGCAGAGTGACTTAAGTAGCGGCGGTAGCCTAACGGTCGATCGGAAGACACTGACAGTCAATCGTCAGTGCTCGGACCAGCCCTATTAAGTCCGTTATTTGGTTCATTTGGATCAATTCCAATAGCTAGAAAAAGGAGAGAGAAGAGAGAAAAGAAAGGGAAATCGAAGGAGAAGAAGATTTAGCATCATTTAGCCGTTGAACCGAATCCTAAACAAAGGGAAATCACTGCAAAGGTTTAGAGAATCAAGATTTGGAGGTTTTGTAAGGGTTTTGAGCTCAGAAAATGTAAACCCTAAGTTCTTTTTCGATGTATCCATAGTTTATGGATGTTTTGATCCATTAGATTGATGCATAATAGTGTTGTTATGCTGTAAGAATGAATCTCATATAAAGAGGTCATGTTTCCACAAAGTTATATGGAAAAGAGCAGCGAAAACCGTAGTTTTGGGTTTAGGATTTATTGCTTTGGCCATTGATTCGACTGTTGAGTCGTCCAGTGTTACCTAGATGCCCAAGTAGGGCTGTAGAGATAAGTTCAGTTAAGTTTGGATGGTGCGAGATCATTTCCACTATCCCAATAGTATAAAAGAGAAACCTAATGCTTATGAAATGTCATGCAGGCGTTCATTGGGATCCAAACAACAACAAAGGATTATTAGAAATACTGTTGAGAACCAGAGATAGAGTATATTACTCAGTGACAGAGACAAGTGAGGGGAATTCCATCATATCTTGCATGTTTTCCCATTAAAGTACGTAGTATACTTGCCTCCATGAATTGTATGTTTTAAAAATAGAAAAGAGACAGTATTTTATGATTGTTGACCAGAAACGTGCGGTGTCATAAGATAAAAGCACAGTAAAGAATAGCAAAGTACATCAAAGAACAGTAAAAGACAGCAAAGAACAGAACAAAGTCAAAGCTAAAGGTTCCATTAGTACTTATGTTAACAAGAGGGATTGAGAAGGACACTAAGATTTCCTCAATACCTACCTCGTTAGTTGGGGGACATTAGGGATTCCATCAATGCCCAACTCACCCTGGAGTTGAGATAAGTAGTGTGGACTGGAAGTGAAGATAAGTAAAGAAAGCACAAGAGCACTTATGGCTCAAGAATAGTAAAGTACAGTTGAACACGTTAAAGAACTGGTGATTGCCCACCCTTCTACAGTTCTACCTAAGGGTCTAGGTATTAAGTTGAGGTACACAGACATAGCCGAATCTTAAATGATTCACATGGTTGAATCTTCATTGATTCCCATAACAGACTGCCGAATCTTTAGTGATTCCCATAGGTGAATGTTTTTAGTTCAGTAGTGGTGCTGACTCTTACATATACACAGAGTTCGGATCCTCTCTGATCCCCATTGTTGGATCTTCAAAAATCCCCATAGCAGAGTTATGTGTATCCTCTTCCATACAAGCTAAGTGGCATATCATCCAATGAAAAAATAAAGTAAACCATAGATAAAGAATAACAGACAAAGCAGAGTAAAGACAGAGAATAACATACAGACAATGTTTTCATTATACATAGCCATGCATTACAGCTGTAGTATGATCAGATATAGTACTACAGATTGATAGTTATCATAGTAGCATGTCATAGAATGAAGCAAGATTGTTTACATTCTGTTAGATATATGGGCCAGAATACCGTGGGGGTATTCTGGACTTTTTCACTTTATTATTTTGTTAGTTTCTTGTGTGTGGTTTAGTCCCACATTGCTCATGTAATTACGTTCATCCTTTCATTATAGTTATAAATACATATGTGCTTGGGATGAATTGATCATCCAAGCATCGAGTTCTAATTCTGATCCTCTTAACATGGTATCAAAGCTGGTTATGAATTAGGACTCACATTGCCATCCACGATCCCCTTCCCTCTCTAATTCTCGATCTCTCTCCCCTTCTCTTCTCTTCTCTTCTCTTCTCTTCTTCCCTTTGTTTTGTTTTGTTCTTCTCTGTCCCATAGGGCAGCACTGATGAGGTGATCTATTGATCCAGCTGCTGCCCTCCTTTGTTACCTCATCCCATGATATGAAGATTTGATCGATAGGGTGCTTGGCCTCTTTGCTGCGAATATTGAAGACTTCAGCCTTCGTTGGACAGATCCACTCTATACTACAAGGGATTTGTTCACCATATTGGAGCTCCAGACCTGCAGCAGATTAGTATTCCAGCACCTGCATCAAGTTATATCAAGTTACAGCCTCTCAAGATCGATATCTCTTCACACTTTCAGGGTTTTTCAAAACCCTGACAATAGTCGACCTTGGGGTTCCATCTATCAGTTGATTCTGATTTTTTGAGGAGTGATTCTCCCTTGTTCAAGACTAATTCGACTGCAATTTCAGCCTCATCCAGTCACTTTTCAGGCCTCAATTCATCTTATCGATTTCAGCACTTTCAGGGTTTTTTTCAAAACCCTGAAAAAATCGATCTCAAGGTTCTCTCTGTTTGGTGTTGCTGATTTTTGGAGATATTTATTCCTTCATTATTAGAGGGCTTTCATCCTTGTTGCAGCCCTTAACTTGGAGGTTTTCTTGGGTTTCTCTTCACAACAGCCCCCTTCTGCGATTTGGGATTCTTCACTATCTTCATGGGTGACTTTGTGGATTCGACTGCTACTTCTGTTGGTGATGGAAACAGCAAACCAGATTATCATACTTTTTCCCCAAATCCAATCAAGTTGGATGGCACAAATTACTTGCTTTGGTCTAGGTTTACCTCCTTTGCCATTGCTGGCCGTGGCCTTACTGGTCATATTAGGGGAACCATTGCTATGCCTACTGAGGTTGGAGCTGCTCAAGACAAGTGGCTTGCCAACAATGGAGTTCTTATGTCCTACCTGATCGGTTCTATGACTACAGATCTGCAGCACAATTTTCTTCTCCTTGACACAGCCTCGGAAATTTGGGCTGCTTGCAAGCATAGTTCAAAATCTCGCGAAATCTCGATCGAGATTTCAGAAATTTTGAGCTGCTCGAAACGAAATGCTACTTCGAATCGAAAAAATACAATATCTCGAGCGAAATTCTCAAAATCTCGTGATATCTCTATCTCGAGATTTTTCCAAAATCTCGCGAGATTTCGAATTTTTCGTCAAACCCCTTTATATAAAAGACCACATTTCGTCAGTCTCGGTCGAAACGAGACTTCAAAACAGCTCTGGTTTTTTGTTTTTGCTTGGTTTTTGCTCATTTCTTCTCCATTCTTCCACTTCCCATTTGAATCCTTGCTGCATCTACGCCGGAACCACTTGGAGAACACAAGATTCAAACTTCTTAGCACATCTGTGAAGCCTTTCCACTATTCCAGGTAAAACCATATTCTCAAAATTGGTTTTTTTTAGGGAAATGCATGATCAATATGTTTGTTTGTGATGAAATAAATATATGTTAGACACCGGAAACCGATCTACAACTTCACGGTGTCGAAAACACCATTTTGGGTGACTATTTTTCCAAAACACCATTTTGGGTTACTATTTTTGCAATTTGAACATTTAAATGTGTTTATATAGCTTAAAATAGGGTTTCCATGAAGTTTCAGGCCTTAACTTGGCCTAAAACCCACTGAAATGACCTACCGAAACATACCAGAAAAATACAATATTTCGACCGAAATATCCAAAATTTCGAGTATTTCGGATATTTCGGTCAGCCCGAAATACCGAAACGAAACGAGTTCTCGAACAATGCTTGCAAGGAGACTTATGGACAGCTTGGCAATGATGCCCAGGTATATGAAATCAGGAAGAAGGTCCTTCACACTACTCAGGGAGAGTTGATAGTCTCCAAATACTATGCTACCTTGACCAGCCTTTGGCAGCAACTAGACCATTTTTCTGACTTTCACCCAAGTACAGCTGCCAATATTACTTCTTATAAGCAACATGTGGACAACATCAGAGTTTATGATTTTTTGGCAGGATTAAATGTGGAGTATGATCAGATTCGGGTTCAAGTGTTGGGTCACAAGCCTTTTCCCACACTTGAACAGTCCTAAGCCCTGGTCTCCTTTGAAGAAAACCGTAGGGCTGCCATGTTGCACCCTCCTATTACTGACCGGCCAGCTCTCCAGGCTGCTGCCCCTGCCACTCCTGCACCTAGTGGCACTGCTTCTCTTGGTGATTCTACTACAGGGTCTGTTGTTTGTGAGTACTATCACAAACCTTACCACACCAAGGAGAAGTGCTGGAAACTTCATGGGAAACCGGCTGACTTTGAAGCAAAGAGGGCAAAACCAAGGCCCATCAGACTGTGACTGTTACTGCAGCCCCTGCTACTGACACTGGTCTATCCCAGGATGATCTACAGGCACTCCTACATATGCTGAGGTCTTTCGCTGCTGCTACCTCTACTACATCAGCTACTGCCAATTCTTCTGCTCCTCCAGGTTCACACTTTGCCCGGTCAGGTATTCCATTTGGAGGTCATTGTGCTTTTGTAGCTTCACATCCTTGGATCATAGATTCTGGAGCTACAGATCATATGACCGGTTCCTCTAGTCTGTTTCACAGATGTTCTCCCACTTCTGGGAAAGACAAGGTTAAAGTGGCTGATGGTTCCCTTTCTTCCATATCTGGAAAAGGACTCATCAACTGCACTACCTCTCTTCCCTTGTCCTCTGTTTTGCACATTCCTAACTTTACTACTAACCTTCTTTCCATTAGTTGTATTACCCGTGATCTTAACTACCAAAGTCACTTTCTTTCCTTCTCATTGTGTGTTTCAGGATCTAGACTCTGGGATGACGATTGGATTGGGTAAAGTACACGGTGGGCTGTACCTGCTTCATGACGGTTGCTTCTCTCCACCACCATTGCCTTCTCCGCTACACCAGAACTCCATGGTCTCTTCTGAACTATACCAGTAGCACTCTAGGTTAGGTCACCCCCCTTTAGGAATTTTAGCTCATTTATTTCCTAGTTTGGTCACCCTTCGTACTAAGGATGACTTTTTTGTGAGGCTTGTGTTCTGGCCAAACAGACACGTTCAACTTATCCAATTTCAAATAAAAGGAGTTCTTCTTGTTTTCAATTGGTGCATTCTGATGTTTGGGGCCCTAGTCGTAAACCATCTATTTCTGGTCATCATTGGTTTGTCTCTTTCATTGATTGTCATTCTAGGAACACTTGGGTGTATCCTTTGCACACAAAAAATCAAGTTTTTTCATGTTTTCAGCACTTTCATAAAATGGTCCAAACTCAATTCCAGGCTACTCTCAAAGTATTGAGAAGTGATAATGGAACAGAGTATACAGAATCACAATTTCAAAAATATTTGGCTGATCATGGAATCATTCATCAAACTAGTTGTGTTGATACACCTGCCCAGAATGGTGTGGCGGAAAGGAAAAATCGCCACTTGTTAGAAATGGCTAGGGCTTTGATGTTTGCGAGGAATGTCCCGTCTCAATATTGAGGGGATGCGGTCCTCACTGCGGCCTATCTCATCAATAGGCTACCCTCTAGGGTTCTTAACTCCCGCAGCCCCTCTGATATTTTACTGGGTAATTCCTCCTTTATTGTGCCTCCCAAGGTGTTTGGTTGTATGTGTTATGCTAGAGATACCAAATCTCCAGGGAAACTTGAACCTCGGGGGCTCCGTTGTATTTTCTTGGGTTATTCACCAACCCAGAAAGGTTATAAATGCTACCATCCCCCCTTCTCGACGTACCATGGTTAGTATGGATGTTATTTTCTATGAGTCCCTTTCTTATTATTCTTCGCCACCTCTTCAGGGGGAGAGTTCTAGTGAAGATGTGTCCTTTGAGATTACTCTACCTGAGGTTCCTCTGGCTGCTGCCCAGCCTTTCTTATCACCACCCACGGCTGCTGCCCAGCCTCTTTTGGATGCTTCCCATCCTACTTTGGAGACTACCCAACACCCTCTGACTGTTCCTCCCTCACCTAATGGGAATCCTTTACAGGGGGAGACCATAGAAAATAGTGTTGCTAATGTTCCTATCCAGGGGGAGCTAACTCCAGTCCAAAGAACTATTGGTGAATTTCAGAAGAGAATTGACAACTCCAACATGATCACCTATACAAGGGGCAGATCCAACAGAGGGCAGCTGCAACCCACTATAGCACCAGTACCCATCCAATTGCCGGCTCCAGACATGGATCCTACATCTCCTGGTAATCCCTCTTCTTCCGACCTACCTATTGCACTTCGCAAAGGTACTAGGACTTGCACTTTACATCCCATATCTCATTTTGTTTCTTATAACTCTCTTTCTCCCTCTTTTCATGCTTTTGTATCTTCTCTTTCCTCTATCTCGATTCCTAGAAATTGGCAGAAAGCATCTACAGATGGAAAGTGGAAGGCAGCAATGTTGGAAGAAATGAGAGCACTACACAAAAATAATACGTGGGATCTTGTGGCTCTTCCTCCAGGGAAAAAACCAGTGGGATGTAAATGGGTCTTCATGGTGAAACAGAAGGCTGATGGTTCAATGGATAGGTATAAGGCACGTCTGGTTGCAAAGGGGTTCACTCAGACTTATGACGTTGACTATCAGGAGACCTTTGCACCAGTGGCAAAGCTCAACACCGTCAGGGTGTTATTACCTTGTGCTGCAAATCTTGGGTGGGATCTTCAGCAGTTAGATGTAAAGAATGCCTTCCTCCATGGGGAGCTTGAGGAGGAGGTATATATGGACATTCCACCAGGCTTTTCTGATGACAGGACTAGGGGCAAGGTCTGTAAAATGAAGCGTGCCCTTTATGGTTTGAAGTAGTCACCTAAGGCCTGGTTTGGCAGATTTCATAAGGCTACGATTTCAATAGGTTACAAGCAGAGCAATGCTGATCACACTTTGTTTATCAGACGGCTTGGTGACAAGGTTACTCTTCTCATAGTCTATGTGGATGATATTGTGGTCACTGGTAATGATGATGCTACAATCAGGGATTTGAAACTTCTTCTTGGCCGTGAGTTTGAGATCAAAGATCTTGGTCCTCTAAAATATTTTCTAGGGATAGAAGTTGCTCGATCTTCAAAGGGCATCTTTCTTTCTTAAAGAAAATATGTCCTTGATCTATTGACTGAGACAGGGCTGCTAGGTTGTCATCCTTCAGATACTCCTATGGAAGCTACTACAAAACTTAGGGAGAAAGATGGTGAGCCTATTGACAAGGGTGGTTATCAGTGGTTAGTGGGCAAACTAATCTACCTTTCCCACACACGACTTGACATAGCAGTTGCTGTAAGTTTGGTGAGCCAGTTCATGCATGATCCCTATTCCTCTCATATGGATGCGGTCCGTCGCATTTTACGGTATTTGAAGTCTGCTCCAGGAAAGGGAATCCTTCTATCTCCCAATGGTCACCTTAAGATTGAAGCTTATACTGATGTCGATTGGGCTGGTTCTACTGACAGGAAGTCTATCTCTGGCTATTGTTCCATTGTGGGTGGGAACCTTGTCACGTGAAGTAGCAAAAAACAGAATGTTGTGGCAAGGTCAAGTGCTGAAGCCGAGTTTTGTGCCATGGCACACAACATCTGTGAACTTTTGTGGCTTAGAGGATTATTGCAGGATATCGGTGTTGTTGTCCATCTTCCCACGATGCTTTATTGTGACAATAAAGCTGCCATTAGCATTGCTCATAACCCTGTCCAGCATGATCGCACTAAACACGTGGAGGTTGACAAACATTTCATCAAAAAGAAGCTTGACGCCGGCCTCATTTGTGTTCCCTTTGTGAAGTCTACTGATCAATTGGCTGATGTATTCACTAAGGGACTGAGTGGCAAACTGTTTCATCCTATCTTAGTCAAGTTGGGCATGCATGATATATATGCTCCAACTTGAGGGGGAGTGTTAGATATATGGGCCAGAATACCGTGGGGGTATTTTGGACTTTTTCACTTTATTATTTTGTTAGTTTCTTGTGTGTGGTTTAGTCCCACATTGCTCATGTAATTACGTTCATTCTTTCAGTATAGTTATAAATACATATGTGCTTGGGATGAATTGATCATCCAAGCATTGAGTTCTAATTCTGATCCTCTTAACACATTCATTAGCATGATATGAAATGTGTTCTTTCTCATTGGGCTAGTGTAGCTCACCCCCACAGATTATGATTATTTTACAAAGCATGCACACATCGAGTGCCCGTACGCCGACTGTGTCAGGAGAGCGAGAGGAAAGGGTGGAGCCCCTTCCAAGTAGAGAACCAGAGACAAAGACAGAGTTAGAGATCGAGATATATCTTTTTTATGTAATACAGATACTTTATGTTTTTGAAGAGATACATAATGGGATGTATGTATTCAGAACAATTTGTTGATGTATATGACAGTTTGAATAATGATTGTAACATAGTGATAAGCCATATATGAGAAATATACAGCCAATGTATGTCGTATACTACCAACCTAGGGTATGAAACCAAACTAACATTTGAGTATTGTTTTTAACAATCTAAAGGTTTCATTGTATTTAGGGATGCTTAATTAGGGTCTCAGTGAAGTTTTGGGCCAAAATATGACCATTTGACAACCAAAATGATCAAAAAAAAACCAACCACCGAAATGTGGAGAGTTCTAACCGAAATATAGAAACCTTGGTCGAAACCGACTTCCTGAACCTTGCTCCTACGATTCTATCAACATGAATTAAATAAAGAAAGAAAGAAAGAAAATTAAAAAAAAAAAAAACCTAAGCAATTAAATTAAATCTCTCTATGTAACCGCATCCACTCACTCGTTCCTAAAAGAACTCGACTTCGTCGAGTTCGGTCACGAACCCAAGACACCTTTATAGTTAATCTCAATGCTGGGATGGCACATATCTTGGGGAAGACGGTCGAACTACAACTCCATGGGGAGGACTAAGGAGAGAGTGATCCATGACTGGAGGAGGAGACTATCGTCAACGAAGCATATCTGATAAAGCGTGTGGCAACATCAAGTATGCACGGCCTCCTTGCTTAACTTTGATGGCATTTTGTGCACAATCGAGAAGCGAATACCAACATGTCGTTGCCAAGGTTGCCCTAGAAGAATGTCACAATGTCAATGGGATGACTAAACAAGATAGATGACACTATAATAGCCCAAACTACAGGTGTAACCAAGCTATTGCATTGGCCTCTGCTCAAGTTGTAAGTCCAAAATATTGCACATGAAATTTCTTGAAAAATTGTTTCCGTGGAAGGTTTGAGTGCTCAAAAAAAATCAGCAAAGATAAAATTTGCTTCTACCTCAACATCAACGACTGTATGAACATTTGTAGAACCATCATTGTAAAATATGGTGGTAGTGGTGGGGCTAAAATATGGCGGCGGTGGTGGTGGTGGTAGTGTCGGTAGCTCCCCCCCCCCTCTCTCTCTCTCTCTCTCTCTCTCTTTTATTTCTCCCTTTTGTTTCTGGAACAGAGAAGTTCCAAATTAAAGCTTCTTTTTTAATGAGATGGTGAAAATTGATGAAAGGGAGATTCTGCAAAGTAATTATTTTAGGTATTTGGGCTCAATCATAAATAAATAAGGTGATATAGAGGATGAAGTTTCACAGAAAATTAAAATAGGATGGATGAAGTGGAGAGGTGTGTCCGGAGTGTTGTCTGATCGATGTATTCTTTTAAAGCTTAAAGAAAAATTCTATAGGATAGTCATACGACCGGCTATGATGTATGGGGCGAAATGTTGGCCAGTTAAGAAGCATCATATAGATAAAGTAACTGTAGAGAGATGAGGATGTTGAGATCGATGTGTGACAAAACTAGGAAGAATAAAGTAAGAAATGACCATATTAGAGCAGTTGTGGGAGTAGCTCCGATACATGATAACCTACAAGAAAGTCGCCTGAGATGGCATGGCTATGTTAAACGGAAGCCTTCAAAGGAACTAAAAGAGCCAGGGGTAGGCCTAAAATAACCCTAGGAGAAGTGAGGAGGAAAGACATGCATAGCTTAAGCTGACCCCATTTATGGGCTTTTATTCTTCCTTTCCTTTTTTCAGGAAAATCACTTTATGCACATAGGTTAACAAGAAAGCTGCTATCCCATTCTCATATTTGAACACACATACGCACACGCGTAGTTAAAATTCTGGAAGTCCGTGCTAGCCAAACCATTAATCGTCCTACAATTTTCCCATGACAAAGCTGCCTAATTCAAATACAATACCTTTGAGCAAGGAAAGGCGAACCTTCATAATGACCCTACAAACATTGTAACTATAGAATGTCATAACTTGATTACAATCCTGCAAGCATATTCCCAAATTCAGAATCCAATGCCTTTTTTGTCCTTTCTCTTTCCTTGCCAGAATAATCTCACCTTTCTAATTACTATGAACACTTCAGAATAAAAATTGTAAAAAAAAATAAAAAAGATAATGTAAATCCTTGCCTGTTAACTCTGGGGATAACTTATGTTTATCACAGGGTTTGGCCGTTGAAGATTTCCAGTAAATGCACAGAGGATAGCGATTCAATTAAAATGCCAGCCTTGGGTACTTGAAAAGATAGCTTCATCGCTCTGATTTATGGAGAAGCAAACAGAAAGGTTTACACATAGGTGCTTATGAGATAATTTAGGCCAAAGTATCACATTGACCAAAAAGCCACACAAATTGTGGTTTCATTGAGCGAACCAATCAAACATAAATCTATTCCAAAAGGTTCAACGTATAAGGTGGGTCAACGAGGAGTAACTCCAAGAGATACCGCAGAAGGGGAGGAAATCCAGAAATAGGAACCCTTCTCTTATTTCTCTGTCAACCAAATGGTTGGGCAGATTCTGAGAAGATGAATTTTTAAAACACCAATTCAATCACTACCTTCCCATAATTATTCCTCCGCAAACCCGTACTCCTAAAGACGACGATTCAAACATGAAAATAGCATCAAAGAGAAACCCAAAGTAAAGTCCACGCAACAAATTAATCCAAACATTTCCTTTTTTCTTCTTTTATTCTTTTCACTATCAGTGATTCTTAAAAAAGGAAACATAAACCCTAGAACGCTAATCAAAGAGAAAAAAGAGATGTTCCTTATCATTCCTGTAGGGGAAGAACGAGGTACCTGATTTAATATGAAGCTCTTTCCTTGGCGAGCTCGACCGCAAACGGAGACAACCCCTATAGGTCCTTTTACAAGCTGAAGTGTAGCGACGGCCTCAGGGTCCATCCTGAACTTTCCCTTCTCATCACAGTAGACGAGACGCAACGGCCTCGCGGGACCCGTAGCAACAACAGAAGAGGGAGAAGGAGAGCGAGAGAAGGATTGTGGAGAAGTATCCATTGCGTCTTTAGAGGCAGAGCCTCTATTGAATAGTTTCTGCATCATCTTCTCTCCAACGATCAGTTACTTTCTCAATTTCTCCAGCTTTCCAGTATTTTCAGAGAGCGCGATAGAGGAAAAGAGATTTACCAACAAAATTGTGTGATGTTAGTAGGAAATGTGAGATTTTAAAAAATGGGGAGGGAAGAAGGTCACACGATTTTGGGGACTACTTCTATAGTTCTATACTTGAAGCACTACTACTGCTTTCTTTAGTTTTGCTCCGGTTCACCGGATGTATCTTTGTCGGAAATTCTGTTGGTATTTTCGAACGGGCGAACGTATAGGCAATTTAGTCATTTCGGATTGAGGTAAAGGCGAAATTTTTAAAAAGTTGGATCGGTTTACCTAGATGTCCACGGGGCTCGGACAGTCAGCGTACAGATCAAGCAGTCCCCGGGACAGATCAAAAGTTTTCGTTCGCCACATGGCGCATGAAGAATCCGCTACATTTTTAGTATCCATCAGATTTTATTTTGGTACAAGACCCATTAAATATGGGCCCATGTGTTAAATCATACAATATATTTTTGGCCAAATGTTCTCTGTGCCGGGGCGCAAGCTGCACCCAGACACATGTGGATGAACACAATGACTACTTTGCCCCCTTGAATGGCAATAATACCCAGCTCATGTATCTGGGCGCATGCTGTACTATGGCACAGAGAACATTAGCCCTATATTTTTATAGAAAAAGAACTTTGGTCAAGAGTATGGCCTACACTAGCACTCCCTTGAGTCTATCTCTCTTCTTCCCACATGAAAAAGACACATTTGCCCCCTTATTTTTTGAGGAGGGGAGAGGCACACACACACACATGGGAGTGTTACAATATAAGTCATGTATAAATATACATGCAAAACTAATACAAAAAAGAAAAATCTAAATCTAGTTCATAAGTGTTTGAGTAGGATTTGTTTTGAAATGCGGTTGAACTTCTTGTCGAAAAAGCTAGATATCCTAGATTGTTGTTGTAGAAGAAATAAAAATTGTAGCTAGAGAGGTAAATAGTCAACGAAGAGGGAGATTGATGCAGAAGAGGAAGAGTATTGTTGAAGAAGTTGCTCTTATTCTTCTCTCAAGAATGATGCAGAAGAGGAAGAGTACTATCGAAGAAGTTGTTCTTCTTCTTCTCTCGAGTAATCCGAGGTAATTGGTTGCTAGAGATGGAGGCTATTGACAGAGAAAAAGATTGTAGCCCAAGGGGAAGATTATTGACATAAAGTTCTTCTAGCAACCTAAGGTTTTGGTCTTTTGTAATGGTGGATTATTCTCTCTCTCTCTCTCTCTCTCCCAAACTTTGTTTCTCACTCACTCTTTGTTGTATTAAATGATTTTATAAATGACTTTCAAAATATTCTTTCTTCCTTTTGAATATTTGGTCTCCACCCCCACAAAGCTTGCACTTTTGATTTCATGGAGGATTTGCTTTTGAGCAATGCATTTTTTGTGTGGGATGTTTACTCCCACATTAGAAGTGGATGAGAAATGAGAGAAGTATATACATACTTATAGAAATTATACGGGACATGAGTTCTTGAAGGGAAGTATGCCTCCTACCGTGTGTTGCGGTGGATCCAGGGTGCTTTTTTCATACGTGCACACCGGGCCAGGTCGTGGTGTAGTGCGGTGTGGTGGCCCAGCCCATATATTATTTTTTTGGTTTACTGTTGGGCCGATTTTAGGCTTGGTCGTGTTAAATCCTTTAGGACTAAAGTGACTATGTTTGGGCTTGGACTCTGGCTCATGGCAAAGAGCTATTATAGACATGTCTCTACAAAGGGACATACATATACATATATACAGACACAGTCATTCGTATAGACATGGTGTTCTTACTTAACAGACATGTCTCTGTAAATAGACATATCCATTTGCATAGGTGTTATCCTAGCGCTTGAATTGGGATCTTTTAATCTCATTCATAAGAACCAATGGATAAATTCATTCCATGGGGTACCTTGAATGGGTGTATAATATATAAGTTGGGTCGGGCCAGGGTCGAGGAATCGAGCTGAGCCCAACCCAGCCCAGCCCAGCCCAGTCTGACCCTATTTTAAATTATACCATAAAATACATTTTGATATACTATCTATATTATAAACTTTAAATGTCTCACATATTTTGTTACACTATATTATATATGAAGATAATAAGTGATAAACCCTATATTTTATTATAGTGTTATTTTATATAAAATTGATAATTTTCTCCTTGACCCAACCCAAACTCAATCCAGTGCATGCATCTCTCCCTTCCCCCATTCCATAATCAGGGCCAATCAGGGTCAGCCCGACACAACCTTGAGGGCGGGTCAGGGTTGGATTTTCCAGGCCCTAAGTCAGGGTCGGGTCGGGCCTGGGCCCAGCTAAGGGGACTCAGGGTTGGGCTGGGTTTTAAAAAGCTCGGCTCAACCCAACCATGTTGCAGCCTAGGTGCAATGGTCATTTTGCACGCCTCTGTGTCTAGGTGTAAGGGCAGTGCACCGCACACACCCAAATAGCATTCTTTTCCCCTTATTATTTATAGTTGTACTTTAAATCATAGTTGGAAAATCGGGTTTTGACTGGATCGAGTCACCTGAGGTGAGTTGAAATTTTGGAAAACCTGATCAAGAGTCCTGTAGACTAGATCAGGGTAAAAAATAACGAGACTCGGCCATAAATTGTTCGAGTCAAATAAGAATCGGTACTTTTACCCGAGTTAAGACAAACTTGGTGAGTTTAGTTGTTTTTTTAAAACACATAAAACCGATTCACTTAGTATAGAAATTGAGTTGAGTAAAACAGTAATTCGTATTCTAAAACAGTAAGAAACCCTCAACTCCTTGTCTCTCTTCTCTCGTTTAATGGTATGAACTCAAAATGCAGTAATATGTGATTCTGATTTTTTTTTTTCTCTCGGTTTTCCCCTTCTTTTTTTAAAACTATTTTATACATATTATTGCATTAAAAAAGAAAAAAAGAAAAAACGTGACTCGCCTTGATCTGATTTGATAAGGCCAAATCACCAGATTTTAAAGATGAGTCGAGTCTAGAAACTTGATTTTCCAACTATGCTTTAAACCTTAGAAAAATTTATTGAGCTGGTAGTTCTAGATTTTTCTTTTTTTCCATTTTTTTTAATCACTGGTCAGACTGATATTTTTGAGAAAATCCACATTCAGAAATTACTCTACTACATTTATTATTATTTAAACTAACTATTTGTAGATTCTCATGATTTTGTGGCAGCTGGGAACACTCTAAATTTGGGAAAGAAGCTTGTAATAGGTAATACTTGTTCTGTATTTTCTATTTAATAATTGAATTTGTTATCATAGCTATAAGATATTTAAGTTATTTGTGTGTACAAAAGAAAAAGAAGAATGGATTAATCTCAAACAATAAGGTGTATTGCATACAACATCTGCACCTTATAGTATAACTTATTTTCCCTAATATGCTTTAGAAAAGGTTGGAGCCAGTTGTGAAACTATAGAATGCTTAGTCTCTACACGGGGATGGGATTTGCACTTTTGTGATGTGTATTTAATATCATTCCTACCGTCTTTTATTATCTCTTATTTTTTTTGGCTTTCAGCTTTTGTATCAGGCTTTATATTCATGGTTGCATTAGTGGCAATTCTAGTGTACTACTTGAGAAGGAAATCATCACCAAATGGATTAATGTCATTTTGGAAAAAAAGAACAAGAAACATTCAAAATCTTGAGGCTTTTCTAAGGAATTACGGATCCCTGGCACCCAAAAGATACAGTTATTCAGACATCAAGAAAATGACGAATTCGTTTAAAGAAAAATTGGGTCAAGGTGGTTATGGTAGCGTATTCAAAGGGCAGCTACCAGATGGTCGTTTGGTTGCAGTGAAAGTCCTAAATGCTTCTAAAGGTAATGATGGAGAAGATTTTATTAATGAAATTGCAAGCATTGTTAAGATTTCTCATGTTCATATTGTCACCTTTTTTTTTCTGGCTCCAAAAGAGCACTTATCTATGAGTTCATGCCCAACGGATCTCTTGAGAAATTCATCTACAACAAGAAATCAGCGAAAACATGCCCTCACCTTGGTTGGGACAGATTACACCAAATTACAGTCGGCATTGCTAAGGGATTAGAGTATTTACATGGTGGTTGTAATACTCGTATTGTGCATTTTGACATAAAACCTCATAACATTCTTTTCAACGAAGTCTTTTGTCCAAAGATATCTGATTTTGGTCTTGCTAAACTATGTCCTAGAAAAGATAGTATGGGCAATTACTATCACTACCCTATACTTAGCCTATATTTACTAAAACTACCCTACCTTAAACTGCTTTTCTGATACTAACCTGCTTTTAAACTTTTACATCTCCTTCTATCCTCATGTTTTTAAATACCTAGATTACCCTTCCTTTTCACCTAGTAACTTGTTAATCTATTTAACCTACCATTCATCTTCTACTTTTTACTAATTTTGTCATTAAAATAATAAAACATGAAAGCATCCACCCGCTTCTTCTCTCTCTCTCTCTCTCCCGTTTTTTACTTTTTTCGATTTTTTTTTCTTCAAATTTTCTATTTAATTAATTTTTTATTCAACATTTCATTCTCATCATTCTTCTCCGAACATATCATGGTTCTAAGTATCGGTATCGTATCACCCATATCGGGTGATACGCACCGATTTTGCTAGTCACCGATACTGATACTATATCGGTAGCACGGTATGGACAAGGGGTAAAATGGTCAAAAAACTCAATTTTTTAAGGAGAATCAGGGGTAATTTTGCCCGATACAACTGATCCAAGCCGATACCGTATCGATATTGTATTGATTTTGCAGGTTACCGATACCCATTCCAATACCGTGCACTAAAACCATGGAACAAATCGACTCTCTTCAAAAATAGTAAAAAGTACATTGAATAAAAAAGGAAGAGAGAGAAGCAGTGGGATGCTTTGAAGAGAGTCGATCTGTTCCATGGTTTTAGTGCACGGTATCGGCAACTTGCAAAACCGATATGATACCGATACGGTATCAACTTGGATCGGCTGTATCGAGCAAAATTACCCCTGAATCTCCTTAAAAATGAGTTTTCAAACCATTTTACCCCTTTTCTGTACCATGCTACCGATATGGTATCGGTGACTAGCAAAACCGGTACATACTGATACTTAGAACCATGATCTGTTCGAAGAATGATGAGGATGAAATGTTGAATAAAATTTTAGTTAAATAGAAAAACTGAAGAAAAAACAAAAAAAAATCAATGGAGTAAAAAAGGGGAGAGAGAAGAAGCAAGTGGGTGCTTTCATTTTTTACTATTTTAATGACAAAAATAGTAAAAAATAGAAGAAGAATGATAGATTAAATAGATTAACAGGTTACAAGGTGAAAAGGAAGGGCAATCTGGGTATTTAAAAACATGAGGGTAGAAGGAGATGTAAAAGTTTAAAAGCAGGATAGTTTTAGTAAATATAGGCTAAGTGTAGGGTAGTGATAGTAATTCCCCAAGATAGTATCATATCAATGACAAATCTTAGATGAACTATTGGATATATTGCACTGGAAGTTTTCTCTCGGAACTTTGGAGGAGTTTCACACACGTCAGATGTTTATAGCTATGGAATGATGGTACTAGAAATGGTTCGAGGACGAAAGAACTTTGATAAGAAAGTTGATCACACTAGTGAAATTTATTTTCCGGATTGGATCTATGAGCATATTGGACAAAGTGAGCATTTACAATTACACATTGTTATGAAGGAAGAAGAAGAAGAAGAAGAAATACTTAGGAAGATGGTTTTAGTGGGTTTATGGTGCATACAGATGGATCCAACAAACCTTCCATCAATCAGCAAAGTGGTGGACATGTTAGAAGGAAACCTTGAATCTTTGCCAATCCCACCCAAGCCTTTCTTATCTTCTCCTCCAAGACAGCTAGCTGATTTTTGTAGCAGATCAACCTCTTAATTGCTTTTATACAAATTTCTTGTATATGGCATTCCTAGTTTCCCAAGAAAATGTGTATTTCTCAAGGGGTATAATTCTTTCTATTTCTTTAGATGGGAAAGACAACCTCCATTTACTCCATTAACTATATTCCCTCAAAGTTTGAATAAATCAGGATATCAATGGCATGAGAAGTGAATGCTTCCTTCATCGATTGGATCCTCAAAATTTTGGTATTCAAGATTTGAACAATGCAGTCATTACTGATTTATTTCTAAATTAAATTTTGTTATTTCTATTTATCAGTGTAATATTAATTGAAAGTCTGCCTTTGGAAAAATCTTTTTATAACCAAATTTGGAGTAAAAGAACTTGAAATCATATATTTTTTCCCCCCTTTAGTGTAACACACTATTTCTTTCAACAAGGATAAAAATACTGTCATTTCACAATGACAGTTCTTGACAATGAAATAACGATAACTAACTTTCAAATTATTTTGATAAATTTTTAACCCCCAATTTGAATAGCTTTTGAGAAAAAAAAAAATAACAAGGAAACAACAACAAACTGCATCCTATATTAATATATAGACCATCCACACAAACCAGAGATGCGCTATCTGCAGGCTGCATTGCTAGAGTACCCACTAGCTGAACATTTGATCCAGAGAAATAGTTAACATTAAAGACATCCAAGTTCTTAACCATAACAAAGATAGACAAAGGCCAGCCTACAAGTTAGTTTTTGCTCTCCTTAGTGTTTTGTAGTATTCAAATAAAACTAAGTAATAAAACCTAAAATTTCATCCACGAGTTTACATTACACCTGGGCTACCACAAATGAAATGAAAAACATTCATTTCTCTTTAGTATCCCTCAGTTCACTCTACTATTTTATTATCCCCAACATGAAAGACCACAAACTACTTTACGATCCCTAAACTTCCTGAACATTTAACTGCCAGTGCGTATCAGAGTTTTTGCTCAAGGACGAGATGAATCACTCTTGACAATTCAAAGCTGATCACATAGGCTCTCAACCAGTCCCCCAAAAATGGAATTTGGGTAACTTCGATGGGAAAAAGGTTCATTCCCTCAATGGGCCCTGTGGTGGATGAGAAGAAAGAAAAAATAAAAGGGGAAATTGACCAGATTAAAAATTTAATTATAAGATAAATAGGTTTAAATTTTATTTTACATCCATTAGTTTTGATTTTGAAAAGATTTATTTAATCCCTAAAGTTACTTATTGCTCATGGGATCCAAAAAAAAAATAATTTTGAAACTTCCTAAAATACCCAACTACTTCATCTTCTCTCTCCATTTTTTTCTTCAGTGGGACCCACCTCCTGCTTTCTTCTTCCTGCAACTCCACTCCACCTGCAACACCCCCCCTCTCTCTCCCCTTCCCCGCAACCCCACCCCACCATGCTCTCATCAACCCCTGACCTCTCCCCTGCTTCCCTACGGTAGTCATTGTAAATCTGTATTTTGCTCCATCACATGCTGGTAGTCTTTGTAAAGATTCCAAATGTAAGCCTAGCATAGAATGTAAATTCATGATTACCTATTAGCCTTCGTGCTTTGAGTCAACATCTGCATAGTTGAGGATTTTTCCCATAGTTGAAGGTGCAAAACCCCATATATGACTTCATTGTACTTTCAGCATGATCAGAAATATCCAATCTATTAATATCAATCAGAATCTGACAACACGAAATCGGATGTATCTCAAATAAAATTTGGATCATATCAGAATGTTATCAGATCAAGTTCAGATATACCTGGATCCAATCCAAATACAGTCTTACCTTCAACCAGCAACATGTCGGTCCTTTTCAAAAGTAAAGATAATTGGCCTTTGTAGTACAGTGGAACATCTCAGGCTACAGAACCTCATCTTGACACTGAGCAGTGCCACACCTAGTTCTTATAAATGCTATCATTTCTAACTTCATCCTTTTTTACTCCTGCCAAAAATCCATCTCAACATCCTAAACTCAGCAACATTCATTCATCCATCCAAGCAATATATAAAGATAAATGGGCAATTTAGAGACCTAGATAAACCATCTCTCTCGTTCTCATGCGTGTTATCAAGCTACCATTTATTGGACAATCATATATGCGCTGAGAATTATTTTCTATAACTGAAGATCCACCAGGTTATCTCACAAAGTACCATAAGCAACTCTCCAAGTTAGAAAGGATAGTGTTAAAATGGTGAAGAACCAAAATAGTGGCTAACCCAAATGATAGAAATTTCTCAAGTGCTAATTGAATCTAAAACTTTAAGTGCATAAGCAAAACAGAATATACTGAAGCATCAAGATTTAGCAAAAGAGGTCAATTAATTGGACAAAGTCAACTTAAATGCCAATCTATGGCCCTGTTTAGAACACATTAGCCGAACCATCAAGAACCCAATACCAGGATAAAGCTGGATAATTTAGCTTGGTGCCTGGTGTGATTACTCAGTAATGATCAGTAGTGCCATTGGAGAGCTGCTGTATGAAAGCATTAGGATCTGTTGTCTAATCAGTTTTGTGAAATATGGTTTAGACACAATTAAAAACCTAGAAACATGGTCTGTCACACCCACATGCTAACCTGATAATAACATCTTACAGGTATTTTAACATGTTGAAGCCCACCACAAAGTTTGAAGGCACTTAATTGTGTCATCTCTAGAAGATAGCCATAAACTGTAGTAATGTAATGGAATGACATTTGCACTTGTCTCTGGGGTATAACATAAAATATATGATATATGGACAAGAGCATCACAAATTTTACTGAAGTAATGGATACCAGGGTAGCATGCTTCTCGAAAGTAACAAGTAGTTGCAGCACATTCTAAGGCCAACTAGGGATAACGACTTAACCAAAGACAAAGTAAGAAATCAGAGCTTCCCTTAATCTAGTGCATTTTCCATTTGTTTCCGGTTTTGGGCAAGAGTTGATTGGCATGTGAAGTCAATTGTATATCTCTTACTGTTCAGCCTACCAATATCAAGATACTTGACCCAGACCTATTTTCCCTGTACTTGAGTAATCACTTAAGATGTTTAATCTGATGAATGACTTCATCTCATGTACTTATCAGTACAAAGAGAGATACCTTTAGTAATGGAATCCATGGAACTCGTTAACAAACACACTATCAGCATCAAACACAACAACTAGTTGAAGAATATGTTCATATATTTTATCCAGTACAGCAAGAGAATTGGTTTTCGTCAAATAATTTACCCAAATACATATTAACACAAAAAAAATGTACTCACAGATGAAACGTAAACAGAGAATTAATTGAAGATATGCTTAGTCAATTAAGCATTCCATATGTTCCAGAGTGCCAAAAAAAAAAGTGTTATTCTCTGCATGGATTGACATGTGAATTTTTTTTTCCAAAGTACAATAAAAAACTCCAAATGAAATGAAATAAATATCGGAAGAAAGTAAAAACAGGGGGCTAATGAAAACAGATACTGCTGAGGAAAGATGAGGAGATGGATTCACTACAAGAAACTCTAACAATTCTGTTATAATTTTTGTTTTAGTCACAGCATTAGAAAATGAGCAAGTGCCTGCTTGAACCCTGTAGTCCAGAAACTTCTCTTGGACTACCTTAACAATTAACAATACTTAAAATTGCAATGTTCAGGAGTTGCTACATAGTACGTCTAGGTTTCTGCTATTGTTCACACAAGCCATTGGAATGTCATTCAACAGTTACATACAATAAGTGTGTCATTATAAGACTAGAAGAGACATAACTTCTTCAAGGCTGAAGCATCGTATAAGACTTCACATAAAATCCTTATTCAAAGCACTTCCACAGACACAAGCAAATCTACTAACCTATTACGACGACTTGGCTTCACAAAATATAGCTAACAGGTCCAATTTTACCAAGCCATCTTTTCCCAACGAGAAGACCCAAGGACTGTAGCAGCTGTCTTAATTCAGTTCCTACTCTTATCCCCTGTTACTGGAAAGGTTCAATATTAGTGCCAAAGGAGACGAAGAAGTAGATAGAGAGTCACAGAACAAGTAACAGTATTATGGAGCAACTTGGTAACATTGAACAGGATTCATTAAGCTCATATAAAACATAATCCAAGATATATCAATATATACAGAAGTGTATGACAGACAAAACCACACCGAAAATAATGTGGAAAAATTCCAGCTATCTCACAGTTTCTGATTTGCACCACACTAAATATATCCTTGAGTTTATACATAAATTATGTAAATTCTCAGAGATTCAAGGAAACCAGAATTCAGATTTCAGACTTAGAATTACCTAAAGTTGTACCTGAGACAATAAGAAAATTCCTTTTTTCTCATTTTGTTCATTTCTTCCTCATTATATACACAGCCGCCTCCTCGTAAGCATACTCCGGATGCAAATGCTCGTGAGGGACCTTTTCGATCTTGAAAGCTTTCTCGCAGAGCTCCCAGAACAAGCGGTGAGCTTCTGGCGACCTCAATTGGTATCCAAGCAGAATGACACCATGATCCCCAACAAGAGATTCCATGGCAGAAATAAGTTGGGAGACAGACTCTTCAATATAAACAACATCTGCCGCGACGACGAAATCGAAAGGAGGTTTTAAGGATTCGATCTGGGCAGCGTTGTTCCAGTAAAGCTGGGCGGTCTTAAGGGTTTTCCCAAGCGTGGGTTTGTTGCGCTTGAGGTTGCGTTTGAGGGCCGGCATGACTGGAGCTATGTCTGTGAGGACGATTTCCAGGCCCAGTAAGGAGAGTCCCATGCCGGCGGGGCCACAGCCGGTGCCGAGCTCGATGCCTCGCTTGCCGGAAAAGCTGAGAAGGTGGGCGTAGGGGTTAGGTGTGGAGGGAGACGAGGCGTCATACAGCAACCAACGCTCGACGAATTTGACGAGGACAAGGGAGCAAGGCCACACGGAGGTGCCCACGTGCATAGAACCATTGTCTTGTTGGATGGAGAGGACGGCATCGCGCACCGGGAGCTCGATCACTGGCGAGTCCGTGAATTTCATCCTCAATGAAGTGAAATTCCTTTGCTTCTGCTTCTATAGTATACTGTATATCCAAGAGCTTTCTTGCGGCAGAGAGACGAGAGAGACGAGAGAGACGAGAGTTTGGCTGGAGAAATAACTTTATTCTAGCTGGAGTTATCTGGGACAGTAATTGTAAAGCACAGCCGAACGCATGACTCATTGACCACGGGGCCGACCCAGCCCAACCTTTATAACTAAATATCCCATTTAAATCTTGACTGAGGGTTCTAAAACAAGCAGCATAGGGGATGAAATTTTGCTGCTATAAGGCTGGCAGTCAAGGAAATGGGATCGATCTTAAAGGGTATTTTACAAAATACTAAAATCTAGAAGGGTATTTATGATCCCGAAGGAAAAGTGAATTATTCCATTTTACATGGGAGATATAAGCCATATCCATGCTTAGGAGAGAAGCATACCACTATCGTTTCTGCTGAAACAATGGTGATATACCTAATATAACATGACGATATCTACGGGTGTCAACTGGTCGGGCTCGATCGATTTTGGTCAGGCCTCACCAATTTTACAGGTTGCACCGTGTCCGACCGTTTAGGCATTGGGGCTTGTCTTGGGTGCGCATGGTACGGTTTCATTTCGATCGATCGATGTTCAGTCTTTAATCGGGCCAACCTTATTCGGGCTAAAAAGGGGCCTAAATTGGGTCCAAAACAAGCTAATGAGTCGTTTAACTTTAAACGGCCTTTAAACAGTGTGGGCTTACTAATTAGCATGCAACTAGAATTTTAAGTTCAAACCATCACATCATTGGACAGTCAAGGTACACCTCAACTCGAAGTCAAATAAAGTTTATCCCAACTAAAATAGCAGCACAACACCGAATAGAAGCACATCTAACAAAATAAGTAGAGGGAAAAATAATAACAACACAACATCGAATAGAAACACATCTAACAAAGCAAAATCTACAAACTAAAAATAAGCTTCATCTCACCTACGTCAAGTATTTCTAACCAATAAATATCAAAGACCGACAAAGAAACAAACAAAAAAAGGAAATTTGGAGGGAAGGGGAGGGAAAGTTTATAAGTTAAAGGGTCGGGCTGGGTTGGGCTGTAATCGGGCGATCTAGGTCGGGCCTGGAATCGATCGGTCTGATCGAGCACTCGACGGGCTAGGACCCCACACCGGGACCGCCCGATACGTTTAGTAATCGGGCCAGGCCGGGGCACGCTCGGTTGGGCCTGGCGGGCTGAGCCTAGAATTGACACCCCTGGATATCCGAAAATATACCTTACAAAATTGAAGGAAATCAAAGGATTTTGAAAGAAGTACATGAGCTTGTAGACAACTCAAGAACTAAGTAGGAGGGCGTGAACAATAATTCAGAAGGCGAAGAAGCTCTAAGTTGCAACGAACACTATCAAAAAAATTGCTACAAAACTCTGAGAAGACTCTAGACCACCAAAACTCGATCCAAAGTCTCATAGGACATGGGGGCTACGACCTTCTTTTATTACTTGAGACTTTCCTTAAGTTTCTCTACTTAAATTAGAAACAAACCTCACTCAAAACTATTGTATTTTGAGTGAGATAAAGTTCATTTGGCATCATTGTCAAAACCATAGGGTTCAAGGTTGTTTCTCAAATTGCTCATCGTTGATGCTTCTCTATTGTGATTGTAATGGCTGCAACATTTGCTTCACTTGACTGGTTTTCTCTATCCCTTTTGATCACCCTTTAACACCTTCGGATGATGGCCGGTTCTCCTTATCTTTTGGTGTTTTCAACTTTAAGACAAAAGGGATATGCACCACCACCACCTATGTCTATCCCTCACCATTAAGGGATAGGTGGTTATGGGAGTTAAAATTAAACTCCCTATCCACATAGGCATTAAATTGTCCGATGTGGAAATGAAGTCCACATCAGCCAACATCTCTCTCTCTCTCTTTCCCATGTGTAATAACCTCTTTGCCCCCTTTAATTATACCAAAAGGGGGTTGTGAATGGGTGTTTTCTGTCGGTGTAGTGTACGCTTCTAGATAGAAAACACTCTTCATAAGGACAATTAGGGTGAAGCAAACTCTAAATTCCACATTAGTACATGAATTGAATCTTTGGCAAAAGTTTTCTACTTCACTGATCTAAAAGAATTCGTGATCTAGAACAATACACCATGTGAATGGATTAATTTACTTTCACTTTTATAGTATGAATTGTCTAAAATGTCCTAACAATCTTGATTGTGCCTCATCCAACTCCCAAAAAGCTAGTGATCTGGCAGAGCAGAGACCCCTTGCCCTAATCTTTTTCTTTCCTTTCTTTTTCCTTTTTCCTTTTTCTCTTTTGCTCTTTCATTTCCTAGTCCTTGAAATGTGACTAATTAACCGGAAAATTATGTCCTCCAGTTCTATGACCAGCCTAGTTCCGCAGTGCCTATAAAGGGGGTGGACCCCACCTGGGCAGAGATAGGATGGTCGTTGCGTCCCTGCCCCCCCCTCTCTCCCTCTTTATTACAAGCACTGGGGGAACTGGGCCGGGCAGAAAGATCCTGACTTGCAGTTAAGCCCATTAAAATCAAATTGCACCTGTTAAAACCTAAATCCCAAGTTTCATCTATACATTACATTAACACAAACAAAATGTCCTTTCCTTGTTCTATGATACATAATATGCATGGCAGTGTAAATGAAAAGGCTACATTGATTATTGCCTAACTAAGCCTATGAACCTGAACCCAGCTTTTAAACGTGCAAATACTCTTATATGAAAAGACTACAACCATGAGAAGATGAAAGAAGGCAATAATGGAGTTCAAAAGAGACTCTCTTTCCTTTGCCCCCACTAACTCCCTTTTTTTCTCTAAACAAAAAGTGACCATTTTTAAAGGGAGCAGCTTTCAGGGTCCAACTGAATATGCATGGATATCCTTCAACACCATTGACAAGGCTTCCAAGCATTTCTTTTAGCCCCCAACCCCACTTTATCATCAACTATGCTTTTTTATGGACAAGCATGCAATTCATGAAAACCAATTTGTAATCAGATCCATCCATTGATGGATGAAGGGCAGATGGTTTGAACACCAACCCCTAAGAAATCCCTAGTTTCCCCTCCTGTATCATCCTTCTGACAATTAGGGCTTTTCCTGGGGTACATCTGCAGCTGGTTCAAAGTAGATAAACCAGTTTGCTTCTCATTCTGTGTCGGGTTTGGACCAAACAATCCTTCATAATTGTTTTCATCTTCAACTTGAGTGTTGCTGCACTTATTGACTCCAAAATTCCCAAAAAAAGTTGGGTCAGTTGAAGTTGCACCTATTTGAGCAGCTTTTTGTAGCAAAGCTGTCGCAGACATGTTTGCTGTAGGTAGTTGGTGATGTTGGTGCTGATTGCTGTACAGTGATGGAACACTAACAAGTTGAGGACTACCAACTTCTTTAATAGTTCTTAATGGTAGTGATGTGCTTGTCATCTCTCTGGCATTGGTCTCAGAGAGCTTAATTCCATAAGCCCAATTTAATTGATACTCTGATTGTGGAGGATTTGGATATGAAGTAAAAGGATCAGTATACAATGCCGCCACCGCCGCGGTACTCGCAGAACCCATGTGATGTACTTGAGGAAGATTATTGCTTAATGATTTGCTAGATTGAGATCCTTGGCCCATCCACAAAGCAAGACCTGGTGGCCTAGGTTGATTAATTGCAATTGCCTCTTCATTGCTGTGGTGTGGCTTGAAAATAGAAGAGAAATGTTGTACCATGTTGGGTCCTAATGAAGTACCCATGAGATGATGATTGAAGTTTCCTGTTGTTGCATTGATTATATTTGATGCTGCAGTGACTCTAGCTGTTTCTTCTGCTAAGGCATCACAGAAAGCTCTGTGTGTGATGAAGCTATCTCGCCTGTTCGCACAAAATTAGATAAACAAAAGTTCAGAATCTCACAGACAATGATCTGAAAAAATTAGGTTAGAGAGTACATATCCTAGCCTATCTATTGGGATTTCACGCGAGAGCAATAATTTCACATCAGATGTGACTAATTCGGTGTAGAGACTTATGAGGACTTAGGCACCTTCTTCTTAACCCTAATCCTAACAGTAATCCTCCAACAACAATCATGTTCATGATACTTAGAAAGAAAGCTATAATTACCGCGAAAATAAAGTCCCGCAATCACATCTGTACTCTCTAGTGCCACAGGTTTTGGAATGTGCTTTCCAATCTGACTGCACAGCATACCGTTTGGAGCACTTTTCACATTTCCACTTCTTCTCTCCATGTTTTCGACAGAAGTGTTTCTTTATACCAGTGAGATCACCAAGAGCCCGTGAAGGGTGGTGATGAACACAGCTCTTTTCTGGGCATACATAAACTCTCTTCTTTGGTTCTTTGCTAGTCCTTTGTTTGAGCTTCCATGGAAGGTTATGTCCTCGTCGATGAAGTTGAAGATTTTGATCTCTTTGGAAACCTTTCCCACATATCTCACACAAGAATCTATTGGTAGCCATTAGAGTCTTTGGTGACAGGGCTATGACCTCTGCTTCAGGATCTATTTAAATAGTATCATCAGAAGAAGGAAAAAAAAAATGAAGATCCATGAATCTCTCAGAACCATGAAATCTACAAAGAAAGAGAGATGATAAAGCAGAAATAAAAGCAAGATCAAGAAAGAGAAGATTGCCTGGGGTTCCTGGTAGATTTCTCTTCTTCTTAATTGGAGGAGGATTGGATCCAGCAGCAGCAGTTGACTTGTGTGTGATGAAAGCATTTGAGATTGCTTCTCCTGCCATCATCTTCTCTAACATCTCAACTCTAAAGAAGCAAAATCAGTGAAGATAGTGATGAAAATAAGATCAAGAAGAAACCCAACAGCAAGGGTACCTTAGTTATGGCTTAAATGTTAATTAATATGGGGAGCTGATAAACTGAGGATTTTATGACTCTCTCTCTCTAACCCTTGCCTTGTTTTTGTGTGTGTGGTGGGCTTGCAGTCTTAATACATGCTTTTGGTTTGATTAGAATATTAATATTTTATATAGGAGGCGGTGAAAAGTTAAAGTTGGGAAGGGGTGAGGGAAGGGGGGAGGGATCGAGGGAGGACAGGAGGGGCCAAAGCTCAAAGGTGCATGATGACACATATGATGAGGTCGGAAGAAAGTGAGTCTCCATTCCTTTCCCATTTGGAATGATTAACCCATAATTTGTTTTGCTTTTCGTTTTCTTTACTCACCAGTTTTATATATAATATATTCTATAGAAACATTTGAGGACAATAGCCCTATAGGGAAAACCAAAGAAAGATCTACTCCATTTCAACCAAGAACTCAGAGAGAGAGAGAGAGAGAGAGAGAGAGAGAGAGAGAGAGAGAGAGTCTCTCAATCTCTCTTGAACTTTGATAATATCAAGATATTCTTGGCACCTTTCTACTTAAAGCTACACATCTCACTGTAAATGGTGCACTCAAATCTTGATTCTTAACCTGTTTCAAACCAAAGATTAATCTGAAAGGGCTCAAACCCCTATAACTGAGCTGTTAACTACAAAAAAAAAAAGTCTCTATTAGGTTTTTGCTCTCTAAGGATCCTAGAATTAACTTGGAGAAAGAGTCATCTAATTAAGTTAAAGGTTTAGACGAAAGACGTAATTCCATAGTTGGATCACGCACAATCGATGTGAGATTATTACCTCAAAATGAAAACGCAAGGGAAATGCATTTTCTTTTTCTTCTTTTGAGAGGTGAAATGAAAGCGAAATACATTTGTGTTACCAATTAAACTCCTCGTGAGTCATCGTCACACACAACTCAATGTAACCCACTGAGTTGTTGAACCGAGTCCCCCATGCGGACGAAACAAATTTTCAAGAACATCACAGGAGAGTTGAGTTGAAGTGAAGTGAAGTGAAGTGAGTTGAGTATTATTGTTGTACTCTTCTTCTTGTTATTAGCTATATATGATCCGAAGGAAACGACGCTCAGAAACACACATGATAGGGAATTCGTTTATAATTTGACCATGGACCTTGACTATGACCATCTCCAACCTCACATTTGACTGAACCTGTCACCACCCACTTCACCATTTCTTATCCGACTTTTAAAAACTTAAACCTTCCCTATCTCACTAACATCAACGATAATATATGTCAAGCAGGAACAGGACTACGTACATTGTCTCTATACACAGTACATCATTATATAGCTAAAAAAAAAAAGACATAATGGTGTAGAAATCGAGAAAGTACAATCATACTGGAAAAAAATGGGATCGAAAATCACATTATGTGGTTCGATAATTAAGATTGCCTACATACATGCTGCGATGAGATCTATTTCTTCGTTATTAACGGAGAATAAAATTAAGACTTATAACCACTCATCCTTACACCTCTCCCTAATCTATAGTGAAACCCTAGAGGTATTTTATCGAAATATTCATGTAACCCTAAAAAAAATTCATCGGGGCTATTGCTCCTAAATCCCCGCCATAGACTCATTAATTCGTCGAAGCCCCAGTAATAAAGATAAACGTGTTGGGTGGGTCTATTCCTCTAGGCTTTGGGTCCTACAACTTCTTAATGATGCAAGCAAAGAAATACAAGACATCAAACCCCATTAATACAAATTAAGTTTTAGATTATAAATAAGGATATATACCAAAAACATATAAGAAATGAAACAGATTAAAATAGGGAGCCAGCAACTGAGAAAGGCAGTGAATTTTTAGAAGTATGAGCAGTCGTCTCCTTGTGGGCTGACTTTTCTTAATTACCTTAATCATAATCTAATGATGTTTTAGAGACAGCCTTTGCTTTCACCATTAGTTTATTATTCAATTTTTGGAGTTTTGTTGTTGAACTGTTGCGGCCCTAGAATATTCGCTCCTTCCCCAATACTCTCTCGAAGACCTCAGCTTCAAGATTTATCAGATTCCTTCACAATTTCACTCCCACTGGTCCTCTCTCTCTCTCTCTCTTTCTCGTACTGGGTGGTGGGCTGTCTGTGAAAAATGTCTACTTCTCCCAAGTAAAAAAAAGCCAAAAACATCTGGTGATGACTATGGGGAAAAGCAAAATGTTGTCATTGAGAGTATGTTTGCTTCTTTGGTGAAGTGGAGGTTTATCAAGGTAGGTAGCTATTTAATTTCTTACATTCAGAATCCTGTGGATAGATATTGGTCTCAAATTTTTAATCAAAAGGAGAGCAGATTTGGATCTGGGAAAATATTATAGATCGAAAACCCACATGCTTTTGCTTAGCAAAGTTGAAGAATAATTAAATGCCTTTAATTTATAAACTCTCTGAACGATTAATTTTCAAATGCACATGTAAACACCATTGTTTATTATCTTCTGCGTTTAACCTAACTTACTTTAAAAGCTTAAAATAATGGTGATCTGCATATTCCATCAGATCTTCTTGTTTCCTTATTTCACTTGTTTACAATTACAGCTAATAGGTTTATTAATTATGGGTCGTTTGGTTGTAGCCATAAATCTATTCCAAGATTTCTAGCTACCAGTTTGAAAAAATTAGAAAGAATGCCAGAAATTTTGCCAACACTTAGGGTAATTTGTGTCCAAATGGATTTTCTAGATGAAACTCACAGGGGATGGAAACCATCGACAGTCCTTCTTGCTGTGTTACTGCATGCAACAAAGTATAGCCGCTTCTTCAAGCCTCCAAGCCTTACAGGCCATGTTAATACCTTAAAGAAGTTGAGCTCATGATCAACAATTTGGATCCTCTACTGCCGCGGATCCAGATCCTCTACTGTCGAGCTGCCCGGTAGGACCATGCTGCCCAGACACGGGGCTGCACACAATTACCGCCTTACCTCTACTCAGGCAAGGCGTTTGGGCAGGGGTACGGCGGACATTGCGCGCAACCCCGTGTCAGGGCAGCACGGTCCTGCCGGGCAACTCGGCAGTAGAGGATCCCCTGTGCGGCCAGTGTACAGCCTCATATAGGCAAGGCATGGATCCCACCCGGACAGAGTGCTCGGGCAGTGGGTAGAATGGTCATTTCAGCACTGTCTATGTGAGGCTGCACGCTGGCCGCATAGGCAGGCAGCAGCAGAGGATCCCGATCCCATGATCAACAAAGTATCTTCACACCTTAATTGTGTGATTTTTCTTCTTTTTCTTTTTCTTTTTCTTTTTTCTTTTTTATTTTTTTTAATTATTGTTGCTAAAATGAAGGTTATTCATTAGAGTATGGAGATCACATAGTTGTTGGACTAGAAGGCTCCTCCAACCATGTAGTAGAATTTTGTCATATTATCATACACGCTTCTAACATAGCCTTTCTTGCTAAGGAGTAAGCAACGTAATTGATTCCCTTAGGAATACAATGAAAGGAACAAACTCTAAAATGTGATGCCAAATGCAAAATATCATCAACGACTAGTTGAACCACTAGTGAAATGCTTCTTGTTGTTCACATCAAAGATAAAACGAGCTCTAAGCAATCAGATTTCATCCGTAATTTCTCAATACAATTGGAGAGGACTTCTAACACTCCACTTCTGACCGTTGTTGCCTCACCTACTAGAATGGAGTTAACAGTCAGCTTTATGACATCGTAACGTGCACCTGTCCACGAGAGTCTCGAATAATCACCCTTAGCCCCCACTGGGATAATCATTTCCCCAAGAGGCATCAATGTTGAGCTTCCAGAAGGATGGAGGCAAAGGACACGAGCCCTACACTAGATTCTCGATCTCCACAATTGAATGAGTAGTGGAAGTTTGTTTCAAAGGTTGTGAGGCTTGGAGAAACTCTGAGCGCACTGCTTGAAACAGCATGAACTACTTCCATCAAGGTCCATGTTCTGATACCAAACACTAAATCAATACGAGCATACCAAGGATACCAAACAATAAAACTTGTGAGATATGTGCGGGGGTCATGTACGAGCCCAGGGGGATTTAGTTGGCCTAAAGTCGGATACCCCTTCTGTCTCCAAAAAAAAAAAAAACTAGTGAGATAGGTAATCCCTGCTAGTTTTCTTCCCATTAACATTCAATCTCGTGCTACCCTCCTAATTGAATCCAAAACTAGATTGAAATTAAAACGGCATGAGTAATGTGTCAAGCTATGCCAACCAGATTAGAGTCCGTGTACATGTCCACTAGTGGGTCCATATGTCCGGGTGATCATGGAATTCTGTTGTACTAGATTGACCAAGTCACAAACATCCTTCTTATCGCTCATAGATAGGGATGGAAACGGATCGGATTCAGCTCGGATAGTGCTATATCCGCATCCGTATCCGATTATTTTACGGACTTATATGGATACGGATACAGATCAGATATTTTATCCGTTTACATGTAAATATAGCTTTTCGGATAGCTATTGCCTATCCGTATCCATATTCGTTTAACTTTCGAACTTATTCGGATAATGCTAAATGGATACGGACACAAATTCGAAAACGGATTTCAGTTATTCATTTACATCTCTACTCATAGATCATCGATCGTTCATTGATTTGATGGATTCATGTTGATGATCAAATTGAAAAGACCATATAATCTTGAGAAACAAAGAAGAAAAGAAACTCAATTAGATATCATATGTTGAGTGCGACCTTACATTAACAATAAAAAAAATGCATTAATTAGAGACCAGCTCTATGACCCGGCAACCAAGCAATACCTTGCCCATATATTGCCTTCATTTATAAAGATTCTCTTTTAAGCTTTAGATCGAAAAAAGATAAAAGGTGTAAAGCTCTCTTTCTCTCCTTCCTATATATACATGAATCTAATGAAAAAGCATCCATATATATATATATATATATATAAAGGTTTGTTATAGCTTTTAGGGAAGGAATGGGACCATTGAATCCATGGACTGAGAGAGACCACCATAGTGTCCATTGAAGAGTGATGGAAACCAAAACATAAATGCCCACTATACTCACTTCATTTGCTTCATTTATAAAAGGTTGGATGAATTGTTTATTCTGAATGCGTGGGAGGTGAGGGTGGAGGAGGAGGGAGAGCACGAATTGTTTCCACGTGTATAAAGAAATTTTGATTGATGGATTAAGCATGTATGTGTGATTTTTTCTTTTTACCGGGGGGATATAGTTATGATGATGAACATTTAATGTCTATTTCAATTTTTCTTTCTCCTCCAACGTCTTTTTCAAGCAACATCTCTTTTCTCAAATGCACTCTTTCCAAGATGTTTACAACGGTTCTTTTCCAATGGCTATGTTCTAATTGTTCTTTTCTAACGATTAATTCCAACAGCTCTTACCACTTAACTCTTAGGTTTGAAAATTATATATTTTTTAGAACGTACTGTGGGTTTATCATGCGAAGTTTCCTTTGTGAGTTTGAAGTCCTCTAGTGGAATCTCACTTGGGTTGATTGAATCCCCAAGAGACTAGAGTTAAGTGGTCCTTTCTAACCCTTGTTATCCTATATTTTTCTTTATTTTCTATCTAATTAGCATTTTTCTTATTTTTTAAGCCACATCAATATGGTATCCAAGCAACTTCTGATTCCTGTGGCTAAAAAGTTTGTAAAGTCAATTCAAAATTAAGAAGCAAAATTGACAATGGAGAACATGGCCAACAATCAAATCGTTGCTTCGATTTCAAACTTGAGAAAACTGAAGTCTTTCAAAATAGAAAAGAATGATGTAATCATCATGATGAGCATTTAATGTCTACTCCAATTTCTACATCTCTTCGATCATTTTTCTCAAGCAACGACTCTTTTCTTAAATGCACAATTTTCAAGATATTTACCACAGCACTTACCCTTTATTATATGTGTGTGTGTATTTATCTTTTGGCTTAGAAAGTGATTGAAATCATATCCAATTAGGGTATTAGGGTATTGTGTGTATGAGAGAGAGGGAAGGGTTTTGAGAAAGCTCATCTTTAACCCCAATATGAACTAGTAACCCTTATTAAGGGCATAACATCTATCACTTTAACTCGCATCTCACGCTCAGCTTTTCATTCAGATTGGTACTTGGGTTGGGCCTTAATCATAACCATCGGGTTTTGGGCTACTCTTCTTTTTAGTTATAGGACTGGATTCCAACCATTGAATGATTTGACCCAAGGCCCAAGGCCCAAGCCTGTATTTTGATCCAAATTGTACCACCCCAACATGAACTAACCCTTGTTAAGGGCATAACATCTCTCAATTCAACGGGGCCCAACGGAGGAAAACCCAAGGTCAACTAATCCTGCTCAGTTCCATCTCGAACGAAGCCAAACGAACACTGGTGCAGATATGGTCCAACCATACACCCAGCATAGTGCATGAGTAAGTCCAGCTTGGTTCCACCTCCGAGCAACCCAACTGAACCAAATCTAATCTGGCCCATCTTGATCAAAGCAAACCGATTCTGTATGGTTTGAACTTGGTCCAACCTCTAGCAATTTCATCACCTCTCTCTCTCTCTACATCTCATGACTTAACTACTCCATACTTGCTTTGGAAATAAAGTTAGTCTTGGGTAATTACCCATGGTTTATTAATAAACTAAAAGTTTTCCTTCACCGGTGAAGGTTCACAACATCATTCTGGGGTTCACAACCCATTATAGGGTTTTAGCATGTTCCCCATAATACTCTCTCGATATCCTTCCATACACATCTGAAGCCTCATGGTGAATGAATTTCCAATCATTGTGGCAAGAAAAACTTGGTTTTATAATAAAGTTCTATTTTTCTGAACACCCGTGTGTGCACTTACTCATGTCATTTCTCTTTTCAACTTCATTTTTCCTCCTCTGTAAATATCACTAAATCAAAATCTTAATTAATCTCCATTACCTCATAGCACTATCAAAAAACCAAAAAAAAAAATGTTCATTATCTAGCATGCATAAAACTGTTGTAGAATCAATGTATTTCATTAATGTTTATGAAAATGAGTGTTCTTTCTCATCATTATGTCAAGTGAAGTAAATCACTAACCAATTTGCGACATGACAGTAGATAGGTTAGTCCATGTGATTGAAGAATAGAAGATCAGACGAAGAAAGTAGTTAAAATTGCACAAGATGTCATTTAGTATTTTATATTCATCTTCATTTAATGGTATTTTGATGATTTTACTAAAACTTTGAATCTGAGTTTGAACAATTTTCCTTGCTATTGAGATGTATGTAGGGTCCTCTATCGCATGAACTAACACATGTACTGCTTTATTATCCAAAAAAAAAAACAGATGTACTACTAAATGGCAAATAGTGAACCATTATACTTCACGAATTGTAATGCCTAGAAGAACCCTTAATTTAATGCCATTATAAGTTCATTTCTCTACCTATATATATGGGTTTAGAGGACAATTCCACCAAAGCGGAGCCTTGAATACCATATAAAATGTCCTAGGGTCCCGGGTTGAAACGACATGATCTCCGAGTCCCAGTCCGAGCCCAAGACCCGGTTGGTATAAATTTCCTTCCTCAGTAGTTAGTACTCAGTACCTCTTATCAAGAATCACGATTTGCTGGTGCCTTTCGTTTCCATCTCTTTCATTTCTAATTTCTGGAAGTGTATTGAAGTGTTTGGTGTAGATCTCTCAAAATTTTACCAATAATCTGAGTTCTGCTACGAGTTCTCTGCTGTACAGAGGCAGGGAGTTGATACGAACCCTAATGTCGTCGGGCGAGAAAGCTTGATAATTTTACGAATGGATGCTAAAGCTTTGTCGAAGTACAAGAGAGCTCATTATCAACATCACAGAAAAAGCAAAAGACCTCATCCCAACCAAACATCAAATACTCTGTCGGTCGCTATCACTGCTAATGCAGGAAATGTGCAGAAGCCGTGCGGAAAGCAAACCAGAGAGAAAACTCGTCAATTTCATGGTTCTATTACTGCACTCCCCTCAAATTGGGATCGGTACGATGAAGAAGAGTTCGATTTGAGACCAGAAGATCTGTCACTCGGTAGTAGGAGCCGATCCAGTGATGTAGTTGCCCCGAAGAGTAAAGGAGCTGACTATGATTACTTGATTTCCTAGGCTCAGTTGCAGTTAAAATCACTACCTGATCCCTATCACGATGGCCTTGTGTTGTTCCATGATATTTTTCCAGGTATGAACCTGCTTCATTTTGTTTGAGAAAAAGACGAAATGTGGCATTGGCTTGATTGTTTCTTATCACCTTGCACTGAGTATTTGTTTGCTTCAATTTTCTTCTGATTTTTATTTTTTCATAATATTGCGGTTTTATCATGGAGATATTTTAAGAACATTCCGGGTGGGATGGGGGGAAGAACTTCTCTGATTGGTTATGTCCTTATTGTGCAAATTTATTATAAAGGCTCTAGCCTTAACAGAAAATCTAAGATGGGGATTAAGATTTAAGAGAAAATATTGTCCGCTCAAAGAAATCATGAAAAAATTAGACTTTTGATCAAACCAATGCTAGAGGATTTACAACATAAATATTATTTTCTACATGTAGGGTTAATACAAGTAGCAATTACTCCATTAGTTAGGATAAACAGTTGCAAGTCTTCATAATGGTACTGTATATTTTAATTGTTTTATTGACTTTTGAATAGACTTAAATGACTCTCATATTTTTGATGGACTTAAAATGAAACCAGGATCGTGAAATTTAGCCATAACTTATAGAATTTACTATAGAGTACTGAACACTCAATTCTCCTTCGAAAGGATGCCTGAAATGTTTCAGGCCAATATACAGCATACAACTGTTCAGGCCAATGATGAAGTACAGACTCCTTGAGAATGTATTTTCAAAGAGGAAACTGTTCCAACCATCCTGATCCTGTTCCCGAACCATAATTATTCACAACAACTAATGGGGACATATTGGTCAAATTGGATTCTATAAACTCCTCCCCCATCTTGTTTATTTCACCAACCATGCTCATCTCCACCAACCACTATTAATCTTAGAAATGAAGCTTCAAGTAGTAGTAGTAAAATTCCAGAAAAAAATTGAATATGCTGGAATTGTCTATCCTTCTTATAAAAGAACTTCCACCTCAGAAAATAATTTTGAAATTAATATGGTAGAAGTAGAATTTTAAATAGATGAAGAATACCATAGAAAATATCTCTTTTCTCCTTTTAACAAAGAAAACTGAAATGGGTTTTCAATCATTAATCAGAAGAACCAAAACAAATAAAATTAGAAAATATTCCCTTCGTAAAAAAGGCGTACTCAGTGCATGAGGCTTTGGCCACTGTGGGCTCTGGGGAGGGTCATGATGTACACAGCCTTACCCCCGCTTCGTGGAAAGGCTGTTTCCTAACTGGAACCCGCGATCACTCAATTGCTTTTTAAAAACTATTTAGATTGGTCAAAGCTTACTGATCCAAATTAATTACATTGAGCTAGAAATGAACCAAACTCATTCTCATGTAGCCCAAGTTGCACCCATGCAGAGGGGATTACTGAAGTCTCTGATGTTCAAGATGAGGGTAATCATTGGACCACGATCAGGTCCAGCCCCTTCCACCTTACTACCTCAAGGGATGCTTTCTTATGATGTGTAGATCTTAAAATCTTGGCTTATATTTTGGCAACTATTTATCCATTGCACATTTATTGAGCTGTTGTTCTTCCTTTTGTTATGAAATTCACATATAAATTCAGTGGCACCTTGCTGTCCTTTCAAGTGTCTAAAAACACATGTGCCAAAAGACTATGGGTTATTTTCTTTCTCTATTAAGGTCTTGGTTCTTATTGATTTATTTCCTTATTCTCATAAATCACATAATTTGACTGTTTGTGAGGTAAATATTACTTGCTTTAAAACTCGAATCAAAATATTAATTGCTTAAACACTCAAATCAAACATATATGAATTTTATTTCAACAGCATGGGTTTTGAAGAGCTTTATCAGACAAGATTGACTTTAAGTTTTATAAGACTTCAACCAGGGATTGAGGTCTTTGCTTTCTGTCAGGGGAAACAGAATTCTATCATGGATTGGAGATGATAATTTTATTGTTGATGAAAATGAAACCACAAGTTATAAGGTAAGCCACCTCATTTATTTACTTGAGTAAATGATGACCTGATTATGTCGAAGAAGAAAAGGAATCAGTGACTACAAATGCTTTGTGTGTGTGTGTGTGTGCCTTAAAATATTAATTGCTTAAACACTCAAATCAAACATATATGAATTTTATTTCAACAGCATGGATTTTGAAGAGCTTTATCAGACAAGATTGACTTTAAGTTTTATAAGACTTCAACCAGGGATTGAGGTCTATGCTTTCTGTCAGGGGAAACAGAATTCTATCATGGATTGGAGATGATAATTTTATTGTTGATGAAAATGAAACCACAAGTTTTAAGGTAAGCCACCTCATTTATTTATTCTTGAGTAAATGATGACCTGATTATGTCAAAGAAGAAAAGGAATCAGTGACTACAAATGCTTTGTGTGTGTGTGTGTGTGTGCCTATAATAAGTTGAACTGGAGATTTATTAGATTAAAACCTCACGATCCGGGGGAAGGGTGTTGGTATCAAAAGATCCATGTTTGTATGATACTGCAAGCCTCTTTTCGTTTTTGGGGTAGGGGAGGTAATGTCCGACCAGATCAAGGTTAACCTAGTCCCAAATAAACCATAAATAAGTCAGTCAACTAGCAATAAACTCCAACAGCAGGGTATAAACCAGGGCTGAAATCAGGCTTAGGGTTCAATATGGAACTCAAAACTACAGCCAAGTGTAGGGCTGCAACTGAGGTCGAGTGCAGACCTTAGGGTGCTCAGCAAACCCTCCAAATTAGGGCTGAATAAAATGACCAGAAACAATAATGTCAACAGACCACAAAATTAGAAAGTAGAGAAGTGAGTGTAGAAACCAAACCAACAGTGGGGATGGCTCAAACTTAGATCAAGTGGGGTTGGCAGTGAGGGGGAACCATTTCTGAAAAACCTAGCCAATTTCAGTAGCTAACTTGGGAGATATGAAGATGATCCCAAATTAGAAGGTTAAGCACTGCAGACCAAACCAGCCAGCAGCTGTGTTTGAAACTGGGATCGAGTGGAGGTCCTGGCAAGGGTGTCTGGTGCTCCAAATCTCAGCAGGTTCTGATGGTGGGTTGAGGAGATATTCAAGGTGGAATTCTGCAGCAAAACCTGGGCAGAATTGGGTCTGCAGGGATGCTAATAGTCTCTTTGATGTGAAACAACAGCAGCAACTCTTTGTCCCAATAGGTGGATCGAACCAGGCCTTCAAGGGGATTTCCAACAAGTATTGTAATCACAGGCACAGCACAAAATAGAGGATCGAGTGGGATAAGAAAGGAAGATAGAAGAAGAAGAAAAAGGGGTTCGGGGTGGGCTTTCTCCGCACCCACAGCTATCCCAGCTGTTGAAACAGGGATTTTACTCACATAACTAAGTGCAAGAATGCCTCAAAATTTCATCATTAATTCTTACTAAAGGATGCCTATATAAAGACTGAGGCTAGGTTACAAAAATAGAAAGTAAAACTTTGCAACTGTTTGGAGAATAGAAACTGAATGTACTACTAACGGCTTTATAACTCAGCCTTCTAAACATGCAAAGATAACCAAATTAGAAACTACTAGGCAGCAACTAATGGAATTAGAAGCTAATAGGCAGCAGCTGAAGTTGACTCATCAAGGACCAGTATTGCAGAAATTGTGAAGGATTTTCTTGGCCCTTCTAGAAGGTCTGCTGGGCTGGCTCGAGCTGGTCCAGTTCTGGTCCATTAGAGACTGGTTCGATGCTCTGCTTTGGTTCTTTCTCTTATTCTGCCCAGTCGTGGGATCTACATCAGGAGGGGTGAACAACGATGATTTTATTAATGGAGAATAACTGATATTCTAGTGCAGCACATACAGGAGAAGGCTCACAGCTCACCAAAACAAGATGAAAATAAATTTAAACATACAACCATATCTCACAAAGGAAATTTGTGCCCAAGCCAATTCTTGTCTGACTCTCCATGTCTGGGCAAAAATATTTACCCTATTTTTTACAAAAATTAATTTTGTGGAAAAATGGTATATACCTTCAACTTGGAATCTTGCAATAATCTTGCTCTAATCTGGCAAATTGTCACTGTAGATGTGTTGTAGTAGTCCCCAACACCTTGTTCCATAAAGAGATGTAGATGATTTGGTAAAAAATACCAATTCTGGGGTTTTTTAGACTTTCTCCCCTTTACTGTCAAAGCCTCTTGGAACACGAAATGATTCAAAATTTCGATCAAAATAGTGCTTTTATGAGCATTGTTTTGTTTTGAAATGATATTGGAACCGAAGCAATGTTGAAATTTTGGTTGAATGCCAAAATTTTGATCGAAACTCTACATACTCAGTGAGTCACCTTGCGTTTTAATTTTGACTCAATTTGAAACCGACATAATTTACAAGATTTCGCCCGTTTTGACTGAAATCTTGAACCATGATTGCAAGCAGGGTCAAACTGTAAGTTTGTTGGAAATTCTATTCTGCAGATCAACCACTGATGAATTTGGCATCTTGCATCATGCATTGTGCAATATCAAGCATAGTTGTCAAGGCATCACCTGGGCATCCAGGTGCCTTGACAACTATGGTCGCCTTGTTTGTGTCGCCTAGATGTCGTGACAACAATGATATCAGCGGAAAAAATGAAAAAGAAAAAAAGCAAAATAGTAGCGTGTGACCATCTAACATATCCTGTCAAAACACTTACGGTCTTTTTGGTATGATTTTTCATTTTGTTTTTGGCCTATTTAAAAAAAAAAATCATTACTGAAAACCATTTTGATAAAAAAATAATAACTGCTTGGTAACTATTAAACACAATAGATTGTCAAATGAAAAATAAGTTTGGTAAGTACCTATTCGTAAATAATTTTTATAACATTTTTTAACAAATGGGCCCAAGTCATGGAAATTCAGCATTGTTGGGCTTTTTTTTAGAGGAATTGCCCTAAAACCCATATATATTTTAGTGGTAGGTGAAGAAATTCTCCCATCACCCATCTTCTTTCCCAAATCAACTCTAAACCATAAAAAATTGCCCCCACACCCATCCCAACTTTAATGGTTAAGTTTTCTTGATCTAGGAAATATATTTCCAGCGAAATATCGGAAAAGAAGCAGCTGAGTGACCATTGATTCAATCTATATAAATATTTGGTTTCAAGTTCTTGTAGATTTGAATATCATAGGCTTTGAACCTTACGGATTGGAATGTGGGGATGAAGAAAGTAGATTACAGCTTTACAAGACCATAGAATCAGCAATACATAGACTTTGTTTCTGATGAGCCATCCAAAAAATCCTCAATTCCCATAAAAAATCCAAGTGTTTTTCCCCCTTCTTTCCTTTTCCTTTCCATCCTTTTTCTCCACCGTGGGTTGAACGTGACAGCTTTACAAGAATATAGAATCAGCACTACAGACCTTGTTTCTAACGAGCCATCCAAAAAATTCTCAACTCCCATAAAATATCCAAGTGTTTTTCCCCGTTCTTTCCTTTTCTTTTCCATCCTTTTTCTCCACCGTGCGTTGAGTGACGTAGGAGGAGGAGAGGAGGCTTGCCTTTCTAAAAATAAAAGCAAATGTCTATTTTACATCTCACATTTGGGTCTTATGAGCACATGCTCACTAAACTTGAGCCAAAAAATGAAGGAAAAACGCTTTTGGCCATAATCCATAGTAGACTCTTGAGGTTCTACTAACTTGAGGGGCTGTGGTTTAGAGAAAGGACCCAAAGCTAAGATCAAAAGAGGAAGAGCAGAGGAAGGAGGGAACTGAGCAATCGCCAGGGGAATCAAAGGCTCTCTTTGGATTAATTTCTATTTCTACTTATCTCCTATTTTTGAGAATAATATATGGGCCAAAATAAAATTTGTTTGGTTACTCCTACTTCCTCATTGGGTGTCGGGGTAATATGGAAGATCATCTTGGAGAAAAGGAATTGAATTGGCTGGATGTGACATCGGAGAGATCTGAACCTCTCTTCAGAGCAAAATTTTAAGATGATTGCACAAGGGTCTGAGTTGCCGAGCAAGTTGGCCATTCGGTAGTGAACAGGATCCTTGCCTACTAAGGCAGGTGGCTATTAGTGCACAGATTGTAAAGGTATGAACAAAATTGTTAGGACAAGCTGTGTACCTGGATTATGGCTGGTTAAATTTTCTAGAAGGTAAAATTATTGTGTGAGTTGTGAAGCTATATGCATCTTACCTTGGAAAATATTAGAATTTTTTGATATTGTTGATGAAGCATGCATTTACAGAAGTAATTAGTAAGGGGAGGCCTTCTTCAGCCTCAAAGACATCTTGTCTACCACTCCATATAACAAGGTAAGCCTAATGAACTTCGATAAGTCAAGCTGTGTGGTCATGCCATCATCTGAAAACACTGTGGATGCAGGCCGAGTATGCCGTTGTTGACTTTTCTGTGTGCAAGGTTCAATAAGAAACAGAAATTCCATTTAACAGGTAAACAATGCTAATACCATTATTTAACAGGTAAAGATTTATTGTCAAGGGTTGTAGATGAGTAAACAAAATGGAAAGATGACTTTGTCTTTCCTCATCTTTGAGTCATCATTTATCAATTCCATGTAATGACGTATTTCCTCCCAATGCAGACGTACTTAGCTTTGTCCCATATAATAATATACAGACCAGTTACATGCTCTTAATCCTGACTCAGAAGAAAGTACATATTCTTTTCCAGCATCTTTCAGCGTGAAAAGCCCCATCTAAGTTACTTGATTTGGTCAAAGAGACAACAAAATAAATTTTCCACCAAAAAAAAAAAAAAAAAAAAATTTTTGATAAATATCTTGTGCTACAGGGCTTGAGGTTGATTGGTAATAACTGGTGATGACTATTTCTTCTCGATTTGGGATTGCTTCTGAGTGCAAATGATCTTCACAAGAAAAGGTATTCTTCCCCCCATGCCATGAAATAAGACCAAAGTTTGGGAGAAGAATGAATTTCTGCATCCACAATGATTTGTCATTATGATTGGATAGCAATGAGATTCATCATTAGACACAAAAGTCTAAAATACCCTTCCCAATTGAATGAAACGGTCAAAGTCTATCCTGAAGGGGTTTTATTTTCACCATGGATGTAGGAAAACTGGGTTCAATGAATAATGATTGATTTGTCTCTTGTCGTATGAATCATCCTATTAAATCTGCCTAAGATCTTCCTCGTAAGTGTGCGATAATCTCGTTCCTATTCAATCCTTGACATTCTCATAAGAGGACCCACACTCCCATGTGGGATCCATCCACATTCTCATATCTTTGGATTTGGCTTTGATACTATTATCGTGAGATTGACCTAATCAACTCAAAAGATGCATCCATTAGAGAAAGAAATCATCCTACTAAGTATATTCAAGATCTTCCTCATAAGTGAGCGATGGGGGATTATTGAGAGGGGAGTTTGAAGCCCCAACAAATGCCACTATTCATTAATAAATAATAATAATGGTGAAGATCACTCGGATAGAGAGGCTGTAACGTGTGAACTGTTGAACCGTAAATGTGAATCCAACATGGCGTGTTTTAATTGCTGGAAAATGCTGCGTGGATTGTAGACCGCCTCTCCCTCTGAGTCTTCATCTGCCTCAACTCCTGTTTGAAATCTGGGAAACCTTAGCAATTTGTTTAGGCAGTCCATATCAAGAAGGTTGGAGTTGGAGAGGTGGGGATAGTTAATCGTGGTAAGGAAGAGTAAACAACACTCAAGTTTTAACTACCAAACTTTTGTTATGAGAAAATGCTAATTTTGATAGGCCAATTAAGCTGGAACTGGAAGGTTCGTATGTCTATCACAAAAGGACATTCCTTTAAAGTTTAAGATTAATTAATCCTTCTTCAAATATAGATTTTCCCCTTTTCTCACATGTTTCACTTATGGGAAATGCGATGTAATGTAACACCGACCACAAAAACATTTATTTTAAACACACAGACACACAAATACAGAGGAATACAGAAAAGCAGAACAGGGGAAGAAGATAACCAAGGGAAAGGATGGGTTTCCTATACTCTGGAGCTGAGATAATTATTGTCAGGAATACTCTTTAAATCTTAAAATCCCAAACTAATTAAATCAAATTCATTGATAATTAATTATACCAAAATCACAGAATTGAAGATCCCAAGTCATAAGAAGTTTTTCTTTTTTTTCTTTCCAATACTTACATATTAAAAGGAGGAGAATCATCTTCCCATGTCTAAATTGTAAAGGAAGACACAAAATTAAAGAGAGAAAAAAAAAACTCCTGCATTCCCCTCTCTAATTCCTTGAAGAAGAGAGCAAGCAGAAGAGATAAAGGGCAAAGAAAGAAGAAGTTGAAACTTGAAAATAACATCTCAAAAGGGTCAAATTAATGAAATTCAAAGCCACAAGGCTCCTGCTTTCTTCAGAATGGGTATGAGCTCTCCAGAGATATGAGCATTCATAAGGCGATCTAACCCACCAAACAAGTTCCCACCAATGAACACAGCAGGGAACTGGAATAACTGTGTCCTCTCCTGCTGATTAGTAATAGTGATAGAAACCAATTCATCAATCACTCGAGCTTCATCTTCCTCATCCACCTCATACACAGTAGGGTTCACACCCAACCCAACAAAGAGCCGCTTCACCACATGACACATACAACAACCTTTCTTCCCAAACACTATCACAGCGTTCTCTGATACCAATCCCTTCACATCCTTTCCAACTCCACTTCTTGATGATGATGATGAAATGTCTTCATTAGTAACAGCAGAAGATGAAACTCCTCCTCTCCTAACTGGGCTGCCGACCGGCGGCACCGGCTGCCATGTCCTGTAAGGAATCGCTTGCTGCATGGTCTAAAACTTCTTCGTTCGATGATCGATTCAGCTATCTATGTATGGCAGGACAAATAGGAAGATTTAAAAGGAGAATAAAGTTTCTCCAAATATTAAAAATGAATGTGAATTGCAGTTGTGGAGACTTATGGTGGGCGGTGGCACTTTGAAGGTGAAGAAGGTGGAGTGGTAGTTCCCAATTAACTTCCCCTATTTATATAGATATATATATATGTGTGGAAGAGTCTGACGTCAACGGCAGGTTTGCATAATTACGCGTTACATTCGCTGTGGATGATGTCTCTTTGCATCATCAGCTCTTCCTCCTTGCCTACGCCTACGGCTAAGTACGTACCCCTTTTTTTTTTTTTTTTTTTAATTTTTTGGGTAGAACATTGCCTACGTAACCATGATGTAGATTGTAGACTATTTCCTCCTTTTTATTTATTTTTTTCTTCCCCTTTTTTTCGGGATTCTTATTATTTTATAATTTCACCAAGAAAAAATAACTTATTATTTTATAGAGAATTAACCCTTTAATTATAATTAGTTAAAAGGGGAGGGTTTCTACAAGGGTAGAGTAATCAAGAATCTACATATTGCGGACAACTCTGTAGCACGATAGGGAGTGTAGCGCACATCCAATGGCCTACAATGCTTGGGCACGCAGCTCAACACCCCGCTTGTGTCTTGGGCTACGTGCTCGAGCACTGCAAGCCGTCAGATGGTGCGTTACAAACCCTGTCGTGTTACAAAGGACCCAAATCCGCACAAATGATGGGTGAAAAAATAATATCATAAATGTGGGGTCTACAAGATTAGAATAAAAAAGAGAAAGTATCACTGACGGCTCCATTGTTTTTTAGTGAAAACAGTATGAAGAAATTGTCCTTAACAATATTGTTCCCTTAAGAAAAAGAAGAGTTTACTCATTATTGTGAAAGGTGAGAGATTGACATAGGAATGCGCTAGCGTATGTTGTTTGTTTTGGGTGGCTCTCGTGCCTTAGATATAGGAGCACGTGGAATGACTATTGTACCTTTGATTATTTTTAGATTTTAAAAAATGTGACGGTCATTTTGTATGTTCCTGTGTCAAGGTGAATGAATGACGTATCCAGACTCCGAACAGGTGATGTTCTTTATCCCTAATAATAAAAAAACTTAAGAAATCATCGCGAATCAAGCACATGGTTTCATGGTGTTCCTTTCAGCTCTTCTTAGCGAGGAAAATGGGGCGAAATGGTCAAAGTGAAATAGGAATGGGATCATGATGTCATGCATGGTCTTAAGGGAAATGACACCATGAACCGTAATCAACCATCTCAATGGTCTTTTATAATTCTATTTAAAAAATAAAAACAAATTTAAATGTGTGCTTCGTACGTAGCCCTAATAGTCTTGGATCTGACGGCAAGGCAATCAGCTTCCAATTGATTGGATTTTTTGTTTTTTTAGTAAAATTGATTGGATATGTCTCTATATGCTTAAGGGTCACGTCGTCAGTGCATCATCATCATCATCACGAGGCTACCGGCCAAGATACGATATTTCAATCTTAACTGCTTATAAGAATATAATTCCAGTCCCGAGATGCGATTTTCTTACCAAAAAACAAAAAAGAAGATGCGATTCGTCTTGAGAATTTTTATCTGCTCCTGGTATACCACGGTACTATAACGCATCGTGTGACGACTGCAGAGGTCATGTGTACTATGTAAGGTCCATTGTGTCACATGATTTTTGCAGCGCCGCGTGATGCATTACAGCACCGTGCTGTAACAGGAGAGGATAACGATTCTTTGTCTTGAGGTTTTCTTAAAGTCCGCTAACCCCACCTATGATGTTAACCATCCTAATCACTTAAAGAAAAAGTGAATTCCCACCGAGATGTCCACCAAAATAAAGTGAAAAAGATCTCTGTCCGGGAGTGTGGCCTACCCAGCACTCTCATGATTCTATCTCTCTCCTCCCAAGTGAAAAGACACCCCTACGCCCTTGTTTTAAGAAGGAGAGAGATAGACACATGGGACTGTGTTGGCCTACAAAAAACTACTACCCAATTAGGGGAACGCGTGGCACTGAGGGTTTCACTATACTTCCTTTCATTGAGGAAATATAATAACTTTACCCCTAAGTGGTTAGCTCAGTTGGCAAAAGACCAACTCCTCAAATAAGAGGTCATGAGTTCAAGCCATCTTGGGGCCTATCCCCATCCCCTAACTCCCCCCCCCCTCCCTCTATTAAAGCTCTCCAATTCCAAAAAAAAAATATAATAACTTATTGGTGAGAGCGTAGGGGCAATATGTGAGTGATAGCCAATGAGAGAGTACGCTAACATTTGGTGGTGATATTTCCACCTTTCATGGGGGTTGGGGTTGTCATTTTTTCATTCACTGGGTCTGGGTGTGGCTTGTGTCCCCCACCCCCTCCAAAGAACATTTTTCCTTAGGCCACGTTGTGGGTTGAGATTGTTGGGAAGATGGGAGTATCATGGAACTCGGATGGGTGGGGACAAATCTGAATCCTCCATGGGGGTGTGGGACCTACGCCCCATGGATGGATAGGATCTGTCCCCACTCGTCCCCATGTGGGTAGCTAATCCGGTTACTTTTGTTGGGTGGAAATGTTGAGGTATAATTACTTTTCCAATGAATAGTAATCAAAGTGACACCAATTTGGTGTGACTTTGAATAACAAATGGGTGGGATTTTGAAGTGTCACATCAACAAACAAAACAATCAATGATATCCCATGAGCTTTTGTTTTACCACCCCAAATTAACCAAATAGGGTGGGATTTTGAAGTGCCATATCAGCATTCTCCCGCCCCACCTAAGTCCCTCTAAAACAAGTGAGGCCTTAGGGGCCATTTGTTTGATGGATAAGATAGTGTGGGAATAGTATGGACTAAGTCCCACAATGTAGTGGGTTGAGGAATATGGGTGGGATTTTTACTTTTTAAACAATAATCATGGATAAGATTGGGATGGGATTTTTAAGTATCATGTCAACAGATAAAACATTTAACGTTGTTTCCCTGAGCTTTTGTAAGTTCACCACCCCAAGTTAACCGAATAAGATTGGAATAGAATTTTGAAATGTCACATTAACACTTTCACACCCTAATTCTCCCAACACACCTAAATCTCCGTCAAACAAACGACCCTTAACTTATTAGAAGAGAAAGGCTAAAGAGTACTAGGAAGTAGGAAGTCGTTTTTTCTCCTTTTTAGGTAATTAACCATGGAAAAAGTTTTCCTTAACCACGTCAGGATCACATCACCAAATGGCTATAAAAATCTGCTCACATTAATTAAAAATGGTTGAATATAACCCCTAACTATATGCGATCCCCTATGAACATTGACCGTTGCTGAAGGAAAACTCGATTCATATGTATTCGCGAATAAGAATTTGGATTCAATTACATATTTGATTGTTTTGTTTTGTTTTTAATTTAATCTTTGTCAAAGATGTCAAATTAGGGATTGGGTTCCAGATCAGATCCAATTGATTTTGAATTGATTTTGATCTGATTCAATCAATTCGGTTCTGATTCTTGAACCTGGAGACTTCTAGGTTCCGGTCCAAGCATCCAACCCATTTCCTACACGTTTTTGTCACTTAGGAGTGTAATGAAGGGTGAGAATTTATGTAAAGTCGATTTGATTCGAGGGTGAAAGCAATTTTGAAATTCGTCTCCTTTTTAACTTTGAAATTCCAATTCACTTTGTAGAAGGATAAAAATGGACAAATATTACCAAGTGTGAGGATCTTTGTCCCTTTCAGATCTCTGTCCGGCTCAATTCCTCCAATGCTTGTAATAATAGGATGCAATGACCACTTTACTCCTATCCAAACACTCTGCTTGTATAGGGTCCACACTCCTTATTATAGGATCTGAGTGAACTGAACTGACAGGGCAGAAAACTGAAAGCAATAATTTTTCCCAAAAGTGATTCCCAAATATGCCCTTAATTGTAATCTATTTCTAAGCGACCGAAAGAATCTTACCCATGCAAGCTACACGGATGACCCAAGAGGTAGATCGAATAAAAAATAATGGCGTGTGGTGGAGAGAGACTAATTTACAGAAAGCACCCGACCATTCAATAGGACATACAAATTAAGAAGATGAGAAAAAGAAGCCAAAGATGTCAATGTGCAAACAATTCTTACTTGGAGAATTCCATATTTTTCCTTCTCATTAATCGTTTTTTAATCAAACAATTCCATCATCCACCATGTGATTGCTGGAAAACTGCACTTTAACGTGTATCCCTCTATTTACTGAAACAACAACAAAAAAAACGTGTATCCCTCTCTCATGGATAAAATAAGGAAAAGAATAAAACTTTATTGGCATCACTAGCCATGTCAAAGGAATTCGAATCAAACCAATCTTTATTATTATTTTTTTAGGTAACAACCAATCTTTATTCGATCAGCTTCAATTGGGATATTGCACACTTAAAATCAAATTGAACTTAAATCGGATGAAAATCAGACCAAAATCAAAATCAAACCAAAATAACTCAATACCTGTTTGAAATTAATTACTTATTACACACACATATATTTGGATCTAGATCTTCTACGGTACCCTACTCATAGCGGCCTGAGTGGCGCACAAACAAGACATACTGCAATGATCGTCTTACCCCTGCCCGAGTGCCTTGCCCGAGTGGAGGTAAGACGGTCATTGCAACGTGCCTCGTTTGTACACCGCTTAGGTTGCTACAGGCAAGGCACCGTAGAAGATCTGAATTGCACATATTTATAATGGGCTCATGTTCTCTGTGCCACAGCGTAGACTGCACCTAGACACATGGGTCTACCACTCAGGGGGGGCACGGTGGTCATTGTACCCACCCCCATGTGTTTGGGTGTAGCCTGTGTCCCCGGCACAGAAAACATTCTCCCATTTATAATTTTATATCCAAAACCAAACCGAAATCAGAGCTGCCTTTATATTATGGTTTTCCGGATTTACCATTATGACACAAAAATCGATTCAGCCCAAACCAAAACCAGCCCGACCAACCAATCTAGTCTTCACAAGGGGATGAGCCAAAAATTAATGGATCGTGTTTTTTTATGGGAAGTGTGACATGACATCAGCTCTTTGTCGCAGTCTCACACACCTTAACGTGTCCCCGTGATAATCGGTTACCCCTCCACCTCCATGACGTTATTCTCTTCTAGTCCACGTGGTACACGATGCTCTAATGTTCTGTGATGACTGACCATGACGAAGATACACATCTCGCGACTCACGTGGTGCGTGCTACTCTGAGGCCATATCCATGAAAATTAAAATCTAACGTTGCAGATGAGATTGTGATGGATGGATCGACGGTGCTAACGATGATGGGTGGGGTCCTCACTCCCCACTCCCCACTCTGGAGGTGGTCATCATCGTGGAAAATAGAAAAAGGACGGTAGAGCGTCTAGAGAGAACGGGCACTTTTGCACGCCGTAGTAGTAGTAAGGTCAGGGTGGACTTCACATTCCAAAGTTGGGCGGAGGTGAGAGGTGATTGGTGATTGGTGATTGCTGACTGGTGAGGTAAGGTCTATGGAAAACCAGAGACTTCCACAAGATTACAACTAAACCGTGGGAATCTAAGAGTACCAAAGTACACCTCTAGTCAGGGTTTTGGAATCATCTTTTGCTAGTACAAGATATGACCAAAGTGGCATCCAGAAGAGTGTACTAATAAGATATGATTGAGCGGTTTCATATTAGGAGGGCAATGACATCAGTTTTAGACTTTTAGTTTATGGTATCAGAATGAGTATCGATCAACATCGAAACTGATACGGTATTAGATCGATATCGGCATGGATCAACAGTAACTGACAAATTTCCCTTGATTCTCATTGAAAAATTGATCTTTTTATTATTTTATCCCTTGTCTATAGTGTCATCAATACGGTATTGAAATTGACAAAGTACAAAACTGATATGAATAATCTGATACAGATGATCCGATGATCCGATACGAATACTTAGAACCATGGTGTAGACTATAGAGTCTATAAACGCTTCATTTTGTTATTCCAAAAACATGCAACCATATTGAGAGGGTGCTTGAGAATTGTGGGAAGATTTATTTTATGTTTTTGAGAGGTTCCTTGTAATATAAGTTTACAAGTAAAATAATTTTCATAATCGACATCCTCATAATCAAATTGGTTTGAAAATAAGTTTAGGGGGAAGTATTCATACCTTGTGTAAGCCTTGCATGTGAGAGGCTGAGAGTTTCAAGGCATTAAATATGGGTGAGAGGTTTATGACTTTTCCTACTTTTTGTGAGAAGCGACACGATCGTATATTCTTGCACGGCCGTGTATGAAATCTTTAGCCATAAGTTTATTTGAACCTTTAATTTAGAGAAGATTTTATTTTAATCACATGGGACCCATTTTGAAGGAAATTTTTGTCCACCAAAATAGTTAATGGATTTCATATACCATTTTAAAGTATGGTTTTCTTCTTCCGTTACCATGGTTTTAGTACACGGTATCGGCAACTCGCAAAACTATTACGATATCGATCCGGTATTAGCTTGGATCGACTATATCAAACAAAAATACTCTTGAATTTTCTTGAAAAATGAATTTCTGACCATTTTACCCCTTGTTCGTACTGTGCTACCGATACGATATCATCACAGTATAGTATTGACGACTAAAAAAACTGATATGTATCGCCCGATACGGACAATATGATACCGTTACTTAGAACCACGTCCGTCACTATGCAATGCATGGGTTAGCGAATGACCCTTGTTGGGTTTTCTTTTGCTATTCATTTTAACCTGAAATTGTACCAATGAGATGTATTATCATGTGATAAATAATGAAGCATTATACTTCACTAGGCATCTGAATTGATAGGAAAGCAAACCCAATAAATATAAGTTGTTGAATGATAATATCTAATGGGTAATTGGAATATTAAACTATATATGGTAAGGGCAAAGCATGTATTTAAGCTAATTTTTTTTGGGTTCCCTCCATATTGAAATAGTTTATTGAGTTCTTCTATATCCTCCACATTCTATCTGACCTTAACCCAAAACCTGTTCTTGGATTCCTCTGGGATGTCTTACTATTTGTTGGCAATCACATTTATTCATTAAAAACCAGTACTCAATTCATAAACTAATTTTAACCTTCTAATTAATCGAGCTGTAAGGGTGTCTAATTTATGGAGAATCGAGAATTCCATGCACATCATGCGTATACAGTGACATCATCTTGGTATACCTAAATCCATGTGGACCACTAAACACTCTTAAATCTCCAAATGTCTGAAATAAGCATTAGTCAACCCACATTAATATTGTTTGAAACATTTGTTGTGTTTTTTTTATTTTTTTGGTCAAAGAAACATTTGTTGTGTTCCAATCAAGAAACTTACAGCAGGTCCCTTTTCTATGTACTAATAATCAAAAGGTAAAATTCTACATAGTACTTCACCATCCTTATATACAAAATTTCAAGTTCATCTTAATTTGCCATTTGACGATTTTCACTTTACTCCAGGTAGTCTTTTCTGTGACTCGAACCCATGACATGGTGATGGGCTCTGATACCAAATGTTAGATACTTGACCAATACGCCTAAAGCTTTAGAACTAATGGAACGCGTTAAATTAAACCCTTTCACCTCTCCCATACTAGGTTGGTCCAATCTAACGTCCATACACTAGAGTGGACTTCATTAGGCACATAACACATACACCTCATTGAAATTTATGATATGTTATATTATATTATTTCTTTACTAATGAATAAAAATAACTTCTTTAATTCAACATAAAATGTGGTGGTATTCCACTAAACATTTCAAATAAGAACACTGAGAAATGCAAGGATGGAAGCAAAATAAATGACCAGTCCTTGGTGATTGGTGTGTAATTGCAAGTTCAGAAGAGGAATTGATTATCTGTTTAGACTAATTTCTCAACATTCCAGTTAGTCCCCATTACTGTTATGTCTTTCTTATCTTCAATAATCGTACATCGGATGTGAGTAGTAGCCCGATGTGGAGACTTATAAGTACTCACCCTCTCCCTGAAGGCTAGCTTTTAAAGATGAGTTTTACTCAAGTCTCCTTACCCACCCTCTTTCAAAAGAAAAAAAAATTTGCTGCTCTCCGAACTCAAAGCCGGTGAAATGAAATAATTTACTTCCCCTTCAGATTCACAAATACCCTCCTAGATATAAGTATTTTCCAAAATACTCTTCACTTTACAAAGTGATCTCACTTTTGCTTTTGTAGACATATATTTGCAGGTCTCCTGAGATTGTGCTTAAAAGCAACTATCATCCAATGAGTACAAATTAAAGCACACTACTTGAGGAAAGGCCTACCTCTCCCTTTGACTGATGAGTTGGATGGCAATGTATTGTGCTACCACAGCTTTCAAAGTTTCATCAATTATTGAAGATAAGCACTCTCTCATTATAATCCAAACCAACAATTCGATAGCTTGTCGGTAACTGGTCTGGTACAGGCATCGCCAATTAATCCAAAACCTTAACAGGGGAAGGGTATAGCTTGAACTAAAAATAGTAGCAGCTCTTAATCATAAGAGAGCCCCTTCTCTTCAATAGATCACCAAAATGCACTTTTACAACATCACGGCATAAGGTAGAACAGCTCAAGGCCAATTAAGGTCAGTCCGGTCCAGTCCGGCCCGCAGGGCAAGTTAGGGTTGGAATTTTCAAGCCCTGGTCAGTCAGGGCCAGACCACGTACTAAGGGTTCTCAGGGTTGAGTTGAAGTTTTAAAAAGTCCGACCCAACCCAACCCAACCCTGTTGCAGCGCTAACACAATATGAAATCAATCAAAAATAGAAAGAAATGCAACCCTTTTGTTTTTATTAGATGTATAATATTGAAACAAATGGAATACACAACATGTGGGAAACCGGCAACTTACCTAGATTACAAATAAAATGGAGATCGAATATAAGGGAGAGAGAGAGGCTCTCCTGAAACTGAAAGCTTGAAGCCTGAAGAGTTTGGGAGTTGGGACTTTTAAGGAATAAGGGAGAACGAGGAACGGGCGATCTTTCTTTTTGCTCAAGTCAATCAATTCAAACCGAAACAGTCCGGTTCTTTTTGTTCAAATTTTATAAAACCCAAACAGCCCATGTATCCTGTAACATGGTCCATGGGCTTCAGGCTTTCAGCTGGTTGTGGCGGAGTTATGGACTTATGGTATGGGTTGGATGAAGTGCAGGGAATGTTCACATACGTGAACGACTCGCAGCCGTTCAGATGGAATCCACTCTGTGGGAATGTTCCATCTGAACGGCTGTGAGTCATTCACGCACATGAACATTCACCCCCCTCGGTTGGATCTAGGGTGTCAATATGGCCCGGTCAACCCGAATCCGCCCTAGCCTGCCCTGAGCCCAAAGAAGGTTCTTGCTGAGCTTTTCAGCCTACAGGGCGGATCTGGGCTGGGATTTTAAGGCCCGCGGTCAGGTTGGGCTTTGCCTGGGCTGAGGTCTTGGGCTGAGTCCTGCCCAAACTGACTGACCCTATGTATAATGTATATAAATAAAGGGGCAAAGATCGCTCCTTGGTCCTATAGCCCTTGCACTTGCACCAGGGCCAATGAGAGTACCCACAGGGGTGTGTGTGTGTGCACGAAAAAACCGCTCAGCACCCCGATGAAATCTAAAATCCCATCCAAACAAATGCTTTTGTGCTCAATCTTATTGGTCCTTGTACTAGTGCAGGGCTACACAACCGGTTAGAATTCTAATCTTGTCTTTAATTTTAATCTATCTCAATATTTTATTACTTATAGGTAGAAGTTAAATTGTTAATTCGAAAATAAATTTGGTTACGTAGGGAAATACACATTAAAGAAAAGAAAAACTATAGACTGGATTGCATTTACCGAAATGCCATGTAACGAATCTACCGATTTCATTTTGGTAAATTATTTTTAAATTTTAAAAAATTAATATCATTTATGTTTCACAAACAATTTTGGAAAATGTTTTTTTTAACGGTTTAATCAGTATTATAGAATCTCTGAAATGAGATTTACTATAGACTAGAGTTTTTATAGTACAGACATGCTTTATAGTCTATAATGTAAGATTGCATTGCAGGGGATTGATGCGTAATTAAATACTTACATTGGGATTATTGATTACACTTACTTGGTTATGTACACGTTGGTAAATACTATATTGTGAATGTGATATGTTAGGTGGAATTCCAATGGGATCTTATACCTTTTCTATTAGTCCAACCGATACAAATAGCACATCAATCACTAATTATAGATGTTTTGGATTTTAACTATTGGATGGGAATCTTGATGAGAGATGAGATTTCACATGAAGATTGGAGAAATGATGAGTGGGTTCATTAGGAGTGTGGAGTGCATCAATACATCATGAGGAGCCTGGATCATATTCTCGTACACTCTAAGACGCATAGATGAAATCCATTCACTCTCTTTGATTCCATTTGTGTGCCTACGGACTTAGACAAAAGGCTCTTGTACGAGAATTTGATTTATACTCCATCATGAGATGGACATTGGAACTTTTACTTTTCAAACTTCCCTGGTTTAAGGGTTCATGAAGGGAGTCCGGATCATGAAGGGAGGTGGAGAATGGCAAATGACACCCCATTTCGCTATGCTCTAAGGCTTCCAACGTTATATTGCCATTAGGAGTGCACAGAGGGACATTTATGAAAACAAAATGACATATGTCATCACCTAACATTACTTAAGTATTGAAAGAGCATTGAGAGAGAAATAATGGACGGAAATAGGAATCTCGATTTGTTTGCCATATAAATTATGGGAAAAAGAACTCTGTCTCGAGTGTGTGGTCTAGGCCAGCACTCCCATCATCCCATGAGTCCATCTCTCTCCTCCCCATATGATAAGACATCTTTACCCTCTTATTTTGAGAAGGAAAGAGGTAGACATATTGGAGTGTTGGGCCATAGAAAACTATTTCTCATTAATTATAACCCATAAATTAAGTATAGAAAGGGCGAGGAGAGAGAAATAATGAGAATGCAACTCATGTGGTAGCCAGGCTTCACAATCCAATTTATAACAATAACAACCGACAAACAACAATCAATCAAGATATCAATGAAAGAAAAAAGGAAAGAAAAAAGGAAAAAAAAATGGAGACAAGCACAAGTACTAATAATTCACAAGCAGGTATCAGACACCAAGCATAAGCATGGTGCTTTTTTCAAAGAAAAAACCAATAATATAATCTCTCCCTCTCATCACCTCTCATCACTGTAATAGAAAGCCCAAGCAAATCAATCCAAACCCAGCAACCAAGCCCATTCCCACATTCCTGCCATTGGAACCTGACTTGCTGTTGGCATCCGATGGCGCTGCCTGTGGCTCTCCACCAGTTGCTACCCCCGTACTTGATGTGTTAGAGGCTATAGCAGGCTTCGGAGCTGCTGCAGGTGCCTTCACACCAAACAGAGATTCAGGTAACATCACCTTATCCACTTGATACACAGCCAATGGGAATTGCTGTCTAAGAGCATTGTTGAGTGGCGTATCAACGATGCCAGATGAAACATTCAATTGGTTGTTACCAGAACTAGTGAAATTTAGTCCATCAACTCCATTTTGACTACCTGCTTGAGTTCTAACTGGATTGCTCACAGTTTGAAGGCTTGCCAAGCTATAGTACTGAGGCAACACATGGTACAACACAAGCTCATCTTGATCTTGTTGTGAAAGGCTATTGATTGTACCTGGTTTGAGGTTGTTGAACGCATTGTCTGTTGGAGCAAACACTGTCATGCCTTGGTTGGAATTGTTGAGCTGGCTTTCGATCTGGTTTCCTACTTGAGTGGTTGTAAGGAGACGAATGAAGATGGTATACTGACCAGCTTTGTCAAGGATCCCTGTGAGATTGGCAAGGCCGGACGGTGCCGGTGCCGGAGCAGATTGCGCAATGGCCTGAGGAATGATGAGGAAGAGGCATGGGATTAAAGTTAGTAGAATGGTTGCCATAGGAGAAGTGGAAGCCATGGATATGTTAGTAATGGACTAGTAGGTGGTGGTGGTGGTGGTAGTGGTGGTGTACCTATTTACATGTATATATATGGGATAAAGTTGGGGGGACTCTGGGGTTGGGAATATGTTGGGCATGACAGCGTGAGCTGTCTGCCTATACTCTATAGAGTTAAGTTAAGACAAAGCTTAACAACAAACGCAAATTAATTAAGGAAAAAAAATATAAAAGAATAACTCTAGATCTAGTGCATAAAATGTAGTAATTTTTTCTTCAAGACTTCTAATTAAATCCAAATCAGCCCGGATTTGTAAGTGTTGGCTTGACTAATCCTAGCCTGGTTTATATTTGGGTTTTTGGGTCAGGTTTAATTTTTCAATGAAAAAAAATACTTTATTTAGGTGTGTCCAGATATAAGATGGGACAAAATGACCGTCTCACCTCATGAAAGACGAAAAATCCCATCCATATTGATGTTTTCAATTGGGACCAATTTTGATCCCAGATCAGATTATGGTGGGGGGCATTGCTTTACCAGAATTTACCCTACCCAGTAGCCCAACTCACTCAATTTTACATTTAGAGGTATATTGTCTAATTATTGTTCATTATATGGTATCTTAACCTTAATACCTAATTAATACAAGTTTGTTTGATAGTGCAAAATGATAATGACCCCCAAAAAAAAAAAAAAAGTTTGCATTTTTCTTCTTGGTTGGCAGCCTGGCACCATGTGGGTGAGTGTGGGGGCCAACTGGATATTCCCTAAGGCAAATATATAAAAGTTGTAATTACCAAATAAAACCAATATGGCAGCTAGCAAATGTAGTGGATGATGTGGATCAATGATAATGTTGTAGACCCCACCAACTACGCAACAGTACCTTTGATATTACTGATGATGAAGAGATCTGCATTGAGATCCACCGTTCAAATATGTTGTGGGCCTTGCTTTAATTAATCAGATTGGTATATATGGTCTTCATTGTAATATTGGAGTGTATATAGGTTATATATTAATTCATGAGGTTGGGATTTTAATGTCTTATGACCACCTAACTTAGACAATATTTTGAGAGCTCTACCTAAAAAGGACTGTTTGATTGCTTGTAACTTTGTCTGAAGGGGTCATTTGTATCTTTTCCTGTTTATGAGGTTTTGCAAATTATGGAAATCAGATTTTATGTCTCCATCACAATGAAAGAGACAAATTAACAATAATCAGATCTGATTGTTTATAAAATTACAAATTAGCATATAAATTAATACATATCAAAAGTAACTGGTCTATTATTATTATTATTTTTGGACAAGAGACTAAACTTATATTAAAGAAAATCAGCAAAGGAGGATCTCCCGCTGAGATAAATCATATTTACAAGAAAAGGAGGTGAATTAAGCTATCAAGTTCTAGATAAAACAAATTTAGAAGCTCCTGTTGCAAGGAAGTGAGCTTCCTTATTTAGTAACTGATCTATTTAGTTGTTAATTTGTATCCAATTATATAAATGGGTCTCATATAGATTGATGAAAAACGAATCCTAATACGACGCAAAAAAGAATGGAAATCATAAACAACAATCACACAATGAACACAAGGATTTATGTGGTTCGATAAGATTGCCTACTTCCACGATAAGATGAGATCTGTTTCACTATCATTGGAAAATAGGGTTATAGTCGTTCATCTTCGCACCTCTCTCAGATTTCGTTACAAAGAAAGAACCTTCGCTACATATTTATAGCGAAACCCTATACAAGAATTTTACTGAAATACTCATATAATCCTTAAAAAATTTTGAGCCTTGAAGCTTGCAGCATTTTGATGGCCCTTCAAAATAAACCCACAAACCAAGCTACGAAATACAAGACATCGTACCCCCAACATTAGCTTCAAAATCAACCCGTAAACCAAGCTAAGGAATACAAGACACCGTATCCCCTAGATGCCAATTTCTCTCTCTCTCCTTTAATGACAGAGACATGAAATCCGTCGCTAAATCGTATCAGAAAAACAAATCACAGAAAAGAAATCATGATGTGACTTATAAACTCTGCACCGACAAGCTAGAAGAAATTATATGTAAGTTAATGCAAGCTTGAATGATATATGTTCTTAAGAAAGAGAATAAATACCTGGTGCGAAAGCTCCACCTCAATGGTATAGGGACCACAGGCACAGGTACACGGGCTCAGAGTTATTTACTAGTTCATACTAGAAGCCCAATTACACCAAAGAAATTCCAATCCCAAGCCCAGCCCATTTGTGGGTTGCGGAAATTTAAGTAGACAAGGTAGACCTCAAAGGTTCTTGCTCACCACCCAGAGGGTACACTAGACTACAATGGGGTGCATTGATATATATATATATATATATATATATATATCGGATGGTAAATGATTAAATTTGAAGTTGAAATTTGACATATTGACTAGTTTTAAATGGTTGGGTGGGAAAACCTTTTGGCGCCTTCTTTTTATTTTCCCATTTCTAAAGAGAAAACCACTTAACTTGTGTTCTTTTATCTTGAGAGGTGTTTCATGGGCAAGAAAATCTCTACTTGGTGGTGTTTCCTATGCCCTCTCACAGGACTTCATAATGTACGTAGCCTTACTCCTGTTTCACAGAGAGGTTGTTTCTAGAGACTTGAACCCATGATCATTTGGTCACAGTGGAGCAACCTAACCGTTGCATCAAGGTTCACCCTCTTCGCTACAATGATTATCCTAAATTAATGTAAGACTCATAGGCATATTTAGGGTTAGAAATTTTCTACTCAGTGTCAAAAGGAGTGTCTGTCAACATGAACCTTACACATGACACTTAGAAAGAAGTCCAAGAGCAAGGGTGCAGCTTGGGTGGGGTGCATTTGGTAAGAAAATGAACCTTACCTGACTCTAAACAGGCTAGGCTAGGTTCAGAATATTACAGAATTAAAATAATTCTAAATGAGTGTTGTGAAATTGGTTTTCTCGGTTCACATCCTACATCCCTCCTTACCTATTAAAAATAAACAAAATAGAGCAAACAAAGATGACACAGAGATTTAACATGGTTCACACATCAATACGTGTGCAAGCCTGGGTGGATTTGGATTGACCATAACAACCCTCCACATTTCAAAAAAATTGATTTGAATAAGAAACCTATCTTTTGGAAACAACCTTTTTCCAAAAGCAGGGGTAAAACTACGTACATTATGACTGTTCCTAGACTCCGCACTGGCGTGAGCCTCGTGCACTAGATATGCCCTTTTGAAGAAACTTACCTGACTCACATAGGATAATTTACATAACATTTACCTTTGGTTGGGTTATTGGATTTTCTTTGTGTAAATTATACTTGGGATACCAATGTTTAGAAATTAAGCCTCGGATACCTCATGTATTAAAAAGCACATTATCCGGTCATGCAACACTCGCCACCTCTGCGCCCTAACGTAGGGGGTGCGACGATCATTTTGTGCGCTCTTGTGTGAGACCGGATCATGTCCTTGTACAAGTACCGTCCAAGGCTCTCCAGGACCCCATAGTGGTTTCCATGTGACTTGCCCTGGAGGGCCTTGGACAGGGATCGTGATCCTCTACGGTGCCCTGCCCATAGTGGCCTGTGCAGTCCAGACAGAGCACTGCGAGCAATGTCCGCCTTACCCTTGCCCGAGCGCCTTGCCTAAACACGGGTAAGGTGGACATTGCACACGACGCTTTGTCGGGGCCGCACAGGCCGCCATAGAAGATCTGTATTGCTTGGACGGTACTTGTACAAGAACATGATCGGTGCTCCCCTTGACTTAGGGCGCAAGGGTGGCATGTCTGCCTTCTTTCTCCCTAAAAATTATGTTTACCGCGTTGCAATTCTCATAGAAGTTTTAAAATTTGACAGGATGAAGAAGTGAGGCTTACTGAGGACTGTGGATTGTTGTAATCACAGGCAACACTAAATGCCGCATGCAGATTGCAAGTGACAACTTTTCTGGACGATGATGCTTCCAAGTGTTTGTTTGTTTCGTTACTGCTCTCCCTCAGTGAGCAATAGCATGGCCTTGACAGCTAACTCTATCCTCTCTAGAGCTTCTTTCTCGCTTCTTCCAATGCGAGGGCTACAGGTTGCTGCTTCCGCCTCGTTCTCAAATTCGGCTTCACAATTGGAGTCCGTGGCTCCCATGACAGATCGTTGGAAGCCCTTGTGTTTGTACCATACCCAAGGCAAGTGCACAAAGGTAGCTCCATCTTCCTGAAGCCTTATGAAGCTTAACTCTGTTTTTTGTTTTCTCTCGGTTTCTTCCCAGCTTGCTTCTTCCGTGCTTGAAATATTAGGTGAATTTTGAAATTTCTTACTGGGTAGCTACATTTCTCTCTTGCATACCAACTGTTTGATCGAGATTGTCATAGGCATTCACCTGATGATAATTCAGTCTGTGAAGCAAACTCACACAGTCTTGATATTCTAGAAGACAGCTGCATATGTGAATGACATTTTGAAATTTCTTTGGCACTGCAGACAGATGATCTTTTGCACCTTGCAAAGTTCAATCATAATTGTTCCAAAGATCTTCAAGTAAATGCTGCTGACCTCAAATGTTTGCGCTCTCAGCATCTAGATTATTTTTTGGTGCTCGACTTGGAGGGGAAAGTTGAGATTCTTGAGTTTCCTGTCATAATCATTGACGCAAAAACCTTGGATGTCGTGGATTTCTTTCACAGGTTGAGCTCATCTTGCATAAATCATACTCACCCTTCTTCTAATCCACACTTTCTCCACACACACACACACACACACAGAAAAAAAGAAGTGTGGTAATTAAATGCCCTTTCTAGTAAGTATCTTAAAAAGTGAGTGTAAGGTCTTAGTTATGATCAGGATAGTTTATATATATGCTTATGCTCCCAAGAACTAATGCTAGTGATTTAGTAGCTAAAAGATGCATAAATATGACCTTGTAAATTTGTAATCCTTTGAAAATATATGACGACCTTATACTGTTGGGATGCTCTCGTTTCATTTCTTACAATAAAGTTCTTCCATAGTTCCATTACCCATGAAAAGGATAAATTCTTTTTGTTGGAGGTAAGAATATTCTGTTTGTTTTTGTTGCGTCAAGAAATCGTCGAGCGGTCCTGCGAGTGCCGTCACCTGCAAGTGGACCAAGGGGTCAACAGAGAGAACCAGTGTGGTTCCGGCCTAGGGCTCTCCGATGCCAAAGTTAGATCTCCTGGCGCAAATAGATGAATAGTGATTATTCAGTATGAGTTTAGATGTCCTCTGATGGGGTTGTGTACCTTGCCTTTTATAGTAGCGTATGGCGGTGTGGAGAGTCCCAGTTTGATGGCGATTGTCCAGTTGAGTGGATAGAGGCCCTGGGTAACGGGGCTCTATCCTGATTGATCATCTCTCCGCGGGAGGGAGTGTCCTAGTGGTATCAAGATCCTTGGTGGATAGATACCCGCGTGTGGTGATAATGTCCTTGGTGCTTGAATCCGTCTGGGTGACGTGACCTCTAAGCGGCGGTCTAGAGTCTTGGTGGTGACATGAGTCTTAGCGATACGATCGGGTCATAGGTGGGTAGCCCCCACCTCACGTGCCCACGATGCTGTGCCTAGGTGCGGGCCGCGCTGGGTGAGGCGCGCTGGATGTGTGGCAGCTGGTGAGGCCGCGCCGTGGTGGCGCTTGGGTGAGCCGCGCGAGGGCGCGTTCCCCGCCTTGAGGCCGCACAGCTATGGGCGGGTAAATGCAGTGACATGTGGCGGTCGTTGATTGGCCCGGTGAATATTGGATGTATCATTTGCCCCGGCTCTCTTGGGATAGGATGTCGAGAGAGTAGATGCCTTTACATAGTGAGGGGTCCGCTGCGAATAGACTTTCCTTGTGGGGTTTGCCTGTAAATCCACTAATGAGGTAGGAGAGGTTGGGGGTTCAAACCTTTCCTCTTACACTTTTTCTTCTTTTGTTTTTTGTAGGTATATGTTCCTTTCTTTCACTTTCTCTTTTCTCTTTCTTACTTTTTGTCTCCCATTTTGCTCTTCTTTAATTCCCCCCTTGCATTCCACTTTTTGTCTTTTGTCCTCTCTTTGGTGCCCACCATGTGCTTGTTTTTTGGTCACCTCCACTAGTATCCACTTTGCTTGATTTTGGGTCCTTGTGTTTGGTTTGTGCTCACTTGGTGCCTTGGTTTGCTTGGAAGGCTTGAGTGGTGCTTGGCTTGAGTGCCTTGCCTCTTGTGATCTCTGTCACTTGATCGTGTCCGTGGTGTGGCCGCGTCATCGTCGTGTGCCTGTCTTTCCGCGTGGTCGCCTTTTCTCTGAGGTAAATTCGGTCCCTTTTCTTTCTTTTTCTCTTTTTTTTTTTTTTTTTTTTTTTTTTTTTTTCTTTTTTTGTAGGGCGGCGCCTCGGTGAGGCCGCGCCTGCGGGTGATGGCCTCGTCTGGGTGGCCGCGCGGGAATGGCCGGGCTTGGGAGTGGCTGGCAGCCAAGCCGAGTGGCCAGCGCTTGGGTGTGGCAGCGCCTGCGGGTGTGGCCGCTCTGGGTGGCCGCGGCCAGCCTAACGGGTGCGGCCGCGCCACCCGGTGAGGGCGGGCGTGGGTGTGATGGACCCTCGCTCTTCTTCTCTTTTCTTCCTCTTGTATGTGATGGATCTGCTTGTTTATATTTTGCGGGTGGCATTCCTTTCATTTTTCTTGCCCGACTTCGGGAGATCGCTTTCTCGAGTAAGTAGTTCATTCCCCTCTTGTCCTTCGTATCGTTCTCGGGTGACCTTGGCCACTGCTTGATCGGGGTTGGATCTTGAGAGGAGCGTTCCCGGATCGCCTTCTTCGTGGGTACTCCCTCCTCATACCCTCCCCTAGTGCTGCGATGGAGGTGTAGGACCTTCAGTGTCTCCGGTTCCGGTAGGGATCATCGGCCCTGCAGGGCGGCATCCTCGGCCGCCGGTCCTGGCGATAGGTTAGGCCCTTTGCTAGCATCCTGTCGCGCTTCGACTTGGTCTCCCTCCGTGAGGAGTTCCGTATTCCCGCCGAGGTCATGTTGCGTGCTCCTGGGCCTGGCGAGTATGCCTTCTCTCACCGTGCGGGTGAGATTTGTCTCTACCGTTCATTTTTTCTCCAGGGCCTTCGCCTTCCTATCCCTCGCTTTGTCGAGTTGGTGTTAGAGCATTGACACCTCACCCCTGGGCAGGTGTTGCCCAACTCTTGGAGGGTGATCTTGGGTTTCTATGTCTTTTTTCGCCGCTTAGGGCGTCACGCCACTGTTCCCCTGTTCTCCCACTTTTATCTCGTGAAGAAGGGGAACCATGGATGCTATCACTTTGCTCGCCGCGTGCTCAAGGGGCCCTATGCCTCTGTGGAGCTTCTCACGGGGATCACTAGCCACGTGAAGTATTGGAGGGATCGCTTCTTTTTTGCTACGGTCCCCCGATGCCCATTACGGACTATTAGGGAAGTTATTGACCTCAGAGAGGTGATCGGGGGCTTGGTGAGTGATTTTGAGGTGACTCCCTCAGTGTGCAAGTCGCGATCCGTTCCACGTCCAGGAGTTGGACTCGGAGGCCTTCTGTCTCTCTGGAAGGCGAGTCTGGTAAGAGCATTGTCTTTTGTACTTGATTGGCATGTTGGTATTTGAATGTATATGTCATCGATTGGTTAGGCGGTTTATCACGGTGGATACGCGTCCGGACTTGATTTGCTCCGTGGCAATCTACGGAGGAAGGCCGCTTCTCAGGGTGGTCCATCTGCTGGAGTGACCGATGTTAGTGGTGCTTTTGCGCCTGTGGTTGTTGGAGCGAAGCAGAAGGGTGGACTAGGACATGCCCGCCTGGCGAGCTCTGGTGTGCGTGTCCTCCTTCCCCGTACTTCTCCTGATGATGATGGCGTTTCTGGCTTTGTGCCTCTGCCTCCCTCTGTCGCTCCTTCCGGATCTTCGTATTGCCCTTTTCCGAGGGGAAAGGTGTGAGTTCTCTCGGCGATCGCCATTGATCTTCCCACGTTGGGTGAGTCCCCAGGTGATCGCCCCAGGCGTCTTGGAGGGCTCGACCTTGGTCGAAGCCGGCGTGTCGCGGGAGTGGGTGGATAGGGGCAGGCTCCCTACCGCGAGGATGGCCTTGCAGAGGCTTAGCGATGCTTGTCTGGCTCATCATAGTCATGGGATTTTGGTCTCGTCATGTTCATTGCTCCATTTATTTTTAGATTGTTTTATCGCCTGCCATGTTGATTATAGGTCCATCACCGTATTGCTGAGGCGGTGCTTCGATTGGAGGGTCACGCTTCTCGTGAGGTGCAGATACAGTGCACCCTGCGTGACGTGGAGAGGGAGCTCCAGGGACAGATTGATGCCCGTGAGAGGGCCGAGGCCGACGCACAGAGGGTGTCGGGGGAGCTTGCGGTGTCGTCCGGGAAGCTCCTGGAGGTATCTGAGGAGTTGCATGCGACCTCTGCTGGTGCGGCCGAGAGCTCGGTTAGGGTTCTTGCCTTGGAGGAGGAGCTTCGTTCATTGAGGGGAAGGCGTAGGCGGGCGGCATCTGCACGGTGAAGCGACTATGGTGAGTTCGAGGCATCCTCTGCGTTCTCGATCTTTGTATCGGTGCGGCTTGACCCGCCTTTATGAGGGAGGGGTCCGGGACTTAGCCGCTTGTGTCCTGGAGGTGACCCCCGATTATGACTTCTCTGTTTTGGGGTTCTCTGAGTTTGCTGCGGCGCTTCCGGGTGTAGCTGTGGTGGAGAGCGTTCCGGTGTTAGAGGTGGAGGCTGCCCTACCTGAGGGGGGTGCTGCTGCGCGTCCTCTTGAGGTGGATATGATGTCTCCTGCTGGGTCGGAGGTGACCCACCACTCTGTGATCCCTTGACCCTACGGCCGTACCGATCCTGTAGACGTCTCAACCTTTTTCCTTTTTTGAACTTGAGTTTGTAACTACTATGACTTTTCTATGTGATCGATTTTGCTTCTCTTTGACTGCATTGTCTCCTGGTGATTGTTTGCGCGTTGATACTCTTTGACCCTTGATAGTCATGGGATTTTGGTAGTGGCGTCGTGCCTTGGTGATCCTCGGACCTTGGTTGGTTAACGCCTTAGGCGTAGAGCCTCGATGTTGGCATGACGCCTTAGGCAGGCGCGGCCTCGGTGTTGGCCAGGTCGCCTTAGGCATACGACCTCGGTGTTGGCATGTCGCCTTAGGCTGAAGCCTCTGTGTTGGCATATCGCTTTGGCGTGAAGCCTCGGTGTTGGCATGTCGCCTTGGCGTGAAGCCTCGATGTTGGCATGTTGCCTTAGGCGTAAAGCCTCGGTGTTGGCATGTCCCCAGCGTGAAGCCTCGATGTTGGCATGTTGCCTTGCGTAAAGCCTCGGTGTTGGCATGTCGCCTTAGGCGTGAAGCCTAGTGCCTCGTAAAGCCTCGTTGGCATATCGCCTTGGCGTAAAAGCCTCGGTGTTGGCATGTCGCCTTGGCGTAAGCCTCGATGTTGGCATGTTGCCTTAGGCGTAAAGCCTCGGTGTTGGCATGTCGCCTTAGGCGTGAAGCCTCGATGTTGGCATATCGCCTTAGCGTAAAGCCTCGGTGTTGGCATGTCGCCTTAGGCGTGAAGCCTCAATGTTGGCATGTTGCCTTAGGCATAAAGCCTCAGTGTTGGCATGTCGCCTTAGGCATGAAGCCTCAATGTTGGCATATCGCCTTAGGCATAAAGCCTCAGTGTTGGCATATCGCCTTAGGCATGAAGCCTCAATGTTGGCATGTTGCCTTAGGCGTAAAGCCTTGATGTTGGCATGTTGCCTTAGGCATAAAGCCTCAGTGTTGGCATGTCGCCTTAGGCATGAAGCCTCAATGTTGGCATGTTGCCTTAGGCATGAAGCCTCAGTGTTGGCATATCGCCTTAGGCATGAAGTCTCAGTGTTGGCATGTCGCCTTAATGTAGTGGCAGTGATTCGATTGAGTGGTAGAAGAAGACAAGTATTCTATGACATCTCTTTATTTTGAATGAAATTCAAATTGACCTTAAAACAGTGATGTCGTCTCTCTTGCTACTCCCTCATTGCCTTATTATCATTGCCGCTCTTCTATGTTTCTCTTGGTAGTACTTCTTGGATGTTACGAGTTCCAGGTGCGGTCTACCTTCTTGCCCCACGAGTTTTCAAGCGGTAAGTCCCTGGGCGTATCTGCTTGAAGACTATGTAGGGTCCTTCCCAGTTGGGTGACAGTTTCCCTGCCTTCTGTGGCTGTGATGCACTTGCCCTCCGTAGTACTAAATCTCCCTGGTGGAATAGCCTTTCCTTGACCCTGGCATTATAGTACCGGGCAGTACGTTGCTGGTAGAGGACGTTCCTTAGTAGTGCTCTCTCGCGAACCTCATTTATAAAGTCTAGGTTCGCCCGCAGTCCGTCGACATAGGTACGTTTATTGAAATGCAGGACCCTATGGGACATGGCGCAGATCTCTACTGGCGCCAATGCTTCAGTGCCATATGCTTGGCGGAATGGGCTCTCTCCTGTGGGCGTCCGTACTGTAGTTCGGTATGCCCACAGGGCGCTGTAGCTCTTACTGCCCGCTTGCCTTTGGCTCCTTCTACAGCCTTTTCTTGACTCCTTCAGTGGCGTTACATTGGTGACCTCCGCGACCATTGGCTTTATGGGTATGCTACCGACATAGGCCGATAGTCGATGTTGTAGGCGTGACGAGAATGCTTGGAATTTGGGGTTGTTGAATTGTTTTCCATTATGCGAGGCGAGGATCCGTGGTACCCGAACTTTGTAGATGGCGTCGTCGCGGACGAACTTCTCCATCTTTGTCTCTGTTATCTTGGCTAAGGGTTTAGCTTGACCCGCTTGGTGAAGTAGTCGATCGCGACGACCGGTACTTTCATTTCCGGTCTTGCGGTGAAGTTGCCTAAGATGTCTAGTCCCAGCGTGTGCGAGTATGGGGTTGAGGATTGATGTCGGCTTGGTGGCGGGTAGATGGGAGTCTGCTGGGGCGAACAAGCGACATTGCTCGCATTCTTGGCATATTGGATGGCCTCTTGCATTCGTGGCCGATATAGTCCACTGGCGGAGGATTTTGTAGGCTAGGGCTCGTCCCCGTTGTGCTTCCACATATCCCCTCATAGACTTGGTGGGCGTGCTACTGCCCCTTGGGTCTAGGCGCCGGAGTAGTGGTGTTGTTGCCCCGACATGCGATTCCGTCTGGGGCGGTGTGCTTTGCGACTCTCATCACGATCTTCCTTGCCTCGGCCTTGTCTTACGGTAAGACATCGTTCGGAGGTAGTTGAGTAGAGGTCCATCCAGTAGGTTCCTCCATGATCTCGTTAACCTGCTTTTCCTTATACGTTGGCTCATGCAGGATCTCAACATAGACTGCGCTGGCCAAATTTCGGAGTTCCTCATTGGCTAGCCTGGATAGGGCATCAGTGGCGGCGTTCTCATCCCTGGGAACTCGAACCATCTCAAACTTCACGAAACCCTCGATCAATGCTTGAGCACGTGCTAGGTATGATGCCATCCTCTCATCTTTCGCCTCATACTCTCCATTCACCTGATTCACCACGAGTTGGGAGTCGCTCCGGGTGGATAGGTGTGTGACTTGGATGGCTTTGGCCACCCGGAGTCCAGCTAGCAATGCCTCGTACTCTGCTTCATTATTGGATGCTTGGAAGGTGAATCGGAGAGCATATTGGATACGAAATCCCTCGGGGCTGGTTAATATGAGACCCGCGCCGCTTCCTGCCGCATTGCTCGACCCGTCCACGAACATGTCCCACGATCCGTGATCCTTCTCTTCGGGCTCCCCTGTTTTTGACTCGATCTCAGACAGGGTACACTCTGCAATGAAATCTGCAAGAGCCTGGCCTTTGATGGCTGTCCTTGGTTGGAACCTAATGTCGTGCTCACTTAACTCCACCGCCCGTACTATCAATCGCCGGAGGCGTCGGCATGCGATTATCTTCTTCGAGGGTAGGTGCAGCGAGCGACTAAGATGGTATGGGCTTGGAAGTATGGTCGTAACTTCCTGGCTGCCGTTACCAATGCATAGGTTACCTTCTCGATCCTAGTGTACCTGGTCTCTGCATCGATCGGGACATGGGCGGCGTAGTAGATGGGCCTCTGGACTTTGTCTTCTTCCTTGACGATCGGCGGCCGGCGCGAGCAGGTGGCGGCCGGGTAGAAGTTGTAACTCTTCGTTAGGTTACGTCGCCCAGCGGTGGTGGGCTCTTTAGGTACTCCTTGATTCTCCGACGCCTTCTGGCACTCTTCCGTCCATGTGAAATCTTTAGGGCTTCGGAGGTTCTTCAATGTTTTGAAGAATGGTAAGCACTTATCACCTGATCGTGGCACGAACCTGGAAGGGGCGGCGACCCTTCCATTCAACCTCTGCACTTCCCTGACCGTTCGAGGAGGTGCCATCTCTTGGATGGCCTTGATCTTGGATGGGTTGGCTTCTATTCCACGGACTGAGACTATGAACCCCAGGAATTTTCCTGATGTTACGCCGAAGGCGCACTTTGCAGGGTTTAGGTTCATCTGGTTCCTCCTCAGTACTGCAAATGCCTCCTCTAGGTCGGTCAGGTGTTGGTTGGCGTGGATGCTTTTCACGAGCATGTCATCCACATATACCTCCATGTTGCGCTCGATCTACTCCTCAAACATCTTGTTGACCATCCTCTGATAGGTGGCCCCTGCATTCTTCAACCCGAACGGCATGACGTTGTAGCAGTAGTTCTCTTTGTCCGTCCGGAATGCGGTGTAAGACTCATCATCCTTATACCTGAGGATCGGTTGTATCCAGAGTAGGCGTCCTTGAAACTCGGCATCTCGCGGCTGGCGGTGGCGTCGATCGATAGGTCGATCTGGGCGGTGGGTACTCATCTTTTGGGCATGCCTTGTTCAGGTCGGTTTAGTCGACACACATCCTCCACTTCCCATTTGGCTTTGGTACCATGACCACGTTGGCGAGCCAGGTTGGGAACTTCTCCTTTCTGATGAACCCTGATCGGCTTAACTTCTCGACCTCCTCCTAAATTGCTTCTTGTCGGTCGAGGGTGAAGTTACGCCGCTTCTGTTGAACGGGCTTCCTGGTTGGGTCGACATGTAGTCGGTGTTCCTCTATGGAACGTGGTATTCCCGGCATGTCGGAGGTCGACCATGCGAAGACATCCATGTTCGCTTGGAGGAGGTGTCTAAGCCCTTCTTTCTGTTCCTTGTTTAGCAGCGAGCCAACCTGAACGACCTTGGAGGGGTCGTCCTGGCTGAGGGGCCATGGGGATGAGGTCTTCAGCTGGCCTTCCCCTTCTCTCTGTCAGTTCATCTCTCCAGGTCGGCCGTGCTCTCAGGCGAGTGCCATTCCACGGGTGTTGCCATTGTTCTTTTCGTGAAGGTGGCGTAGCGCTCCCTTGCTTTCTTCGATCTCCTCGGACTTCGCCTACCCCATTCTCGGTGGGGAACTTCATCTTTAGGTGAAGTGGCGATATGACTCCTCAAGAAGTTCGGTGATGGTCGCCCTAAGAGGCCGTTGAAGGACACCGCGGACTTGACTACCGTGAAATTCACTATGATGGTTACTTGTTGAGGGTGTACCCAGAAGGTGATGGGTAGTTCTATGGTACCTCGATGGAGCGGTGGCACTGAGAATCCGTGGAGATAAGTGGGCTCACGGTTTGGCTGGTCGTCCCGAACCCGGGCGTCGATGGCGTCGAGGAGAGTCGTCAGCGAGCGCCCCTGTGTCTTCGGTACCAGTGTATGCAGTCGATTGGCTACCTCCTGTACTATCGGGGCATCTTAAATGCGGGAAGTTTAGTCCTTGAGTCTTCATCAGAAGGAGATCACCGCCTCGGTCCTGGCTATCTTCTTTGGGCTTCTCTGCCGCTCCCACGAACACAGGCGTGAGCTTTGGCTTTCTGGTGGACTCTTGCCCCGGTCCTCCAAGTATGGTGAGGATAGGAGGTCCCTTGGTGCCACTAGGTTCTGTTGCATCTCTCCGCTCTTCTGGGCGGTCTCTCTCTCGATCTGTTCTTCTTTCTTCTCGTCTCGGTTCCACTCTGTCTCCGTCGCGACCTCGATCTCCTGGGCGGTTGTCACGTCTCCCCTTCACATACTTGTTCAAGCTTCCTGCTCTTACCAGTTGTTCTATCTCTCTCTTCAATTGATAGCACTCCTCTGTGTCGTGCCCATTCTCTTTGTGGAAGAGGCAATATTTGTTAGGGTTTCGCTTCTCTGGTCCTGCTAGCATGGGTCGTGGCCAATGGAGTAGGTCACGGTCCTGGATCTGCATGAGTATCTGGGACCTGGTAGTGTTCAGTGGTGTAAACTCGGGGGTGCTTGCCCTCTCACTTCTCTCTGGGCGGCGGTCTGTCCTCTTAGATGGGCGGTCGCTCTTCTCTTGTCGGCGCTCTGTCCTCGACCTCTTACCCTCTTTGCGGTCATCAGGTGCTGACCTCTTGTTGTCCTGTGGCTTGGCCTCGATTATTTTCGTTCTAGCTTGTAGTACCTTGGCCATATTTGCAAACTCGTTGCACCGCTCCAAGAGCTCTTTCATAGTCCTGGTCTCATGACGTGCCAGGTCCTTGATTAAGTCCAGGTCCCTAATACCTCCTGCTAGGGCTGCATGCTGTGTCTGGTCATCCAAGTCTCGAACCTCCAAGGACTCCTTGGTGAACCTGGTAACGTATTCCCTGAGAGATTCCCCAGGGTTCTGTACCACGTTCGATAGATTGACGGTGGTCTTCTTCTGCTTGACGCTGCTTTGGAAGCGGGTGACGGTTGTCGCGTAGCTCTGCGACGAGCATATAGATCTCGGTCGTAGCGTGGAGAACCATGATGTGGCTGCTCCCTTGAGGGATGCCGGGAATGCCCGACAGGAGACCACGTCCGACCCCCCATACAACGTCATCATGCCATTAAAGTAGTTGATGTGGTCATTAGGGTCAGTGGTACCACTGTAGAGTTCAAAGGTGGGTAGTCAAAACCTGGAAGGTAGTGCGGCTGACATGATCTCTGCCGAGAATGGGTGTTGTCCAGGTATGGAATGTGTCTCGTCTTTGGTCTGCTTCTTCAACCCTTCCAGCTTCTCATCCAGGTCGCGGAGTCTTTGATCGAGCTCCTCGTTCCGTGTCTGTCCCCCACTCCTGGCCGGACGTTCGCTGCGACCCCGTTCACGCTCTCCCTGGATGTCCCCTCACGCCTTGAGTGTTGGCGGGATGGTGAATGGTCACGCCGTGATGAACCCTGTCGTGAAGGTGAGGGGCTTTCTTCTCTGTAGGTCCGGCTTCGTCGTGGTATGTGACCTTCTTCCAGTCGTCCGTCGAACACAGACCTCCTGACCAATCTCTGCGGGCTAGACACCCTCGTCCTGGGTGTTGGCGTCCTCCCACGTTCGGCCGTGGTGAGAGGTCTCTTGTTCTCTGAGGTCTTTGGGAAGGCTCCCCTACGGAGTGGGGTTGCATTGCGCAAGTCTCTCAGATCTCACGCCCCTGGGAGACGATCTCCTATGGTTCGGTTCTTGTCGAGGTACGGACTCCACCCTTGCTGATGGTGAAGTCCTTCGACGGTGAGATGTCGCCGCGCTGCGTCAGTATTCTCGAAAGTCGTTGTTCATCGAGGATCTGCCGTTGCGGTCGTTGATCGACCCACGATGGCATGGAGCATTGGGGTCGTGTCACCTCCACCACCGCATCGTCGGCCTCGTCATTGTTGGGCTCGGCGATCACGAACTCGTCATTAAGGGGATCTCTTCCTCCAGAGGGACATGGTCCTGGTCGTTGGCTCTGCGGCGAGAGCACTCTGGGGGTGGTGATCCATTCCTTGCTCCGTTGTTGGTGGTGGTAGTCTTCCTTCGTGCCATTGAATGAGTATGGAAGCGAGCTAGTAGTTTGTAATGGCTAGCGTCGTTCCCACGACGAGCGCAATCGCAATCTGTTGCGTCAGAAATCGTCGAGCGGTCCTGCGAGTGCCGTCGCCTGGAAGTGGACCAAGGGGTCAACATAGAGAACCGGTGTGGTTCCGGCCTAGGGCTCTCCGATGCCAAAGTTAGATCTCCTGGCGCAAATAGATGAATAGTGATTATTCAGTATGAGTTTAGATGTCCTCTGATGGGGTTGTGTACCTTGCCTTTTATAGTAGCGTATGGCAGTGTGGAGAGTCCCAGTTTGATGGCGATTGTCCCGTTGAGTGGATAGAGGCCCTGGGTAACGGGGCTCTATCCTGATTGATCATCTCCCCGTGGGAGGGAGTGTCCTAGTGGTATCAAGATCCTTGGTGGATAGATACCCACGTGTGGTGATAACGTCCTTGGTGCTTGAATCCGTCTGGGTGACGTGACCTCTAAGCGGTGGTCTAGAGTCCTGGTGGTGACATGAGTCTTAGCGATACGATCGGGTCATAGGTGGGTAGCCCCCACCTCACGTGCCCACGATGCTGTGCCTGGGTGCAGGCCGCTCCTGGATGTGTGGCCACGCCTAGGTGAGGCCGCGCCCGAGTGGTGGCCCCGCCTGGGTGAGGCCCGCCTAGGTGAGGCCACGCCCCGGATGTGTGGCCGCGCCTAGGTGAGGCCGCGCCCGGGTGCTGGGACCCCAGTTCGTTCCCCTTGGCTATGGAGCGGGTCGTCTGTGACACGTGGCGGTCGTTGATTGGCCCGGTGAATATTGGATGTATCAGTTTTCATCTCATTTCATTATGCATTGTCATGAGCTTTATCAATCACTCCGGTGCATCAGAAAATTAGTAATAGGATATGATAGGTGGACAAGTCATAACTCTTTGGATGGAAGCATAGTACTATATCTCGCGATATATCGGTATCTCGGGCCTACCGAGATATCCAAAATATCCGAGATATCGCGAATATTCGAAATATTGCATTTTTCTGCATATTTCGGGGTCCATCTCGGGGTATTTGGCCATATTTAGGCACGAAGCTTCATGGACAGCCTTATTTAAGCTTAATAAACACATTTAAACCATAAAATTGTAAAAATGTGAATTCAAATTGGTGTTTTGGGCTTGCACCCTTGATTGACATACGATGCCGACCTTAATGTATAAATAGTTAAATACACGTAGATTAATGAAATCACAACTTAAGTTACAATTACAAGTGCTAAAGCTGCTAATAGTAGTTCTTTGTGCCTCCCTGGATCAATCCCACTCATGCCTCGGAGTCGACGTCCATTGCTCTCTGTTTGAATGACATATGTGGACCACGGTATAGAATCGGAGAAGAAACGAGTGTAGTCATCCACGAGTGTCACGTAAATGGAATCATCAACGATCGTAGGTAACCTATCCTAGGATATAAACTAGGGTTACCAATCGATCGATCCGTGAAGAAGATGATCCATCGCTGTGATATGATGTTGGCGCCGTGAGAGGCGATGGCATTGTTGCGCATGTATGGTGGTGAGGTTGGTATCTAGGTCCGCTAGGGTATGCAAAGATGTTATCTACAAAAGATGATCCAAGATGTCCCTGGGGACTGGGGTCAGTAGTCGTAGTCCCCTACCCTACTAAAGCGCCCGTATGATGATGATCCATATCCATATCCACCGTAAGGTTGTGATGCGCCATAATCCGATGCCAATGGGTGGCGTGTGCGTCGAAAGATGGGGCACGCCAATGTCGATCGGTCCTCCCTCCCATCGCCCGTACTTTCGAACCACCAGCAGAGCTAGATAGGTTATCAATGTCCATGTGATCGAGGTTGCAATGTGTTTGTCGACCCCTACGCTTCTGTTGTATGTATGTAGGGGGCCTCTCGAGGGGGGGGTGCGGGGCACGTGCTCCGTGGTCCGTATCTTGTGTGGCGTGATCAACTGTGTCTCTCCGGTGAATCGGAGTGGAGTGCTCACGTGCCGAATCCTGGGCCTCTGCCTACCACATAACGCTCTCGCATGCCGTCATATTCTTCACCAGCATCACCCACCACCAACATCACCACCACCGGATCACCATCACCGCGCGCTCGCCATCATCACCATCATCATCATTTGAGGACTTAGACCAGTCTTCATCATCGACAACATTGCCGCGGTGGCTTTGAATGGTATGGGTGAGGCTTCCACTTGCATGTATCGACCCTCGTCGGCCGTATACTCGTCCACATCGGCACCAATCTCGGAAGCTATCGTGGGGTCGGGCCTACCTCCCTCCTCATCCAAGCTGGCTCACCTCTATCCTCACTCGCTGATCCACAGTAGGGTCCTCATCGTGCAAGTCGACTTGAAAGATGTCGGCTAGATCCCGATGGTGCCCCTCTGTCCTCATGTCCCGTGCGTATGTGTTGCGGTTTCGACCTCGAGTTGTAGTGCACATACACCATGTCGATAAACGTTGAGACCCCAATCTGTTTGCGCCTCTTGGTGGATGAGTGCAAAGGTACTCGGGTTCCTCTCACACCAGATGCGAGAACATGTTTGGGCGAGGACTTTAATTGCTATTCTTCTTAAGTTTTCAGCCGATTCCCATACAACACCTTACCATTCAATTGCATTATAAGTTTACAACAAAAAGACATGTGTCAAATGTTGTTTCAACTTTCAACTTTCAAATTTCAATACATATGTAATTTAAAACTTAAAAGAATTACCCATCACCACGTGCTCTGCCTTGTATCGCAGCCTCGAGTTCAAAACTTCCCAATGCATCCCTAAATACCTTGATCTATACCCATGTGGAAAATTAGTAAGTACTTCTTCGCTACTTATTTGAAAGCATCGATAAGTTGAGTTTCCAAATGAACTCACTTCATTGTTGCAAATTGCTTGTAGTGCACCATCCGGCTCCAACTTCTTACTACTTGTTTCACGGATCAATAAGTTGAGTTTCCAACCCAGCCTATTGTTATATTGATACTTAGGGTTGAAGTAGTATGCTGAAATATGACATATAGAATAGAGGTATTGTCAAATGCATAGGTAATTAGTAAATAATAATACTATGAATTAGTAAACATAAAACAAATTTACTCACCGACCTTACGCGGTGGTGCATAAGTTGATTCTCCCAATGAGCATTTATGATATCTAAGAAGTGTTTGCTCTACTGCGAGGACCCACACTATAGACACTATCTTTCATCAAGTCTATTGCGGCATATAGGGTGGCATGGTTGGGCCCTTGAGCGAGTCGTGCAACATGTAGAACTTGAATTCTGGCTCTAAAACTTTCACCACTTTGCTTAGTTTGGTCCAGAAGTCCTCGGATGACATCGTTGTTTGTGCTTCCCTCCCATTTGCAGGTCTTGGAACCCTTCCATTGAAACCACTCCTCGAAGCAAACATGCTTCTCAGCCCGGCCTTCTTTGTCTCAATGCTTTTGAGGGCAATGTAGTTGGTGGCAAATCTTGTGATGCCAGGCCTAACCAAGTCACCCCCACATTTTCCCTCAATAGATTGAGTGCTAGGAGTGGTTGTATACAAAGTTGGTGACTTGTCTTGCACTTTCAACCACAGTCTTCACCAACTTTAACTTTCCCATATCTTTTAGCATTAAGTCAATGCGATGGGCTGCCTGAAGGAGTCGAAAGAGCGGTACTTATTATTGTTCATCATCTTCTCACCGCCGACTTGAAGTTACTTCCATTGTCCGTTACAATCGGACAACATTCTCAATACCCACATCTTTTTCCACTACTTCCTTTAACAATCAGTAAATATATTTTGCATCCTTTATCTCTTTGGATGCATCCACGTTTGAGGAACACTGTCCTCCCATCACAATAAATCATGAAATTGATGATGGACTTTCTTATAGGCCCACCCATCCATCGCCATTATAGTCACCCCATATGTCTCCCACATATTCTTCATCTCGATAATGTACTCATCAATCTCACTCTTTTGTTGAGGTAGATAAACATTCATTACCTCATATGGGGTGGGGCCCTTGAATCCTGGGCCAGCCTACGCAATGGTATCTATCATGGTATCATAATGGGGGCCTTGTGCGATGTTCTTTGCCGGGATGGTATGGTATAGCATCCACTTAGCTATTGATTCTTTAACCAATCCCTTCATCCCCTTCCATGCTCCTTTGATTACGGGTTGTTGCTTCCTTTCTTCTTATGCAATTTAGGATCGGATGTTGATGGTGGACTGCATGCTTGTAGAGGTGTTGGGGTTGCCCTCGCACTTTGTGATCTTTTAAAAGGATTCAAAGTTTTAGGACCTCCGAGACGCTGACTCCTCCACTACCCCTACTCTTTGTCTCTGTGATCATCTTGAAAACTTCCTCTACTCCTTGAAACAGTCCGCCTAAAATCCCTAGCCTCCTCTGCTGTTTGTATGTCATCGAGTATCTGCAATGTCATCATCGAGGGAGGAGGAGGAGTCATCATCATCATTGTATCGTCTTCCTCCTCCCATCGAACTCCTCGCTTGTATCCTCAAGTTGTTCTCTTATCCTTTGCTTGTCGCCTTCCTCTTCTTTCTTCCCCTCAAACTATCACCAATCTCCTGGCTACTTCGATGAGGGACCATATGACAACCTACAACATCTTTAGATCCTCCGATCAGATGTTGTTTAAGTCTCTTGGACCCACCTCCCATAAATTGCATGTGACAATAATTACATATAGATTTTCTCTTATCCCCATCAATGGGAGTACCATGTAACCATGCAATGTCACCCCTATCTTTGGCTGGTTGGTCTCTCTTGTTCCCTCTGTTCTCTTTGTTCCGTCCGCCCCTTTGTTGACTACTTTCCCCACCTTTGCTTGCCCCTCGCACGTTGTCTATCACGATCCGCCATAATGATACTTGTTTACTTGCAATGTAAGTAACACAAATAATTAAAAAACTTAATGTAGATGCACTTCAATTGACACTTTTAGATTACTAATACACTTGTATAGTTATTTAATATTTTTCCCCTAACCCTTATATTTTTCACAAAATTAAAACCAATTTTTTATATATAATGTTAATATAAGTATTGACCTAACACAACAAAACTATGAATTAGTAAACATAATATACATGTAATGCATCTCAAAACATATAGAAATAACTTTCATATTTTTCATTATTTTTAAACTTAAAACTCATATTTTTCCTTATTTATTTCTGTTTTTAATTTTTATATATTTTTCTTAATTTTCGAAAATTAAAAGAATTATTTAAGAGCAGAAAAATAAATCCGACACTGTGAAGCCGTAGATCGGCCATTGGTGTCTAACATATATTTAATTCATTACCATCTAAGTCATATTACCCCTAATTATTTCCTATTTTAGTTGTAGGAAAATGAATTTTTAAAACCAGAAAAAAATAAAAAAATACATATGGGAAAAAATTTCGACACCGTGAGGCTGTAGATCGGCCTCCGGTGTCTAACATATATTAATATCATCAACATCCAACAACATTTGTACAAAGTTTTTTAAAAAAAAATAGTTTTAGAGAAATATAATTTACCTTAAATAATGAAAATAGGCTTGGATGATGAGCTTAGATGACCCTCCGCGTCTTCCCGGCGACAAGGAGCTTCAATGAGGCTTGGAAGGGAGGAAGAAGAGAGAAAATTTCATTTTCAGCAGCTCTCGGCGAAATATCGACCAAGAGCTGCGAAATATGAAAATTTATAAGGATTTTGAATGTGACACTATTGTCACTTTACAATATCTCGCGATATATCGTGATATCTCGCGATATATCGTGAGTTCCACGATATATCGTCGAAATATCTCGATATATCGACGAGTTATTGTACTTTTTATTCGACCTTGTTTCGTAATCTCGGTCATGTCGAGATTCACGAAATATCGCGATATATCGCCGATATTTCGCGAGATTTTATACCATGGATGGAAGTACATGAGCACATTAAAAAGAAAAAAAAAATTGAAGTTAATAATACATGTCCTTGAAGTATGCAGATTCTGATGGATAGCAAGTTGGATGTTTACTTCAATGTAGTCACAGAAATGTTCACATTCAGAAAGTTCATAATCTAACTGTTTCTGCCTGTAACATGGTTCAGTTTACTTAATGAGAGATGTGGTGATGTAGAAAGGACCACTCGGACCAGCAAGCACTTGGGCCCAATTGGACCAGGTTCATGGGACTATCGAACCAGCCAGCTTTGGTCGAGTTCTCCAAGTCATGGGAGCTTAATAGGACAGTTAATTTGGTTTGTTTTTCTTTCCTAACTCTAATAGGACTAGCTTGTTTAAGTCCTATTTGATTTCAGCAATTGTTATAGCTAATAACTGTACTCCTAGTCCTAATAGGAGTTTGATTTCAGTCTATTTAAGCAATGTAAGGCTGCAAAGCCTCTTTCATGAATTGATTAATAAAATTTCAGTTGCCTTTGGCTGCCAGAATCTGTGAGAGACAGAATGTGAGATATTCTCTAAGACCTGAGATAGGATTCCCCTTCCCTCTTCTCTGTTTACTGCCAACTGCTCCTTGTGTTTGATTTTTTATTTTTATTTATAGTTGCTGCTGGTGTTTTCTACATGATTCCAAGAGGGTTGATTACTCTTTCATCTTATATTACATTCCTAACATTAGGTAATATAAAATCAGAGTTTAATTTTAGTTCTAAACACCCTTTGGATACTCTCTTTTATACCCAGTTTCATATTGTATAAGTTTCACTCCTGCAACTGCTCCTTCAATCTGGTCAGCCCCAACTTTTGGGACATCAAAAGAGCATCCATAGAATGACACTCGACCTTGATATGCTGAGCATCAGATCAGTATATTGATTGCTATTTTAAATTCACTCTAACTCAGTGAGTTTGGGTTTCAGAATTATTGTTGATCTAATTACTCCCTATTTAGCCATCTGTTTTGCTTCAAGATTTGGGGGTTGATAGTATCTACCAAGGGTAGAAATTGATCTGAACTTGGGGGGAATCTGTTGGTCTGATTGAATTTAATTTCGGTTTGACTATTCTTCTCAGATTTCTATCCTGAGTCGAAATTTTCTAATTACTCTCAAATTACTTAACCAATCACTCTCATCGTCTGAAGGGTGTAATTATTCATCGTGAGGGTTTGAAATCTCAAGTTTGACCTTCATCTGAGAAGGTTGTCTCTTCTGTTAACTTTGACTTTTGGGAGTTTGACTGTTTCTTGAGATCCTGCTATGAGATTAGGTCTGAGCTACTGTTACAGGTCTACTCTTGCATTATGTGGAGCATCATTAAAGTTGTGATTATGGTGTCTACTTGTAAGGCTATATATGCTGAATGCCTGAGCAATCACTCTGTTAAGGTCCTTATTGTTGTCTCTAACAAAATTATAAACAACACACTTTTTACCTTGTTTTTCCCCCTCTCTTTTAAAGACATGTATCAAATGAGACTGTCATATAGGATTCTTTCCATTGTTGATATTTGCTTTTATAGTTGCATTTCATGATGAGAACCCAGATCTGCAATGATTTTCAACAAATGCTTATATTTCTCTAAGCTTGTACTCTCTTCCTCAGGTTTGTGCGGCCTTCCAGCATGAGTGAGGAAAGAGTTAAGGAATATATTGAAGGAAAATATGGAAAACTTGGAGTTGACCGGTATGCTACTGATTCTGCTCTGGTTATTGGAGAACTCATTCAACTTCAATTTTGTCTAACCATTGTAGGTTTTCATGTCATTGTAAATATTAGTCTAGTTGCTTTTTTCTTACATATTTTCTTTAGCAACATGATTGTTCGGTAACTTCTTGCCATGCCTTTGAATTCTGATAATGGCATTCTAGCTCATACTTTTGATTGGGATATTTATCTCTATGTGGATTTTGCAATTTCAATCTAGTTGTCAAGGCGACCCAAGGTGTTGGAGGGGCGCTCAGTTGACAAGGCGCCCTAGGCGTACATTAATGATATCTGTAATATAGCAATGATAATTTTATATAATTATGTTTTTGTGCAACATAGAAGCCATATCTATGCAATATGTTATAATTATGCTAGTAATGGCCTAATATAAATCAACGTAAACTCGTGAAGTGTCAACAAGGCATGCTGTCGCCTTGGACCCAAGAAAGAGCCTGAATCCTTGACAGCTATGATTTCAATACCAAGAGATTTGCATCAAAGCTTGTAAATGGTTGATTGGAAACTTCTATCCTTGTGAATTTTAACTAGCAGTCGTTAGTCATATTGGCATCCTTCCTGCTTATTATCAACTATCAACATGACCATGAAACCACAAACTAAGGACCAGCTTAATTGTGGTCATTTCATCGACTTACATGTAGCTTTCTTGTTGCTTTCCATGCATTCCCTGTAATTTATAAATCATGCCTGTGTTAAGCCTATTTTATGTTATTAATTGATTGTTTGTGTGTGCAGTCACTGTTATTAGAATATATTGTATAAGGGTAGTTCTGTCACTGTCTTGTTATAAGACATGACTAAGTTGTATGTCTTCTTTCTTTTTTCTTATTTCCATTTACCTCCCTAGGGAGGTCTGTGTAATTTATAGAAATTAATTAATGAAGCTAATATGTGTGTTGAGAATCACTCAACTCACATAATCGATTCTCTCAACCTCTCCTCTCTTCTCTCCTTCTTCTTCTTCTTCCTACTATGAACCCATTCTCTCTTACTAGAATCGATCTGTCTTCAAGTTCTAACTTGGTATCAGAGCTAAGTCCTCTGGTTTGAGAGTCGACTAAGCTTGGTTGTTGTTTTCACCTCTCTTTGGAACCCTAAAAAGATAGAGGGTTCCAATAGAGGCTATACTATGTGAAGTATTACTCATATTACATTCTTTGAATTCCATTCTTCAAATCAAAACACAATGAAGGGAGTTTAGAAACTGTTGAAGAGGATTGAAGCCCTAGAAGCTACACACAAAGTTACCGCCAACCCATAGAGTGTTTTTTTCGTTTCTCCCTCATCTTTCCATCTTTCGGGATGAGATTTGGTGCTTTTGGATTGTCTAGGGGTATCCTTTCAGACCCCCCATCCTTCTATTTCTCTTGAGTCTGTTCTTCGTGTCCCTGATTTTGCTACTAACCTACTATCCGTGGGTCATCTAACCAAATTCTTAAATTGTTGTGTCACTTTCTTTCCTTCCTATTGTTTTTTTTTCAGGATTTGGAGACGAAGAGGGTTATTGGCAGTGGGCGTAAGGAAGGAGGACTCTATCTACTCGAATCACGATTACCTGGTTCATTTACTGCTGCAGCTTATGTTTGTGGTCGGAAGGACCGTAGTACTTTAGAGTCTGTGATGTTTTGGCATCAACGTTTGGGTCATCCCTCTTTTGTTGTTATGAGGAAATAGTTACCCTACTTGTTTACTTCTTTTCCTTCTTATGTTTTTCAGTGTGAATCATGTATTTTTGTCAAACATTGTCGAACATCTTATCCTTATCGTGGTAATAGATCTACTATACCTTTTTCTCTTGTTCATTCTGATGTTTGGGGGCCTTCTCCCACTACTTATTTGCCTGGATTTCGTTACTTTGTTTCGTTTGTTGATGACTATTCTAGGTCCACTTGAACTGTTTTGTTGAAACAAAAAAGAGATGTTTATGATGCTTGCAAGAATTTTTATCAATTTATTAGTACTCAGTTTGGTACTCGAATTCAAATTGTTAGGTCTGATAAGGGGGGTGAGTACATGTATGGGGGGACGGACTCCAACAGTTCTTTACTGATATTGGCATCATCCATCAACTGGCATGTGTTGACACCCCTCAAACAAAATGGGGTGGCTGAGAGAAAAAATCGCCACTTGTTGGAAATCACCAGGAGTCTTCTCTTTGGTATGCATGTGCCTAAGACTTTTTGGTCTGATGCACTTCTTATTGCTGCCTTCCTTATTAACCGGATGCCATCTCTACTTCTTGGCTCCAAATCTCCCTTGGAACTTCTTTCTCCTCAATCCTCAGTCTTCTCCTTGCATCCAAAAGTGTTTGGTTATGTTTGTTATGTTCATGTTAACAAATCAGCTCGCACCAAGCTTGACCCCAAAGCCCTCAAGTGCATCTTCTTGGGCTACTCTAATTTAACAAAAGGGTATAAATGCTACCACCCTCCTTTCCGAAGGCGACTTCTCTTGAAAGATGTCACCTTCTTTGAGTTTATTCCCTTTTTTTTCTTCTCCCCAGCATCCTCTTCAGGGGGAGAGCATTACTAGAAGTGAATAGGATGCTAATGTCATTCCTTTTTTCATCTCCCTTGCCTACCTCTACTTCGATCCCCATTCCTATTTGATATTGGAAAATACAAAGAAGTGGATGTTGTTAATGTTGATGTTGATGGGGTCGTTGATGTTGATGCTAGTGGTGGTGGTGATGCTAGCAGGGAAAAAGAGCACAAGGATAAAAAGTTGACTGTTTTCAAAAGAGGTGAATGCTTAAAGGGAAAAGGAAAGAAGACCTGCCTAAAGCCCTCTTTGAATCCACATCCGTCTCATCCTTCCCAGTTAGGTAATACTTCTCCTGAGTTAGATCTTCCCATTGCTATTAGAAAGGGGAAGAGAGCCTGTACTAATCCCATAGCCCAGTTTGTCTCCTATGATTCTATATCTCCTGCATGTATTGCTTTGTACACTGCCCTTGCTTCTTCTTCCATTCCCAAAAATGTCACAGAGGCCTTGTCCCATCCAAAATGAATGTAAGCAATGTCAATGACGGCTCTGGAGAAGAACGGTACTTGGACACTGGTTGATCTTCCCATGGGGAGAATTCCAGTTGGGTGCAGATGGGTTTATACCATCAAATATAGATCAAATGGTACAATGGAAATATATAAAGCTCGGCTGGTTGGGTACAATAAAGTGTATTCATTGACTACCAAGAGACTTTTGCCCTTGTAGCCAAGCATAACTCAATCAGGGTTCTTCTCTCAGTGGCAGCTAATAAAGATTGGCCATTGTACCAATTAGATGTGAAGAATGCATTTCTTCATGGAGACTTAGCAAAAGAAGTGTATATGCAGCCCCCACCTGGTTTTAAGTGTCCCTCAGCTGAAGGGAAAGTGTGTCTCTTGAAGAAAGCTCTCTATGGCCTCAAGCAGTCTCTTAAGGCCTGGTTTGAGAGATTTGGACAAGCCATCCTAAAGAATGGGTATTACCAGAGTCAAGCTAACCATACTTTGTTTATCAGGAAAGGAAATGGTACGGTCACAGCTCTCATTGTTTATGTTGATGACATTGTAGTAATTGGGAATGATGTTGCTGAGATAAACAGATTGAAGGCTTATTTGGCTAAACAGTTTGAGATCAAAGACCTTGGACTCTTGAAATTCTTCTTGGGTATTGAAGTATCTAGATCAAGGAAAGGAATTAATATCTTCTAGAGGAAATCTGTCTTGGACCTTCTGAAAGAGACACTTTTGTGGGTGGTAATCTAGTTACTTGGAGGAGCAAGAAATAACCAGTTGTAGCTAGATCCAGTGCGGAGGCAGAGTTTAGAGCCATGGCTCATGGAGTGTGTGAACTTATATGGCTCATAGTTCGAGAACTCGCGAGATCTCGCCGAGTTTCTCGATTTTTAGAAAAGCCGAGACGAGACTGCCTGCAAGTCTCAAAAGTGCAATATCTCGGCGAGATCTCGGATCTCAGTTTGGATCTCGGTTTCGACCCATTATTTTAACCCACCTACCACTTAAATACCTTACCTAACTGGACAAAACTCGACATATCTCCGGTCCAGATCTCAGGTGGACCCAAAGTTGAGGCTTTGAGTTGGAAAAAAAAAAATGCACCAACTCGGCGAGATCTCGACTCGTCTCGGTTTTTCCAAGAGCCGAGTTGGTACCGAGACCCGAGTTTTAGTACCTTGATATGGCTGAAGAGACTACTTCAAGACTTGAGTTTTGACACTGAAGGACCAATGAGACTTTATTGTAAGAACAAAGTTGCTATAAGTATTGCCTACAATCCGGTTCAATATGATCGAACCAAACATATTGAGGTTGATCGACACTTCATCAAAGAGAAGTTGGATTCTGGTTGCATTTGTACTCCTTTTGTGAAGACAGGTGATCAAGTAGCAGATATCTTTACCAAGGGTCTCATTCCTGGTCTATTTAGTACCTTATTGTGCAAGCTGGGAATGTACGACATTTATTCTCCAACTTGAGGGAGAGTGTTAGAGTTGTTATATTTTATGTAAGGGTAGTTCTGTCACTGTCTTGTTATAAGCAAGGCACTAAAACTCAGAGTTCGGTACTAACTCGACCCTTGGAAAAACCGAGTCGAGTCGAGATCTCGCCGAGTTGGTGCATTTTTTTTTCCGACTTGAAGCCTCAATTCGGTAGGTTTTAAACCTAGTTTGGGTCTGAAACTTGGTATTCAGCCTATTTTAGGCCATTTAAACACAATGGCATTATCAGGTTTCGCAAAAGTCCAAATATGAGTTTCACTTCGGACCATAGGTTGGTAGGTGACGGCGTACTAAAATATCCTACTCTACACATAGAATAATAATAGAAAGCAATCAAAACATTCAATTAATGTAAAACAACTTAAATAAGCATTAGAAATGTTAAAGACTTAAAGTGTACAGTACATCAATCTTTATACAAATGTTACATAACATGTGATATGTTAATGTATTCAGTCCCAACACGATCCACAAAGAATTCCCATGTCATAGTGTTGCTGTAGTTTTGCACATAGTTTGCCACAACACTCATATAAGTATTATCATCAACATATGCCAAGTCCCCTATCCTATATAAGTGTTTACCTTTGAAAAATCCTTCAAATTTGTGATGAATCTTGAAGATGTGTAGTTGAATCCTTCAAATGTGCAGCTGAATCACCTCTCCCGAAGGTCAAGTCTTGAAATCCATAGGTAAAATGAAGGAGCTTCAAATGGGGAAGAAGAGAATAGTGTTGGGAGCTTTGGACAGAACTCGACTGAGATATGTCAAGTTCTGTCGAGTTAGGTAAGTAAAACAAGAGGTAGATGGGTCAAGTTTTGGGTCGACCCGAGATCCGAGATCTCACGAAGATAGTGTACTTTTTAATATCGTATTGGAACTCGACTCGGTTTCTCAAAAAAACTGAGATCTTGCCGAGATCTCACTGAGTTGAGTCGAGTTCTCGAACTATGGTTATAAGACATGACTAAGTTGTATTTCTTCATTCTTTTTTCTTATTATCATTTACCTCCCTAGGGAGGTCTGTGTAATTTATAGAAATTAATTAATGAAGCTAATATGTGTGTTGAGATTTGAGAATCACTCAACACACATAATCGATTCTCTCAACCTCTCTTCTCTTCTCTCCTTCTTCTTCTTCTTCCTGCTGTGAACCTATTCTCTCTTACTAGAATCAATCCATCTTCAAGTTCTAACTGTCACCCCATTTATACAGCTCTTACTCCCAATATAGATTTTTATAATCAAACATGGAGAGATTTTGAGGACTTAAGAGTTCATCATTTCCGTTCTTTTTATGCTGCAGTAAAGTTTCAGGAATCTGGTTATTATTAAGGTGAATGTTAAAATTGATTTAATGTAAGAAAACACAACCATGGAGACAATGAGTGGACCAATTCTGGTATCTGATTTTTCCCGCTTTCCACAAATGATCTCCAGAACTTGTGGGTAGCCAAGTGTAAAACCCATTGTTGGTTCACTGTAAAGCTGTTTTAAAGGTGGGTCCTGCTACCAAGCATGCGGGGATTGCTTTAAAGTTTAAGCCATAAATAGCTTTCCGTAAATACACACCTTACGACTATTCTCCCCTTGAGCTACATACCATAGAGGTTGCTCCAAATACACCTCTTTTTGTAAATCATCTTATAGGAAAACATTTTTCCCATCCACTTGATATAAAGGCCAATCTACGTTAACAACAAGAGATTAAAAAACGAATAGAATGCAATCGAGCTACCGGAGAAAAGATCTCAAATTAGTAAACCCCATAGGTTTTAGTATAACATTTAGCTATTAGTCAACCCCATGTACCTCTTTCCTCTTACTTTCATTTCCCTTTGTGTGGACCGCAGTTTTCCCTACCTTGTTTTTCAAGGATCCATGTAGCCGACCCCATTTACTTGAAGCCTCCTTCAATGAATTTCAGTTTGCAAATTGAGGTTCCACCATCAAATGAAGCATTTAAAGAAAAGGAGCCCGAAGTTGTAGATAAATTTGAAGTGATCACAGTGAATTGTGATAATAATGAGGAGGCAGTGCTTAAAGCTTCAAAGATGGAAGTTTAACATGTAGAAGATTCTACTGAAGAGGTCTATGTTGAAGAGATCAAAGTAGACAAAACTGAAACAGTGGAAGATGAAGTAGTAGTTGAGAACACTCCACAAGAAGTCATTGACATTCATGATATTGTTCTTGAAGAGGTAGAGCTTGTGCCTCAAGTCTTTGATGAGAAGGTCTCCATAGTTGAGGATTGCATTATAGAGGTTCATGAATGCACAGTTAAAGCAGTAATACTAGATGAGGTCATGATTAAGGAAGACTTCAAGTACATTCCACATGAAGTTGTCACTACCCCTGATGCTATTCTTACCATCGGAGAACCTATTGAGTTTATGATTCCACCTTAGTACTTTGAAGAGAAAAATCCCAGGGTTGGAAGACTTTATGCCTAGCGTTCCTACATTACTAGAGTTTTGTTTGGGACTGGTCAAAGCTGCTATTCACATGTTGTTTCCCCCTCATGAATACAAGGACGAATTTTTTCAAGTTGGGGAGAGTTGATGCAGATTTATCACCAAACTGGGCTTCTTTGCTTAGGAATAAGTCTAGTGTTAGATTATATACATGTTGGGCGTTTGATCCCATGGGTTTTCTATGTAATAGGTTATATTTATGGACCTAAAGTATGGGTAATAGGGTTGCATACGGAATTAGTTGTTTTAGTTCCATACTTGGTTTTATTTTGGTGTTTTTATTAATAAATTGAACCGGTCCAACCAATGGTTCAATTTAAGTGATTTTAGTAGTTTTCTTTTAAGTGTTTAGTGGGGTTGGATTAGGACTCTGTTTTGAGTCTATTTCAGTTTCTTAGTCAGTTTAAGTTACTTAATAGGTTAAGGATTGGGTTAGGCCTTTCCTTTTTAGTGTAGGAGTCTATTTTTGAGTCTTTTATATAAGGTTGTAAGGGATGCAATCATTGAACACGAATTTTGATATTAATGAAAAGCTTTTTGCTGCTCTTCTTCTCCATTGAAGATTTTTGTCTTGTGTTTGATCAAGGCTGGTGGGATTGGTGTTTGATCCAATTGACACCTTGCAGCGTGAAGCCTGGGTGGATCGTTTGAAGGAATTGGTGTTTGATCCGATTGACACCTTGCGGTGGGAAGCCCGGGTGGTTCTTTTGAAGCTCCTTTCAAGTTTGGATTTTTATTCAAGTTTTCACCATCAAACAAGCGGCTACCAGGGAATTTCTGCAACAACAGTGAGTTTGAATCATCCGCATCCCCAACAATTCTTCTTTTAATCCTCTCACAACCCAAACCCTAAGATTCCCCCTTTTGTTTTCAATTTTCCCAATAACTAAATTCTGCCCAGACCAAACCAGCCAGCCAAATCACACCAAACTTTGATCGAATTCTCCTCTCATACTAGGGAAAACTCGATTTAAGTTGTTCCCTCTTCTGACCATCATAAACTCTAAAAATCCATCTTTTCCTCTTTTCAAAAACCCAAAACCCTAACCCTAACCTTGCTGCCGATTCTAATTAAAAGGCCTAGACTTGTTAAAACTTAACATAACCTTCACTGATAGACTCCCCTACATCAACTGGACCTAACCCTACCATCGCCCAAGGTCCCATCAAACCCTAACCCTAATTTCACAATTTTTTTACCTAACCGAACTACATGTTCAAGTTAGATCCTGGTTGTCTGACTTCTAATTGGTCTCTTACCAATCTAGAACTACATTAAGAGGTGATAATCCAAAACTCTACCAGCATCAGAAAAATAGGTGTGCCCTAAAAAAAGGTAACGCCATCACTAACACAGTGTTTTTGAGATACTGAATTGAAACACTTGTAGCCTTTCTGAGTACAAGCGTACCCAATAAAGTACAACACCAATAATATGAATAAAACATGTACAACCAGTAACACGAAGAGGAAGAGAACGCAAAGGTGAACTGGAAAATAGAATAGAGAAAGGTGTCTGACCATTCAAAACAGTAGAGGGCATCTGATTTATGAAATAAAAAAGCAGTGAGAGCATCATCTCCCTGAAAATCGTTTAGAACATGCATATGAATCATCATAGAATGAGTTACTTTCAAGAGAGGACGGATTTTTCACTCAACAACTCCATTTTGTTGAGGCGTATAGGAACAAGCAGATTGATGACTAGTTCCATTCTCACAACAAAAAGAAGAAATAGAATTTTGGACAATTTCAAGTGCATTATCAGGCCGAAGAACACGAATATTGGAATCAACTTGAACTTGTATTTCTTTATAAAATTATTTAAAGACAGATACAAACTTAGATTTATTTTTTAACAAATATAACGAAGTCATTTTAGGATGGTCATCCACGAAAGTAACAAATACTTGAAACCAAAAAGACTAGACACACGACAAGGAGCCCAAATAAGTTGGTATCTAAAGGTTGCAAAAGAGGAGATGAGTGTAGAAGGTTGGAGAAGAAGAAGAAGAAGAGAAGAGAGAGAGGGGGGGGGGGGGTAGAATATTATGGGAGAGATTTTGCTTCTCTCCCTTATATTGGTTCACTTAACTATCAAGGGATATTACATCCTTACCCTCCATGCTGATATAATGTAGTCAAGTGAGGTAAATGGTAAAAAAGGAAAAACACATTACAACATAATAGCCCAGTACAAGCACCCTTATTCACTTGAGGGGGAGTTTTAGAGTTCATGTAATAGGGGTGCTTGTACTGGGCTATTATGTTGTAATGTAGTTTTCCTTTTTTACCATTTACCTCACTTGGCTATATTATATCAGCATGGAGGGTAAGGATGTAATATCCCTTGATAGTTAAGTGAACCAATATGGGGGAGAGAAGCAAACTCTCTCCCATAATATTCTGCCCCGACTCTCTCTTCTCTTATTCTTCTTCTTCGTCTCCAATCTTCTAAACTCATCTTCTCTTGCAACCTTTAGATTCCAACTAGGTATCAGAGGGAAAAAGGAAGGCTGTTCCTGTGAAGCTAAGGCAACCAACTCTTTCATAGAGAAGAAGTTATGCTTGGATAAATTGGGTTGAAAACAAAATTAGTTCGATTACTTTTGCTTAACCTTCTTCTTGGAAGGTCTTTTGAATCCATCTTATCTGTCTTTTTCAAATAAGTGAAGGAATCTCTATAAGCAATTATGGTATTATCTGGTAATAGTCTGCCTAACAGACCCCACTCCAAATGCCAGTACTCCTTAGGTTCAGTTTGTTTTGAATTAAAATATTGTACATGAGTCGTCTTATAGAAAAAAATAATTGTATTGGAATGAAAAAGGAAATTTTTTTATTGGAATGCAATGCAATGCAAAAACTTTGGAAACTTCCATTTAATTTTATAGATGTTTTTCAAGAAGAAAAACGTGATTCTATCTTGCTCAATACAGTTTCACGCAGTTGGATTGTTTTCCTCAATCAACCATGCCCAATACTGCTCCCTTGTCATGTACAATCAACAAAAGACAAAGAAATACTACAAATTTCTATAACTAAAAATTGATTTTCAAGGAAACATTTTTCCGTTGAAAGAAATGGAGCCTCTAGAAAATGAGTAAGGAAAGAGAAGTTTTGGAGTTTAAGGTGAAAGTTGGAAGAGCTGTGCTTAAAACCCAACCTAAGGTCAGGTTGGGTTGGGTTTTTCAGGACTGTCACATTGTTAGGAATGTGTTTTATAGCTGAACTCGATGTTAGGTCTGGCTTTGGTTGAGCCTATCCAACCTAAAGCTTGACGAAGTATTTGTTATACAAAGATGTTATAACTGCTGTGGAAGAATGACTAATTAGAAGTTTTGCTTTAGTGGTACATTATTGCTCTGTGTTTGAATAATTGGGAGTCCACCTCTTAGGTTACTCTAGTTTGCTTTTACCCCTTGACATTATATGATATTGCACCCTAAGCCTAACCTGGGCTAGCCTGTGTACTTGCTTAAAACTTGTTTTGCATCTGATGCTAATCTCTCCAACTGCAAAACAAATTCCATGTTGCATGTAGGAAAGTTTCACTTGTAAGCTGTATTTGCAGATAAAGATGTAGAATAGAATTTTAGTTATGTTTTGTATATAGGTTGATATCTTAATTTTGCTAATGCATAAATACAGTGTCTGGCATGACACAGCAATCCCCTTCAACGATGTTCTTCAGCAATTTGAGACTTGGATAACTCATCATTGCTTGTGGGAGAGGGAGCTGGGAGGAACTCTTCGTCAAGCTGCATTTGTGACTTGGTTAGTTACCCTACTTGCCTATATCCTTACCTGTTTTGGTTATTGGGAATTACTTGTGGAAAAATATGTACAGAACTGTTCGCCTTTCATGTGAATAACTACTAATAATGTGTTAGTTTCTTGTAAGAAATAACCACAAATACATACGTGGAATGCATATTGAATGCAACATTGGGTCGTGATTAATAAATAACCTATGGTTATACACATACTCAGCTATCAATAAATTTTTTTCTCAACTACTTGAAATCATTGTATCTAGTTCAGATTTCCATATTTGCATTTTTTTTCCAAGGCCTTTTCCATATATTTCCGTTCTTTTGTTAAATGAATCTTCAAATCTTTTCTCTCTACATGGATCCACATCCTTTTTGGCATTTTGCTTGTCCTCTGTACTGTTGCAGTCACTGGTGTCCTTAGGTTTTGTATATAAAGGCTGGAAAACTATTGGTCAATAAATGATTGTGGTTGGGATGTCTATCAAGTTAACTTTGTAGGTTCCATATGATTTTAGGAGTAGGAGAATACTAAACCTGATTCATAACTTTTTATTTGTTTATCCTATTAAAAAGAAAGAAGTACAGTTAGATCTAAAATTTTCATCTATGGGAGGGGTAGTAGTGATATGGGACAGCCCTGACGAAAAAAGAGAGAAGAGTATCCTGTTATCCTTTTTATAAGAATCATAAAAAAAAAAAATGATTAGACCATAACTTCAGCAAGATTCTGTTTGGAATCCTACTCTCAGCAAGATTAGACCATAACTTCAGATCTATTAGATCCAAATCAAAATTTGAGAAGTTTTTCTGCCCTATTAATCTGACCTTCAGCCAATTTATTGGCCAAAAAATTCTTTGATCTTTGAACATTTGAATTCTCTCAAATCTGGTTTGTCCTTTTCCCTGTGATCCTGTCAGAAGCTGATCTCTCACTGGATTTCACTGGTTCGGGATTGGCAATGCATTATGAAGTTAGTAAAAAGTCATTAACTAATTAGGAAGATGGATAAATAATTTGGGATTACCAAAAATGGGAAGGAGGAGTATCTTTGCGGGACAGATGGAGTAATTGAAAGGACAATAATATGACAGAACAGTGGAAAATTATAAGTAATCCAGTAAGAAGATGATAAGAAATGTGGGAGACAACAAGGGCTAAGTTCTGTGTCACTTAATTAATATGCGAGATACGTAGGAAAAAGATTCCATCATGCCCTCACCCAAAAGTAGACCAGCATGTCTTGTGTTTTTTAACACATGGAAGGGTGATCTGGGAATTCTGACCATTGGATGTTTAGGTAATGATGTGGATTTGCCGCATATCAAATTTCAGACCAAGATTCAATACCTTCTGTGTATGTAAATACATCCTGTTAGAAGTTTTGATGTAAGAGGAGAGGGGAATCGTGATTAGCGCTAATACTAATCACGATTCCCTATGAGGGGTATTTTTGTCCTTTGTTTGTTTTGGGGTTTTACCCTATTATTTAATGAGATGGATGGGGAGTCTCAACCTTACGGTTGTGACTCCCAAGAGTTACAGCAGCTCTACTTCTTCTTCCTCCCTCCATTCCTTCTCTTTTCTTCTTCTTTTAAAGTTTTACATGGTATCAGAGCTAGGTACTTAGGGCTGTGACATATTCCCTAGTATCGTGTTCTCCCTTTTCTCAAGATTTCAACCTATATTGGTTGATTCATCTCTGATTGGTGGTTTGCGACTGCTTTAGGACTTTCGTTTGAAGGGGTACAGCACCCTATGCTGTATTGTGGAATGTTTTAGAGACTAGTCATGTTTCAGTATTGAGAATTAGATCTCTCTCTTTGTGGTGATCGATTAATGGAGTAGAAGGTTGCGGCTTTATTCTACAGTCAGGTATGTGTTGCTGATTGATTTGTGACAGTCAATTGGATCAGTTTTTGGGTCAATTTCTGGGCAGCCTCTGCGCATATTTTCTGGACATCAATTTCTGGGCAGACTTGGAATCGTATTCTGCATATTATTGACTGGGAATGTTCTGTAATTTCTGGGCAGACTTGGACTGATTCTACATACTCTTCTGCATATTTTTCTGGGCAGATTCTGCATATTTTTTTTTGGACAGATTCTACATATTTTTCTGCATATTTTTCTGGGCAGATTCTGCATATTTTTAATTGGACAGATTAGTTGGATCAATGGCTGATAGCAAATCTGTTTTCACTGAAGTTTCTTCCAACAAGTTAGTAGAGAAGAAGTTGGAAGGTGCCAACAATTTTCAACAATGGAAGAAAATTGTTGGGCTGGTTTTGACTGGTCGTGGTCATGAGAAGCATTTGACACAGACCAAGGATGATGCTGATACGTCATGGACAGTAGTGGATGCTCGAATTTTAGGGCAGATGTTAAACTGTATGGATCACAATATCGTTGACCTGGTGACCCATATTGATACTGTGAAGGAATTGTGGGACTATCTAAATGTTCTGTATTCTGGACAGAACAACCTTTCTCGAATTTATGAGCTGTCCCAGGACTTTTATCGGGTTGATCGGAAGGGTCGTTTTTTGACCCAATATTTTGGAGACTTCAAGAGGGTGTATGAGGAGCTGAATTCCTTACTTCCTATTACTTCTGACGTACAGCAGATGCAAAATCAGCGAAAGCAACTCGCAGTCATGGGTTTTTTAGGTGGTTTGGGTAAAGAATTTGATGCTGTTCGTTCCCAGATTCTTGGTGGCGATAAAGTGGCCACACTTTCAGAGACTTTTTCTTGTGTTCTCCGTGTCTCACGTGAGAGTACGAATGATACCACACCTGTGGATACTTCTGCATTGGCATCCTTCACTCCCAACCGTGGGGGCAGCATTGGGACTGGTAGTGTTGGGCGTGGTCGTGGGGCTAGTAAGGGCACGAGGTTCCTGGAAATCAGGCTACTTCAGAGACTTCAGGGGTTGTGAGAACTTGCCATCATTGCGGCAAGCCTGGTCACATCCAACGCTTTTGTTGGAAACTTCATGGTAAACCAGCTCAGTTTGCCAATTCTGCCAGTAGTGATTCTATTGTTACTTCATCTCCACAGTCCGAGGGGAAGGCAGTGAAGATGTCTGATGATGAGTATGAGCGCTTTACACAATTTCAGCATTCCCAGTCATCTCAAAATTCCCAGTCATCTCAGGTCTCCACTGCTACACTTGTCCAGACAGGTAATGCTACTACGTGTCTTTCATCCACTTATCGTCCTTGGATCATTGATTCAGGTGCTTCGGATCATATGACTGGGGTTTCAGGTATTTTTTCTTCATTTTGTGCGTCCTCTTCAAATGTTGTATTAGCTGATGGGTCTTTAGCACAAGTCCGGGGTACAGGCACTGTGCATGTTACCCCTTCTTTGTCATTATCTTCTGTTTCTTATTTGCCCAAATTTCCGTTTAGTTTATTATCTGTTCAGAAGTTCACCAAAACTCATAATTGTCCTGTTACCTTTTTTCCTGGTTATTGTGTTTTTCAGGATCTTACGTCGAAGAAGACGATTGGTAGAGGCCGTGAATCTGGGGGGTTGTATCTACTTGAAGACACATCAACTGTGGCGTGTTCGAGTGTGGCGCTTCCTCACCAAATTCACTGTCGTTTGGGTCATCCGTCCTTGGAGAGTCTAAAAATTTGGATAGTCGTTTTCAGTCTTTGTCCAGTTTACAGTGTGAGTCTTGTCAATTTGGGAAACTTCACCGTGTAAGTTATCCCCCTAGAGTCAATAAACGGTCTGACCAACCCTTTTCTTTGGTGCATTCTGATGTGTGGGGTCCTTGTCCGGTCATGTCTAAGTTGGGTTTTCGTTATTTTGTCACTTTTGTAGATGATTACTCCAGAGTTACCTAGATTTATTTAATGAAAAATCGTTTTGAGTTGTTCTCCATTTTTTGTGCCTTTGTTCTAGAAATTTAGAATCAATTTAGTACTTCTTTGAAGATCCTTTGTAGTGATAATGCTAAAGAATATTTTTCAGCCTTTTTCAGTACTTTTATGATGCTGCATGGGATCATTCATCAGTCCTCTTGTGCTAACACACCTCAACAAAATGGTGTGGCAGAGAGGAAAAATAGACATTTAATGGAGGTCACTCGATCTCATCTGTTTGAGATGAAAGTGGCCAAACCTTTTTGGGCTGATGCTGTTTTGACTGCATGCTATCTCATTAACCGCATGCCTTCTTCAGTTTTGGGTGGTGGCATTCCATACTCATTGTTGTTCCCTTCTGCACCGTTGTTCGTGTTACCGCCCCGTGTTTTTGGGAGTGTTTGTTTTATTCGGGATCATCGTCCTGGACTTTCTAAGTTGGATTCTAGAGCTATTAAATGTCTTTTTGTTAGGTATTCTAAAACTCAAAAGGGTTATCGTTGTTATTCATTTGAGTTGAATAAATATTTTGTGACAGCTGATGTTACCTTCTTTGAGTCTACTCCCTATGTTGAGTCTTCCATTGTTTCTTCTGATTTGGATGATGACCTGCCCGTGTATATTGTCGAAAGTTCTCCTGGTTTGCAAGTTCCTGTGTCGTCTAGTCCGCCTCCGAGTACTACGGAACCTCTTGTTGTGTTTCAGCGTCGCACTCCGGCCGAGGCTGCAACCCGTATCACGCCTTTTGAGAGATACACCATTCGGCTGACGACTTCTACCACGCCTTCTTTGCCAGCAGATCCTGATCTTGCACTAGGTATTTCATCTTCTCCTGCAGTTCCTGCTGTTTCTGATTTAGATATTCCGATTGCTCATCGTAAGGGTGTTCGCAGTTGTACCCACCATTCCATTTCTAACTTTGTTTCATATTCTGGTTTGTCTCCTGGTTTTATTGCTTGTTTGTCTACTGTTGAGCGTCATCATATTCCTAAGTCTGTTGCAGAAGCCTTGTCTGTTCCTGGGTGGAGAGCTACTATGACTGAGGAATTATTTGCATTGGAGGAGAATCAGACTTGGGAGCTTGTTTCCTTACCCTCTGGTAAGTCTGCTATTGGTTGTCGATGGATATTTGTGGTGAAGGTCAACCCTGATGGTTCTTTGGCTCGTTTGAAGGCTAGACTTGTTGCTAAGGGTTATGCCCAAGTATATGGTGTAGATTATCTGGATACTTTTTCTCCTATTGCGAAGCTTACCTCGGTCCGCATCTTGATTTCTTTGGCTGCTATACATCATTGGCCTTTATTTCAGTTGGATGTGAAAAATGCCTTCTTACATGGTGATCTCCGTGATGAAGTTTATATGGAGCAACCTCCTGGGTTTGTTGCTCAGGGGGAGTCTGTTGGTAAGGTGTGTAGGCTGAAGAAATCGTTGTATGGGCTGAAACAGTCGCCTCGGGCGTGGTTTGGCCGATTTACTGATGTTGTATTGGAGTTTGGGCTTACACGATCTGCTAGTGATCATTCGGTGTTTTTCCGGCTATCTAACGCAGGAAGGATATTTTTGATAGTATATGTGGATGATATTGTCATCACAGGAGATGATTCTCCTGGTATTGAGAAGTTGAAAGTACATTTGGGACAACAATTTCAGACTAAAGATCTGGGAAGGCTGAAATATTTTTTGGGCATTGAAGTTGCTCAATCACGGAAAGGAATTTCGCTCTCACAACGAAAGTATGTTCTTGACTTGCTTTCAGAGACAGGGCTGTTGGGTGCTAAACCGTTTGATACTCCTATGGATCCAAACTTGAAACTTATGGCAGATGATGGTGATGTTCTTGAGGATCCTGAGAAGTATCGAAGACTTGTAGGGAAACTTAATTATTTGACTGTGACTAGACCTGATATCTCCTTTCCTGTCAGTGTACTGAGTCAGTTTTTGTCTGCTCCTTGGTCATCTCATTGGGATGCAGTTATACGAGTTCTACGATATATCAAGAAGGCTCCTGGACGTGGTCTCTTATATTCTGATCATGGTCATGGGAGGATTGAAGGTTTTTCTGACGTTGATTGGGTAGGATCTCCTATTGATCGGAGGTCTACTTCAGGGTATTGTGTGTTTGTTGGAGGGAACCTGGTGTCATGGAAAAGTAAGAAACAGACTGTTGTAGCTCGATCTAGTGCAGAGTCCGAGTATCGTGCTATGGCTCATGGTACTTGTGAACTGATGTGGATGAAACAATTGATGACTGAACTTGGGTTTGTTGACAATTCTCCTATGACTTTGTGGTGTGATAACCAGGCTGCTATTCACATTTCTAATAATCCTGTGTTTCATGAAAGAACGAAACACGTTGAGATAGACTGCCATTTTGTCCATGAGAAGCTGCAACAAGGGGTCATTTCTCCTCGTTATGTTCGAGCTGGAGAGCAACTTGCTGATTTGTTTACCAAGTCTTTGGGAAGTGTAAGGGTTGAGTATATTTATAACAAGCTGGGCATGATTAACATCTACGCTCTAGCTTGAGGGGGAGTGTTAGAAGTTTTGATGTAAGAGGAGAGGGGAATCGTGAGTAGCGCTAATACTAATCACGATTCCCTATGAGGGGTATTTTTGTCCTTTCTTTGTTTTGGGGTTTTACCCTATTATTTAATGAGATGGATGGGGAGTCTCAACCTTACGGTTGTGACTCCCAAGAGTTACAGCAGCTCTACTTCTTCTTCCTCCCTCCAGTCCTCTTTTCTTCTTCTTTTAGAGTTTTACACATCCCACTAGAAAATTTGGATTGGACCGAAATTTGACAGGTGAGCAGAGGACCTGAATTGCTACGTGGCAGTTATTGGAGGGCATGCTATTTTAATTTCAGGCGAGAGTGTGCCAAGAGAACTAAGTTTGCTGTTTTCTCAACCAGAGCAAGACCATTCTGAATGGATGAGAAATGGAGCATAGGCTTTATTTGCTCATATAGGTTAGTCCACTACAAAAGTACGTCATGCACAAAAGACACTCAGCCGATAAAGCAGAGTACTCATGCTTGAGACACGAGGAATTGGGTCTGAAACCCATCAGCCCTAATAACCCTTGGAGAAACATTGACACTGGAGTCTTATTGCCCAGATGCTGTATGTACAACATATGAGTGAAGGATAGCTACTCTTGCAACTGTTCAGCAAAACAAATAAATAAATAAAAGAAGAAAGAAAGAAAGAAATAGATGGTTAGAAATTTAGTCAAGAGTATAATGTGTAATTGGAAAGTATTGGCAATTAGCATTTTGGAACGAAAAAGTAAAAAAAAGCCAATAAAGTGGGATAATTCTTCTAATTTAGTTTAACGATCTTGTGGTTTGAGCAAGTGCCAACCCACTAGGCCTTAGTTGACTGATGCGTTATGTCGTTCTGTTATGGCTATTAGTGGTAATTGGGACTTGAAGACGAAGGTTCCTCAGCAATGCAAAGTTTCAAGAGTGAAACTACCACAGTATTTCATGGAGTGGATCAATCTGAAGGACATATATCTCAATTTTTATCACAGGAGGGTGAGTACTCTAAATGCACTTGTTTCAGAATTTTTTGCTTGTTGATTGTGTTTCTCTGATGCCGCCTTGGGACTTGGAACCAGGGCATACTGGCTCAAGACATCAGGCCCTTGGATTCCAGACAATTTTGGTTCATCTCTAGTTAATGTTTTAGCTTGTTTTCTGAGTGTTAGGCTACGGGAATGATGACGATGATGAAGGAACTAGGGATACGGTTGGTGGGAAGTCACCACCTTGGAATTGATGACACTAAGAACATTTCAAGGGTGCTGCAACGCATGCTTATTGATGGTGCGGTTTTGCAGATCACTGCTAGGAGGAATTCTAGTTCTCTAGAAGATGTGGATTTCCTTTTCAAGAATCGAATCCGGTAAACCGCTTGCTGGTGGCTGAGTCTTGATTGTAAAGTAAAATGGCAATCAGTATGTTTGATTAAAATTTTGTAGCAGTATTGTTTCTTTTCTTTTCTTTTTAACTTTCTTGTTCTTCTCTCAATATATTGTAGTTGGGTTGTATGTAATATTGTTTGAAAAGATTCATTTCCCCCCTCTACAAACAGGCCTTATAGTGGCACTACTGGTACCCATTTGAATGGGATGTTGGGCCCACGCTATTTTGCAGTGTAGGTCTTCAACCTGCCTGGACCTCTCCTTTAATCCATTTTCATCAAATATTTTTCCATGGAGCTATTTGATACGGCCATTGTCCACACTCATCTTAACTATCTTTAACTGGGTTATTTTCTGCACTGCAATCATGAAGTCAAATGAAAATTCCACTTCCTATAAAGATCTGTTGTCACTATCTCTGCACAAGAGTTTAGTTAAGAGTGCTCATATGACTAGGTAGCGTAATTTTATTTAAAAATTTTAGAACTTCTATGAGTTTATCTCATGAATTTATCTAATATTAATCCAAAAAGGGTCACTAGTTGTAGTGTAGCCAAACATGAAGGGTCTCAGTCATAGCTTTAAAGTATTAGGGACATCACTAGTTCGTCTTGGCGTAGCATCATTGAGGGGAAAGATGCGCTAAAATTGGGTCTTATGTGGCATGTGGAGAAAGGTGATAAGATTAAAATCTAGAAAGATAATTGCGTGCCATCTCTGTGTAATTTTTGCTTGCAGTGGTGGTGGTAATAGAGAGAGTTGAGTCGAAATTAGGGTTTACTGGGTTGTTTTTTGTTATAAATTTGTGTTTCTATTTTTCATAAACAACATCAAGTTTGTTTCTTCAATAAAGAATTAGTGTTTTTCCCCCACCAAGTTCATTAAAAAAAACATATAAAAACAGACTGAACATCACATACATGTTCTGTTCCAACACAAAAAACACAAAAACATCAAAATTGTATCTTTTGAATTTTGCCATTCAGACCCCCTAATTGCAAGAGCCCGGCTTCAATGATCTTGTCCAATTTAGATCAAACAAACCATGATTGACTATGAGGTTGATATTTCCCCTGCCATACCAGTATTGGTGCAATCGTGCAAAGAATGGTATTATCTACATGGAACCAACATGGTCGGTGAAACGGAGAAAAATAATAAATTAAACCCATGTGAGACAGCATATGGTTGATTGAGTGGAAACTTTTTTCCCTTAAAAATTAATGGAGATTAAGAATAAATAAATGAGAATGAGAACTTTAAAAAAAATGAAACTCTAATTAGCAAACCTTTGTAAGGGAACCCACTTTGATGCTCTTCTAATTCTAAATAATAATAAGGCAAAAGGTTTTATGCATGACCGTGAAAATATACGATCGCATCTTCAATCTTAGGACGGGGGAGAGAGGGGATATGTTATTACAATTCTGCCCCTACCCATTCAATGGTTGAAAGGCAATGCATAAAAACTAGATCCTACTAATAATAAGGTTGTAAGGGAAATTGCTTGTTTGGTCGTGTAGCCCTTGCACTAGCACAAGGCTAATGAGAGCATGCACTGGGGCATCAACACAGATCAGATTTTTTATTTCAGGAAGGGTTGGCGGTAATTTCACACACTCTTGTATCTGGGTGTAGGAGCCATGCGACCAAGCATCGTTCTTTTTTTCCCTGATAATAATTTGAAGTAATAGGTTCTTATGAAAAAATAATTTAAGAAAAGGAGAGGAGTTTGCTACCAAGCCACAGGTGCCAATGGGAGTGCACGCATGGACATCTGAGGGGAGGGGCTGGGTGTTCATTTCATTGCCTAATGTGAGTGGGTGTAGGGAGTGCCACTAAGAAGCATTCTTTTTCCGTTAAAAGAAAAGAAGAAGCTTCGAACCGGATTACATGGATTTTGCGGTTTATAGTAAATTGTCAAAAGCGATGTTGTTTTTTGTCCTAGTCAATTTGTTCAGTAGTAGGATAATCATGTCTAATTCCAATGGATTGATATTCTTTGATTTTTATTAAAGATATTGTCTGAATGACACCTCTAAGGTATATTTGGAATTTTTGTTAGGTGAACAGTGTATTTAGAACTTGACATGTTCTTTTAATTATTCTTAATCTTATTTTCAAAAGTTGGATAGATCTATATTGAAAGTGACATCATTATGTCATTATAAAAAAATCATTGTTATGCATATTTTCTGAATACACATATGAAATGACATTATATCATTATTGCGAGAAAAAAAAAATATTATATTAAAATAACAAAAAAAATAAAGTTACAAATTATTTTGACACCTTGAGGGTTGTCAATAAGAACATCTTTTTACTAAACCAAGATTCAAATGTGTTTGGCTTTGATGCTTATAGGTTACTCAAGATTGGTGGACCTTTGATTCTGATGATCCTGATTCCCTGAATCCAAGTTTTCAAAAGCAATGAGAATCCCCCAATTGCATTTTGCAATGCATCACACCACACCATATTTTTATTCCCTATTTTATAGTTCTCTTTTCAACTAAAGAACTTTTAATTCCTATGAGAGCCAATAAAAAATTACTCTAATATACAATGTTACCTATTTTTTATTCCACTTTGATACCCAAAGATTTGCAAACTTTTTAGACAGACATGGCTTCTTCATATTAGTAACCAGTTTTAGATTCTCATTTTGTTTTGGTTTGAACCAAATTGTCATGAATCGCCTTGAGATTATGGAATTAGGGCAACCACCCCACAAAATATTGTTTATTTCTCTGTTGGAGCCGTTGCAACTTGCAACTTGCAACGTGCGTAAATAAATCGTTTGGTTCAATTGTTTGTAATGAAAGGAGAGGGAACTTCCTTGGCGGTAACGATGGGTGGGAAGACGGAGAAAATATCAAGAATTTATAAAAACCCTTTATATACTCTCCCCCCCCCCCCCCCCTTCTCTCCAATAGAACCCCAAGTAAATAACGTGTGAACTGCGATATTCTTGACCTTATAAAGTCTTCTTAATAGCAGTAGATACTACACAGAGAAAGAGAGAAACAAAGCAAGAAAAGAAGAAAAAATAGGAAAAAATACAAACCATAGGTCCCGTCTTCGTGGAACCCTTAACTCTTTAAAAGAACAATACCGGAAGATTACCAGAAAAGAGAGAGGAGAAAAAGAAGGGAAAAAAAAAAGTGGAAGGTAAACGAGAGAATCCATGAATCATTTCTAGGGTTTCGCTTCGAATATTTATTCTCTCCGAGTATATCATTTCCATTACAGATCGTTGAACGGAAGTTAGGTCTATTGTAATATTATTTCCTTGTCTGCGATTAAGCCAACAATCAGCGAACGAAGACGAGAAGATCTATCTGATCGGAGGTTTTGGCATTTTTTTTTTCTCCCATTATCCTTCATCTTTCTCTGTTTTCTTGTCATGCGATTGTCTCAGTCGACCTCTGGTTCGCCGTCGGAGGGTCGCAAGCAAAGAAAGCCGTCATCATTACCACTGACCGGGCGTGGCTCCGAGCGAGACCACTTGCGAGCTCGGAAGAAACACAAGAAGCTTGACGCTATATGCGAGAACTATTTCACTCGTAACCGCAATATCCTAGAAGAACCGAACGAAAGCAATGCCGAAGGAACATCGGAGGCTGCTGATTCGGAGCTTCGTCGGAGCTCTCGTGTTAGGAGAGCGCCGGTATTGCTTGATTCGTCTCCTCCTCCTGTGAAGAAAAGAAGCAGAGTTGATCAAGGTGGCGTGAGTGCGAGTAACAAGAAGAAGGAAAAGTTCGTAGGTGATAATAGGGAGAATGATGGATCGGAGAAGCCTTCTCCCCGTCCTAATTCTGGGGATTTGGAGGAACCGGAGGGTTGGAAATCAAGGCTAAGATCTAGGGCTAAAAGAGTGAGTTTTGTGCTGAAAGCAGAGCAGGCTTCTCCCAGTGGCAAAAGGAGACTTTTTGATGAGTCAGATGGATTAAGAGAGGAAACTAATTTGGCTGATACCGATTCCAATACCAAGAAAGATGTACCAGAAGGAGCGAAATCACATGATGCAAAGCTAAAGAGGCATGGCAAAGCTAGGGGACCAATGCGGTTAAAGAATGACAATCTAACTACGGCATATTCTAATAGAAAAGAAGAAGACCATGAGAGGGATGCGGAGAAAATACTATTAGACTTAGATGGGAAGAGTGTTTTGCCCATGCAGAGCACAGTGGGTGGTGGAAGTGAGAGGGCGGTGGTATATGATAGTTTCACACAAGTAATTGGCAAAGACGAGACCAAAACCACTACTGTTTTACCGGCTGAGGAGGATGCCAGTGGCAACAAGGATTTGGAGGCTGGGGGCAAGAAGGTTTTGGAAACTGCATCAGAAAGCGATAAGCAGATGGAACAAACAGAGTGTAAAAATGAAATAGGAAATGCAATGGATGCTGCTGAAATTCTTGGACCACCGATAAACCAATCAGACAATGAAGGATGCCGTGCTGTCAAGGATACATTCCCAGGAAAGTTTCCTGGCAGAACCCTAGAAAATGAGAATGTCGAAAAGGAGAATAAGGCGAAGAACTTTTCAACTAATGCACTTGTCAAGCCACGAATACATGAAGGGCGTAGATGTGGTTTATGTGGTGGAGGAGCTGATGGAAAACCTCCAAAGAGGTTGGTAAGAGATTCTGTTGAGAGTGATAATGAGGGAGGTGGCGGGTCATCAGCCTCAGAGGAGCCTAACTATGACATATGGGATGGATTTGGTGATGAACCTGGTTGGCTTGGACGTCTCTTGGGTCCCATGAATGATCGTTTTGGTATTGCTGGTGTCTGGGTTCATCAACACTGTGCTGTTTGGAGTCCAGAGGTGTGGTTCATCGACTTAGCTGCTTTTCTTATTGAGATTTATTCTTCTGTTTTACATGAGAGAGGCTGTGGATATATGAGTTTTTTTATGTATTACATAATAGAAGTGACAATTGTTAGAGGTACTGCTACATTGCTGTTTGACTGTCAATAGCATTTTGGTAGGTAGTTACATCCATTTGATCTCTAACTAACTTTACTAAAATGATGGAACTCATAAGCTTTTGTAAGAATCTGCTTTGAGTTATTGACTTATTCCTCAGTATCATTTGTGATGTTTATCAAGTGGGTTTTTGATTGGTTTGTGCTTGTTGCACTTACATTATTATGATACGAATTTTCAAAGTTGCAATGTGTTATTTGTTTGGATGCTGTGGAGGCTGTAAACTCTAAGGATCACACTATTATTGAACCAATTGGGGAATTATCTTATGTGCTGATCATGCGTAGACCAATATTCTACTGCTGGCATGCATCCCAGTTAGGTTTGAAACTATGTAGCTACCTATCTGGAATTTATGATACATATTCAAGCTTGTTTGGGAATAGGGTGAGGTTAACAAATGGATGTTCATGGGTCAGTAGAACGTCTTTTAAATTTATGAAAAATATCAAGACTAAAGAGTAAACTAAGTTGGGAACAATGAAACCATTTTAATCTTGGAGTCATCCAAAGGAAAATTTTTGGCTGACATGGATATGATTAATGGGATGGAAGAGGTTTTAGTTCCTGGTGTGTGTAGAAATTCAGGATAAATTTTGTTCGAAGATGAGCTTGAATATATTATAGGTAAGTCCATTGAGGTGGTGATTGGCAAGTGTGAGGAGTATCTGAAATCACATTTTGAGATTGCAGGCAGGTGGTAAGTCCATTTGAGGACCAACAACTCAACAAGAATTGAGGAAAACAGTATTAGATCATTCTAGGAGTAGTTTCTGAGCCTTGAATTGCAAATACAGATAACCCCCTCCTCCCCCCCCCCATCCAAAGAGAGAGAGAGAGAGAGAGAGAGAGAGAGAGAGAGAGAGAGAGAGAGAGAGAGAGAAAGAGAGAGAGAGAGAGGTCTAAAATGGGCGCAAATCCCATTTCAGAAAGCAGATTGATTGGAGAGAACATGTGGAGAAGAACGAAGTACAGAAGCTATCATGGGGATGGTTCAATGTTGTTAAAATCCTTTGATTTAAAATATGATTGCAGATCAATTTTGTGTATCTTTTTTTTTTCCCAGATATTACCATTGGAATTTGGAAATTTCCTGAAATAGTTTACTGATTACTGTTTGGTCATGTGATATGATATAGGAATTTCATAATTTGAATGTTGCTACTCAAGTCAAGCTCTTCATTCTGGCCCTTATAAATTTATTTTTGGAAATTCTTTTCTCACAAAAATAACTTTAGCTCTTATCTTGGAATCCTCCCCACTTCCTTAATGGGATAAATTTTTATTTTAGAACCCTTGTACATATTGCTCCTCACAGAACTAGATGCCCATGTTTGTCTAAATCTATTTAAAGAGATTGTAAGGTATCTCGGTCTTGAAGATCACCGCTCCCCTACATTTTCAATGTCACAAGATTCTCTCTCTCTCTCTCTCTCTCTCTCTCTCAGCATAAAGTTGATTGCATCTGTTTCTCCTTTGTATTCTTATATATCAACTTCATAAAATTGAAATTGTTTTGGTTGCATCAATCTGAAATATTTCAAGAATAAGAAATCCATTTGGTAGTTCAATTTCTGAGAATAGATTCTCTATATTTCTTTGGGAGAGGGTGGTGACGAAGGTGGGGGCGGGGTTGGGAAGGGGGTGGTGATGGTTGCAATAGCGGCGGTCGTGGTAATGAAATAGAGTGATTTTGCTTTCATTTCTTTTTAAACATGTCAAATGACACATTTACCCTTGTTATTAACACATGCTCATTAAAATGGAGTGTAACATAGACTTGAAATTAATTTCAATTTCAATATTCAAACAGGTCCTTCTATTTTCACTATTTCAGATGAAATTGATTTCAATTTCTCATAAATAAGGTGAAAAATCATACAAAACACCATAATTTCAATTTATGATCCCATGAAATTGAAATAGAAATCATACCAAAACAGCTATAAATCTCCTAAGGATTAGGGTTAGAAAACCTCAATAAACCAGAATAGCAGGATGGAACAATGGCCAGGATGGAGAAAATTTAATAGCTCAGGAATTTTAGTCCAATTAAAGAGAATTTCAGGTTAATGGTTTAGACTGAGAGACACAACACAATATATGATTCAAATCTGAAGGATGGTAATGTAGTCCTAGATTTGAATTGCTCAAACTAGGAGCCAAAATAGGATCTTTACCAAAGGATAGGTTCAGTTTAGGGTTTAAAACCATGAAAAAAATATTAGGTGAGGGAAAACACCCCAGTAAACAAGAAATCATAAGAGGGAACCAAGAGAACAATGGGAACCCAAATATATTAGGTTAGGGATGGGGGTAATAAATCATAAGTACTCCTCAAGTTTCTCATCTTTGAAAAGAGCATTCCCTTCCATCTTTCTGCAGTTCCAAGGGTTTCTGGATTTGAACTTACTTATTGATGATGAATAAACCTTGAGATCAGATAGCTTGAATGTAAAACAATAGTGAAGAAAACAAAGTAACCAAAATGAACCACACGGGCTTCCCACCACAAGGTCAATCGGATCAAACATCGATCCCACCAGCCTTGATCAAACACAAAACAAATCTTCAAATGAGAAGAAGAGCAGCTAAAAGCTTTTCATTATTATCAAAATTCGTCTCCCATACTTGTCCCCCTTACAACCTTATATAAAAGACTCAAAATTTGACTCTTACACTAAAAAGGAAAGGCCTAACCCAATCCTTAACCTATTAGGTTACCTAAACGGACTAGGAAACTGAAATATACTCAAAACAAAGTCTTAATCTAGCCCAACTAAACACTTAAAAGAAAAACTACTAAAGTAACTTAAATTGAACCACTGGTTGAACTGGTTCAATTTAAGAACAAAAACCCCAAAATATTACTATGGAACTAAAACATCTAATCCCGTATGCTACCCCATTACCCATACTTTAGGTTCATAAAAGTGACCTATGACATTGAAAACCCATGGGATCAAAGGCTCAACATGTATATAATCCAACCCTAGACTTATTCCTAAGCAAAGAAGTCCAGTTTGGTGATAAATCTGCATCATCATCCTTAGACAATAAATAACAATTCCTATGATATCCTGATGCAGATTCATCACCAAATAGGGCTTGTTTCATTAGAAATAAGTCTAGCGTTGGGTTACATACATGTTGGGCCTTTGATCCCATGGGTTTCTAATGTAATAGGCCACTTTTCTGGGCCTAAAATAGGGGTACATAGGTTGCATACGGGATTAGCCCAATACTTAGTTTTTATTGTGTGTTTTTATTTGAGCCGGTTTAAATTGGTTGCATCCAATTGGTTCAATTGGTCTAATTTAAGTGAAGTGATCCTATTGGCTAAGAGGTTCTTATATCCTATTGGCTATTAGGGAATCTTCTTTATTTTAAGTAGTTTAAGTTGTTTTAAGTCATTAGGACTCTATTTTGAGTCTATTTGAGTTTCCTAGTCAGTTTAAGTTGCCTAATAGGTTAGGGATAAGGTTAGGCCATTCCTTTTTAGTGTCTAAGTCTATTTTTGAGTCTTCTATATAAGTTTGTAAGGGAGGCCAGCATTGGATACGAATTTGATTAATAAAAATTAGCTTTATGCTTGCTGCCTTAGCTCCATCGTGAGTGTGCCTTGTGAGTAATATCAAGGTTGAAGGGATTGGTGGATCTCCAATCGACTCCTTGCATTGTGAAGATCGGGAGGGCTGCTACTTATCTCCTTGCATTGTGAAGATCGGGAGACCCTATTGTTCCTCTTCAAAGTTGTTGCCATTGAAGACCTGTAACAAGTAAGAAATTCTGCAACTATTCTTCTTCCTTCTAGAAGGTCACATACAAGGTGATTTTCGTGAGAATTCTGCCCAGCCAAATCTAACCATTAGAATCTGCTAAAAATTTGATCAAGTCTTTCTCAAACCCTAAGAGAGACTCGATTCAAATTTCAGCACCATCCACCCAGCCGATTGTCTGAAATTACAGTTTTACCCCTCTCTCCTACTTCTACTAGGAAACCTCCATAACTCCAAATCTGTCCATCAGTTTCAAACCAAACTTTCAGCATACATCCCTTACATCATTGTTGACACTCGATCCAAGTTTCAGCCCCAAACTCCCACTTTATCCCCTCCATTCCTTCACTCCATTAAAACCCAAAACCTGCAACACAATTCTGTCCAGAACTGCAGAATTTTAAAACCTTCCCAAATCCTATTATTTTTATACCATATTGACCCCCTAGACCTGCCCATTAATACCCTATAAACCCCTTTCCCAATATCCAACCCTAACCCTAGGAATTGACCTAAATCCTAGTGCTGTCCATTCGAACCAGCAGCCCCTTTTTTTATTTGATCCTGTTGTTTGGCTCCTAGTAGGTCTCCTACCTATCTAGGACTACATTATCTCCCCTTCTCTCTACTTACCTTGTGAACCTCTGAAAATTATGGTTATTTACAATTGTGGCACTACATCTTAGATTTGAGTTTCTATTATTCGAGTGGGCCCACAAGCGATCCAAACGGATTTTGGAACTCTGGATCCGCATCATCATTTGGGATGAGGATTCTTGAAAACCCAGATAACAGTAGAATTCTAAGGTAGGGTTTAAGGGTTCAAATTGAGATCAATTGATGAACTGAAATCATTGATTAACCAAGAAACTAAACTCAGAAACAGTTAAACAGAAGTCTGATTCAAAATCAAATCAGAATTTGAAATTCTGCAGGGTTATATTTCATTCAACAAAAAAGAATCAATTTACAAATCGTGGCTTATAACAGGTAGTAAACCTGATCTCACCAGGGAAATTGATAGCCAGTTTCAGCAAGATCAAATCAGAATTTGCAATTCTGCAGGGTTTTATTTCATTCAACAAACAAGAATCGATTTAAACTGTGGCTTATAACAGGTAATAAACCTGATCTCACCAGGGAAATTGATAGCCAGTTTCAGCAAGATTTAGTAAGGAATAGATCAACATCATGTGCTGGAAGTAACCAGAAATTTAGATCTTAAATTGCGCATCAGCACTAGAAATTGCAGAATAGAAGAACTAGAATGACTGACCTGATATGTGATTGGAGATAGAGAGAGATGGGAGAGGATATGATTATGAATCCACCAGGTTGCTACTGAATTAACAGCAGCTAAACACTCCAGAATCCACCAGAGCTTGGCCTGAATCCACAGGACCTGAACAGCACAAGGCTTTTTTCATTTATTCAATCGACTGGTGGGTTGTTGCCCTTTACAATTATTTATAACATATAATAGCAATGCTGTGTTGGGCTCAAGATAGGAAAGAGAAGAAGTAAAGACAAACTGGGAAACTTCCTATAATTGATCAGCCTAGGAGGATTCGAACACAGACCCAACTATTAGGTTATGTTTGGATGACAAGAAAAGAAAAAACATAATGAGAGCAATTACTTGATGTGGTCACGATCTTGCTTTTTAGCCAGTGTGATTTCCTTCCGTCCCTGCAAGCTCCATTAAATTAAATGGGAGCAATTATTTGATGTGGTCACGATCTTGCTTTTTAGCCATTGGTTCCCGTGGTCTCTCTGGTTATATCACAGGAACATTGGTTAAGCCTACCGATGCTGGTCTTGCTCAAAATAAATGGATGACTTTTAATTTTCTCGTGATGTCTTACGGTCTTACCTCATCAACTCCATGGATCCTGAAATTGTTGGGGGTTATCTTCTTGACAGTGTTGCCAAAATTGGGAAGACAAGCCAAGGATACTTATTCCCAGGTTGGTAATGCTGCCCAATGCTATGAACTTTGCCAGAAAATACATGCTATCAAGCAATTGGACTTATCTCTTTCTCAATATTATTCCAAGCTGTGTAGCATGTGGCAACAATTGGATTTTTATGAGTCATTTACTGCTATCTGCGATGTTGATGCTACTGCTTTCAAGAAATGGGAAGATGGTCTTCGTGTATTGGATTTTCTTGTTGGCCTCAATATTGAGTTTGACCAGATTCGGGCTCATGTCCTGAATCGCGATCCTCGCCCTACTCTTGAGCAGGTTATGCCATGGTCCAATCAGAGGACAGCTGTCGTATTGCTATGGTTCAATAGTGCCATGGTTCATCCAGTTACTCAGGAACGATCAACACTCTTCTCTAGCCCACAAAGTTCATCCCGTGGGGGTTCTTCCCGTGGTACTGGTGGCAGTCCCATTCCTGATCGTGCTCTTGTGAAGTGTGATTTTTTGTGGCAAGGAACGACATACAAAAGACAAGTGCTGGAAATTACATGGGCGTCCCACTGATACTCGGGGATATGGGCAAGGTCGTTCTACCACAGCCTGAGCTAATCAGACTTCTTCTGAAGACAATGCATCAAATCAGCCTTTTTCCCAGGAGGAACTTTAGCATCTTCATCAATTGATGACTCGGCTTGACACCACTTCTTCATCAAGACCTTTTGTTGCTTCTTCTACCTCCCTGCCAGGAACTTTTGCTTCACCTTCATCCACACTAGGTATTTTGTTTAGTGGCAATTATACCTCAGTTATGTCCGACTCTTGGATCATTGACTCCGGTGCCACTGACCACATGACAGGTTCTTCCATTCAATTCTTTAAATATTTTCCATTATCAGGTAACAGTAAAGTTCGTGTCGTTGATGGTTCTCTTTCCTCTGTTTTTGGGAAGGGCACCATTAAGTGCACTCCCTACTTCTGTCTTTCTTCAGTCCTGCATGTTCCGAAATTCTCTATCAATTTACTATCTATTAGTAGTCTTACTCGAGATTTAAACTGCAAAGTGACTTTCTTTCCTACCCATTGTCTTTTTTAGGACTTGGAAAATGGAAACGGGTCATAAGATTGGCAATGGTAAAGTGGTTGGTGGTCTCTACATACTTGATTTACTATCTATTAGTAGTCTTACTCGAGATTTGAACTGCAAAGTAACTTTCTCATTTAAAGAGTAAGGATGGAGATCCAGTGGATAAGGGCAGTTATCAAAGATTGGTTGGGCGTCTGATATATCTACTCCATACACGGCTAGTTACAGCTTTTGCAGTGACTGTAGTTAGCCAATATATGCATGATCCTTATTGTACTCATTTGGAGGTAGTGTATAGGATCTTGAGGTATTTGAAGTCTTCTCCTTGAAAGGGCATACTTTTTTCTCCTCACAATCATCTTCGAGTTGAGGCCTTCACTGATGCTGACTGAGCAAGGTGTCCAGTTGACAAAAGATCCACATCAGGCTATTATACTTTTGTTGGAGGTAACGTAGTCACTTGGTGAAGCAAGAAGCAAGCTTTTGTTGCTCGATCCAGTGCTGAAGCGGAGTTTTGGGCTATGGCCCATGGAATATGCGTACTCCTCTGGCTCCAAGGACTTTTTCAAGACTTGTGTTGTTGTTGATCTGCCTATGCGCCTTTATTGTGACAGTAAATCAACAATAAATAGTGCACATAATCCAGTTCAACATAATCGCACCAAGCATGTTGAGATTGATCGTCACTTCTTCAAGTAGAAGTTAGAACACGGAGTGATTTGTGTTCCTTTTATCCAATCTGGTGAGCAGTTAGCTGATATTCTCACTAAGGGAATTAGTAGTTAGAATTTTTGTTCTATAGTTAGCAAGTTGGGCATGTTTGATATTGATTTACCAACTTGAAGGGGAGTGTTGTAATATGGGTTCAAGGATATTTTTGTCATATGGGTATTTCAGTCCTTGTACCTATAATAGAATTTTCCTGCACTCATTATAAATAAAGTGGGGCTGCGATCATATTGTCACAAACCATTATTCATATTTCCAACAGTTATGATTGATTGCTGTGATTTGTTACTTGAATCTGTGATTTATTGATTGTGTTTAAGGTCCTGCCTGGGGTTAGGTCATTCGTGACCCAACCTTACATTATCTGGTATCAAAGCCAAATTGGGCAACAGGCGGAGTTATCAGTCACTGAACTCAACTTCCCAATGAAGGCCGATCATGCAAGCTGATTCGATAACTCCACTAAACTTGTGGATAAGTTTTGTTTCAAGATGGGGAGAGCTGGTGTAGATCACAGGTCCATGTGTAGCCACAGGAACAAGGCCCCAAAATCAGCCTAGTATCGTTGTGGGATTCAACTGCTATGAGAAACAGCCTGGTCTGCTGATGTGGTGGGTTTTTGTTGGTTCGAAGGAGCATCACAGACGGCAGCCGAGTCCAGATTGCGTGGAAATAATTCAGGTTATATTTGCAACCTTGCATATGAGTTGATGTGGATCGAAACACGAAGAAGAAAAGACCAAAACACTGTTCATGTTACTGTTCACATGAACAGTATCACAGCCCTTATTTGCCTTATTTGGGAATGCTTTTTATAAGATCTTGTGGGGCCCATTGGGATATCAAGCGGAGAAAAATTCTATCCTAATGCTGCCATAGTTTAGTTTCTATTTTCAGTTTTAAAAAGTATATTTTATTTCATTGTTATAGAATCTTAGGTTGTCTCTAATTTCAGTTTGCTACTATTTTTGTTTTATTCTCTATAATAGGAGTTTTTGTTTTGGTGTATGGCAGCTATATTTTATAGGAAGTTTCTATTTTGGTTGTAAGCTACTTGGTAGCAAACACTTTCTATTCTGTAACCCATACTTTTATTATAAATAAAGCGAAGAGGGAAGCCTAGTCCACGATTTTTGAGTTAAAAAAAAAAGAGAAATCGAACTGTGCATGGAAATCTGTTGGTGATCTGAAGATTATTCAAAAGAGCAAATCTGCTGCTGAACAAGGTGATCGATCTTCTATTCTGTCCAGCAATTGAATATCAATTTTGAGAATCAATTCTACGTCTAAGGAAGGCTACTCGATTGGAAGATCTGAGCCATCGAAGCACCTTAAAGTCTAATCCGTAATTCTGAGATTCTACCCTATTTTTCTGCCATATTAGATTTGGTTATGATTGGTTGCTGTGATTTGTTACTTGAATCTGAGATTTATTGATCGTGTATAAGGTCCTGCCTGGGGTTAGGTCATTCCAGACCCAACCTTAATTATCTTGGTAAGAGTAAATGTTGGGTCTGACCTACTCCCTTTTATATACTGTTGGTTGTGGAGCAATATTTCTCTAGACACGACTGCTTCCTTGATAGCCATTGCCTGATCTGTTCCTAAATTATTGAGGATCTAAATTGTATCATCTCAAACAAGGAAATTGTTATGGTTGTGTGTATTTGAGGAGCATGGGATTCATTCACAGTTGGTATCTCACTTTAACACTGGGACCCGTCCCTGCACTGTAGCATGGACCTAATGTGTAGCAGGGAGCTCTGCCCTGCACGGTCCTTACTTTGTGCATTTAATGCTCGTGTTACTGGCACTCAGCTTCAAGGTTCTGTGAATTTTTCTGATACTGAATCTCTAAGATTATCAAGGATGCAGTTTGTTCCATCTCAAACAATGTTTTGTGGGAGCACATGGTAGATGAAAAGAGAAGTCACCATTTCTTTATGATCAGTGAATTTTACTTTCATGCTAGTAAGTAGTAACATTTCTGAATTTTTTAGTTGTATGAGGTTCATGGATTTGCTTCTGGAAAGATTATTCAAATGCATGCTTATATTTATATTTTCCATTTGTCACAAATTCTCATGCATTTTCTGTTACTTTCAGGTCTACTTTGCTGGTTTGGGATGCTTAAAAAATGTTAGGGCAGCACTTTGCAGGGGAAGAGCACTCAAATGCAGCCGCTGTGGGAGGTCAGGAGCAACTATCGGATGCCGTGTTGATCGCTGTCCCAAAACCTATCACTTGGTCAGTTGTATAATATTTTTGCTACTGAGACATTCAATGTTTCAACTTGCAAATTGGTGTTTATGCTTCCATTTTCTTCATCCTTTTTGATTATGGGGTTTTATTTCTCTTGCAGCCTTGTGGGAGAGCTGATGGTTGTGTTTTTGATCATAAGAAATTTCTCATTGCTTGCTCAGATCATCGGTATCTTTTCCAACCTCATGGTAATGAGTATTTGCACCGGCAGAAAAGAATGAAAGCTAGGAAAATGAAGTTGGAAACGAGGAAGCTGTCACATGATGCTTGGCGGAAGGATTTTGAGGCAGAAGAAAAATGGTTGGAAAACTGTGGTGAAGATGAAGAGTTCTTGAAACGTGAACGCAAGAGGCTTCATCGAGATTTGTTGAGAATTGCACCTGTGTACATTGGTGGTTCTTCCTCGGAAAGTGAAAAACTATATCAGGGTTGGGAGTCTGTTGCTGGGCTTCAAGATGTGGTCCAATGCCTGAAGGAGGTTGTTATATTGCCTCTTTTATATCCGGAGTTCTTTAATAATATGGGGATTACACCTCCTAGAGGTGTTCTTTTACATGGGTATCCTGGGACAGGTAAAACCCTAGTTGTGCGGGCATTGATTGGTTCATGTGCTCGTGGTGACAAAAGAATAGCCTATTTTGCTCGTAAAGGTGCAGATTGTCTGGGAAAATATGTTGGTGATGCTGAGCGCCAGTTAAGACTCTTGTTTCAGGTTGCTGAAAAATCTCAACCATCTATAATTTTCTTTGATGAGATTGATGGTTTAGCACCATGTCGCACGAGGCAGCAAGATCAGACACACAGCTCTGTTGTGTCCACTTTGCTTGCACTGTTGGATGGTCTAAAATCTCGAGGCTCGGTCATTGTCATAGGGGCAACAAATCGTCCTGAGGCTGTTGATCCTGCTCTAAGACGGCCTGGAAGATTTGATAGGGAAATTTACTTTCCACTGCCATCAGTTGAGGACAGAGCTTCTATTCTGTCTTTACACACTCAGAGGTGGCCAAAACCAGCCTCTGGATCCTTGCTTCAGTGGATTGCGAAACAAACTGCAGGTTTTGCTGGTGCTGATTTGCAGGCTCTTTGTACTCAAGCAGCTATGATTGCTTTGAAGAGGAATTGTGCATTACAAGAGCTTCTTTCTGCTGCTGAAAAGAAGGATAATATTGGCAAATGTGTTCCTCTTCCTTCCTTCTCTGTGGAGGAAAGGGATTGGCTGGATGCTCTTGCATGTTCACCCCCTCCGTGCTCTCGCAGAGAAGCAGGGATGGCCGCAAATGATATAGTTGCCTCTCCTCTTCATGCCCATCTTACTCCTTGTCTGCTTCGACCATTATTACATTTGATTGTTTCCCTTTCTCTTGATGAGCGCCTGTGGCTACCTCCTTCTCTTTCCAAAGCTGCAAAACTGATAAAAAATGTAGCTATTTTGGCTCTGGAAAAGAAGAAAATGCCTGGTATTTTCTGGTCATCCTGTCTACTAGATTTGATGAAGGAAGCAGATGTTGTGAGGGAGATAGAGAGAAATCTTTCGTATGTTGGCCTTTTGGTTGGTGCTTCTAGTTTTGCTGATTTTAATGCATTAAATGATGATACTGATGATGGCCATGGAAACGTTGATACTGGTAGATCAAATTCTGCTAGTGCTCGTATTAATTTGTTTCGGAATGTATCTTCTTCATCTCGAACATCAGGATTCAGGGTATTGATTGCTGGAAGTCCTAGATCTGGGCAAAAACATCTTGCTTCATGTCTTCTCCATGCTTATGTGGGGAATGTTGAAATACAGAAGGTCAACTTGGCTACCATTGCACAAGGACAGGGAGATTTCGTTGAAGCCGTAACACACATATTATGTATGCTTCTGCTCCTTTGTTTCTGGGTCTTAGGTATATTTGTATGTATACTTTCAAATTCCATGTAGTTGACAATTATCATGGCATCTCTTTGTTGGTTAAAATCTAATTTTGTTATGTTTATATCTCCACACTTGTAGGCTATTTTGGCTGATTTTGCCATTCCTTCAGGCAAATGCTAGGTTGTTTCTTAGGAGCCTAGGTTTTCATTTGTAACTTGCATGCGCAGTATAGAGTTATTACTGCATTGCATATCTCTTCACTTGTGCTTTGAGTACTGTATACCCATCTATTTTCCCCCCTTATTATGAGATGCAATATTCTTTGATAGGGAACGTCAGATCTTTGTTGACCTGGGAGTTGTCTTCAGAACTGGCTGGTTTAGGATCTTATCTGGAATTGGCAAAAATTTTTCTTAGTATTGTAATTAATTGAATCTACTTCTTGTCGGGGTCATGCAAACCATCAGAAGATCATGTCTGTCTCTTTAAGGACGTGATCTGATATTATATTATTTTAGCAGAAAACAGTTCTGATGTAGATGGAACTTGTTAAAAAAAAACCTTTGGCAGCCTTTCTTTTGGAGAAATAAAGTTTTGTTATTCATAAAAAAGAATCCTGACACAAATGTTACAGTATATCCAATTCTACAGTATTCAGGCTTGTGCATTTTGAGACCCTCTCTTGGTGAATATTTTTCCTATATGGCTTTGTGTTCAACTAATTTGATGACTGGGGTGAACAATGTGACTCTTGCATGTGAGCTACATTTAAGAAATACAATAAAGAGGTCAACCATATATTTTCTTAGATTCTTATACTAGTCTAATTTCTCTGGCAGTGAAATGTGCAAGTATGCGATCGTGTGTAATTTTTATGCCTCGAATTGATTTGTGGTCCATAGAGACTCAACATCAATTTGTTGAGGAGGATTTGTCTTCAAAGATGTCAGGAACAAATGTTAAAGGAAGGTATGAAGATGCTAGGGATGATTCCTCTCCAGAGAATGCTTCCTTTTCAAAAACTTCGGGAGCAGATATGACAGAAGTTGCTAAGAAATGTGCCTTACAGAAGGAGGATTCCTCTTCAAACATGTCAGAGTCAGATAAGACACCAAGGCTTGAAGTTAGAAGGGAAAATGTCTCACAGGAGAATGGTTCTTCTCTGAGTATATGTGAATCGGATGCAACAGTAGGGCCCAAAGATTATGGGACAAATGTCTCTCAGGCCTGGAATTCATTTGTTGAGCTGGTGGAGTCCATGTGTTTGTCTGCATCCTTTATGATTTTGGTAAGATCACATGACTCAGCGGACTCTCTTGTGTTTCATAAGGATGATAGGTTTTGCAGCTTCATTTTTTCTGTCTTGACTGGGTTTATTTTGTTATTGATGTTTGATGTTTTTCGATTTCTTAATGGAAGCTTAGCATTGTGGTTTTTTAGATGTATCATTAATGGTTTTCTCTTTACTGTGCTCATTTTCTTTGAGCCAAGACTTCTTATGATTAAATATTCTTGTGAGTGAAAAAACCTACCTTTTTCTTTTAGCTTGTCATGGCCTGAGTCGCCTGACACAGTTTTGGAACATGTATTTGTCTTCATTCTCTTCCACTTTGTCTCTTCCTTCCAGAAAATGTGCTTTAGATTATGCTCTGAAAAATCAAGCAGATGTAAAACATTAATGTATTCCCTCCGGTTGTGTGGAACTGATTTTTAATTTCTTTTGCAATTTGGTTTTCAAAAATTACTTGACGACCTGGGACCACAAGAGCTATGTGAACTCAGGAAGTCCCATCTTGTCTGTGCACTCTTCTGGTTGTTCCTTTAAATATTAGTCAAAATTGTATTGAAATGACCTATATTATAGTTATATTTCTAGTGACACATTGCTTGTGTTATACATTCTATAATACATATTGACTAATTGACATAATAAAGGTAATTATAGAAAACAGTGGTTTGGAAATGTATGGATTCCATTACCAAACTATCCTGCCTGGTATATTTCCTTTGCTTGTTTCAGTAATTGTTTACACATAGTGTTTAGTAGGCTACTTGGTTGTGTTTGTACCTTCTCAAGTTATGCCCATGTTCTTGTTGTTCCCCCACCACCCAGCCACCCTGCAATGTGTACCTTATTTCTGTTTGCATCTGTATATTCTTATATTGAGAATGAACTGATCGACAGTACTATGCACTTCCTCTTCCTGCAGGCTACTTCAGAGGTGCCAAGTCAAGTTCTCCCTCTTGGAATAAAGCAGTTCTTCTCAAGTGATATATTGAACAGTAATAGCTCAGCACACTCGGTACACACAATACCACGTTTCTTGGTGCAGGTTGATGGAAAATTCAATCATGATGAGGTGATTAGCTCATCTGCAGCAGAGTTGTCAGCGGATATTGTTAAACAATATGTTCAGCTGATTCACCAGAGAACTCACTGTGATTCTGTTTGGAAGGAGTATAAAATTTGTGTTGCAAATGAAGGTAGTAGACAGATGGAAGGTGATATTGCAAAGAATGTAGCAGTTAATGAAAGAGGCAGTCAGCAGGAAAAATCTGAAACAATAGTTTGTAGTGGGAATGCTTCTTCTGGTGGTCTGGAAACGCAACCATACATACATGATTCTGAGGGATATCCTCCAATTTCGAGACAAAATGGTCAAGATGTGGTTGGGCAGCATCGTCCTCAAGATATTGTTCCTAGGAATCCACCTAATAATAGAATATTGAAAGGGAAATCTAGCTTGCTGTTCGCCATATCTTCCTTTGGCTTTCAGATTTTGCGATATCCTCACTTTGCCGAACTCTGTTGGGCCACATCAAAATTAAAAGAAGGTCCCTGTACAGATATAAATGGACCTTGGAAGGGTTGGTCATTTAATTCTTGTATTGTTAGGCCCAATAACTCATTAGAGAAGGTAGCTGTTGGATTGAGCTCCAGTAATATTAAGAGCAAAGAAAATTCTGGTTTAGTTAGAGGCCTCATAGCTGTTGGCTTGTTGGCCTACGAAGGTTTTTACTCCTCAGTTAGAGAAGTTTCTTTTGATGTGCGAAAGGTTCTAGATCTTTTAGTTGGAGAGATAAATGCTAGAATTCAGGCGGGAAAAGATAGATATCAGTTCCTTCGTCTACTCTCACAAGTGGCATATTTGGAAGATATGGTCAATAGTTGGGCATACATGTTGAAGAGGTATGATACCTGCTATCTTGTTTTCTTGCTAAATCTATTTTGATCCGTCTTTTCAAACCGTGGTATTGTCTAACCATATTTCTTTGCTTCTCAGTTTAGAGCTGGACTCTCAAATGCCAGTGTCAGACCCTAGACCTACTCCAGATAATTCACATACCTGTGTGGATAGCCTGATTGAGTGTGATGCACACAAGAAAAATGTTTCCGTCAAATACTCCTATGAAGCAAATCAAGAAGAAAGCCCTCAGCAACTTGCAATTGAAAAGATTGGATATATTGGTTCCAACAAGGGAGTTCCTAATCTTGGTTTGCCTGAGAGTGAAGTGGGAGTCACAACTTCTAATGAAGGGCCTCAACAGACCTCCACTGTACTTCAGAGTTCTTCCTCTGCTGCTGATCCAGTGGCCACAGTTACTACTGTGATGGAATCACATGAGTGTTGTCATTCTGAACAACGTAATTCCGAAAATCCTGTTTCTACTCGAGAGGTTTGTGGAGATTTTGGGTGCGTGAAAAAATCTAATGGCTCAGCTACAGAACGGTCTGTTAATTGCGGGGATATTGAATGTTGTCCAGCTGAACTGGGTGACCTTACGGTCTCTAGATCCAGTACAGTCTGTAATCAGAGCAATGGTTTGTCAGGAGCAGAGACCTATCTTTTGTCTGAGGCTGATCCCTGTAATCATGAGGAACTTACTGGAGATGACAACTCTAACATAAACAGCAGAAGGAATCTTTCAGCTGCCTCTGGCATTACATGTTTGTATGAATGTTGTGATGAGTGCTTACATAATGTCTATGGTTTAATTCAGGAAATTCTTAATCATGAATGTGATTCTAATGAAAGCTGCTCTGTAGAAGATCTTCATGATATTGTTTCATCATGGTCCATGAATCTTCTTTCAGCAATCAGAAAATTAGTTCTTGCTGAGAGTAACAGTGGTTCAGAGAAGGGCTTCAACAGGAAACTAAGACCGGGGGATCATGGAATTTCTGATCCAGGTATTTTCAAGTTTAAGAAACCTTCATGTCAGTGCATCAGTTCAGGAAATAAGCTAGTCATGCCGGTGGAGTGTAGTTGTCACTCAAGATGCGAGAGTTTGGTTGCAAAGACAAATGCTTATACAAATTCTCAGTTTCGGCTTGATTTAAAATTCATTATCAGAGACAATGTACTTGTGCCTGCAAATCCTGATGAGGCAGTTTCATTTCACCACAAGTTTCGACATTTGTGCCTTTGTTCTCTTATAGAGTGGATATTAATGATCAAGCAACCTTTGAGTTAATATAATGTTGACAACTTGAATCGGCAGAGTCAGGCCAGCGTAGTTATGGCATATTCTTTTTAGTGGTATGTCACAATCAATTTTAAACTCCGCCAGAGATGTACAAATCAAAATTTTGTAGTCTGCAATTCAATTAATCCAGTTCATCCACTTTCTATAGTAGCAATCAATGTTTCCTCCTTTTTGGTGTTTCTTTAGTATGTTGGTCAATTTAGTGTATGATGTCACGAAAAAGAAAAAATTAGTAAAATAGATATCAAATGTTACTTGTGGGATAAAATTACATAAGAAGTTACTACTATGAATAGATGTGCTCCAGATTAGTAACTCTTAAGTGTGGTAGTATCAAGTTCAGCCCTCCATTACTTCTTGTGTGCTCAACTACCAACTCTTCCAAAATTTTTTGTTTAGAAATAAAGAATATTTGCATTGATGGTAGATCTATAATTTTTATATCTAAGGTTTTTTTGGCTATTTCTATGATTCAAAAAAGGGTAGAAGAAAAGGTATCAAATGAATCCTAAAAACCAAATCCAGGCTGTAAATAGTTGCTCGACTGGATAACATTTAATAGTGAAAAAGAGAGAGAACAAGCAGAGGTAATATGAGTACTATAAACTAGAAGTGACAGCAACTTTGAAGACTCATTCTCCCAGCGTGTGATGCGTTCTCTCCCGGCTCCTTTCCAGTGTCTTCACTGCCAAGTTTCCCTACAGCTTAGTTCCAGTATTTCTTTCCTCGTTCCTGGCATCATGTCCGGCGAAACCTCCCTTCCATTATCTCCGGTTCACGCTCCTCCACCAGCTCCACCATATCCAGACCCCCCACCAGATGATGATGACGACTTCATCAACCTGGGCGATGAGTTCGAGGAGCAACTTGATAGACAAGCAGCACTTACTCTTGTAGGTAAGATCCTCGATGGAAATCCTTATAGAAGACAGGCGGTAATGTAGTCCTAGGTGGTAAGGAGACCAGCTAGGAGCCAAGCAGCAGGATCGGCTACGAACAGGCAGTCCGATTGGGCAGAAATTGGGATTTTAGCCCAAAATAGGGTTAGGGTGATGGGGGTGAATCTTATACGGTAAAGCTGGGCAGGTTTAGGGGAGTCTAAAGGGCTAGGTTTAGTGATGTTTGAATAAGGATTTCAAAAATGGAAAATTAGGGTTATGGGTTTTGGGTTTTTGAAAAGATGAGAGTGAGGGGATCTAGGGTTTAGGGATGGATATAAGGCAGGGGTTTCAGATCGAGTTCCCTAGGGGTAGAGAGGGACACTCGGCCAAAGTTTGAGGGGCAGGTGATGGCTGGATGTGGCTGTGGGGAAATTAGGGTTTTGGGGTTTTAATGGGAGGTAATGGAAGTTAGGGTTTTAATGGATGGATGGGGCAGAGGCTAGGATCGAGTGTGAGGGTTATTGTGAGGGGGCTGTGGCTCCAATTTGAAGGGATTCTGCTGGTGGAATAAGTCTGTGAATGAATGTGAGTGAACTAGGGTTAAGGAAATTGCAGAAAAGGGGGAGGTTAGGGTTGGACTGTAGAGGGTTTAGAGGTAGGGGATTGGGGATGGGGTTGACCTTGGACTTACTTGAAGATGCAGAGGATGAAGGCAGCACATAGTTCGAGAACTCGCGAGATCTCGCCGAGTTTCTCGGTTTTTTGAGAAACCGAGATGAGTTGGCATACGAGTTGCAAAAGTGCAACAACTCGACCGAGATCTCGAGAATCTCGACCCAAACTCCTTTAAATGAGTGCCAGATCTCGAGATCTTGGTATACGGACACCTATCTATGCAAACCTTGGTATACAGACACTTATTTAGGCTAGGAACTAAGACAGACACTTATTTATGCCTAATATCATTTAAGTAAATGTTTTACTTAAGATATTATTCATAAATAAGCAAATATCCCCCTATTTGAATCCAATAAAAATAGTTAAAAAATAAAATTCCAAAAGAAAAAAAAGTCAACCCCCCAGTTCAAGAACAAAAACTGGATTTTCGGTGGTAGGTGCAATTTTCAACTTTCTAATGCTAGGGTTTTTCTCAAATCTAAAAATTCCGTAAATCTTAATATGGTAAAACATTGCTAAAAACCAAAAGTGCAGTAAAATATTCATTGGTTTTGATGTCCAAGAAAATATTTTCATTCAGAGCGATTTTGATAGCATTCGTGCACACCAAATTAAGTTTGACCGGTACATAACTCCTATTTAGACTTTATTTTTGCAAAATCTGATGGTGCTATTGTGTTTAAATGGCCTAAAATAGGCTGAATATCAAGTTTCAGACCCAAACTAGGTCTAAAACCCACCGAGTTGAGGCTTCGAGTCGGAAAAAAAAAATGCACCAACTCAGATCTCGACTTGACTCCGTTTTTCAAGGGACCGAGTTGGTACTGAGTTGGTAACGAGTTCCGAGTTTTAGTACCTTGAGGCAGCAGCTGTAGCTTGAAGAGAATTTGAACCTTGCAGCAGAATGTTTGAGAGGAAGCTTGTTTGAACCACCCGGGCTTCGCACCACAAGGTGTCGATTGGATCAAACACCAATCCCACTTTGCTTTGATCAAACACAAAGCAAAACTCTTAAGAGAGAAAGAGCAGTTTGCTAACAGCAGAATTATTTCATAAAAGTGGAGATGAGGAGCCCCACGATTTAATTAATCTTAAATAGGGCTTAACAGTCTAAAACATAATCAGCGAAAGAGTCTAAATTACCCCTGGCCGACCTATCTAATCCACACTCCTCTCTAAGTCGTGGGAGTGTGGTGTGGACCCAAAAAACAGAAAATGACATAATTAATTAAAAGTGACTCAAGTCACTTAAACTGAACCAAAGTTTGAACCAGTTCGGACCGGTTCAACTTAAAACATAAAGAAACACTTAGAAAAATAAACTAAGTATGGATCCACCTAACAATACTGAATATATCACTTGGACATCAGCTTATTCGTATTCTTCCTCTTGCGGATGTAGGGCTGTAGCTCTGCATCAGGCTGTGACTGAAGCTCTTATTTCAGCTTGGCATCTCGTTCATGGTTCACACAATCCCCCTGGAGGCACATAAATATATCTTCCATTTCAATCATTCTATGGATGTGCAGAACGTCTTGGAAGGAGGTCCTTGGTCGGTTCAAGGGAATCTACTGCTGCTGGAACCATGGAACGATACAGGACGATGGTCCTTCCATGAATCAGATTTCTGGATTCAACTACACAACATCCCACATGAGCTGCTCAACCTAGATCTAGGAGTACAACTCGCTGGAAAGGTTGGTGTCCCCAAACGAGTTATGCTAATCCATCCTTCTCTGAACAATGGATATCATCCTTTCTTTCGTTGCCGTATAACCTTGGACATATGCAAGCCTCTGAAGCCAGTGATTCATATTAAAAGAAGGTCCGGTACCCAGCTACCCATCTCCGTGCAATACAAGAGGTTACCTTTGTTTAGTTTCTTTTGCGGAATACTAGGACATGACGAAAGGAGGTGTGAACCCTACTTCTCCAGCCAACACCACCACCAGTTGGACCACGGATGCCGAGATGCCTCACGATGCTCCTCCTTTTCTCCACTGCCCTTCGGCGTTTTTATGAGAGCAACACCTCCTGTCCAGAGATCCATTGAAACAACACCTTACTGGGATGCCGGTAATCCAGCCTCACCGCCCCCTTCAGGGTCTTCACCATCAGGCGACAGGTCGGACTCAGTTCACCAGAAATGGAGGAGATGGTACCAACAATGCTGTTCACAATCCCAGATGCGTGCAAAATACTCCAACGGTAAGGACACATGCTCATCCTACACTGGTTCGTACCCTGACCCCAGACACCACAACTCGTACATCCCTGTCCCAAAACCAGAATTCCCTGGGAATATTTCCTTTCACCGCCTATCACCCATCCGATTTCCATCAACAAATCAATCCCCTCAATCGCCTGCTCCCTGATCAACCCCTAACCACCCAACCCATATCATTCCCAAATCAGAATGCATTAACTTTCCATACCTTGTCGGCCTTGCAATCCCATCTTACCCTTAACCCTGATCAAGCTAACTCTATCCAATCCCTAATCCCTCTCTTGTCAGGGAATTCCATTACTAATACCCATCCACAACCAACCGAAAACCAACCCCTTCTCCAGTTACCAAACACGGCCCAACACCAAGACCAACCACTCCTTCAGTTACCAAACGTGAACCAACCTCAAACCACTAACCCCTACCTCACTAATGAACCCCCACACATTCACAAATCAACTCCATATACCACACCGATTACTAACACAACCCACCATGACCCAAACCACCAAGTCCTGAACACTCTTTCCCATACTCCTCACCACCATATAGCTGGCCCTTTACCTCAACCCCACACTGCCACTTCATCTCTATCTTTCCACTCCCCTACTCAGGACCCCAACTCACCCCAACCCATCACAGAATCAGGTACACGTGGTCGACGAGCAAGCAGGAATGGTCAAAGCACGTCAAAGGCCGTTGGTAGATTGAAACCAGCAGTTCCTGATTCCTTCAAATCCAGGGCTAAAAGAACCAAACGCACCCCAACCCATCACAGAATCAGGTACACGTGGTTGACGAGCAAGCAGGAATGGTCAAAGCACGTCAAAGGCCATTGGTAGATTGAAACCAGCAGTTCCTGATTCCTTCAAATCCAGGGCTAAAAGAACCAAACGCCATCAACAGGAGGACTATGAAGAACCAATGATGGATGCAACTTTTCAAGAACATTTTTTATTGAATGGCCCCTCGGTGGCTGGGGGAAATCAGCCCCAACGGAGCTCATGAAGATGCTCAGTTGGAATTGTCAAGGCTTGGGGAGCTCCCTGACGGTGCAGGCCCTCAAACATATCTCCTAGTCCAAAACCAACAGCAGAGAGGGCGTGGAAGATCCCTGTAGCTGGTACAGCCAGTGACATCTTAAATTGGAAGGTTGATAATGTTAAGTCAGTTTTCTCTAAGTGGAATAGAGAAGTGTTTGGGAACATACATCGAAGGATTGAATCCCTCTTACATGAGCTGGAAATTCTTCAAGACTGTCCTCCACCTGCTACTAACCAACTCAGGGAAAGGGAAATTCAATCCCAACTTCAAAATGCTTCCAATGTGAGGAAACCCATTGGCAGCAAAAATCTAGAGTGTTATGGCTGAATTGTGGGGATCGTAACACTAGATTTTTTCATGCTTCCAATCTCCAAAGGCGTCATCGCAACAAGATTCACAAAATTAAATTGCCATCTGGACAATGGGCAGAATCTGAGAAGGAAGTTTTCAATGACTTCCATGCTCACTACAAAAGAATATTCAACTCGGAAGCTTTACATATGGTCCTTCAAACTATTTCCCCAGTGGTTGACCATACTACAAATGAGGCTCTGTGCAAAGTTCCAGATAATTCAGAGATTAAGGCTGCTCTTTTTGCCATGGCCCCTCTCAAAGCTCCTGTGCCAGACGGTCTGCCACCCGCGTTTTACCAGAGATATTGTGACATTGTGAGCTCTGACCTATGCAGTTTCATCACTGAATTCTTCTCAACTGGGCACCTTCCTCCATCCTCAAATTCTTCTATGGTTTGTCTTATAGCAAAGACGAATCACCCTGTGCTAGTAGAACATTATCGCTCCATCAGTTTGAGTAATGTCACAGCCAAGGTAGCTTCAAAGATCATTGCCACACGTCTCAAAGGGTGCTTGGATCACATTATATCTCCGGCACAGTCGGCCTTTGTCCCAAATAGATTAATCTCGGACAACATTATCTTGGCTTACTAGACATTTCACTATATCACTCATAAGAAAAAAGGGAAGAAGAAGTTGTTGGCCCTAAAGCTTGACATGAGTAAGGCTAACGACCGTCTCGAATGGGTGTTTATTGAAAAAATCCTTCTGCAATTTGGATTCTGTAGGCAATGGGTTGATATGGTTATGAGCAGCATCTCCTCAGTTTCCTATAAGTTTCTCATAAATGGGGCGATCAGAAATTCCTTCACTCCAACTAGGGGGATCCGACAGGGGGACCCCCTTTCGCCAGCAATCTTTGTGCTATGCTCTCAAGCATTGAGCTCTATCCTTAGCCAAGCGGAGTCTGATGGTCTCATACATGGGATTAAAGTGCGAAATAGAACATCTCCAATTTCCCATCTTTTGTTCGCTGAGGTCAAACTCCAAGAAATCCACAATCTGAAACAATGTCTGGACCTATATTGCAAGGCCAGTGGCCAGAGTATCAATCTCTCCAAGTCCTCTATTATTTTCAGTCCGAATACAGTCCTGAAATTCAGAAAATGGTTTTGCAGAATTCTAAAGATTCCTCATGGAAGTGCTCCTAAAAAATATCTGGGCCTTCCATCAATCTTTGGCAGTTCGAAACTGAATTTATTCAGAGAAATTATGGAGAAAACTACTAGCAAATTGCATGGTTGGAAGCAGCTTCTTCTCTCAAAAGCTGGAAAGGAGGTTATGCTCAAATCTGTAGCCTTGTCAATGAATACATACGCCACATCTCACTTTAAATTACCAGCAGCACATCACACTAAAATTTGACAAGCTGCAAGTGATTTTTTCTGGGGAGGCCAAGACGAGAAGAAGCACATCCACTGGATAGCTTGGCAGAGGCTTTGTAGGTCCAAATCAAAAGGAGGACTCGGAATACGTGATCCAGCAATCCAAAATCGTGCACTCTTGGGAAAATTAGCATGGCGCCTTTGGAAAACCCTGAATCTAACTGGGCAATTTTTTTTAAGCAGTTGTATTACACTATTACCCACATTCTGATTTTTTGAAAGCAACCGCGGGTTCTAACCCTTCTTGGGCTTGGTGTAGTATCTTAGAAGACCGCAAGGTGTTGAAAATGGGTCTGCTTTGGATGGTAGGAATAGGGGATAAAATTAAAGTGTGGGATGATCATTGGCTACCTTCGACTCCTGCTTTCAAGTTACAACATCCCAACTTCAGTCCACACCAGGATATTTCTGTGGCCGATCTCATTGATCCTCTTAACAGAATTTGGAGAGAGGACTTGTTGAACTCCTTTTTTCACCCTGATGATAAGAAAGCAATATTGCAGATTAAGCTGGGACTTTTTCCTCAAGCAGATACACAGGTCTGGGGTGGAGCTAAACATGGTATGTACTTGCCGAAGTCTGCATATCATCTTATATGTAACCAGTTGGATAGAGACCTTTGCATGTCTACGACAAATACTGTTCAAGAAGGTAGACATAATATTCTGGACATTGTCTGGAAGAATATTTGAAACTGCCCCACTATTCCTAAGATCAGGACCTTCCTGTGGCGTGCATGTGCTGGGGGTATTGCATCAAATGAGAATTTGGCTCGCAGACAGATCCCGATTGAACCTCTTTGTAGTCGCTGTGGAGAAGCTTCAGAATCAGTAGACCATATCCTCCTTCAATGCCCCTTCGCACGATCGGTATGGTTCGGATCTCTGTTCTTATTTCCCCCCTACGCCTGATCCTCAGCTGCCAAAGTTTATTGAAAGCTGGAATGCCTTCCAAGGCTTAAGGCAAAGAGACGTGGAAGAAGGTAGCTGGTCTGTCATCCTTCATTTGCTGGAACCTTTGGCTTGCTCGCAATGAGAGCATTTTCAATGGGCGCCCTATGACCCCATCAGATGTTATCCAGCGTGCTCAAAAAAGCTTCCTGGAATTCACCGAAGGCACTACATCATCTTCTCATGATGGGCTGGAGGAGACAAAAAAGCACCAGAAGGCTGTGTCCTCCAACGGAATTAGCCTGGAGTCCCCCTAATTCTCCGTTTTACAAATTAAATTCAGGCTTTGCTATGAAAGGGGAAAAAGGAGGAACAGGATTGGTGATTCGTAACAGCTCTGGTGCCCTTATTACTGCTTTCTCAGAGCCTACATCTTGCTCTTCGGTCATCCAAGGAGAGACGTTAGCAGTAAGGCAGGGTATGCTGGAATCTATATCAGAGGCGATCCTTTGTATTGAGGTTGAATTGGATAACAGTACTCTGATCTCCTACATCAACCGGGAACAGCAGGCTCCAATGGAAGTATACAGCAAGCATAGTCCAGGATATCCAACACCTCACTACCTACTTTGATTCCTGTACTTTTAACCATATTCCCAGGGAGATTAACAGCGTCGCTGACTCCCTGTCCCGGAGGGTATTGTCCTGTTTGTGTAGGACTGAATGGCCCATATCCACCCCTTGGTTGTCAGAGTTATGTAACTTGGACACCTTGCGTTTTACACGTATTAATAAATGAGCTTCTTCTTACTCAAAAAAAAAGTGTGGTAGTATCTGGTGCTGTTTATAGTAATATTTTGTGTAGTATCTTCTCTTCATTTTTGTGGACCTGTGGTTACTCTTGGCTGGTAATATTTTTTAATCCTTGCCGGTAGCTATTGTTTTCTGTTGTAAAATTGACATTTTTGACAAGGGTTTGACCATAAAAAAAAGTTCTCTTCCTAAACTTTCTTAGGCTAAAGCCCAAAACCCTTCAGCAATCAGCACTGCTCCACTGCACTGGAAAATCTGCTCCAAGCCCTGGTTTGTGCTTAAAGGGTTTCATTCCTCCATCACTCTCTTACTAAACTGGAGTCATCGAGTTGCATGGCTGTGCACTTGAAGAAAGGGTAGGAATGGCTATTCAGCATTTAATATCAAGGGTTTGATATCAGTACGAGGTGAGAGCAATTATCGAAGATCTTTAACCTATGTAAGATTTGCAACCAAAAAGAAATTGTACTGGATTAGCTGTGCAAAATTCTTGGCTGAAATTTAGCTGCATTGACTCTTGGGAAATTGGTATTGTTGGAGAAAGCACCTTCGGTCCCACTCAACAAAGACATGGACTGATGTACATGCTAGACTTGTTGATGTGGATGAAGGATGAATGCGTGGATGAAGGATGAATGCTGGTCATTCCATTGGGTGTTAAGATTAAGGAGGTATCAAATGCTTTCAGCACTTTCAGCAATACCTTAACTTGGTTGTGGATTAGGTTGTGAAGCGACTGCTATGTTCTCTAATGTTTGATTGTGAGGGAGGATGGAACAAATTACAGATGTTGGGAAGCAAGTTGTGAATATTAACTGAGCTGGGTTGTGGTTCCTCTGAATTGGAATTCAGCTTGTTGTGGTGATCAGCATGATTGGAAGAGATGATTTGTATATGAAGGATCAGATGATGAAATCAAGGAATCTGCACTAGTACCAACAGGGTAGGAGTAACTGAAATATTCTTAAGCTGCAGGGAGCGAAAAATGTTGATATCATTTACTCTTAAAAGGAATCCTTATGGTGCTGAAAATATTACATTTTCAAGGGTTTAAACCAGATTTTCTGCTTGCTAGTGAGTGAGCATCATATTTGAGAGCCTTCTTTCAATCACCTACATTTGAGAAAGTGGTGATCCCAGATGAGCCAGAATTTTCAAACTTGAGGATTGTAGTCACCATTAATTTTTGACAATGACATCAGAGGTGATCCAAGGGTGCATCAGATATGAGAAAATTAAGAAGCAAATAGATGACAATTTCTCAGCTACAGGGAGAATTGCAGTGGATATTTAGGTTGGGTCCCATAAATGCAATGCCAATGATTGTTTGCCACCTAATACATGCATGAGCAGCTACGTAACCTTACTTGTCACCCGGTCATTTTCTTCATTTTGAAACTTGGTTGAGGTCCACTTGGATGAATGTTCGTGCTAGAGGACCAGAAACATTCTAATGTTGCATGCATTGGATTACAGGTATTTCTTTATCTTCTTGGGACATACTTGTAATCACTGGGAGTTCTCCTTCTACTTTCTTTAGTTATTGCCTGTCTTTACCGTCTGACTTTTTAACTTCTGCATTGTTTGGCACCAAAAATTGATTTGCTCATCTCAACTAAGCCTTACCTGGTTACCTAAGACCCAAGTCATAATTTATTGAGGTCAGCTACACAATTCTGGCTTCACGATTCCACTATGTCATATGAGCTGCAGTCTTTGTAAGCCTGTCTAATTTTCACAGTAGGTTCCAGGCCAAACACCTTGTATCTATGTCTGATACCAACACCCGTATCCACGTCCTTGTTATTTATATTGATATCAAACATAACATTTATTCTGATGATGAATTTGGAAATTCAATTCTGGAAAACTATTCTTGTGGTTCTTTCTATGGGCTTTTCAGGAACACAATAATATTTGGAGCTCCACTGTCCTTACAGTGGTCTTGAGTATTTTGGGAGTAGAGGATGAAGTCTTCTTTTGTTTTTTCTTGGTGTGTGTGTGTGTTGGGGGGGGGGGGGGGGGGGAGGGAGGGGGAGGGGATGGTGGGAAGAAAGAAAGAAAGAAAGGCCTTGGCAATTTCATGAGAAGATTGAGACTGACCTTCTGTGCTGATTACACTCAAGGGTCAATGAAAGATTGAGGATGGTTGCTTGCTCTTCTTGCTTCTAAATGTAAGCTGATGCCCTCTGAAGGATGATGGTATCTAACCTGGTTTTGATTGGGGGTTCACTTGGTAAGCATGATTCAGATTTCAGAGTTGTGCTCAAATATTTGAGGGATTCTGAATCATAGTTAGGCATGTTTTTTTGGTTTCTATGGGCTTCTACCCCTCATAACTTTTGGTAATAGTATGTCTGAACTGCCGGGGCATTCTATGCCCCATCACAGAGACTTTTATATTCATTTTTTTCTCTTAAAAAATTGAATATAAAAATCACCGTGAGGGGATGTTGGGTATCCTGGTGGTTGAGACTTGAGAGAACCCATCGTAGACTTTTATTCATTTTTCCTTGGAGAGCTTGAACTTGGGAAACTTCTTAATAAAATTTGTGATTGTTTTACACTTCTTGAAGGAAAGCAGCCTCCATGGAGATTCACTTGATTTGTCAAAGAGATATCCGGTCTTCGAAAGACAAACATAAATGTTTCTTCACTCTTGCAGCCATGGTTTTAAATATCAGTATTAGTACTGGTGTTGATCCATTTTGCTTCCATTTTCTTGAAAGAAAATTGATTTCTGGACGAATTTTCCCTTACCATGTACTGTTGCTGCGATCAAGGTTTGAAATGCCAGTTTCGGTCAGCTCCGAAACAGAGATATGGCAGGTTTTTATCTAAACTTGGTTAAAATATGATATGTTTTTTAGGTCACTCAAGATTCTGGTTTCGAGGCCCAGAAAGTTGTTTGACCCTATTTTTTCTGTGCTGCTTATTTTTTACAATTTAAATTAAAATTGAAATTTAATCCAATCCATGAATTAGTTTTACAAAAGAACATTCAAAATGATAGTCTTGATTTTGACCTAAGTTTGCTAGTGTATACTGTTCTTGGAAATGATATTGAATCAATTTTTGCACTAATTTATGACAAATATTATTTAAATAAATGATTTATAAGTTTTATTCTATTCACGCACACCAAATAAGATTAGATCAGGACAACAAATTTTTTTTTTAATTGTATTCTTTTCTAACAAACTCCTTGTCTCATTAAAGCGGAACTGCAGAAGGAATTTGATGATGTGAAACTGGAAAGATGTTGGATTTACATAATTTAGGGAAGCCACTGAGGTCGGCCAAACAAGAAACATATCATTATTGGGCCTCACAAGCAAAGTTCCTCGTACACAGCAACTCATTAGGGCTCTCAAAACACATTTTTGTTATATGTACTTCCAACTTTGCCCCCAAACAAGAACAATCTGCACTAGAAAGTAAAAGCAAATAAAGTGGAGAAAAGAAAAGAAGCATCGTTTCTTTCCGATATCCTCCTTGCTTTTTACTGATTGGTTCTGGAAAGGTAGACACGAATAGTCATAGACATGATTCTAAGTATCGGCATCATATCGCCCATGATATGTACTGGTTTTGTTAGTCACCGATACTGATACCATGTCGATACTATATCGGTATCACGGTACGGACCAGGGGTAAAATGATTCAAAAACTCATTTTGTAAGGAAATCAAGGGGTAATTTTATCTGATACAGTCGATCTAGGCCGATATTATATCGATATCGTATCGGTTTTTCATGTTGCCGATACCCATTCCGATACCATGCACTAAAACCATGGTCATAGAAGCTTGCAAATGGGTTTCCACGAGACGTAACCCACTAGTTTATTGTTTTAATTTTTTTTTTAAGTGAAAAATAAACCGACGACATCAAGTTCGTGAAGTGGTTTAGATAAAAAAGAAAGGACAAAGTCTTCCTCCACCCATAGAGGATGGTTCACCCACTATCCTAGGGTTCACAAACCCTTCCTAGGATTTTGGAATGTTCCAAATTACCCTCTCGATACCTATTTTTGTTTTCTCTCACCCCTCGATCATTGGGATGTTAGAAATTCTTCGGGTTTTGTGAAACTCTAGTCAATCTCCGTATAGTGAATTAGAACACGATTGGAAAAAGAAAACGGGAGAAACAGTGTGTACCTTGCACCCACGTATGTTGGAGATGATTTAATAGAATTCTCCACGAAGAATGCGAACGAAAACCTTGATCAGGATCTTTTCCAGTTTTCTTGTCACATATGTATCTCTCAAATTTTTGATGGGAAGAATAGAGAATGAGATTAAGTGATTGCACGGACCCCAACCTTATATTTATAATATAAAATCATAATCTTTGTCCACCCTCACAATGGAAAATACTAGTATACCCCCATTAATCTTAAAGTGGTCTCAAGTCGAGTTTTATGCCCATAAACCCACATCAATAGTTAGGGTATAATTAATTAAGTCCAATATTACTTTGGAATTATCTTACATGGGATACCATTCACCATGGATGGAAAGAAACTCGGTCCAAAAAGAAATTACATCATCAAAAGTTCCTGAAGATATGTTTTGGATGGCTTCTGCTCACCCTGCAATGACCACAAGTCATCATCGATTGACAGTTGGAGGTTTTACTGCAAAGCACCTCCTTTTCCTGGAATTTCATCGGATTTTCTCTAATTTTTATAGGGAGGAAGAACACCACCTGGGCGTTGTATGTTGTGGCGTGTAACTGTGCCAGAAACAGTGGAGATCGAAATGACCCGAGCCATAGTGTGTTTGCAAGAATTTAGCATCAGTGGATTTAGCATCTTTCAAGTGTCAAGCTTTCAACCCCAAACTGTACTGCACTGCACTTTTAGGGAATTGGAGAAGATTTTTTTTTTGAGTGTTGACCGTTTAACACTTGGCTCGATTAGTGACTGAAAAGGTATTATATTTGAGTACAATACAATATGATCCAATTAATACAGGACCATCGACATATTTCTTCTCTGTTACTTTGTTTACAACTGTGATTTTACTCTTGTTATAACCTTTTTTAATCGCTAGCAACTCTTATACCTTCTTCTATTCCATCCATGGCATGAACATTAATTCACAAAAAATAGAGATTCAATAGACGTACAAAAATGGTGAACAAGTTGTGCAATGAAAGATACTACATGAGCCCAACAGGCAAAGGAATGGTCAATGAAATGGCTCCACAAGAAAATTTTCATGACATTATAGCTGTTAGTTGATTGCTGAAGCCATCAGCTGGTTAGAAACTGAGGGGAGTCTCTCAAGTGCCCACGAGAGCATCATGCTTCATGCAAACTAGACCTCTTTTAGTGATGCAATTAAGAGCACAGTGATCTGTTTCTGGTTCTCCCTTTGCAGGTATCCCCTTAATAGTCTAAAGTTCAAGCTCTGTTTTAAGGGGAATTCTGATTTTGAATTGGCAAACTATCTTCAGGTAACTCTGCAATCAGCTCATCTAGATTCCGAAAAGAAATCTCTCCATTATAGCTTCCTTGATCATTCATTTCTGGCTCAATCTTCTCTGCTTCCTTGCTTTCAAACTCTTGCCCTCCAGAGACAGAAGTGTCAACAGTGTAGGAAATGGAGATATCTGGGGAAGGAGCAGTTAAATTGGTTTTGCTGGTAGCTATATTCCTCTTGGCACCGTCATGCCAGTTCTTTAGTCCCCCAAGGACTCGCTCGGTGAATACAGCCTTATTCATAGATGAGCCCATCTAATGGAATTGAAATTTCTATGCTGATTAGATGCAGGGAAAGAAAAGTTTTGAGTTAAACACTTAGTGACTTATTTTTATGATCTTTACCTGTGTGACCAAGGCATACAAAGGTAGTGTTACATAACCAGAGAGAACTTGAACCACGATGCCCATGACGATCCTTATAACAATGTCCTCTGTTGTTCTATGAAAGCAAGACCTAAACCCAAACTTGAACTGCAATTTAAGTAGATTTAGGATTCAATATTACTGCAACAGGGAAAAAATAATGATAATAAGAATCAATCTAACAAAATTCAAATACTAACCCATGTCCACGTGAAGAATGCCAGTTGAAAGGAGTTCTGCATAGCCCAAGATTCATTACTCAGAATTAATGCGGAATGGGGAGAAAACTGAAAATTTGTTTCCCTAGAAAGGAAGTTCACTAGTGGTTTTACCTGAAATAGGATGAAATGAATAAGGTGGAGAAGAAATCGAGGTTGGCTAAACCAGAAGAAGTCATCACTGGGTTTCACAAGGAAAGTTCCCTTAACAACAGGAGCAACTTCACCACTTGCTAAACACATCTTAGTTATGATAACTTGAAGCTTTGTCCCTACTAAAAGAAGCATCTGCAACACAGAAACATACAATCAATTCTCTTTTTCGGCTTTTTTTGCAATTTCTCAGACTCTGACAATGAGGTTTCTTAGATCAAATAGTTGGTGGGCTTACCACCAAAGGAATGAAGGGAAGCCAGAAGTAATTGTAGAATCCTGCAGATTTATTCAATAAAAATAGCAGAGTTAACTTTGATTAGGTTAATAAATCTGAAAAAGATGATGATTATAGCATAGAAACAGGATAGGCATTACCATGTGCATGGAAGAATATGAAAAATACAGAGAAAATCCAAACCCTGAGGCTGCAAAACAATTGAAGGGTCTAAAAGTTTAATATGAGAAATATATTGATCCTAACTAGTATTATCATCAGAAAGTGCCATCTTCTTCCTCAAATAGTACCTCATACCGACCACCACATGAAAGTCATCATCCAAAGCTCTTTTAAGGAACTTTTGGAAATCAAAATTACTTCCTTCTGAAAAGTGTGCCTAGGATACATAAGAAGAAGAAGAAATTTGTTAAAACAAATCACAAGTCTGAAACTTTTGTTCCTGCGACAAGCCAACAATTGGTCATTGGGATTACCATAATGAATCCATGACGAAGGGTTAAATAGTCAGCTTTTGAGACCGAGCCATTAAACTGTCGAAGAAAACAAGCCTGCCAAGGATGCAAGTATAATGTAAGGATTTTGTTTTAATTAAAGATATGAACACAAGGAAGTTATAGTGAAGTATTGGGGTTGGGTGCCTTATAGTTTCTGCCGTCGAGTTTTGGGTCCGTTACATGTATAAAGTAAGATCGTACTTTGCCTCCGTGGAAAAGGAGAGATCACTTTATGAGGTGGAGAGTAGTGTATAGAGTTTACAGATTTAGTGAAAAATCTTTAGTTCTCTCCGACGGATGTGCAAAATGACTTTAAATTTCTTGTATTGTGTGTGATTGTTTGTTTGACTTCTTTCATATGGCTTGGTTACTCCCCAATAGTAAGAATTATGTGGAACCTACAGGCCAGCGAAGTAGACGATGGTAGTTCCAGCACTTCAGATGTCGTCTTCCAAATGATGTTTGATGGGTGAGCCTGAACCTCCTTGGATCTACATGTCCAATTATCATTTTCAAAATCTCAGTAAATAAGACACAATATTTTTTTTGGGTACAGTACTGACACAAAAATAGTAAGAAATTACAATAATGGAAGCATTTTATTTGTAATTTTTCAAAATTTATTGAAACCTATCAACAAGTGGATCAAACAATTCTTTAATTTGATTTGGAAAATGGACCATGGAAGTAGCTGGCAGGTGCTTGACAAATCTAAAAGCATTTAATAGTTTGATTGAACGCCACCCGGTCGTGCAACCCACGTCACCCTATACTCAGACACAGGATCTTGCGTAATGACCACCGCACCTCTGAAAAATTGGAAATGATCAGAGGTGCAGCAGTCATTTCACGTACCCCTGAAAAATTGGAGATGATCAAAGGTGCGACAATCATTTCACGCACCCGTATGTCTGGGTAGAGGGGACCTAGAGGGGACCGAGTGAAGACTTTTAAGTGTAATCAAATTCTCCCCACTAAAGGGTCCCAGCAGAAGAGAGTCAAGAGACTAGATTGATCTTCCCTGAGCTTATTACCATTGTTAAACTGGTATTCCAATCTCCTTGTTTCTGCTTCCCAATACTCCCATCGTCTCATCTGCGGAAATTACAAAGCGAAGAACAAAGTTAAGTTAGCCATCTTAATTCAAATTCTCTGGAGGCTGAGGTAAAGCTATGATGAGCTTAATCAACACGTAATTGACCCATTAAAGTCCAAGTCTAATTGTAAAATAAGACTAAAACTCCCAAAGCTAATATTATTAGAATAATTAATTATTAGTACCTTGGCCATCCCAAGACCGAAGGTTAGAACACAGGATAAAACATGAAACAAAGCCAACACAAATATTAAGATTTGGAGCTCCTGGACACCTTCTCTGGACAAAAGAGAAACCTTTCCCTGTTCACAGAAAAGAGCAACCAAACAAAACAAATAAAACGTCAGATTAAGGAATTAATTGAAGAATATGATTATAACCCAATCTCAGCTAACAAACATAAGTTAATTTGTTGTTGTTACCTTCTTTTGGCAAATGGATTCTTCCACCACATCACTTGGAATTGTAGAATTCTGACAAGGAAGGAATGTCTTACCGACACTCTTAGGGATGCAAATCTTGGAGACAGGTCTTTGGCTGATCGTTAGTAACAAAGAGATGAACCCCAAAAGCATTAACTCTACATTCCAAAAACAAAGAGAACCCAAGAAGAGGAAAATTAGAAATCTCAGAACAGAAAAAAGGAATTGTCAATTACAAGACCCTTTTCCATAGCTAGTAGCTTCCACTTTTACAAACCTGATTTTATCTTGTAAAGAGCTTGATTCAGAGATCTCCTCCTGTTTCTTTGAAAGAACTGAAACAAGTTATTTGTAAAACACTTCAATATGGAGAGAGAGAGAGAGAGAGAGACCATGTTCACACAGACATGCCTGCATACCTTAGTTAAAAGATTGAGACCATGTTCAAGGAGTAGGGAAATGGTGACCAAAATTGCACAAACAGTAGCCACTGCCCATGTTGGTGTTTCCTCCAGTGACGCAACCATCCTTCTTTTTCTTCTTCTTCTCCTTTTTTTCTCTCTCTCTCTCTCTCTCACAAAGAGGACCACAACTCTAACAAAAAAATCTGGCTTTTTAACAGAATGGAAAACAGAACAAGAGGTGGAGCTTAAAAAGAACAGTAAGTAGAGTACTGTTTGTGATATTTTACAGGAATCACGAATTATTGAGTTAAATACATAAATACACTTGGGGGGCTATGAGAGAGAATCAAGTGGAGCTAGGGAACCCTTCAGTCAAAACTGTCACGGTCTCATTCCCCTTGGCCTTTTTGAGGGCAAAAAGAAAAAAAAAGAAAAACTTTCTCTCCGTTTTTTTTTTTTTCTGATTATTTTGCGTACAGGAAATGTCCATGTGTTTCTTGGAGGGTACGGATGCCATGACACGTGTCAAAAAAAAAAAGAAGGAGGGATTCATTTTACGCGGTAAAAGAGACGTTTAGGTTAATGCAACATGCAGCGTTACGGGCCCATAGGCTTCAGCCCGTGCCTGCATTATTGACAAAGAGAGGAGTTTTCCCCGATTGGTTGCGGGTCCCACTTACAGTTACAAGTCACAATGTCATTCATAAGCCATTACGTATTGTGTCCGACACGTTCTGTCCCACACCCCATGGGAGATTTAGATCTGTCCCCACCGTCTCCATGTGGGTAGTTAATCTGAATTCGCATCCGACGTGGTGGCACCTTTGGCTATTGGGCATTTGGGGTTCAGTTTCTACTTAGGTCGAAGGCGAGGCGATCCCAGCCATATCGCTCCGGTAAACAGGCTCTCAACATGACCAACTACAACTCACTCAGTGGAGGTGTTAAAACTAGATCAAAAAATTGAACTGATCGTTTACGTTTACATCAAAACTGTGAAAACGTTTATAAAATGGTTCAGTTTTGGTTATAAAATTGAGATCGTTTAGTTAGATAGTTTAAATCGTATCGAACCATTTGAATCGATTAATATATACATAATAGATTAAGTCATTCATGATTCAAATAAACAATTATGGTAAGAAGAAACAAATCCAATTAAAAAAATTAAGAGATTCAAATCTTTTGAAGTAGAAATTAAACCATATATCAACTATAATATATATATATATATATATATATATATATATATATATATATATATAATACTTATATAAAATCTGTATTATATATGAAATCTGGATATATATATCAGATTTTGGGATGTTGCTATTGGTCCATAGGTGTGCCACCACTTGGATATATATATATATATATATATCAGTAACCAATTCAATTCAATTCAATATTAAGTTTACATCTATTTCAATAAAAAATCAACAGAAAAAAAAAGTTGTTTGAATAAAAAATAAAAGTCTATTAAAACCGTTTAAATCCATTTAAAACAAGACCGTTTAAACCATTTAATAAATGGTTTGGTTTTGATTTTATCTAAAAAATCTTGCACCAAACTAGGCCTAGGGTGAGTTTGGACAGATCTGGAGTTGCTCAGGGTGGGGGTACCAAGGAGGTGCAGTGACAAATAACATTGTCTTTTGCAGGAGGGGAAACTCGATACAAAGACCGAGCAAATCGCTAGCAAGGTGCAACCACCAGGCTAATCTAGTGTGATAGATGTGATGAGCAAAAGAAGATCCTTGTCTAAAGACCTTTTTCTTAGGCTCACCTTCGAAGTGATAACATCACACTTGGCTTTCCATTAGTAATCTCGGCTTGATTTAAAATAAACAATTATGGTAAGAAGAAACAAATCGAACCGAAAAAATTAGGAGACATTCAAACCTTTTGAATTAGAAATTAAAACATATATTCAAGTATAACCTTATATTTATTAAAAGAAAATATAAAATAGTAACCAATTCAATTCAATATTAAGTTTACATCTATTTCAATAAAAATTAATAAAATAAAAAGTTGTTTGAATAAAATAAAATAAAAAGCCTATTAAAGCCGTTTAAATCTATTTGAAACAAGACTGTTTAAACCATTTAATAAATGGTTTGGTTTTGATTTTACCTAAAAAATCTTGCACCAAACTGAGCCATTTACACCAAAACTGAACCGTTTAACACCCTTAGCCACAAGTAGGAGCACAAGGGGACTGCTTGGATTGAGTTTGGATTCTGTCCCCACGTGGGGACAGGATCCGAACTTGCTCAGGGTGAAGGTACCAAGGAGGTGCAGTGACAAATAACATTGCCTTTTGCGGGAGGGGAAATTCGATACAAAGACCGAGCAAATCACCAACAAGGTGCAACCACCAGGCTAATCTAGTGTGATAGATGTGATGACCAAAAAAAGATCCTTGTCTAAAGACCTTTTTCTTAGGCTCACCCTCGAAGTGATAACATCACACTTGGATTTCCATTAGTAATCTCAATCGCTCTTACAATTATTTTTTTATGAGATCAACAAAAACGCTCACACTCAAACTTAGTCGTTTCCTAAATAATAACATTGGTAACAAAGTATAAGCTACCTTGTTCATTCTACCAAGCATAATAGACAACAGATCGTTTCCTCTAAGATTCCGCTAAAAACTCTGCCCTCCGAATGATGGTTTCTAGTTGTACCTCGGAAGTTTAGCCATGCTTGGCTATTAACTTCTTTAAGAGATAGATCTGCATTAGCTGGATTAGTTGAGGAATCCTAATACAAAAGATTAGATCCCTTACACAGGCAACCTTATCATGTGAGGCTGATGTATGATCCCAAATCTGTCATGATTCATGGGATACCTAATAGTCACTACGAGCGCTCTGCTTCAGAGGGGGCCCACAAGCACTCGGCCCGTCCTTTCTTCTTCAATAAAGCTGACCTGTTTTTTGCCAATGCTGACGCAATATAATAGTTGTTATATTGGAAATAACTTATTCAACTTGTGCTATGATGATCAAGAACTAATTGAAATCCCGAGTCCGTCTTCTCAAACAAAGGACATAGACCTGTAGTTTGATAAGCTATTATTTTGGACTTGAAAAGAAAGAAGAGAACAAAAGGAGAACAGAACTTCATATTTTGTAACTCTGATGAGTCATGTTCAATCTTGAATGCTAGCTCGGTAGTAATATGACTTATGGAATAAAACAATAGGAAAGCCGTTAGGAAAGTGCCAAGTAAGAACAACCAATTGTAATTCTTTTGAGGATAAGCCACTCTGATACAAACTATACAAAGAATCAATTTTGAGACAGTGAATAGTTACTATCGTACATCAAACTCTTAACTATGCCATGTGAAAATCTTTCCCTTGATTTGACGCTTCTATTCTTAAGGTCCGCACAACTCAAGACATGTGAAACCTAGACCAGCGCCTTAAGGCTATGTTTGATTGACAAAAAATTGGATAGAAAAAAAATATATACATTTAATATTTTTTTGTTTTTTGAATTTGAGGAAAGAGAGACACAATGAATCAATCATTGTGTCGTCATATTTTTTTTGTCATCATGACACAATGATTGATTATACGATTCTCTCTCCCCTCAAAGTGAATTATTTTTTTTCCTTTTTATCTATTTCTTGCCAATCAAACACAACCTAAGGGTTAGGGCTAGGCCAGGGTGAATTTTTTTTTTGTCTTGAATCACATTAGTGAGCGGTAAGTCTCTTGAAAGATTATCAGAACATGGAGGCTCATGTACTATAGGAAAATTATCTACTCCGTTTCCTATCCAATTCATTTCCTTAAGTCTTTTTAATAGGAGATGGACCCCACTCGACAATATGTTCAGATAGGAGGTAGGGTGATCATTTCCACCCCCTATTAGAGGAAATTAGGAAAATGAACTGGATAAAAAAATGAGGCAGATAATGATCCTGTACTATATGCATGCTGCTATGTACTTGTCTGAAGTTTGGAAGGCTTTAGAATGCTTGAAAATTGGGGCTCCATGTCGAATCTGTACCACACTATTTCATGGTCCCTGAAGTGAATTCTGGTCCTGGCGTCATTCTTGAAACCCCTACCCTCAACCCCAATTGCCCAAGTGAAGAAGGCGGAGAGTTGATCCCGGACCCTCTCTACTTATTGAGAGGGATACAACCACCTGCTAGTTGTCTTCAAATTAAGGGTGTCAATTTGGAACCGAAACCGTGTACCGAAACCGAAACCGCCCGTGTAAAACCGTACCAAACCGTACTGTTTCAAAAATGGTACGGTACGGTATGGGCAAACGGTTTTGATCACGGTACGGTACGGTATCGGTATTGGGTATAATACCGTCGGTATGTACCGTTACCGTACCGTTATACCGAAACCATACCATTTTTTGGGGGTATTTTTGTAAAACCAATTTCTAACTCCTAAGACCCTAAACCTAAATCCCTAATTTCTTAACGACTTGGCCTCTCCGCCCTCTCGTCCTCGACTCCTCTCCCGCTTGCGACTTTCAGAGTTTGAGACCTTGAGTCTCACAACAATGGAGCATTTCAGGCTTTCGATTCTCAAAGTTTCAGACTTCAGTCTCATAATGGAGTAATGGAGTAACCTTAACCTCTTCAAAGTTCAAACACAACTCCTCTCACAACTCACAAGGGTCATCTTCTTCAGTTCACCGAAAACCCTAACAGCGGAGGCGGAGATTTATCAGATACACAATGAATCTCTCTCGTTCTTGGTTACCTTTGAGTGTAGTTGTGTTTTTTTATAAGTGAATCACTGAAAAATCTGTGAAAAATCTCAGTTCGATTTCGTTCTCTGTGATGTGGTTTCTTTTATTTTCTGATAGATTTTCTCAAAGCTGCTGCTGCTCTCTCTATATCTCTCTCTATTTTCTATACTTTTTAGACTGATAAAACCTTGAATATTGCAATATGTGATGACCAAAGCAGCAGAAATCTGTTCATAATGTTTCTGAAATACCAACAGAATGCGTTGATGTAGCATTGTAGCCTATCTGGGCATTGAGAGCTCCTGTAGATGCACTCAAGAGTTGAAACTGGAAAGACATTTCTACTGATGGTGATGGGAACTTTAGCAAATATATCCTATTTGACAATTGAGAACCCCTGCAGTTAAAAAAAAAACGATTTAAAAACCATTTCATTCGAATTTATAGTGTTTTTATATCATTTTTTATAAAAATAGAATTCATACCGTTTTTGTACCGTTTTTATATTATACCGAAACCGTACCGTGAGTATACCGTTTTATATACCGTATTCATACCGTACCGAAACCGTACCGTGACGGTACGGTTGCGGTATTAAAAGTAGACCTTCTAAACGGTACGGTACGGTATCGGTATTGGGTACCTATTTTTAGTACCGTACCGAAACCGTACCGTTTTACCGAAACCGTACCGGTTGACAAGCCTACTTCAAATGTCATTTCATTATTTACCGGAAAAAAAAAAAGTCATTTCGTTTTGTTTCCTTATCCCATTTTTTTTCCAATAATTCTTGCATTATTCATCCTCGAATGAAATAGTTGTACTTAAGATGATGGTGAGATCATAAGGTTGTCAAAAGAGAACCGAAATAAAAAATCGGATCATAACTGATGTCTACAATTGAACCAAACTGAACCAAATTCAAACGGTTTATTTGTGCTTATAACAAATAAAATAAAGCTTGGTTCAGTTCTGAATTGGAAAATTGACGGTTCTAAATCATTTACAAAAACAAATTATTGAATAAAATGAATCTAAAAATCAAACCCTATGTATTGGTTGGACCAATCACCAATCCAACACATAACCCTTAGCTCATTTCGATCTTCTAGTTGCAAAACAACATTCCTTTGTGTCTCCTCTTTTCAGCTTTTTCGCTCTGCTCTCCTATTCTTGATGCCATAGTTGTCAAGGTGTCCAGGCGCCTTGGTTGTCTAGGCGGTCGTCTTAGATGCCTTGTCCGTCTAGTTAGTATTATCTTGATTTTGGACTCTCTCCAATGCCTTCGATCACCTAGATACCGTGACAACTATGCTTGATACTTATTTCCGTCTTCTTTTCTAATTACACCAAAAAATTAATCCCGATAGAAATGTTGGGAAAAGGGGAAAAGCATGTTCAATTATTTCAAGCTTTTTCCTAACAAAGAAACACATTCCTTAGAGAATCTTAGCGGCACAATATTCCTTATGAATCTAAGCAAACATGAGAAGCTCCCAACATTTAAGTTGAATGACAAACATAACAGAACAAGATAATATATACGGAATGGAAAACCGGATAACTGAATCCAAATACCATTCAGTTTCAATCCTGAAAATCGGAATCGAATATAATTTGAATCGGTTCTTGTTTGTACCTTGTTCGTCGTGAATTGAACCCAACTCGAATCAAACCGTTATTCAAAACCAAACAGAACTATTATGCCACGTGGCATATTGGGTAACACTGATTCGTGCTGACAATCCTGTTGCTGACAGTGCTAGATTTAGAACTCCACCGTTGCCGGTTTTAATTGCCCAATGGAATAAGAAAGAAGGTCTAAAGAAAGATTAGGACGGTGGGCGGTAATGGAAGCGGAACGCGCAAGTAACTCACGCGACACAGATTTTGTATCATTCATTCTTAATTATGGTTGGTCGATGGTGGTGGCCGTGGGGTCGTGGGCCCGTGGCTTCCCCATGGGACATATCAACCTGTGAACCAACGTAGGAAGCGGGACCCACCCTGATGTGCGTTCTAACTTCGACGCGCAGCTCTCTCTTACTTACACCTTCGAATAGGCACGAAAATGAATTTATGTTATTAAAAATAAAATAATAAATATATAAAAAATCAAAACCATACGTGGCAGACGATCACTGCATCTCTTTCTGAGTTTCTCGTCCTTAAGAATTCAAGAAGATCGTCCTTGTCCATTCCATTCTCTTCGTCTTCCCCTTTTTCTGCTTCTTCTTCTCCTCCTTCCTCTCTTCAATCGTTCTAAGCTTCTCTCTTTCTGTGGTCTGCGCGTGTATGTAGCAGGTGGATGGCAAGGACAAACAAATACGCTACCATCAACTTCAACGACATCTACGAGAAGAATAACATCAATACTGCCAACAAGAAACCCTCCTCTGCCCCCTCTGCAACTCTCAATCCCAAGAATACTCACCTCTCTGCTACTCGAACCCATGGCGGAATGCTCGTCCTGACCCGCCCTTCGCCCAAACCCCAACCCCAACCCCAACCCCAACCGCAACCCCAGGCTCCAACTCCGACGCAACCTAAGTCGGGGAATCCCATCCAGACCCCTCCTGAATCTGACCCCATCTCCCTCCGCCCTTTAGGTCGGACCGGAACCGGAACTTCCCCCTCTCCTTCCCCATCTCTGGTGTCATCAGTAAAGGAACCTGCAACTGCGCTGCACCCTGCGAAGCCAGAGCCCTTCGTTCCTCCTCATCTGCGCCCAGGATTCGTAGGACGTGAAGAGAGAGTCGCGCAGGAAGGGCAGAGACAGCAGGGGTTCCGGCAGCGCGAGTTCCATGCCCACCAACACGGCTCGCCCTGTCGGTACACTGAAGACGGACGACCCAAATCGGGAGAGAACGAGAGGATGCGAAGAGGTGGCGGTGGCGATTCGGATCTGCCAGGGGAGATGAATCGTCCGTGTTCGGGTGGATGGAATGGTCCTTACGGTAACAGATCTCCTGCTAGTGCTAACCATAACTTTCATCATCAACAATTCTAAGTGATCCGATGGAGATTGAAGCGGCGTAGAAGATGCATCCATCGTTCCGGTTGTTGTTGTGATTTAAAAAGGGTAAAAAGGGAGAAATTTTTTCTTCTTTTATACATCTTTTTGTCAAAACTGTTATCTTTGTTTGTTTATGTCTACAATTTTTCTTCTTTTGGTTGGTTATTTGGCTGCTAATTTGAATGAGGCGCTGTACACATTTGGAATCCTTAATCAGAAATTTGCCCTCTTCTTTAAATTTTCTAACTTGAGTTATCCATTCTATTTTGACTTTCATTTACTGCGATTCGATTCCCCGTTTTACCATATGTTCTGAGTAAATTATCTCGTTCTAAGTTTGCAAATTACGGGTTATAAGCAAAAAAAGTCATCTTTTTCTTTTGGATTAAATTAAAAAAAAAAGGGAATTAGGATTTCACTTTTAATTGATTTGATTGATAGGAGATGTTGTTTCTGCTTGAGAGTTGAGAGGTTTCATAATTTGCCAAAGAATATTGTAACATGAATTTTATGAATGAAATTAATTAGAGTTATGCATTGATAATAATGTAGCAAACTGCAGAATTGCAGAAAACCTTATAAAAGCACATTTCCATCTATAGGGAATATTTGGAAATAAATCCCTGCATTAATAAAAGTTAAATTGTAAGTAATTAATAATGGGAAATTTGAAGAAATAATCACTGGACTAATCATCTCTTTAGCCAACTGGAAAAAGCTTCACTTTCATTTGTTTATTTTGCAGTCATGCTCAAATTGATTTTACTTCCTGTAAGTTTTTTTTTTTTCCCCCAAAACCTCCAAGGATATTTGTCATTTTTATTTAAAAATTATTTGAAAGAACTTCATTGTCTGTTGTTGAGTTTGGGTCGATTTCCTTTTGTGCTAATCCGAAAACCATTCCCATAATTCTCAATAACTTGTGATTCAAACTTCAAAGATTACTTTTCAAGCCTAAAGTGAGGAAGATTGCTCAAACCTATGCTCTGCAGTTCATCTTTGATCATAAATTGATGATGAATTTTTGGCTAGTGGTTATTTTGAGATCTTGCTATACATTCCTTTTATTAGAGATAGAGGAAAGAGGATTCAAGCACCATTGCAAAGGATGACAAGGAACCCAAATCCAACATGGCGAAACATGGGTCCTTCTATAGTTCTATTCCCTCTCTTCACCTATAGGGTAAGTCCTTATAAGGGAGGAGGGGACTGTAGGGTGAGTTCATATCCCGCATATATAAACCCTACAACACTTCCCACAGTTTTTTTTTTCCCTAAACCTCCCCTGGCAGGGGAATGTTAGATCTAGGCCTTCAATGGAACAAGATTTTGAAGTCTAGCTCTCCTGATGAGTGTTGAGAGATGGACCCCCAGATGTCGTGTTCAGTGAAGCTGTAATATTGGAGCTTTAACATTGGGATGAGGATTGGAAGACTTCTTTGAGTTGTATGTGAGACACTATAATTCATGTTTCTTAGCAGGACAACTTGAATCTTCAAGACATCCTCGTCTATTTTCTTGATGACTATAAGCATGTTTTCTGTGCATTTGGTTAAAATTTTGTTTTTCTGTATCAGCTCAAGGAGTGTTTGAATGGTTATTTCCACTCCTTGTTTTACTAGTTTGAGAGCAAGATTTCTTATGCAAATAGTTGCAAACAATATTTGAATTGTTTTTGTATCAGCTTAAGGAGTGTTTGGTGGGAATGGCTGTTTCCACTCCTTATTAGTTTGAGAGCAAGATTTCTTATGCAAATAGTTGCAAACAGTATTTGAAATCTCAGGCTTAGAACTAGCAGAAGTCGGAGCGGAAATAGCCGCTCCTGTGGTTGCTTGCTTGCTTGCATTAGACTGCCACCACTACAAGCAAAAATCATGTTTTGTGGGTAATCTTTTTTCCCTGCTTTAAAGTTGAAGGATTCATGTTTCAGAGTTCCATCATGTCATTCTTGTGCTAGTAGTGATGCTGGTTCTGGTACTTTTGAGATATCATGCCCATATACAACAGCTCTTCTTGTAAGATCTGTGCACTCAGTGGTTGTGGTTAGTATGTTTCTTCTATTTTGTTGATGTCTAAAGTCCTACATAAACTGTGCCATTAAACATTGTCGCAGAAGGGCTTCTCCCTTGAGAGTTGTTGGGCATTGATTTTGCTTGGAATCGAAGAAACCCGACAATTTGAATGCTTTCCTTGATGAGTTCTGTCAAGCAGCGTAGGGGGTTCAAATGTGAAGGTTACAATTTCCTCACCAGTTAGGTGGTTTAAGTCCTATGATGTGAATGAAGAATTAAAGCAAGATAAAGCCTTCATCATTTAAACAGTGCCCAAAGGCCTTAAATGATGATGATGCTGCGTGGAAACTTTCAAAATATAATCTGTTTGTTAAATTTCTTTCTTGTGAAAATTATGTCAATTCTGCATTTGATTTCGATGAACTGGTTAAAGTAGAACAATCTATCAATTGGCGTCTTGCAGTTGAAGAAATGTTTTGGTTAAAAAAATCATGACATAGTTATATTCTTCTTATAGTGATAGAAACACCAGATTATATAATCGTAAGGCAGAATGTTCGGCAACATACTATTGAGTATATTATTGATCTTGATGGGACTAAAGTTAGTTCTTCCCCCTGAGATTGCTAGGTATTAGCAGACTATCTTAGAAGGTTGTATACTACTAACTCTGTGCCCCTTTTTTTTTTTTTGGGGAGAAATGTTTTTATCTGTAGGCCCCTTAATCTGTAGTGCCTCTGAGTAAGAAATTAAAATTTTGATTTTTATTATAAGAGCTTTTAAGGCCCTTCGTGTGGATGGTTTTTACGCTCTTTTCTGTTCAGTACTTTTAGACCTTAAAAGGCAATTTATGTTGATTTGTTGTATCTATTTTTTAAAACTAGACTCTTACCTTTTGGGATCAATTACACACTGATAGCGTTGCTAATTAAGAAACAGGTGGTTGTTTTTGTAGAAGATTTTAGACTTCTATACCAGCACTCACATGTGTTTATCTCTCTTTTCTTTAGAATAAAGGATAGAGATCTTTTCATATGAGGAGGAGAGAGAGACTCATGGGAGTGCTGGCGTAAGCCACACTTCCAACCTCTTGAAAAGTTGGTTATGCTAGCGGTATACCAAATGTTAGCACCCTATGTGTCTATGGGTAAGGGTATACTGCTATACCCTACCTCTCCCTTATTTTATTGTACTTTTAGCCATTTTAGCAAAATTTTATTTTTTGTTTTTAAGTAGAAATTTTAGCGAGTCTAGCCTCAACTTCTAATGATCGATACTGAGCCTAAGAAAGAAATAGACTTGGACCATAGGCTCTAGAGAGAAGGAAGTGAACACTTCTAAACTGCTGGTCCTCATACAAGAGGCTGGACTTAGTTCGTTTACTTAAAATATTGGGAATGGGAATTAACCAAAATTAAAAAAGGGAAATAATTTCATAACCCACCTCTTACAACCCACTCCTAAAGTAAGGGTGGCAAAACCTAGCACGAACCGTTAAGACCGATAGAAACTGATCGGAAAAAACCTGGATCGAACTGAACCGATCCTTGTTGGATTGGTTTTGGACTGGGGTATGGCAAGATCGATTGAAAATCGGATTGTACCGGACTGACCGATAACAAACCAAAAATCGAACCGAATGAAATCGATAAAATAAATATTGAATATAAGGTTATGAATAGGTGAATTGATTATCCATTGATTTCAATATTAGTGAGCAAATTTCTGATTGTAAGGGGAATGAATTGTTACAAATCAATGAGTATGAGATTATGAAAAAAAAAGAAATTGATTTGTAAGCAGGCTTCTTCCATTGGTCTTCTTGTTTACTACACAAAATTAGTTAGTTATCAAATAAATGATTTGATGGTAGGGTAAATTTTGTGATTTGAATATTAATTTTCTTCTCAGTGACTATTCATTGATTTCAATTTTAATTATCTCCCCTTACAATTAATGATAATTATATGATTTGTAACAATGATTTCTCTACAAACTCTATTTATCCATTGATTTGAATATTAATTATTTATTCAGTGACGATTGATTTAAATATTAATTATCTTCCATTCTTTCCCATATAATTTATTCTTCTCTATTCGGATTACAACATGAGCATATCAAATCAATTTTCTTATTTTTAGTTGTATAGTTGTTTTGACTTGGGAAGGTGAATTGAAGTGTTTTTATCGAATATTTTCTCACTACAATTTATGAATTTAAGATTTCATTGTTGTTCAAACCCGAAAACCAATCAATCTAAACCGGTATTAACCAGATAGTGAAAAATAGAAACCGATCGAAAACCAAAGTTTCTTAACGGTTTGGCTTTTGTCTCACCATTTCGAGACCGAAACTGATTCAACCTAGACCGAAATCGAGCCGAACCGACCGTTTGACACCCCTATCCTAAAGTGATAATTTGATCATGGATTTCGGAATCAATATCAAATCTAGTCTTATGCGTCGATCTGTATCATCAAGGCTGATACTGGATCGGTGGTATGAAAATCAGGGAGGACAAAATAGTAAAAAAGAAAATGTATCGGAATCTTTGGGGCGAAAATCATTAGATCCTATTCGATACACTCAATCTATGTTAATATCAGTATCGGTGGTGACTGACCATGGCACTAATACCGCAGACTAAATTCCTGAATAGGATTCGACCCAAGACCTCGCTACAACCAATTTAGGTTCTTACCAACTAAAAGCTTATTAGCACTTTCCACATTTGCATTTTCCATCTTCTCCCACATCTAACTCCGTTGGCGTCCAAGTTAATAATCCTCTCCAATTCCTATAAGTGTGGCAGTGCGGCAGTGCGACAGTGCTAGGTGGAGATGTCAACATCTGGCAACTGCCTGATCCAACGGTCCATATAAATGAGTTCAGATTGATATGGATCGTTAGATACGACAGCTGCCAGTTGTTGACATCTCCACCTAGCACTACTGTATTGCCACACTTCAGGATTGGAAAAGGATTAAAATCCCCCAAATTCGGGATCATATTATAATTGGGAATAAAAAAATTTCTAAAATTCCGTGATTCTTTTAAGTTTTTTATTCAATACTTGGGGAACTTTAATTTAATTGATTTTCTGATATTTTACTGATTAAATAAGAAAGAATGATTAAAAATAAAAAAATCAAACAAACAGGTGATTCAAAAGAGGGTTAAAGAAACCGACTAGAATCAAAATCAGATTTGACTGATTTCGAATCAAATCGGACGATTCACCTAATCTGATTCTAATTACTAGAACAACTATGTGGGATGAAACAGTAGCCAGTTGAGTTGAAGAAACAGCTGTGATTTTTTAAGTATTTAAATATGAAACCAATCAAATCAAACCTGACAACAAAAGCTCCCTATGACTCTTGTCACCTAGCCCCAAAAAAATTGTCTTCTCTCTGCACATGGCTCATCAAACCCAAAAGGCCTTCTCTTCTCTCCTGGGACAAACCAAACCCACTTACCCACCTGGATTGGAAATTCAGAAAAGATAAGAAAAAGCTCTTAAACCTTCAATCTTACTTTCCAGCTTGGATTTTTCCTTTGAATTCCCTTTTGTGGACAGCAAAAAAGTCCCATATGTCATGTAATGTTCAATTAAGGTCTTCTGTTGTTATTTTCCGAAACTAGTTTCTCTTTTGGTAGCCTTCTTTTGTCATTTTTCTAGTTTTATTAATGCTTCTACAGATTTCTATCTCTTCACAAGAGAAAAAAAAAAAAAACAAAACTATACAAAAGATCCCCTGTGACGCACTGTTTCTTGATAAACAAATGAAAGGTCACATGGGTGGTTTGCTGGCATGACCTGATCATACGCATCAGCCAACAGCCCTCTCTTCATATTTCTTAGTTGTTTGGACTTTTGGATTGAATGCATAAACATGGCATTTGAGATCACAGTGCATCCCTGCTTCTCTTGCAACCTCTGTTTCTATATAAAATATTCTTGTGTACAGAGAGGGAATATAATTAAGCACATGATTCCGTATCTAAGATGGCTAATTTACTCAGATCCATATCTGTTTTTTCTTTTAATTAACATTTTAAACCAAACATAAGAACTGCCTCATGATTGAATCCTTTCTACTCCATCACTTTGAGAAACTGGTAGCCAGTAGCAATGGAACATTTTGATTCTTTGGAGTCTTTTTCTACTTCTAGAGAAGAAAAGGTAGAACCCATTGAGCTCTTGGAAGAGAACTGGTTCTTTAACAACTTGTTTCATAGAAGGAAAATCATGGTTAGATGTGCTTCTAATCCTACCCCTTCATGGAGTAGAAGCCAGCAAGAGATTGCTGTTAAAAGGTCTTATTCAGTCCCTAGCAATTCGCTTCGAACACCATCATTGCTACCTTGCATAGGGAGGCCTGAAGCAGTTGAAGTGGATCAAAGAAACCAAAAAACCTCTAAGGTACCATAACATGAAATTCCTATATTTGGGTTTTTATGTGTTCTTGGTAAATTTGAGTTCTTGTATAATGATATGGAGTAGTAGGACTCTCTGTTGATACTGTGATTTGAATACAGAGAATGATGCAGGGCACAAGTGTTGGGAGGAATAAAGTGCAGAAGGAATCAAAGGTGGATAGCCCATGTAAGGATTTTGAGAACCCATATGATAAACAATCCTCTTCAGTAACTGAAGAACTTTGGGAAGAAGGTCCAATTCATCATTATTTAGTGAGAACACCATCAATGCCACCAAGAATTGGAAGGGAGAAAGTAGCTGGGATGGAAGAAGGCGACGGCGGTGGATCCAGAAAATTTATGCGGCAGGCATCGTTTAACCCTTCAAGTGTCTTGCTACCACAGCATAACTCTAAGGTACTATACTATAAGAATCATCTCTTTTGGTTTACAGATCCATTGGATACCCAGAAGTTCTTAATGGATCTTTGTGCACTGAAGTACATTAGAACATTTACTTGAGAGTATTAAAATGGAACTGACTCAGCCTCCTGCACTTTGAATTCTGAGAATCTGTTGTGATTTTTTGAATAATATTGTGTTGTGAATAGAACAATGAAATGAGAGATAAGACTTATCTTTGGTAAAAAAAAAAAAAAAAAAAAACTACCAATCAAACGTATTGCAATGTAGCAGTGATTTAAGAACGACCACAAATTCGTCTACTGCAACAATCAAACTTGCAGATGTTAGCGAAAAATAGTGGGGATTGAGTCGTGCCACTGGTCACCCTCTTTAAGATTGTAGACAACCCCCTAGGTTGCAATCCAAATAACGTGAATTGACCTCCATGATGAAATAGCCCCAACAAGCCCCTCTAGTAGTTGTTGCACTCATTTAATGGAGCACATCGTTATACACCCGGGTTCTGCTCAATCAACAAGGACAAGAGTGTAAGGACAATTCTCAAAACAGTGATAATTGGAAGGAAAAAAACCAGAATTAGAGTTTGAGAGAGAGAGAGTATTTAAGAAAGCGATGGAGTTTATAATACTTAGAATCATATCTAAAGTGTCCAGGACAGGACGTTCTCTATGTAGAGGAGAGATGCACTTTTGAAACACAAGTCCAAAAGGGCCCAAAGGATGTCTCTCTAAGACAGAAGACACAGCAACTTAGTTGTTGCTGGTGTCCAATGTTTTTGGACGACATGCAATGCAAGATCACCAACGTCAGTGATGAGTCAGACGATGCTCATCTGACGTTGATAAAACCTCGTTCAATGTCGGACAGAGTATAAGGACACTTCTCAAAACAGTGAAAATTGAAGGGAAAACTAGAGTGAGGGTTTGAGAGAGAATGTGAAAAATAGAGGGAGGGAGACTTTAAAACACTTAGAAATATCATACTTAAATTTAAAGTGTCTAGGACGTCCTTGATTTATAGAGTAGAGGTGCACTTTTAAAACACATGGATGCGTCTCTCTAAGAGAGAACATAGAAACTTGGTCATTGCCGGCATCCAATGCATTTTAGACGATGTGCAACGCAAAATTGCTGACATCGTCGATGTAAAACCTCATTCAACATCGAACACAGTGTAATGGATGTTGGTAAGGTCCCTAACAAAAAACCTTAACTAACGCTAGTGAAGGAAAATTCGGATCTAAGTTCGACGGCAAGCAAATAGATATCACACACACACACACACACAGGACACCCCTGGGCTCGGCCTTTCTCAATGCATATGTGTGAAAATAAACCTGATACAGATCACACCCGGGCCCTCGATGACACCTCGACAGCCAACGTGACTTCAGGCCCAGATCCCATGCGTTCTCCACCGAGAATTCCTACTCGTCGTTCAGTTAGACAACCTCAACGCCCTGCAGCTTTACGTGATTACGTGTAATGCACTAAGGCTATTCCCACTCATGCAATTGAGATGTGAAAGTGTGAGGGACCCACAGTCTGTTAACAAACGTAGTATGAGTTTCCCTTCTGATGGGATATATAAGTGTAAGGTTCAGATTGGAGAGGACATAAAAGAATTAACTCCAACCTTCTCTGCTCTTTTTCTCTCTCTCGTCTTCTTCTTCTTCTTCCTCGTCTTCTTCCTCGTCTTCTCTTCTGCTCTAATTTCTCTCTCCTTTGCAGATAGTCTGTATCATTGGTCCGACCTGTCTCGGTCCTTTCCGGCATGGCTGAAGGCACGCGTCTCCGTCACCTAGATGAATCTGTCAAGGCCTTACAGGACCGCGCCACCGCTCACGATGATGCTCTTCAGGAGTTGCGTACTTCCATGATTGGTCACCAAACTTCGATAGCTGATATCTCCACCCAACTAATTGTTCTCACCGGTCAGTTGGAGCAGGTCTTTCGTCTGGCTCCGGCGTCACCCGATCTACGCCCTGGTATTCTCCCCATTCCCGGTGCTCCAATCCACACCGATCCTGCTCCTGCTCCCCCGATCCAGGGCCGCACTGTTCATTTGGAATTCCCACGCTTTGTCGGCACCGATCCAACGGGGTGGATATTCAAGGCGGAGCGATTTTTCGATTATCACCGGACTCCCGATGACCAGCGATTACTGATCTCCTCCTTCCACATGGACGATGAGGCTTTACAATGGTTTCAATGGATGTATCGATCGGCTCAGTTCACCACTTGGGCGCAATTCACCAGGGCTTTGGAGGTTCGTTTTGGTCCCACTGAGTTTGATGACCCGCAGGCTTCTTTGGCTAAACTCTCTCAGATTACCACCGTGTCGGAGTACCAGTCTCGCTTCGAGACTTTGGCCAACCGCACGACAGCCATTCCACCTTCCTTTTTGGTGAGTTGCTTTATCTCCGGCTTACGGCCGGACATTCGCAACGAAGTTATGGCATTTCGCCCTGCCACTATGTCTCACACGGTGAGTCTCGCGCGCCTGCAAGAGGCCAAGTTGCTGGAGCTTCGCCGCCCCCTGTTCCGTTCGTCGACTGCTCGTGGTTCCTCTTCGCTACCAGTACCTGCTATTCCCCTATCCACGGCTCCTGCCCCCCCCATGGCACTGCCACCGGCACCTTCGCGCTTCCCTATTAAGCGTTTATCTTCGGCCGAGATGCAGCAGCGTCGTGATAAAGGGCTCTGCTACAACTGCGACGAGCGATTCACGATCGGCCATCGTTGCAAGAATCGTATGCTGTTTCTCCTTGAACCAGATGACGGGCCTCCCTCCGTTGTTCCCACTGAGGACTTTGTGTCCATCGAGATCCATGACACCGCCAGCCCGGACGTGGAGCCTTCCCCGGAGCTTTCGTATCACTCCTTGATTGGCAGCAACAACCCTTCTACTCTCCGGTTTACTGGCTATTTGGCTGGCTCCCCAATCCAGATTCTGGTCGACGGTGGCAGTACGCACAATTTTATACAAAGTCGCGTAGCGCGCCACCTGAATTTGCCGATTGAAGCCGCCCCTCGTATCAACGTCATGGTTGGTAGCGGTAATCGCCTACAGTGCGAAGGCATGATCAAACACTTACAGGTATCCGTTCCCCCTCGCTCCTTCGTTATTGACACTTATGTACTGCCGCTATTTGGAGCAGATTTAGTACTCGGAGTACAGTGGCTAGCCACCTTGGGTCCTGTAGTTTTTGACTATAGTGTGCCTGCACTTGAATTTCACGTTGGATCTGAGCGAATTCGTCTGACTGGAGATTCCACTTTAGTTCCTCCTCCACTGCAATATCATAGTATGCGCAGATTACTTGATACTGATTCATTGGCTGAGATTTTTTGTTTGGAATCCCAACCATTATCCCTTCCCCAACCATTTGTGATAATGTCGCACTCAATTCTCTATTGCAACACCATGCCACTGTCTTCACCATTCCCCACTCTTTGCCCCCTCCACGTCCACAAGACCATGCCATCCACCTTCTACCTGACATCCAACCAGTAAATGTCCGTCCCTATCGGTACCCTACTTCCAAAAGGGTGAGATTGAGAAATTAGTAGCCGAGATGCTTACCGACGGTGTTATCAGGCCTAGTACTAGCCCCTTCTCCTCACCGGTGCTCTTGGTCAAGAAGAAGGATGGCACATGGCGCTTTTGGCGACCTATCGAGCGCTCAATGCGGTGACGATAAAGGACCGCTTTCCCATTCCCACAGTGGATGAATTACTAGATGAACTCCATGGCGCAACTTACTTCTCCAAGCTAGACTTGCGCCTGGGTATCACCAGATTCGTATTCGTGCAGGGGATGAACATAAGACAGCATTCCGCACTCATGATGGGCATTTTGAATTTTTGGTAATGCCCTTCGGCCTTACCAATGCCCCTTCCACGCTCCAAGCAACGATGAACAGCATCTTTAAACCATTTTTGCGTCGCTTCGTCGGTTCTTTGATGACTTATTGATTTACACCTCTTCTTGGGCTGCATCTCCAACACTTGCATGCTGTCCCGACCACTTTGGCTGATCATAAATTGTATGCTAAGCAATCCAAATGTGCATTTGGACAGAGACAAATTGAGTATCTTGGGCATATTGTTTCAACTCAGTGGAGTTCAAATGGATCCTTCAAGATTATCGCGTGATGGGGTGGCCAGTCCTACGACCCTCAAAGAGCTTCGCGGCTTCTTGGGTCTCACGGGTACTACCGCCGCTTGTGCGGGTTATGCTCAAATTGCTGCCCCCATGACGGACTTGTTGAAACGTGATGCCTTTATATGGAACAATGCAGCCCAAGAGCGCTTGACGCTCAGCGCTTGCCATGACCACTCGCCCGGTGTTGCGCCTTCCCGATTTCCTTGCCGCTTACTTATAGCTTGAAACCGACGCCCGGTGTTGGTATTGGGGCCATTCTCGGCCAAGAGCACCACCCCGTGGCTTTTTTCAAAAGAAATTATCACCACAAATGCAATCCGCCTCGACGTATGTTCGCGAAATGTATGCCATCACTCAGCGGTAATGAAATGGCGACAGATTCTTGGGTAGGCGTTTCACCATTAAGACCGATCGTAGTCTTAAAGAGCTCTCCAACCAAGTGATTCAAACTCCGGAGCAGCAGCATTGGCTGTCCAAGCTCTTGGGTTTCATTTTTGATATTGTCTACCAACCGGGTAGAGAAAATACAGGGGCTGATGCGTTGTCTAGAGCCCCCCGACCTCAAAGACCCCGCTGGTTTTTACTTGCCCAACTCGGATTTTTGGCCCAGCTTGCGGGGGAAGTCACCACTCACCCCGAGCCCGAGCCATCACCGAGACGCTCGCTAAAGACCCTTCGCATTGCCTCACTACTCTCTCCGTCAAGGGCTTCTATATTACAAACAGCCTGCCCTTCCCTCGATTCCGCCTTTGTCGATTATTTTTAGCGTAATTCCACTCATCTCCAATTGGGGGCATGCTGGCTTCCATCGCACTTATAGCGTAATAGCAGGGAGTTTATACTGAAAGGCATGAGAGCCTACATAAAGCAATATATTGCCTCTTGTGCCATTTGTCAAAAATGAAGGTGCTTACTACGCCCTCGCCGGCTTACTCCAGCCATTGCCGATACCCGAACAAATCTGGGAAGATTTGTCAATGGATTTTATCACGGATTGCCTTCTTCAATGGGTAAAACAGCTATACTGTGGTGGTCGATCGCCTCTCCAAGTATGCACATTTCTGTGCTCTCCCCTAATTTCACAAGCACTAAAGTGGCTGAGTTGTTCACCAATCACATTACTAAACTCCATGGCATCCCACGTTCCATTGTAAGTGACCGGGACCCTCTATTTTTGAGTAATTTTTGGAAGGAATTGTTCCGTCTTCAAGGAACTACCTTGGCCATGAGCACGGCCTATCACCCGCAATCCGATGGCCAGACGGAGGTGGTCAATCGCTGTTTGGAGATGTATCTTCGGTGCTTTGTCTCGGATACCCCGAAACTGTGGGTTAAATTCCTCCATTGGGCTGAGTTCTGGTACAACACGGCATTCCACTCGACAACGGGCATGACACCTTTCGAAGCGGTTTATGGTCGCCATCCCCGACATTACACCGCTACATTCACGACGGTTCTGGGAATGAGGCCGTCAATCATGAGTTACGTTCCAGGGATGAAACACTTCGGGCACTCAAGCTCAACCTTGCCCGTGCGCAAGCTCGCATGAAAACACAGGCTGATAAGGGGCGTACTGACCGTGAATTCTCTGTGGGTGATTGGGTATTGGTCAAACTCAAACCATATCGCCAGCAATCTCTTGCTCACAGAGCTCATCAGAAGCTTGGGCGTCGATATTTTGGGCCTTTCATGGTTCTGGCCCGGATTGGTAAGGTAGCATATAAGTTGGATCTGCCATCCACAGCTCGTCTGCACCCGGTCTTCCATGTATCGCTTCTTAAGGGCTTCATGGGATCTCCTCCGACTCAGTCAGGGTAAACAATTTTTTTTTGTTTTTTGTTTTTTGGGTTTTTTTTTTTGTTTTTTTTTTTTTTTTTTTTTTTTTTTTTTTTGGTTGGGTGGGGGGGGGGGGGGGGGGGGGGGAAATGTTTTTTTGTTTTTTTTTTTTTTTTTTTTTGAGTGTTTTTTTGGGTGGGTGTGGGGGGTGGGGGGTGATATTTTTTTTTTTTTTTTTTTTTTTTTTTTTTTTTTTTTTTTTTTTTTTTTTTTTTTTTTTTTTTTTTTTTTTTTTTTTTTTTTTTTTTTTTTTTTTTTTTTTTTTGGAAGTAGTTTTTTACCCCAAACCCCGGGAGACAAGAGAGCATAGTGAGCTTTCCTTTTCTGGAATGCTACCTACCCTTATAGTTCCCATTATATAATATAAACGTCACTCTACTCTTCCATAAGCAATGTGAGACGGGGGAGGTGATAGGTTCAAATTTCTGGACAAATTTTTAGTTTTCTTCTCTCTCATATCTGACTTTTCTGAAAATTTGTCTTTTTTCAGATCATCACACCAAGTCCTAGCATTCAAAGTCACCGTAGGCGAAGAGAAATAAAGGTGGATGAGAGTGAGCGCTCTTGTTCAAGTAGAGACACCAATAGGACTCTAAGTCGCTCAAAGACAAAGAGCGATCTTGAGATTGAAGAATTACAAGGTTTCATGGACTTGGGTTTCACATTCAACAAAGAAGACCTGAACCCAAGTGTGGTGAACATAATTCCTGGACTGAAAGTCAGGAACGAAGCAAACTGGGATGAAGACAAGGCCATGAGTAGACCTTATCTTTCTGAAGCATGGCTTGTTAAAACATCAGCTCCTCCTCTGATGCCCAATTGGGTTGATAGCAAATCAGTAAGAGACATGAAGGAACAACTCAAATTCTGGGCTCGTGCTGTGGCATCTAACGTGCGTCAAGAATGCTAAAAACAATTCCATTTTGATCCCTCTAATCCTATGTATATTCAATTTTGTGCTGTGGTGTAAAAGGTCAATAAAACCTCCATTCTGATTTCTGTTCTGCTTTCTCCAAATTATCTATATATATATATATATATATATATATATATATATATATATATATATAATGAATGCATAAAAAGGAACTTGTTTAAGAAAGTCAAGCCAGTTTAGGCAAATCTTAGGGAATTAACATCTACAGTACTGACACTTACCGTATCCCTCCAGAAGCTCTAATACCACGAGGAACAGGGGAAGATGAGTTAGAATCTTGGTAGAATGTGCCTAGGAGATTAGGTTATCAAGCCATTGAGAATACTACATGAGCTAAATGTTAAACAAGTTAGAAATCTAGCATTCTCAAGCTTTGTTTTAGATGTTGAACAAAGCTCATTCGATATCAAATTCTGAGTTTTTCCTAAAGTTGGACACTATGTTTTCACAGAATTCACCACCTCTAAGACTTTGGGAGGACTCCTAGGGTTCCAAAAACAGTCCAAATAAATTTCTTGGACCCCAAGAGAGTGGGGTATGATAAAACACAAAACTAACTGGATATCCATTGGTTGAAGCATTTTATTTCATTTACAATATGGATGTCATCGGATATTCAAAAATCCGTATTCAAATCGCGTTGGTATCCATTTATAAGATTCTGAATCCGTTCGAAAACGAATCAAAGACGAATATGATAATCCCTCTATCCAATCAATTGCATAGGGTTATACCAAATGCAGCAGTAGATGCTCCTGCGAATCAGGAATAGAGAGAATTGCTTCTCTCACGATCGGTCTCTCTGTCTATGATGTGATTGATGCCTCTGTTCTTCATCCATTTCAGTCTCACCTTCACCAGTCCCACCATTGGAGGTGTTGGTGAAGCTTGCTGATTTCACAGGCATGGGTTGTGAGACAAATCTCCATAGAAGAAAGTAGAGAGTTGCACTCGTGTGTTCCCTTCCTCATTTTGGAACGAGCAAGAATAGCTGATGGAAGCTCCTTTTTTAGACATCAATGTTGTCAATTTTAAAGCAATTTAAGAGCCAGTTTCTCCTCTATTACAGGCTCTTCTTGTAAGAATAGGGATAGAAAGTCATGTGCCCTTCATCGCTCAATTATTAATCATAGTGAGGTTGGGCTACCATAACTAAAACCACTTCTCAAAAGATGCCAACTGATGAGAATTTTTGCAATCTGAGTTTCTACAAGAATGGTCATAAGTTTAGAGACATGCTAATGAGGTTTATTATAGAAATCACTTGTGCCTTTGAGGCAACTTTTGCTGAAACTAGACTCCTTTGCAGTCCCAATAGTTTCCAAGTAACAATTAATGCAATTTCGATGACGATACAATTTCTTCTTTTTGACTCTTTTTACTGTGAAATATAACATTTTCTATAAAAATTTTAAAAAAAAATGTAACACTTGGATTTCTCTCCCGGCTTCACCGTTCACATGTCCCACCGAGCCAGCTTCTTTCTCTTCGGTTATCCAAGGACAAGAGAGGTACTAGCATTGAGGCAAGGTTTGCTGGGAATTTTTATCTTCTACGATTCCCTGCTGCCCGGTACAATTCCCTACATTCTCTAATAAGAGGGGGTGGATCCCACTCGGACAGAGTGTTCGGTCAGGAGAGGGAATGATCATTTTGCCATGTTTGTTAGAGATTGTAGGAAATTATACCGGTCTGGGAACCGGGCGATAAAGGTATTAGAAGCAATAATTACTTGTCTTCAGGTTGAGTCGGATAAAAATACCTTGATATCCTACATCGCTAGTTTGTTTGTTTTTTTGGGGGTAAGATCCTACATTACTAGTGAGCTTCAACAAGCTACACTTGAAGTTTATAGCATCGTCCAAGGACATCAAATACTTAGCTACCTTTTTGAGTTAAATGATCATAATAAGCTGAAGCCAAAGAAAAATATAACCCAAACAGGTCTGTGTAGAGTAAGCCACACGAAAGAAAAGATTTCTGGGAAGAAAGAACGGGGATTCTCCAATGTCGACCACCAGAACGGGGATCGACCACCATCTTTGAAGCCTACAGAAAGAGAGTAAGAAATCTGAAGATCTATGGGTTTCACATGTTCGGAGATCCAGGATGCCCAATTGATCTATCAGGTTCGGTTAGGGACAACATTAGAGTGTTCATTGAAGAATGTGGGGAGTTCCAACAACACCACGTCAAGGGGATGCGGACTTGGTGTTCAAAGCTGGTTAATGAGAACAATGGCGTCGCTCTTCCTCTACAGTTGAAGAGAGCGTGAAATACTCCCGTCGCCCTTTCTGCGATCACTGCCGATATGCTGGTGAGTTTAGGTTCAGCTTAATATTATTCGATTGTGGTTTTGGCTGAATTGGGAATTAGGGTTTGATTTTCAAAGATAGGGTTTGATTTTCTCTGATTCTGTGATTACTGTCGATGTGCTGGTGGGAGTGACTTCAGCTTATTGTTGTTAGATTGTGGTTTTCATTCGATTAGGTTTTAGAATTGGGAATCAGGGTTTGATTTTCTCTGATTCTGAAAGTGAGTTCTTGATGTCTTTCAGGATGGAGCGAAACGCCAGTACCACTTGATAATTCCGATCGACGACGAGTGGACTAGGCCGCTGGGACACGTGTTTTCGACCTTCAAAATCACGTCTTACATGGTTTAATTCATTGTAATGGGTGTGGTCACCTTCTCTGCATCAACGGACTCGAAGGGGGTTCAAAGTCTCTGTACGGGAGAGAGATCATGGATCTCTGGGACCGCATTTGCACGCAATTCCGAACTTGGTAAAATAGAATGTCTGAATTTTTTCAATTTTGAAAGTTTATATTTTAAAATACTGAGTATTCTGTTCTTGTTTTCTTGCCGTTGGAAAATTATGGTGGTAGATTTGTCGACAAAGAGATCCATGGATCTCCGATTTCTTCACGGCGTCGAATATGGGCACTCCTGGTTCGGGCGTTGGGTTTACAAGTTCCACCGTGGGTGCTTCGCATTAACAGAAGAGCAATACGACAAAGGAATTGAAATACTCAGATGCTTGAATCTCGACGAAATCCTCTGACACTTTATCGATACCGTGAAAGAGGAACAACTCAAAATCTTAATTCGAAAGTTTAGAGACGCAAGCGAAACCAAATTAATCACCCTGGAAGATCTCTTGCGCTTTATGCTGACCTGCCGAGCTCTAGTTCAGAGGAAAGTCACAAAATCAACCTCTAAACATCTCCACCAAATTTGGAGAAATCAGTAAAGGTCAGAAAGCTCTCTCCTTTCGTTGCAAGCACAGAGAGTAGCAGATGGGCTCCAAGATGGTTGGAATACGTCGTTGGAGTCATCTTCGAAGCATTGAAAGAGCAAAAAGCAACCAACAAACTTGGGATGTCATGGCAGGTGCTTCGTGACGCAGCACGGTATCATATTGGCAACACGGGTCTTATTGATTTCGTCTTAAAATCCCTGAGTAACTATATTATCGGCCATCATGTGGTGCATCGTGCTGTAAATCCGTACACCAAAATGCTGGAATTCACAATTGCGAAGGTCGTTGATGAAGTTGCAGAGGCGCCTCTGCAACTTCATCAACCACATGATCTATGGGAGCTATGCTACTTGCTTCCTCTGCAACTTCATCAACGACCTCCGCAATTGTGAATTCCAGCATTTTGGTGCACGGATTTACAGCACAAGGCACCACATGATGGCCGATAATATAGTTACTCAGGGATTACAAGACTAAATCAATAAGACCCGTGTTGCCAATATGATACCGTGTTGCATCACGAAGCTCCTACGGTGACATTCCAAGTTTGTTGGTCGCTTTCTTCTCTTTCAATGCATCAAAGATGACTCCAGCGGCATATTTTCACCGTCTTGGAGCCCATCTGCTGCTCTCTGTGTTTGCAACAAAAGGAGAGAGCTTTCTGACCTTCACTGATTTATCCAAATTTGGTGGAGACTTACGTTTAGAGGTTGATTTTATGACTTTCCTCTGAACTGGAGCTCGGCAAGTCAGCATAAAGCGCAGGAGATCTCTCAGGGTGATTAATTTGGTTTCGCTTGCATCTCTGAACTTCCGAATTATGATTTTGAGTTGTTCCTCTTTGGCGGTATCGATAAAGTGGCAGAGGATTTCGTCAAGATTCAAACATCTGAGTATTTCGGTCTTCTTGATCTCTTCCCGACCCAAGAGATCTCCTCGGGAATCATATCAGCCTTAGAGTGTTCGAGCTCCACTGACAGGGAAAACAAGTTCAAGGCAGCTCAATTTTGCAGCATTCTCTGGTTTATTTGGAACGGCTATTGGGACCTGATCTACAGAAGTGCTCCATTCAACTCTAATGTCATTATTTTGAGAGCCATCTCTAGCGCCAATGACCAAATACATAATTGCCATGTGCCTCCCAAGCCCCCGATAAGACTCATTAAATGGATTGCCCCCCCTATTGGCTTTGTGAAATTCAACGTGGATGGAGCCAGTCACGGCAATCCGGGTAGCGTTGACATTGGAGGGGTTTGTAGAGATCACAACTCAGTCTTCTTATGCAGCTTTGCTCAGAGAATTGGGTGGAATTATGCTCTAGTTGCAAAAGTGTTAGCTACTCATCGATAATTGCTGCCAGCATGGGCTTTAAAAACTTGATCATTGAAAGTGATAATTTGCTAGTTGTTAATCTGCTCAAGGACGCCAGGAAAGCACCCCCTTGGAGGATCACTTCCATCATTGAAGATTGTCGCATCTACTCTGAGGTGTTCGATTGCATCTTTTACCTTCATTCTCTTATAGAAGTTAACTCAATTAGCGTCTTTTGGAACCAATGCTCAACAGGATTTTTCTTGGTTTTTCACCCCTCCGGATTGTATCTCTTTGCTCTTGTACTTTGATTGTTCTGGAACAAGCGTTAATAAACTTTCTTTATTAAAAAAAAAAAAGTATTTCAATTCCTTTGTCGTATTGCTCTTCTATTACTCCGAAGCACCCACGGTGGAACTTGTAAACCCAGCGCCCAAACCAGGAGTGCCCATATGCGACGCCGTGAAGAAAACGGTGAAGTAGTTAATATGGCATTAATTAATCTATGAAGTTGAAGGAGATTTATTTTTTAATTTTTGGTAAAAGTCGATAGAGATTTATGTTTTTTTTCAGTTAAATATAGATAGAGATTTATTAGTGTCTAGCAAAAGGTATACGGAACGTCCTCGTGAAGTAACGAAGACTCAATTGTAAAAATTAAATAATTATTAATTAGTCAAATCGTTAATAACGGTTTAGTTGAAAAATGTCAATAATCAAACTGAATAGAGTGAGAGTTTGATCGATGTTGGTCTCTGCTTTGAAGATTCATGGAAATTAGAATTAAAATTAGAATTAATCCAAGAACGTGCTCTGTTGGCTTATGATGATGCACTAACATGGGAATGAGAAGGTTTCTTGTGTTCTAGGGAGGGTATGACATAAAATTTGATAATAACTTAATTTGGATCTAAAATTTGACATGTGATGTTCTATATAAATCATCTCTTAAGTATCCAACAGTAAGATTTACCGTTTAAACCTTTATGTGGTGGAACTTTGACATTCTTACTAGGAAACCAGTCACTTGGTTTGCGTACACTAGAGAAGGGAAAAAGGATAGGCACACTACCCGCTACATGCAGTAAACTAATAGGTGCCACCATTGGGGGCATGGAACGGGTATATAACGGGAATTCCTCGATCGCGCCGGTATCAAACCGGATCTGGCTCTCCTCCGTGGGCTTTACCATGATCAATCGATAGTTGTTCGGGAATTCCTCGATGGTGGCGCCGGTATCAGACCCTATGTGGATAACAGTACTGTAAAGTGTTATTGTTGGTTGTAGTGGGGTTTGGAAGGTGAAACATTTTTGGGTTGGAGGGTTGCATAGGAACAGTCCCTTGTGTTCCTCATTCGTGTTCTTCAATACAAGAAGGCCATTGTAGGATTCCTATTTCTTGGCTATGTTGGATAGGAAGTGAAAGGAGATATTGGGGACACCATAGTCATCAAAACTCGTCTTCTCCTTGTTCTTTTTCTCATTGTTCTTGGGTAACATATGTAACTCAATCTTGCCTCAGCCCAAGTCTTGTTGGATTAAGAATCCAGGGTCATCCATGAATAACGCTTGTTCCGAGTGTTTCCTTATGAAGAATTTTTCTGAGGCTCTGTTTGTTTCAGCATAAAATTTTACTTGAAAATTTTCACTTCAAAAAAATTGACATGTAAAATTTTACATGTTGAAAACTGTTACAATGTTTGTTTTTTTATGGAAAAAAGCATTGAAAAATTTTTCAACATATAAAATTTTACATTTACAAAGTAAAATTTACCAAAGAAAATTTTTCAGGTAAAATTTTACGCCGAAACACTTGTATTTGAAAAATTGCAAAATATTTTATAATAACATAATGATAAGTCATTTTCAAATTATTTTAATTTTTTTTTTTATATTCACTTGAAGAACTTTTAGGATTAAAACAATGGGCAACCCAAATAAGGTTATAAGTAGGGCTGTAAATGGATAACTGAAAATCTGAATTCAATCCGCATCGGCATTTATATCCGTTTAGGGATATCCGTATTCGTTTAGAGATATCCGTAAAAAAATCCGAATACTTCTATAAAAATCCTTCCAGAAAAAAATCCGAATACTTAATAATAAAAAATTAAGTAAATAATGATCTTGAGGGTATTTGAAGATTCAACAGGTTCTAGAATATGAGGAAAAGAGAATCATGATCTAGGAGATATGGATTGAGAGTGACTTGTATCCGCTAGGGGGTGGAAGGTCCGGGTTACACAAGGTAGAGATGTAAACGGATGATCGAAAATTCAAATTCGATTCGCATTTGAATCCGTTTAGAGGTATCCGTATTCGGCCAGGGAATATCCGAGTCGAGTCTGATCCGTTTACAGGTCTAGTTACAAGTTATAGATACAATGGAGTTGTCATTTAGGCCAAATTTGGTATGATTTCTATTTCAATTTTGGATTGATTTCATGAAATAATAGGGAACGCTCCCCCTAATAATATATATGGATCACATTTGGAAAACCAGGTTTTTCTCAACTCTACTCACTCTTTACAAATCTTGGTAACTTAGGCAAGTCAAAACTGGTGGTCAGGGCAAGTCAAATTTTTTTTTATTTAAGATCATCTTTCTTCTCATTCCCTGAGTGATGGGGATTGAGGCTATGGTTAATACATAGGTGGGGAAAAAAAGAGGAGAGGAGGGGAGCGCTAATATCAAAGACAACAAATGAAAATTCTAGGGTTTTGTTTAGAAGTAGATCAAACTTAGTCTATGAACAATATATGACCTAATTTAAAACAAAAAAAAAAAAAAAAAAAAAAGACCTCAGACTGAGTGAATTTCACAAGACTCAAGTAAAAACAACGAGTCAATGAAAACTCAAACTAACTCAGACATGGTTTGGTCATTTCTTAAACCTAGGTGTGTCTTCATGAATCCTTATTAGATTTCTTTTTTTTATTTTTTATTTATTCAATTCGGTTGATTTGCTTAAGTCAAAACCTGATTTTTTGACTATGATATGAAGTGAATGGAATCTCATTCACCATGGAGTGGGAGAGGACATGAAATAGTATCAGAAGGGCATTTTAGGAACATATTAAAATTTTAGAGGAATTTGTAAACCCTAGGATGGTGGATGAACAGTCATCCTCTATGGGTGGAGGAAAACTTAGTCCAGTTATGAATGTCATTTTAGTTTGAAAATTGTTTGCCAAATTTAAACAACCCAACTATTGATGTGTGAAAGAAGGAATTTCGGATCAAGCGTGAACCACTTCCACTCCCGCTTCGTTAAAAATAAGAAGCGAAGACTGACTTTGACCCGTCTAAAAATAAACTTCGCAATCCGCTTCGTTAAAAACATGAATTTTGTTAAATGTTAACCCTTTCTCACGATCAGATTTTATTGCCTCAGGCCCACAGATTGTTACCTGATAAAGTATTAGAAGAGCTAAGGAGCCCACCAAAAGCACAACCCGAGAACCCGAGCCCTTGCTGCGGTGCTTGAAATAATACCTTTTTGTTTTGGATGGGTGGATTGAATATTTGCTCCGGTTGGGCTCGACTGTGTAGATAAAACTTGAGGTTGATTGCTGAGGAAAATGTGGAAGAGAATAGAAATTTTCAGTAAATGCTAAGATGGACCATGATACATCCAATATTCACCGGGCCAATCAACGACCGCCACGTGTCACAGACGACCCGCTCCATAGCTAAGGGGAATGAACCGGGGTCCCAGCACCACTCGGGGGCGCGGCGACCACTCGGGCGCGGCCACGCATCAGGGCGCGGCCACACATCCGGGGCGCGGCCTCACCCAGGCGCGGCCTCACCTCGCGACCTCAGGCGCGGCCTCCTCACCAAGGCGCGGCCTCACCCAGGCGCGGCCTCCTCACCAGGGCGTGGCCTCACCCAGGCGCGGCCTCCTCACCTAGGCGCGGCCTCACCCAGGCACGGCCTCCTCACCAGGGCGCGGCCTCACCCAGGCGCGGCCTCCTCACCCAAGCGCGGCCACACACACCCAGGGGCGCGGCTTCACCTAGGCGCGGCCACACATCCAGCGCAGCCTCACCAGGCGCGGCCTGCACCCAGGCACAGCATCATGGACACCTGAGGTGGGGGCCACCCATCTACGACCAGATCGTATCGCTAAGACTCATGTCACTACCAGGACTCTAGACCGCCACTTAGAGGTCACGTCGTCCAGACGGATTCAAGCACCAAGGACGCTATCACCACACGCAGGTATCTATCCACCAAGTATCCTGATGCCACCAGGACACTCCCTCCCGCGGGGAGATGATCAATCAGGATAGAGCCCCGTTACCCAGGGCCTCTATCCACTCAACGGCACAATCGCCATCAAACTGGGACTCTCCACACCGCCATACGCTACTATAAAAGGCAAGGTACACAACCCCATCAAGGGACATCTAAACTCATACTGAATAATCACTATTCATCTATTTGCGCCAGGAGATCTAACTTTGGCATCGGAGAGCCCTAGGCCGGGACCACACCGGTTCTCTCTGTTGACCCCTTTGGTCCACTTGCAGGTGACGGCACTCGCAGGACCGCTCAACGATTTCTTGACGCAACAGACCATGTCCAAGGTCCATGGACAAGAGCATAAACCACCATAAATTAAAAAAAAAACACTGATTTGGAATCTTCAGCAATCTATATAATTGCTAAAGAATGAGATTCCATATCGACGATCATAAATGCCCTTCTACCAAATATAAAAATAAATCAATGAGGGATGACGATATTTTCATAGCTAGTATCCTTCTTCCTAATAATAAAGCGAATTTTGTGGTTTCTTTCTCCTTCTTGGTTTTGTGTTTCTATGTTCAAATTTTATAAAATTTTACATGTTTTTCACTTTCAATAATATAGAACAAACACAGTTTTTTTTTTTTTTTGATAAAATAGAACAAACATAGTTAATTTATATAATAGATCATGCATATAGATACTTCTTCTTGCAATGAATACCAGATCCACATGCAACCTATATATATGCCTAATGCTGGGGAGGATCGGTTCTTATAAATGGGATGGATGGGACTGGGTGGGATGGCCTCAGTCTATCAGCAACAGCCAAGTCAGAGAGACTCAGAGTCATCATGATAACTTCGCAGGAGGCAAGAGCCCAAAAGCCAAGCAGGTGACCCGAAATATCATTATGATCCTAACTTTGGCTATATAATTAGCAGAATTGATAAGATGTTTGTTAATTAATAATCCCTCTCTCCTATTAGTATCAGAACTGGCCTAGATCACGCAGCCCGTATGGGCTTGAAGATCAAGGAAATATGGTGCTCTAACCAAATCATCGTCGATATTCTTCCATCCCCTACTAGCTCTCCATGGCCTTGGTACTCTATTAATTAAGGACTTAATGTATATAAGTGACAGGTCCCCAAATTTCACATTTACTACGTTTAAAGATAATTTCTGTTTAGCTGTAGCACTAAACCTTGCGTCCTATGCGCAAACCAAACACTATGTATTCTACTCAGGTTTATAAGTATCTTTTCCTACTGTTTTCATCAAAAAAAAAAATCCCTTCTTTTATCAGTAATCAATCAGCATCTTCTCTCTCTCTCCTCAATGAACCCCTCTTTTCATTTCATTGGTCCACGTAATAAGAGTGGCCCCATTGAAAAGGTGCCAACAACACTCCGTTACATAATCTATCTATTTCTTAATGGGTCCCACTAATTACATGGACCAAGGTGGATGTGGTCACATGAACAAAGGATCTGGAGAGCCCCATAAATTCGCCCATCCCCTTAAACGTTTGTTGTGAAGGGGATCTCTATCCACTCAGAGAGAGAGAGGGAGCGCTTTGAAAGATGTCCAAGGAAGTGAGTGCATAAAGGAGGAGGAGACCATGGGAAGTACTACGCAGACCCACCTCCAGCCCTTCTTATCGACATGGGGGAGGGGGAGCTCAAGCTCTCCTTCCTGCGATGGTATTGGTCTTCTGGGTGTGGCTAGCTAGAATCTCTGGTCACATAGACGTGAACGTACCGACTCTCACGGTACATTCACCGTCAGTTCCGGCTCAACCAAGTGTTTTTTTGTTTTCCCTTAAATCTTGTTTTCCTCTTGCCTTCTTTTTCTTGAATCTTGATTTCTGAATCAAGTTTGCTTCTTGTTTTCCCCTTAATCTTGTTTTCATCTTTCCTTTGAATCAAATCTTATTTTCCTTATTTTTCTTAGAATCTTGATTTCTGAATCCAATTTTCTTCTTGTTTTCCTTCTTTTTCTTGAATCTTGATTTCTGAATCTAAGTTTTCTTCTTGTTTTCCTTCTTTCTCTTGAATCTTGATTTCTGAATCTAAGTTTTCTTCTTTCCTGAAAATCTTGTTTCCTATAAATAAGGATGGGAAATGAAACAACTAATAGAATGCTGAAGAAGAGAAAGATATGGACAAGCCCCCTGTTCTGACTTATAGAAGAAGAGGGAGAGATGGATGAGAGACTGTTCTGTCTACACCAACTGCAAACCCTCTTCCTCCACCTACTGCAACCCCTCTTCCACTTACTGCAACCCATGGACGAGACACTATTCCTCCTGCATCTACTGCAACCCCTCTTCCTCCACCTACTGTAACCCCTCTTCCTCCACTTACTGCAACCCCTCTTCCACTTGCTGCAACCCATGAACGAAAGACTGTTCTGGCCTACACCTACTGCAACCCCTCTTCCTCCACTTACTACAAACCCTCTTCCACTTACTGCAACCCATGGACGAGAGACCGTTCCGCCTACACCTACTGTACCCTTCTTCCTCCACCTACTGTAAACCCTCTTCCTCCACTTACTGCAACCCCTCTTCCTCCACCTACTGTAACCCCGCTTTCTCCACTTACTGCAACCCCTCTTCCTTCACCTACTGTAACCCCTCTTCCTCCACTTACTGCAACCCCTCTTCCACTTACTGCAACCCATGGACGAGAGACTATTCCGCCTACACCTACTGCAACCCCTCTTCCTCCACCTATTGTTACCCCTCTTCGTTCACTTACTGCAACCCCTCTTCCACTTACTGTAACCCATGGACGAGAGATTGTTCCGCCTACACCTACTGCATCCCCTCTTCCTCCACTTACTATAACCCTTCTTCCTCCACTTACTGCAACCCCTCTTCCACTTACTACAATCCATGGACGAGAGATTATTCCGCCTATAGGATCAAACGTTTGCCAATCCCCCAAAAGACGCCTTGTGAAGAAATGTGCAGCTTTATTTTCTTATTGTTCACCAGCCAGTGCGCATCGCGCTACCTGAGCCGGGATCTGGGTGGACGTTGGATTCCCCAACAATCTCCCCCAACTCAAGCTCAGGGACCACTCACAAATATAATCTGCTCCGCAGCATGTCGCACGCGGGGAGACTTGAACCCGCAACCACCTGCTCTGATACCAATTGTAGGATCAAGCGCTTGCTAATCCCCCAAAAGACACCTTGTGATGGAAGTTGTAAATTTATTTCCTTATTGCACACCAGCCAATGCGCATCACTTCGCCCGAGCTGGGATCTGGGCGGGCGTTGGATTCCCGAACATCGCCTACACCTACTGTAACCCCTCTTCCACTTACTGCAATCCCTCTTCCTCCACCTACATTCCAATTAACAAAGCATGCATTTGACCGTCTGATTTCTAAAATGGCAGGGAATGAGGAGCAGTCTTCCAAGAAAATTAGGTCTTCCTCATTGTATGTTTTTTTTTTGTTTCTCCCCCCTCAAATCTCATCTCTGCTTTAATATGTTTCTTTTTCACCTTCTGAAACCCCTCTTCCTACACCTACTGTAACCCCTCTTCCACTTACTACAACCCATGGACGAGAGACTGTTCCGCCTACACCTACTGCAACCCCTCTTCCTCCACCTACTGTAACCCCTCTTCCTCACTTACTGCATCCCCTCTTCTACTTACTACAACCCATGGATGAGAGACTGTTCCGCCTACACCTACCGCAACTCCTCTTCCTCCACCTACTGTAACCCCTCTTCCTCCACTTACTACAACCCCTCTTCCACTTGCTACAACCCATGGATGAGAGACTATTCCGCCTAAACCTACTGCAACCCCTCTTCCTCCACCTATTATAACCCCTCTTCCTCCACTAATTGCAACCCCTCTTCCACTTACTGCAACCCATGGATGAGAGACTGTTTCGCCTATAGAATCAAACACTTACCAATCCCCCAAAAGACGCCTTGTGAGGAAATGTGCGACTTTATTTTCTTATTGCACACCAGCCAGTGCGTATCGCTCTGCCCGAGCCGAGATTTGGGCGGGCGTTGGATTCCCTAATAATCCCCCCCAACGCACGCTCAGGGACCACTCGTCAATACAGTTTGCTCCACAGTATGTCGCACGCAGGGAGACTCGAACCCGCGACCACCTGCTCTGATCCTAATTGTAGGATCAAGCCCTTGCCAATCCCACAAAAGATGCCTTGTGAGGGAAGGTGCAACTTTATTTTCTTATTGCACACCAGTTAGTGTGCCCTTATTGCACACCAATCAGTGTGCATCGCTCCGTCCGAGTCGGGATCTGAAGGGGCATTGGATTCCCCAATAATCCCCCAACGTATGCTTAGGGACCACTCGCAAATATAGTCTACTCCACAGTATGTCGCACGCGGGGAGACTTGAACCCGCGACCACCTGCTCTAATACCAATTGTAGGATCAAGCACTTGCCAATCCCCCAAAAGACGCCTTGTGAGGGAAGGTCTAACTTTATTTCCTTATTACGCACCAACCAGTGCACATCGCTCCGTCCGAGCCAAGATCTGGGCAGACGTTGGATTCCCCAACATCGCCTACACCTAGTGTAACCCCTCTTCCACTTACTGCAGCCCCTCTTCCTCCACCTACATTCCAATTGACAAAGCATGCATTTGACCATCTGATTTCTAAAATGGCAGGGAATGAGGAGAAGTCTTCCAAGAAAATTAGGTCTTCCTCATTGTGTGTGTGTGTGTGTATATGTGTTTTTTTTGTTTCTCCCCCTCAAATCTCATCTCTGCTTTAATATGTTTCTTCTTCACCTTCTGATATATATATAGATATATATTTTAAAGCTTCTCCGAGGCAATCCAAAAACTTCAACAAAAGAAAACATATTGGGATGGTTTGGATGCTATTCATGAAACAATTGAGACGTATATGAAGTCTCAAGAAGAGAGTTAGATTCCCAGGTATCTTGAGTTTAATTGTTTTTATTTGTTAAATTTTTTCTTACCTCTTTTTTTTTTTTTTTTTTTTTTTTTTTTTTTTTACAGTAATTGGGTTGAATTAAAACATAGCATTCATGAGGAACTTGATAAATTTAAGGATCATATGGTTGCCTACTTTGAAACCTTGAAGAGTTTTCGGATGGAGGGGGAGAACAACGATGCAATGGAAGGCTTGGGAGTTGTAGATGTTGTTACCAATCAGCAGATAGAGCCACAAGTTGTGATGGAAGAGATGGAGGGGAAGAACAACGATGCAATGGAAGGCCTGGGAGCTGTAGATGTTGTTGCCAATCAACAGGTGGAGCCACATGTTGAGGTGGAAGAGATGGAGGGGGAGGAGAACGATGCAATGGAAGGCCTCAGAGTTGTAGATGTTGTTGTCAATCGGCAGGTGGAGCCACAAGTTGAGGTGGAAGAGATGGAGGGGGAGGAGAACGATGCAATATTGGAAGCAGTCCAGATATTATCTTTGTGCGTGTGCCAATCCCCCAAAAGATGTCTTGTGTGGGAAGGTGCAACTTTATTTTTTTATTGCACACCAGCCAGTGCGCATTGCTCCGCCCGAGCCAGGATCTAGGTGGGTGTTGGATTCCCCAACACTGCCTACACCTACTTCAACCCCTCTTCCTCCGCCTACATTTCAATTGACAAAGCATACATTTGACCGTCTGATTTTTGAAATGGCAGGGAATGAGTAGTCTTCCAAGAAAATTAGGTCTTCCTCATTGTGTATGTGTGTGTGTGTGTGTGTGTTTTTTTTTTGTTTCTCCCCTCTCAAATCTCATCTCTGCTTTAATATATTTCTTCTTCACCTTCTGATATATATATATATATATATATATATATATATATATATATATATATATGTATATATATTTAAAGCTTCTCCAAAGCAATCCATAAACTTCAACAAGAGAAAACATATTGGGATGGTTTGGATGGTATTCATGAAACAGTTGAGACGTATATGAAATCTCAAGAAGAGAGTGAGATTCCCAAGTATCTTGAGTTTAATTGTTTTTATTTGTTAAATTTTTCCTTACCTCTCTGTTAACTTTTTTTTTTTTTTTTTATAGTAGTTGGGTTGAATTGAAACATAGCATTGATGAGAAACTTGATAAATTTAAGGATCATATGATTGCCTACTTTGAAACCTTGAAGAGTTTTGGATGGAGGTAAGAACAACGATGCAAGGAAGGCCGGGGTTAGTGTTTGTCAATCGCGGGAGTCACAGTTATGGTGGAAGAGATGGAGGGAAGAACAACGATGCAATGGAAGGCCCGGGAGATGTAGATGTTGTTGCCAATCAACAGGTGCAGCCACATGTTGAGGTAGAAGAGATGGAGGGGGAGGAGAACGATGTAATGGAAGGCCTGGGAGCTGTAGTTGTTGTAGCCAATCAGTAGGTGGATCCACAAGTTGAGGTGGAAGAGGAGATTCCTGTTGTTGCCACCCCCCAACACACGCTCAGAGACCACTCACAAATACAGTCTGCTCCGCAGTATGTCGCACGCGGGGAGACTCGAACCCGTGACCACCTACTCTGATACCAATTGTAGAATCAACGTTTGTCAATCCCCCAAAAGACGTCTTGTGAGAAAATGTGTAAATTTATTTCCTTATTGGACACCAACCAGTGCGCATCGCTCCGCCCGAGCCGGGATCTGGGCGGACGTTGGATTCCTCAATAATCCCCCAACGCCCATTCAGGGACCACTCATAAATACAGTCTGCTCTACAGTATATCGCACGTGGGGAGACTCGAACCCACGACCACCTGCTCTGATATCAATTGTGGGATCAAGCGCTTGCCAATCCCCCAAAAGACGTCTTATGAGAGAAGGTACAACTTTATTTCCTTATTGCACATCAGCCAGTGCACATCGCTCCACCAGAGCCGGGATCTGGGCAGGCATTGAATTCCCCAACATTGCCTACACCTACTGCAACCCCTCTTCCATTTACTGCAGCCCCTTTTCCTCCACCTACATTCCAATTGACAAAGCATGCATTTGACCATATGATTTTTGAAATGGCAGAGAATGAGGAGCAGTCTTCTAAGAAAATTAGGTCTTCCTTATATATTTTAAAGCTTCTCCTAGGCAATCCAGAAACTTCAACAAGAGAAAATATATTGGGATGGTTTGGATGCTATTCATGAAACAATTGAGACGTATATCAAGTCTCAAGAAGAGAGTGAAATTCCTAGGTATCTTGAGTTTAATTGTTTTTATTTGTTAAATTTCTTCTTACCTCTATTTTTTTTTTTTTTTTTTTTTATAATAGTTAGGTTGAATTGAAACATAGCATTAATGAGGAACTTGATAAATTCAAGGATCATATGGTTGCCTACTTTGAAACCTTAAAGAGTTTTCGGATTAAGGGGAAGAACAACGATGTAATGGAAGGCTTGGGAGCTGTAGATGTTGTTGCCAATCAGTAGATAGAGCCACAAGTTGTGGTGGAAGAAATGGAGGGGAAGAACAACGATGCAATGGAAGGCCTGGGAGCTGTAGATGTTGTTGCCAATCAGCAGGTGGAGCCACATGTTGAGGTGGAAGAGATGGAGGGGGAGGGGAAAGATGCAATATTGGAAGCAGCCCAGATATTGTTTGGAGTGTCCAGATCTGCGCAGGATCCACAAGTTGAGGTGGAAAAAGAGATTCCTGTTGTTGCCACCCCCCAACGCACTCAGGGACCACTCGCAAATATAGTCTTCTCCGCAGTATGTCATACGCGGGGAAACTCGAACCCACGGCCACCTGCTCTGATACCAATTGTAAGATCAAGCGCTTGTTAATCCCCCAAAAGATGCCTTGTGAGGGAAGGTACAACTTAATTTTTTTATTGCACACCAGCCAATGCGCATCGCTCGGCCCGAGCCAGGATCTAGGCAGGCGTTGGATTCCCCAACACCGCCTACACCTATTTCAACCCCTCTTCCACTTATTGCAACCCCTCTTCCCCCACCTAAATTCCAATTGATAAAGCATGCATTTGACTGTCTAATTTCTGAAATGGCAGGGAATGAGGAGCAATCTTCCAAAAAATTAGGTCAACCTCATTGTGTGTGTGTGTGTGTGTGTTGTTTCTCCCTCTCAAATCTCATCTGTGTTTAATATGTTTCTTCTTCACCTTCTCAATATATATATATATATATATATATATATATATATATATATATATATATATATATATATATATATATTTAATGCGTCTCTAAGGCAATCCAGAAACTTCAACAAGAGAAAACATATTGGGATGGTTTGGATGCTATTCATGAAACAGTTGAGACGTATATGAAGTCTCAAGAAGAGAGTGAGATTCTCAGGTATCTTGAGTTTAAGTATTTTTATTTGTTAAATTTTTCCTTACCTTCCTGTTAACTCTTTTTTTTTACAGTAATTGGGTTGAATTGAAACATAGCATTGATGAGGAACTTGATAAATTCAAGGATCATATGGTTGCCTACTTTGAAACCTTGAAGAGTTTTGGATGAAGAGGAAGAACAACGATGCAATGGAAGACCTGGGAGCTGTAGATGTTGTTGTCAATCAGCAAGTGGAGCCACAAGTTGTGGTGAAAGAGATAGAGGGGAAGAACAATGATGCAATGGAAGGCCTGGGAGCTGTAGATGTTGTTGCCAATCAGCAGGTGGAGCCACATGTTGAGGTGGAAGAGATGGAGGAGGAGGAGAACGATGCAATGGAAGGCCTGGGAGCTGTAGTTGTTGTTGCCAATCAGCAGGTGGATCCACAAGTTGAGGTGGAAGAAGAGATTCATGTTGTTGCCACCCCCCCCAACGCACGCTCAAGGATCACTCGTAAATACAATCTGCTCCACAGTATGTCGCATGTGGGGAAACTCAAACCCGCGATCACCTACTCTGATACCAATTGTAGGATCAAGGGCTTGCCAATCCCCCAAAAGACGTTTTGTGAGAGAAGGTGCAACTTTAATTCCTTATTCCACACCAGTCAGTGTGCATCGCTCCGCCAGAGTCGGGATCTGGGCTGGCGTTGGATTCCCCAACACTGCCTACACCTACTGCAACCCCTCTTCCTCCACCTACATTTCAATTGACAAAGCATGCATTTGACCGTCTGATTTCTGAAATGGCAGGGAATGAGGAATAGTCTTCCAAGAAAATTAGGTCTTCCTCATTGTGTGTGTGTGTGTGTGTGTGTTTTTTTTTTTTTGTTTCTCCCCCCTCAAATCTCATCTCTGCTTTAATATGTTTCTTCTTCACCTCCAAGTTGCAGGTACTTGAAGCGGCAATGGCTGTTGGCGGAGGATGCTTGAAGGTCGTCAATGGTACTTCTTCTTTCTCTCAATTCCTTTGTTGCAAGGGAGAAAGGCTTATACCTTTTTTAAGGCCAATTAAAGGGTAATATCATCTTTTGAACTACTGTTTTAACACCGTTAGCCACTTAGGGTACGGTTGATAGAATCTTTCAAAAATAGGGAGAGCATTATCATTATTCAAAATTTGGGGGAAGGGTTTGATATTATGGATACTTAAGAGGGGAGGGGGATGATATTTACCCCAAAAAAAATCCCATAAATTTGCTTTGGAAATCAATCCAATATCTCTGATGACATACTCAACAAAGATCAAAAGTTCTTTGTCTTGAGATTCCAACACAACCATGGAGCATGGATGGGCTGAAGAAGGTCAAGGAAGAAGCTATTGGAGATGGAGTAAACAGGATTTCTTCCCTGAACAATCCTTCCAAACCCACGGGGGTATAACTTGGCTTCTTAACTTTTATGGAAAGAGAAAAACTTTAGCTTCTTAGATCTTCACTGATTTCAAACCAGAGCTTTGAACAAGGTTTCAAAACTTGAAATCAGGAATAGGATCTGTATCTATTGGAGCAACTTTTTATCATTCCTTCTTTCCCAAAAGTAGGATATAATAAGATTTTCTTTCTAAGAGGATGAAGGATCCTAACAATCCGTTTTTTTCTTGTAACGGTGACTCTATTGGCAAAAGTGAAACTTCTAATTTTAATTAGTTTTTAAAAAGGAGGATTTTCATGCACTACTGTATAAGGTGGGGGAGGAGTTATGTTGCATCAAATAGGGGGCATTTGGTCATTTCAATGTATGAACGTGCAAGAGTGCCCGGTCGTTCATGAAACTTTTCCCTATTTTTAAATTACGAAAAAAATGAGCCTGTCTAGGAGTGTGGCTCCTATGCCCGCCGCCCTCTTGAAATTATCATCTGGCCCCATGAAAGGCGGATATCCTATCCCTATTGATGCTTCTATGCGCACTCTCATTGGCCCCAAGCTGCTGCAAGGGTCACACTCCTGGATAGAAAAAAACTCTCCCCCTTAAAAAAAATAAATTATTTTCTTTCTTATGTCATTTTTTTATGTTATATATATATATATATATATATATATATATATATATATATATATATTGTATGGGAAAAGAAAATATTTATATTAAGATAGAAAAGATAACTACTGTACAATATTATTGTGTAACTGTAATTGCTCTTGGTGAATATACATATGTTTAGCAAGAGCATAAAGTAAAGAGAAGATTAGAACATCAGGATTGAAAACAAAAAGCTTGGAGTTTAAGGCTATGGTGGTTGCAAGATCAAAATATAGTAATGGTAGCTGACGGACTGATTTGTAGGGATTATTGATCAGCTCCACGATCTTTTCGTTGTTGAACCATACTTCCCTGATGTTGTATCCATGTCTGGTAGCAAACTTCATCCCCTAAGTGAGACCAAACAATTATGTTTCCATAACATTGTTAGTACCTGTAGACGCTGAATTTTATCACCCCCCCCGACGATGATGATAACAGGACACGGACATACATCGGTATCTCTCTCAAGAAGAACTCTTGTCCCTACATCTGAATCAAATCACCCTAGTATCCCTAAAATGACTTATAAGACCATTTTACTAAACGCTGAAGAAGGTACTGCTCACCTTCCCCAACCACGGCGGAGGAAAAAGTGCTACTGCGCTCCCCTGGCACCGTGGACTTTTCCACGCCACCGTGGGGGCCCACCACGACATCTATGTACTTTTTTCACGGCGCCATGAAGGGGTGTGACATCAGCCTGCTGACGTCACTTTTCCACGGCGCTGTGGAGGGCTTATCCGACCAAGGGTGAGGGTCCCCCTCCCTCATTTCTCAAGCTTTTCTCGGGTAAGGAGACCCTCCAGGGCTTGTTTTGCCCCCCTTTTCACCCTCTTTTCCCCCGTCTTTTCCTCATGAGTATGTGAGTGAGTGGAGTTCTTCGACGTGGGTAGATCCTTCGGTTACCCATCCAAACATAAAGCGATTCGGTTCTTAGGTATTGTTATCCCGTCAGTGTACGGATAATGAAAAACCCCATTCACAACCGTTATTTTGTCTGTATACAGATAACGAGAATCTCTTATATAGCCGTTACTCTGCCCGAAGTCTGAGTGACAAAACTCATCTCGTATAGCCTCATTCTGTCCGGCAAGAGAGAGACAAGTCGATTGTCCGTCTCCACCTGAGCCGTGGAACATCACATATTTCGCCATCGGTGCGCTTTCATTTATTTCTTGCATTTCTAGACAGGTATCTGTCTCTTTCCCACTCATTAGTTTTGGCATAATGTAGACAATTAAAGCAACTCGTTTAGTGTATATAGTAAATGATTTTTTCTTTCTTTGTCAAGATTAGTGCATCATAACTTAACCTTACATGTTAGTATATGATATATTATCAAGGGAGAATATTCAAAAACCAGCATCTAGTAGAAGGACCGGTTTATCCGGGCGAGGTGGGCGCCTAACACCTTCCCACCCTCGTAACCTGACTACTTACCCTAAATCTTTGACCATATCATATGGAATCACGTAGCCCTTTCCGCTAACCCCGGATGGGGCTACACCCATTGGGTCATAGGCCCTAATCCTAGGTGGCGACTCTATTTCTTTATAAAGCATGATCCTAATCCCCATGATGATATATCGGAACGATACGCCGTTATTCATCGAAAACAATCTTTGTCGCCAAGAGGCTGAGGAACCCTCGTCCTGAGGACCACGGTACTTACAGTACCCAAAAAACCTGCAGAAAGAAATTTAAGTTCTCCTTGTAGTAGAACTGTAAAGGCCCAACCAGATCTATTTAGTTCTGAGGCAGCAGCCCCTACGCATAGCAAAATTGGGAAATTAAAGACTAGAAGATTATCCAAAGAAGATAATCTATTGAACCCATTCATGTAGCATGTTGAAGACTCAAAAGGATCACAACAAGGCGGGTAAACCGAAAGCTCACAGAGCCATTTGTTAGCCATAGCCATGATCCATAACGTATCTGGCTTATCCTTCTGAAATAGAACTTTGTTGGTGAATCCAAAGGAAATAACAAAAGATGATGAAAACAGAGAAAAACCACTTTGTCATGACTTTTATCTTTTAAATTGTTTAGAGTATAGGACTCACAAAAGTGTAATAAAGACGTAAATTGTTATATTGGAATCGTTATCGCCTACGGTTCTCTGATCGGTGCGGTTCCCTAGTGCCTCTCACAAGAGGGGGTGGGACCCACTCGGGACACCTGACCGAACACTCTGCCCAGGTGGGGTCCACCCTTCTCTTGTGAGAGGCACTAGGGAACTGCATCGATCAGGAACCGCACAGGAAAAAAATTAGATTGTAGTGGTTGTCCTCCAGCCTTATTTGACTTTTGAGTCTAAAATTTTACCGATGAGGGCAAGAGCGATATTAGTGGTCAAGGTCTCCACTGTTCAATTTACTTCTCTATCAAATGGGTATTATCGGTAATGCAGCTAGTGAAACGTAAAATGGACCCGTAGCCGAGGAGTGAACCACCAGCGAGGCTCCGACAAAGACTGAATAAAATGCTGATTCCACGCGATGTAGCGACACGCGCAACTCCAACACCGCGCGTGTACCAATACCACACCACACCTATATATAAGGTAATCGCTTGTTTTGACTGTAGTCTTTTACTGCTGATCGGGGCGATTGCTCTTTAAGAATTCTTATGTTCTCCCTGCAATTTAATTTGGTATGCTTTCAATATTATGTGATGAATCGTATAATTCGATTTTCGACTTTAGGGCTTCTGTTATTTGATCAAGAAAGATTTAAGTTGTTCTTTCGGTTCTTGTGGGGTTCTATGTTCGTTTACTTTATTTCTGCTTTGGGATGCAGGAGGGAAATCTTGTTTGATTTTTGATGATGGTGATTCAGTCTAACTGGCTTGTTTTTAGTTATTCTTAGGGTTCTGTTGAAGTGGAAGTAGTAAAACTTAGGTTGCGTGTGTTACTGTGATGCTGTTCTAGCTTGACAGAATTTGGTTTCGTTAGATTAGGGTTTCCTTTTTGTGAAAGAAAATCAAGCGGTACTTAAGTTGGTTCCACACTTCATGTTACAAGTGTTTTGAATATCTGTTGGCTTAAGTTTTCGCTTGATACTCTGAAGATCAAAGGTGGGGATCTCTTATGTAGTGCTTTAACATACTAATTTTCCTGCTGATGGGGGCTGGGTTCACTGTTCCCGTTGTCTCTGCTGTTAGTTTCGTCTCGAAGAGGGGGGTTTTACAACGTAGAATTTAGGTCCACGGTCTGTAGTATGGACTGTTAAGAGACCACCTGATTACTGATCTGTTGTCATTCAATTCGTTTGTTTCAAGTTGTATAACAAGATCTAACTATGTGGGCTTAGGTTCAATTTTTCTATAGTATAAGCTGATAATTTCTTCTGAAAAAGTGCAATTTACAGAATAAGGACAGGGGCTTGTAGTTTGCATTCCATCATGTACTACTAAATTACCAGTTTAGAATTGGTTTAGATTTTGTACATAATCATGACAGGTTATTTTTCCCAAGTATAGAGTACATAATGGTGTGGTAGATGCTCTTGCTGATTTCACAGCCTCCCACCCCCCCCCCCCCAAAAAAAAAGAGCTTATTAATCTTCGATGATGTATTGCCTAGTCAGTAAATTTTATTTTTTTTTTTGGGGGGGGGGGGGGTAGAAATACCTTGTGGTGCTGGTCTCAATGCCATCCGAGAATCCAGATTTGATTGTTGCATTATAAGAAAATAAAGGAATTATGAAGAAGTCTTTTATTTTTTTTGTTGAAATTTTACTATTTGTGTTTTTGTTCATTTAATTCACCTTCAGTATTTTGGTGCAAGACTCCAATTCATTGCTTGGTGATATGGGAAGGGGACCTTTATCCCCTGAGGTTCGCTGACCGGTACGGTTGCGGTTCCTCTCATAGGGGGGGGGGGAAGGGCTGAAATGACCATTCCACCCCCTGACCGAACACACTGCCCGGGTGGGGTCCACACCCTTTTATTAGAGGCACTAGGGAACCGTACCGGGCAGGAGAACTGCAGGTGATAAAAATTGTATGGGAAGGATACACATTGACTTGTATTTTATACTTTTTTATATAAGATGTTCAAATTCATCACTTAGTCTCTAGAGATATCCTATACGGAGATAACAAATCATATTCCAAACAATGCTGGAAAATTTAGAAAATTAGCATTTCATTTGCCATGCATGATTTTATGAATGAATCTCTGTTATAGGTGCTTTCCCCGTATGAATGGTATTTTTTTTCTTGTTATTCTAATTGTGTGATGCTCTTTCTGAATAATTTGAGTTTGGGGCAACTCTTAATTTGAGGGATTTTTAAATATGAAAGATTTACATAGAGTGTAATTATTCAACATCGAAGATAGTATTTTGGCTGTGTCCTAAGTAATTTCTGTTTGCAATATATATTCTTATCGTGTAATTTTGCTGCGCTTCTGCATATATTTGATTGAAAAAGTACTTATAGAATTCTGTACATATGATATTCTCTTCATGGTGATAACATGATGGTTCTACCAGTGCTACTGAAGGTGAAACTTGCGTGGAGACATGGGGAAAAGGAAGTCAAGGGCAAAGCCACCTCCAAAGAAGAGGATGGACAAGCTTGATACTGTCTTCAGCTGTCCTTTCTGTAATCATGGAAGTAGTGTTGAGTGCCGCATGTAAGTGACATTAAATTCAATTCCCTCCTTTTTTTCTGCATATAAAGCATGCAATAGACCTGAGGTCCACTGACTTTTGGGGGGCTTTACTGTACGTATAGATGCCATACCGACCATTCATCTCCTAGGTTTTGGGCCACCTTATTTGTGGGATGACCTTAAACAGACTAATTGGATGGTTCAACTATCTAATGTTTATGTGTAGACAGCCTGACAGCCTAAAATTTAACAATTGGGGGGGAGGGGGGGGGGGGGGACATGCCATTTTCATTGAGTTCATGTTCAATATATCAGCTAGACAGCTCTTATCTCATTTGATGTTAGTGATTTCTAGAACTCAGTCATTTTGTCATGCCAGTGATTCCATATTCAACAACTCTCATTCACATGTTATTTCTGTTAACATCCCTAGATCTTTTTTATTTATTTATTTTTTGGGAGGAGCCGGGGATTGTGGCGATTGGTTAAACGGCCCTTTAATGATCCTCAAGAGGTTAAGTTGCTTGGAAATGGTCTCTGGAAAGTATTTTAGGCAAGAGGCAGTGAACTGAACCCATTGACCTCTGTACTAGTCCTGGACTCCTGGTAAGAGTGAGTTGGTCATGTGTAGAAACTGTAATGTATGCAGAGTCTGTTCCATTGGGAGTGATGAGACTTTCTGCTACAACCTACAGTCTACTTCCCCAACCCTTTTCTGTTTTCTGTCATATGTGCTTGGATCTGTGTTCTCATTGTAAGCTTAATCTGTTTTGGTTTTGTGACTAAAAGATTTTACTGATTGCAGTGATATGAAAAATTCGATTGGGGAAGCCGTTTGCTCAATTTGTCAAGAGAGTTTCAGCACGACAATCACTGGTATGTGTTCAGCAGTTGCTTTATAGGGCAAGTTATTCTTAATATACTATTTGGTAGGGAAATTTGGATGAACATTCTGGTCAGGATTTAGGTTTGCAATAGAATAGGCCTGGTGTCTATGGAAGGCCCAATGATAACTTTTTTGGAATCTTGAGCTGTGGGAATTGATGATATAGGCTCTATTACACAGTAAGGATAACTGGTAAACCCCTATGCAAACATCATCTGATTAGAGCACAGGTTTCAAGGCGCCAGGGGGACCCAAGTGCCTTGTCGACAAGGCACCGTAGTGTTTTTTCCCCTTTATACCAATTTTAGTATAAACACATCATAAACATCATAAGTAAATTAACAGCCAACTAAAGAAACCAGCAGGTATATATAAATTAACATACATTGTAAGACTAACCGATTGTTCACAACAAATTAGTAGTAAAAACTAGCAGTTAAATATTAATTGTACAAAGACAATATTTCAGTAATTCAGTTCAATGATACTTGATATGTCACATATCATCAGAATTGGTTCTAGCTGAGAATTAGCGATAAACTATAGCAGCATAACCAGATACAACGGTATAGCAAGGTTTAAGATTCAATGATTCCATGTATCACAAGCATTATAATCTTGTACAGTGTAATAAAAAGGTTAGGAAAAGAATCTGTATTATATAACCAAAAAAAAAATTACAAAACAGCAGAAGTCGCCCACCCGGCCACCCAGACAACTAAGGCGGGTCGCCTACCTACATCCAGTAAGATCCACCTTGACACCCTTGACACTTGGACACCTAGGCGACCGCTTGACAACTATGGATTAGAGTCAGTTACCTCTATGGTGAGCATCTATGATTCTGGTGCCACATACTCTATTTTGTCTTTTTTTCCAATAAAAAATATTGTAAACTAGTGACTTTCTTTCAGGTTCAATGACATTGGCTATTACTGTTATCTGGTTCATCTAGGCGTACAATTTATTTTAGATTATCACGTGGAACAGGAATGCGGATCCAGCTCCTCTCCACTGAGTGGAGAGCCCAATGAGGCATCCAACGGCTCAGCTGTGCCACACACATCCCGACGGCTGACTGAGTGCGCAACTGGATGTGTGCGGCGTAGCCCAGCCATCGGATGCCTCATTGGGCTCTCCACTCAGTGGAGAGGAGCCCGATCCCAGGAATGCAGCTTTTCTTTCCTTCGGACAGTTGTACCTCTGCTATAGCATGGAATATATTTAAATTGTTGTGGAGAAAAATTATATCATCATTTTGTTATGTGTTTACTTGAGTCCATGCTTGTAGAAATTGAATGGTCACTGGATCATTTGGGTCTCCAATGACTGCCATTCAGACCATCATTACCATCAGCCCTTGAAAACACTGATTTAGTGTAGCTACACCATATTTACACCATATTTGGGAGGCAGTCAGTGTGTTTCCTTAGCTAGGGATGCTGATTGGTGCTTGGTGATGGCAAAGGATGATGAACTTTTTTTTTTTTCAGTTTTCCATCGTCTATTTCTCATCCTATATTTTTCTTGAACCACTCTCTAAGCTAACTGATTCTTTGCTTTTGTTTCGGCAGCTTTGTCTGAGCCCATTGACGTGTGAGTTAAATTCATCTTTAAATTCTGCATGTAGTTTCTGCAACCAATTGTTTGCGTTTTGAGCAATATTTATCTGACAATGTGTGGGATTATGCTCTGCAGATACAGTGAGTGGATTGATGAATGTGAGCGGGTCAACAACGTTGAAGATGATGCTGCATAGGAGACCACAGAAATGTTCCACCCTGTGACTTCAATGCTGAAAGGGAAGTTGCAGAGGTAGTTTATAGTAGAACTTTTCTCAAACATCTTTGCTCTATCTGACTAGAAAGGTGTGGATTGTGAAGTGAGTGATAACTATGATAGCATAAATCATAAGCTATACCACATATGTACTTTGGTAGTATAGGCGGTAGGATATACTGCTTGTTAAAAAAGGGATAGTGAAGACGGTGCCCATGTGTAATTTGTAAATCCATCTTTCCTATGTGGAGAAACCCTACACAGTGGGGCTCTCTAAGGATAGCCCGAACGGATCATTTACAATTGTATTGAACCCAAGTATATGTTGCCTGCGTAATAGCTTCTTTTTTCTTCCTTTTAAAGTTTTATTTCATGTGATTATGTTGTGATCTGCATTTAAAGGCTAGTGTGGAATAGACCTACCTTCTACTGCATAGGCCGTGGATCCCAAAGTCAGAACCAATGCCATTGGCACATCACAGTTTCGATTAGCATCGCTGTTAGTGTGGTCAAGATCAATATTGTTCTCCCAAACCTTTTCTCTCTGGTGCCTCTTTTCCACTGCATGCTACAAATACTGCAAGGTGTCTTCAGCCTTTGGTGTCAACAAATTCTTTGCAAATCCATAACTCAAAAGCATAATAGAAATGTGATTTAATAAGAGCAGCTTAGCCTACACTACCAGTAATCGGTTTAGAGCAACCATCACAAGCTATGATTAGATTATCCCCAGAAGACAGCTTGATATCCAGGAACAGTCATATAATGAAAAACAAAAGAAATACTATAGATTGAGGAATCGACAGAGCAAGGAGAAGGTAGGCAGTCCATTTATGAATCATACGATTAATCAACTAATGGAGGAGCAATACTTTGGAAAACACACTTGTTAAAGAATAGCCAAATAAAATACATGGTAATAGCAGAAATAATAGATAACAAGCGAGACTTATCTAACTGAGACAAATAAGGAGGAAACACCAAGGAATCAACAAAAGATGAAACCTGGAGGCATCCCCAATGGCCCAGCAACTCAGAATCTCAGATATGTTTTAATGAAGTACAAGAAAAAAAAGAAAGCCATAACGACTCATTTTCCACTTTACAAAGAGGGCAAATGGGATTAAAATAGAATAATTGATAAGTTTTTTTATCTTTTGTAATTACCCTAATCAAAACCTTCCAAAAGAAGAGTTTATAACGAGGGTGAATTTTAAGTTTCCAAATAGTGTTCCAAATCTTCCCAACAACCTTGATGAAACCTAGTACCTAACATTTTTTTTATTATTAAACAAGTGATTAATCTATTACCACTCCAAGAGAAGGTGTCACGAGACCCACGACCCTAACCCATAAGATAGGTAAGAGGTCCACCCTTACAGTGCCGGTCAGGAGATCGCCCTTCGCATCAATGTGAGGGCGCCGACTCTCCAAAGAAGGGGCAAAACCATTCATCATCCAGAGAGGATGTATCAACAATAGGGGTCTTAACAGACGCTTTAGCAATATGTGAAGGAAACATATGGTTCACCAATCCATAATGTAATTGGCCTCTAGAAATCAGATCCCTAATATAGAGAAAATCATTAGAAGTACAAAAAATTGTGGAAAATCACAAAATTCCCTAAGAGATTCTCTCAAGGTCTACATTTTGTCAACGTTTGTCCTGATGGAATAGTCCTTGTAATCATGATTATGTAACCTATTTAAAACTTTTACCATATTGGGTAAAATTATACTTCGGAAGATTTCTTGTAATCATGATTGTGCAACCTAATCAGTATGATCTTTACGACACACTACTGTTGTAACTTAACTTATTAAGGCCAACAAATTGTCAAACAACAGAAGTTAAATGATCTTTTCCATTTCATCTAGAAAATGAATGTGCCAAGTTTACAAGGAAAAGAACAAACACAACCAAAAACACATGTAGATAGATCATTGCGGGACAATAATAAGTTGAGAGAGTAAATTTTATGCATGTACCAGTAGGTTGAATAAGTTGTCAAACATCATACACCATGTCCGCAATATCTTGCAAAATAATTAAAAGAAGAAGCAATTGAGAGCGAAATGCAACATGTGCAACAGATAAGAGAAGTAAAGCAGAACCCTTCCCACCTAATGAAGGAAATGAATATGCTATAAAGGAGGGGTGGGGTGGAAGCAAAAATATACAAGAATCAATTTGGAACAGTAATGAGCTAAGAAAGCAATTTAGTAGTAATAGTAGCTGAATAAGCTGTCAATTCAGAAGTTTAACATGTTTATAACCAACAGCACAGAAAGCTTCTGCTAAGACTTTCAGAAGCTTTGCCAAAGCTGCATATTGGACATATAGATGCATAACCCATACGATGCAAAGGATACAACTACAGCTACACTTGCACCTTTATCCTTTACAATTCTTGAGGCCTCCTATCATCAGCAGTCGATTTCAGCCCATGTAGTTAGCGAACTGCACCACCTAAATACAACCAGTTCTACTATAAGTTAATCATCCCCAGTAATCAGAGGATGCTACAGCATCCAGGAAACTCTACAATAGCCCTCCCAGATGATAATGAAATATGCACAATATCTCCATGTATCAAAATTGTGGCTGGCTGAATGTTATTGAGACCAGAAACTGAAGACTTATGACCTACAGAGAAATAGTAACGATTCCAACATCTACAGCGAAAAGCGTGATATATTAAAATCTTGATTTCACAATGCTGTTAGCTTCCACATGCAGTTTAAGTCTCCTCATCATGTACCATAGTAGTCTGTGAAATTCTCAACAAGATAACCATATGGAGCATTCACACCATAACCAAAAGCTTCATTTGTAGGAGCAATCTGACTTGGAGCGGAATTGACATTCCCAACACCACCCTTCAAACTTACTTTTACCCTGCCCTTCACAGAACGTTTGTTATCCGCAGGGAACTCAGCAGTCAGCCTTCCCATCTGCTTCTGCAGATCGGCAAGTGAATCAGTTGTAACTTTTCCTTTGGGGCTTTTCTTTCCATCAACAAGCTTGAGTTCCAACCTATACAGTGCACAAGCATCACAGTTATTGATCTCGTATTCATATAGGTGCCACTCGATATGGTTCAACGGCTGTGGATCCATGTAGTAAGACCTCTTAAGCCCCCCGTATTCCTTCATCACCTGCTTTCTTGACTCGTGCCAACCACGTCCACTGTAATCTGGCAGTGACCTCTGCTTTCTGTTACCACTCTCAAATGCTCTTCGAGGTTTATCAAAAAAGAGCCACTCCCTAATTGTTTCACCCTCAAGCACAGAGAGATCAAAGAGTTCTGCATCATGAGAGAGTGATTAGATAGACCAAGCTGACATCCTCAGTAATTCAACATAACATGAATCAGAGATGCAAGGCTGTGATGAGTATACTTATATGCACAAGAATACAAGGACACAAGATAAGCTTACCAGGAGCATTCCATGGAGACTTTGTAGTTGCAGCCCCCTCACACTCTGGAATACCCACATTCTTTCCTAGCGTCTTTGCACCAAGAGCGGCAAAAAGGGGACCATCCTTCAGACCAATGCCCCGTGGTCGCACGACTGGAGTCATACCTGGTGGGCCTTCATTCAATGCTAGGGTTGCATGAATGCTACTGCAGTAGTCTTGACCCCATTCTGACCCCTGAGCAGGCCTAGAACAATCCCAGAGTGCACATTTTGGTCCTAAGAAGGCAGAAGGTGGAGGGCAGATACTTGGAAGAATACCAGTAATATGAGAAATTCCATCCTCTCCACACTGACCAGTACCATTAAAGCCGATGAAAATATTATGGTCAAAATCTTGATGCAAATCAAATTGATGATAGTCCAGGTGAGATATCAATTCCAAGTTATTAATTGATGCATTATGCACCTCCGAGGGATCACTTTTGCATTGATCAACCCCTTGAAACCCATTTTCTTCTGGTACCTGATTTGTGAAATAATCCTGAAAGCAAAATTACACAGCTCATGGTACACATCCATCTTTAACAGCAAATAGAACAGCAGAAAATTACAAAGCATCCAAAATAACAACCAAAAAAATGCAGTGCATGCAGCTCCATGGCTAGGAATGGGGGGTTTAGTCCCACATCGATCAGGTGGTGTGCGGTTGTTGGTCTTATAACCCCAGGAAGGGCCTCTCCACCCCGAAGCTCGGATTTATGGATTGAAAATCGTCAAATGGTAGAGTAGGTTGTCCATGAACTAGCCATGTGGGGAGCCCATGGCCCAAAGGTGAGGAAATTTGATGCAATAAGTACAACTCTATGTCCAGAAACTGGGGAGCTTTAGTCCAACATCGGTTGGGTAGTGTGCGACTGTTAGGCTTATGACCCTGGGAAATGCTTCTCCACCCTAAAGCTTGGGCTTTTGGGTTGGATATTGTCAACAAACTAAAAATGAAGACATGCATATCTTGGTTTAACTAAAAGTCTAAAAGACAATTGAAAACATTGTTTCATTATTCTTGACTATTTTCTTCTCCTTTGGTGGAGAACTAAGAAACTTTGGCTCCATATGCTGCCAAGGTCCTGATAACCAGAAAGAAGGCCAATCCAATGGTCCTAAACACTTGACTAATTTTATCTGTTTGATCCAATTAAATGAATATCAGAGGAGGGCCATTAAGAGTGCACTAAAATGTTACATGACTCCCTCTAGTGGAAACAAGTCCACCCATGTCAGCTGCTTGAACCAGTCGCATATACTACATGGTCACAAAAATAGATTTCCATAATGATTGCAGCAAATTGATAGATAAATTACAGCTCATAATATCCAAATGTGTAAAAGAGATACCATTTCAACAAAAAAAATATTTTACAGCTCAAAATTTTAAGGTGCAATGCCCTTTACAAAATGCTATGATCATGAAGTTAGGAATAACAAGTAGATTACAAGAGATAATTTTGATAATCCACAGCAACATTATCAGAATACACTAGAGCAAAATTGAATGGAGAAAGAGGAGATCTTTTTCCTACAACTTGTTGAGCAACTATGGAGTAAGAAAAATAAAGCATCAGACAATACCATGACATTTAGGACTTCTAGTTACAGATTATAATTCGCAGACCTATTCTTAACTCCCTTGACTTTTTCTTCACGAATCTGTTCAGATCTTATTTATCTTGACTAATCTATCAGTCATCTTTCTCACTTTTGCTCCCCATTCTGGGCACTTGCAAATGGAGAACAGTAAGTCACAACTAACCATATATATGAAATACAAAAGCAATAGCTTCCAACTATACCCTGTAAGGCAGTAAGAAAGCTATAGCCTCCAACTAACCATGCCTTCTAGATCATTTCAGAAAATACGATGGATCTATATAAGAGAATATCTGAAATATATTGATTATCTACTTATGACACTACGCCAAACAGAGTAAGTTTGCTAATACAATAACTGAAATAAGTTTGACTACACTGAGCTAACTACTATAAATAATTACAACCACCAGCACATGCCACTACTAGTATAAGTGTAGAACAATACTAACAATCAAATCCGAACGGAAAGCCCTAGGCTCCTTCCTACTATGCTTTACAGGTAAAGCAGAGATAAAAACTACAGGTTCAATCATAATCCATGAACATGTACTACTCACAATCATAATCATTGTTGTTGTTTATAGCTATTGTTTCACCTAGCGATTAAAAGAGTAACGTAGCTGACATATATTAATTATAAACAGTTAGATTAATTTCGACTATATTCCCTTTCTGTTTAGAAGCCAGCCAAGAAAAATAGTGACTATCTCGTAGAACTATAAGCACCAATGGCACATACTTCTTGCAATTGCACATTTGCACTACAATACAACATAGGACACAGTCAACTTGGAGATTGTAAGACTTAAGCAGATCAATGTGTCACTTAGACCATAGAATCCAGTTCTTTGACTCATGTTCCAGCTCCTATCACTGAAAGCATCAGAAATGCACAATATATATCAAAGCCAATTGAACCTGAAAAAAAGATTGACGGATATTACCTCCTGGAATGCCCTGGAATCTATGGCCTGAAGGCTTTGATCATCGGGCTCAAGCTTAGGGTTGGGAGGTTCTGCCAATGGACTAGTTGCGTCATCTTCCTCATCACAGCGCTGCAACATACGGCAAATATCCGAAGAGAAAGAAGCAGTACTACCGCCCTGCACAATACACATCCCTATGTTTCATAAAGATCATGACAAACGAAAGAGAGAAAGGAACTCAAAAAGAGAAAAATGAAAAAGAAATAAAGTAACAAGTAGAAAACACCGACAAGCAAAGATGATGCAGGAGAAGACGCGTTGAGTTCGGCTTTCCACTCGCGCAGCATCTGATGTACTTGCTCCTCCAGAACAGCAACATCGCCCGTGCGACTCGCTTTTCTAGCGAATTGTAGATCCGTAAACATACCCTGGAGATCATCCACCCGGTTCTTCGCCTTATCCTTGAAGAGTTGGTGAGAAGCAGACTTGCAAAGAATCTTCGAACCCTTCCCCATTGCAACCAAAATCCTCACCGAAGCCCTATGCACAAATCACATACAACACTACCTCAACCTCACTCCAGAAACAACACAAAATTCTCCAAAATAGAACAAGTGCTTAAGAAATGATCGCAGAATCATGAAACTGAAAGACAGCAAAGAATCGAAAACCCAAACTCAAACTATAATAATCACTATTTTCTACATCCGAAAACCCTGGAGTTTTGGGAATCAGAAACAATCGAGAAAACAAAACCAATAAATTGCAGGAGTTAAAAAGAAGAAGAGAAAAAAAGAGTCAGTTTGAAGCCCTAATTCGATGGAATGAAGCTCTCACCTAAAAGCGTTTTAGATTCTCAGTTTCGTTTTCAGAACTGGAAGACTTCGGCAAGGACTTTGGTTTTCAAGTGAGAGCAAAGGACCGAAGCGAAGAGAGGTGGATTTGTGGATTTGCTTTTCTACTCTCCCTCCATGCAAAACCCTTCCCTTAAGAGAGCAAATTGTTCGCGGCAAAAAAGGGGTTGAAGAAGAAGATAAAAAATTTCCCAATTACTACGTTACCCCTATGTTCTGTGCTGTGGTCTTTTGCATGGAAAAGTCGGTGATTTCGAGTACTTTATTAGTTACCATTCACATTGCAGATTGCACCGGTTGAAGCTTGAACCACCCCACCGGGCGGGGCTGGGCCGACCCTATTTAGGAAACGGTGTGTGAATTTTGAACCGAAGCTGAACTGAATCATTTAAACAAACTTGAAATCGAATATTAATCGATCCGGTTTGATTTTGAAACAATAAGCCTTAAAACTGATAAATTGTTATAATAATTACTTGCCGGCTTTACCTCCATCCAAGCAGAATATTTCATTTTCCATTTAAATGTGAAAATTTTGGTGTAAGCAATAAGTAACAAGTGGGCAGGGAATCATTCTCCAGAGAACTGAAGATTCTCTGGAGAATTCAGAGCTTCCTTAGACTTTGTTCGAGCTGTCGTAGGCAAATTCCCTGTGAGAACCGAGAACTCGTTTGACCTGTGGAAGATATGGGCGATTCACCAGATCATTTTATGAACATGAAAGATATTTAGAGATTTTAATCCTCACCAGCGCCCTCATTTGCCAGTGAGGGGCTGGCTGCATGACACGTGGATTATTCTAAATCCAATGGCTGGATCAAAATAAAAATAAAAAAAATCAACCAGCCATTAGATTTGAAATAATCCACGTATCATGAAGCCAGCCCCTCATTGCACTTCACTAGCAGATGAAGGCACTGAAAATGATTAAAATCCAATATTTAGAGTGTTTCGGTAATTAATTACAATTACCCAACAAAACTTCATAAATGACGTAATCAATTTTTTCCTCAATTTGAGTGGGTTTTAGCCTTTTAGGTAATGCTACAAACTGATATGTATTGGTATTGATATTGATATTGGTATTGGTATCAATAATGGTATTAGATTGTATCAATCATATTGGCAGTTCTGCTCTCAAAGATACCAATGTTGTGCCTTATTTTGACAATTATATCCCCTGTCTATACCATGGCCATGTAAGTGTTCACCAATTCAATATCAGCCTAGTATCAATATCTATATGGGTCAATATCGATACGAATCGATTGACACCGCCAATTCGAGAGCAATACCCAAACCCTTCCTCGTTGACAGCGTGGGAGGCATCTCTTTTCCTACACTTTGTTATTCTATCTAAAAAAAACTCATATGATTAGGAAAGAGAGAGAGAGAGAGACAATCCGAAGCACACATAGCGAAGATGTGAGAAAACACTGGAATATATCCTCACAATGTCGGCATGGGGAACCTTGGCAAGCTTATTCAAACTCACGGTTAAAAAACAAAACAATAAAAAAGGCAAAGCTTCAGGAAACCTTGGTTAGCTATCTAGCAAACCACCCCACAATTCGTGTTGCACGGTTGCGCCACCGCTACCTCTTATTATTATTTATTATTTCACAAAACATATTCACTTCTGTGTTTTTTTTTTCTTCCTTAGGAATAAAAAAGAATAAAAATCTATTTATTAGCATCGGTTCATTTTTTTGTTCTTGGATATGAATTGGGACAAAAAAAAAATAGTTAAAAATTAAATAAAATTAAAGAAGCTCCAATTTAGAATTTCTCTATTCCAAAAATAAAACGGAGAAATAAGGGAATGGGGGTGTTCTACCTATCACCATGACTCTCATCTTTGCAAGATTGCACCACCATCGCCACCTCCTCCACCACCACCACCACTTTCAACACCTTTATGGATGTAAATGGATATTCAAAAATCTGAATTTGATTCGCATCTGCATTCGTTTAGGGGTAACTAGATTTGAATTCAAATAATTCGAAAGAAAAAAAAAACTAATAATAAAAAATTAAGTAGCTAATGATCTTGAGGGTTTTTGAAGATTCAATAGATTATAAGAATCAGGAAATGATAATCATGAGACTAAGACGCGAATCATATCTGTCAGGGGGAGGAAGGTCTAAGTTACACAAGTCAATGATGTAAATGGATATTTGACAATTGGAATTCGATTCGCATCTGCATCTGTATCCGTTTAGGAATATCCATATCCGGATAGAGAATATATGGATCCGAACAAATCCAATTCGTATCTGAGCCATTTACATCTCTAAACACCTCCACCAAAATTTTGGATATTCAATGGCATTTTTGAAAATTTATCAAAGTTTCAGAAACAAAAAATATTATGCATAATACGCGTTTCTAGTTCTTTCCTAACCCAAAATGTGTTTTTTATCAAGAAACTTGGCCCAGTAATAGAAATACAAAAAAATTTTTATGAACGGAAACATAGCCTAGAAACAAAAGTATTATCAAATAAGCCCTTATTTGTTGAAACATAAAATTTGTCACTCTTACCAAAAAAGTGAAATTGCAATATTACATCCACTAGAGGAGGGTTTCATACAAAGCCAGTGTACGAAGGAATCTGTACACTACACCAATGAGGGTTAGAAAATGGCATCATTCATATGAGGTCCATATGCGGCCTACATTGTCAGAATAAACGAGAGAGAATGTCAATATAGGCTTCACTGTTTATTATGTAAGAAGGGTATAAAAGAATATGTACAAGAATACTTGCTTCCTTTTTCCCACCTATAATAGTATTTTATTTTCACAATCCAATCTAATTGATTGAAGAACATCTAGTAACCATTCTTTTTATTACCTTTTTTCTCAATAACTTCAATCCAATGAATAAACAGCATTACCACACCCAAGTTGATACAATTGCTAGGATAGGGTTTTGGGGGGGGGGGGGGGGGGGGGGGTGGTTTTCGCTTTAATTTAAAAGTGTAAAAAGAGCCAACTTGTTTTCTTTGGAACCTTACAAGTCACTATAATGTGTGTTTTCCTCATGAAATTAGTTGGGTGACCAACCAGCCCCAACTTAAAAGGAGAAAGAATTAGGGATGTAAATGGATCGAATTCGGGCGGATAGTGACATTATCATATTCGTATCCGATTATATTCGGATGGATTCGGATAATTTTTGAATAGTATTTTTTGAATATAGGTTCTCTTAAATGGATATGAATACGGATCAAATACAATTTTTTGACTATCCGTTGACATATTTACTGTTTTTATGATGAGGGTTAGGGTAGAGACTTGAGAGTTCAATAACTACCATTTCTTCTACTCTTCTTAGTCTTTTATTCTCTTATGTTTTTTACTTTTGATTTTTTAATAGATATGTAATTTCATGTATCACATTGCATAAAACAATATATATAAATCAATAGCAAATCTAGAAAAAGAATCATATTATCTTAACTTATAAATTTATAAAAATAAGATAACAAAATTCAATAAGGTAACTTAAAAGGATAGACAAACACAGAGTTATATTTCAGATATTTTAATACCGTCGGATTGCTAAACGAATCGGATAATAATTGATCGGATAGGGGGATTATCATATTCGTATCCGATTAATTTCGGACGGATTCAAATTTTCCTAAACGGATACGAACGCGGATCGAATATGGATTTACGAATATCCATTTACATCCCTAGAAAGAATATGGAACATAGATTAAAGGTGAGAATGGGTCATTTAGAGACTTTATGGTTTAACTCTTTCTTCTTGGGTTGAGATCTACGTGTGAAAGCATGAAAGAAGCACTGGAAAGTTGGAAAATGGAGAGGGGATATCGAATAGACGAGGAACCAGTGAAGAGGAAGCTTGAGAGCATATGAAATGATACGGAGGGGCTTTTAGCCTTTTAGCCTTTTACTTAGGGGGGCGTGGGAGGAGAGGGTGAAAAGAAGAACATAAGTAGACGGAAAGTATAAAGTGTATCCCCACTATCGCCCACGACATGCAGAGCACAACATCGTTCCAAGATTCCTCTCCAAAATGTACGGTTCACGGCTACCCCATAAAAGGGATATAAAGGATTGATCTCCCCGGCGATCCTCTGATCCTACCATCCTGGCAAAGTCCGAATTCCAAATTCCATAAGGGTGTTAAATAATTTAGGACTAAGTTTTTCTCCATCAGGTTGGAAATTCACCCTTCTCTCTCGTGTGCATCTGAATCGCTACAGTAAATTGATTCTCATTCATCTATGATTGAAGAAAAACTTAAATCGAAGATTTTATTACAAGCACACCAAATTTTCCATATACAAGTGACCTTACAATACACCTCAATGCTGAATATCACCGTCAGTTTTTGTTTTTTTTTTTGGTAAAAAGAATTTATTAACGCTGGAATAAACTACCAGCAAAATCAATATACAAAAGAAGAAAAATATCACCGTCAACTAGAAAATTTATATATGACCCATTCCTTAAAAGATGAATATCATATTGGGGAAGGGTTCCCCACAACCCCAGAATGGGTAATCTTTCATGCTTCACCATCCTGGTATAAGTGTATATAACCCACATGGCGGGGATTTTCCCTTGTCATATATATCTAATAGGGCTTTAATAAACAGGAGTGTTGGATATGCTATGATCATAACTATTCAATTATCCCAATTGTTTGGCCTTAGATTTTTCATGCCCCTATGTAATCAAACATCTCGCCATAAATTAGTACAAAAACGTGTTTGGTATGCATTCTAGGTTGATTTCACATTCCCGAATGATAAAATTGCAAAATTGACCTATAATGCATACCAAACACTGCCTTAGTTTCAATGTGTGTGTGTGTGGATTTTCTTAGTAACACCTCAAGGTGAAATAATGCTTTACCTTTTTCTCTTTTTTTTTCTCTCTTTTATTATGACAATTTTTTACACAATTTTTTCCAATAAGGGTATAGAATCATTTCACATTTGTACTACTAAAAAACTTTTGAAAATAAGATAAGGGGCAATTAAAAAAATATGTCAAGTTCTAAATACACCTATGGAGGTATCATTCAGACACTCCGTTATTTAAATCAAAGGTTAAAAAATGGGAAATCAAAATTGAAAATCGTGATGTTGAACTATATCCTTCCAATTAAAATCTTTTGGTAGATATAGAAACTTATGTAATTTTAATCATTTAATTATCATTATCATTTGTTAACATGTACTTAACATTGTTTGTGCTTTAGGTGTCCCCCCCCCCTCCCAAAAGGAAGAAAAAAAAACATAGATTTTTAATCATTAGGTACCTTAAACATAAATACCTAAACATTAGGTACCTTAAGTGTAATTTACCCCAAAAAAAAAGATTCATACAAAATCATGGGACAAACAATTTTCGTAATTGACAACTATTGACATTGTAGGTATTCTATCAAAAAATCAATAATTAAATAAAGAGCATAAACTCTTCTAAGCTCAACTAACAATATTGCTCTACTTATTTCATGCTACAGAGAAATAATATGCAGTAAAATGGAAGAGCATAAACTCTTCTAAGCTTAGTTACCAAAAAAAAAAATCTCTTCTAAGCTTGAAGCCAACTCCTACAATAATTGGTGGCACCCCTACCAGTAGTTTGCAAGGGTCCCAGGAGGTCATGGGAATTTGACTCTCATGCTACACCAGGGAGGGGGTTGGGGGATTTTTTTTTTTTTTTTTTTTTGGGGGGGGGGGGTGGCGGGCTTATACATAATATACATCCCCTGTATATCGGGAAAAAAATCTTTCAAGCTTCAATTTATTTATTTCATTTACAAATGGGGACAGTGAAACACATCCCTAATTACTCGAGATGAACCATATGCAAAACTTACAAGCTTTCCCTGTAACAGGTGAAACTAAAATAAATTTCATGATCAGATAGCCTACTTAGTGAGGTGTTGCTGACTTTACATATTCAGTGGCCTGAGGATGCTTGAAGTTGAAATGACCATTCAGTCCTCGTCCCCTAGCAAGCTGTTCGAGCTCTTCAAATTTTTGCTTAAGAAGTTCCACTTCTCTAGCCAACTCTTCATCTTTTTGCGTCATTGGCTGAACAGTGAAAGAAATAAATGGTAAACGTCAAGAAGATAAATGGACTGGCCCTTATAAGAGAAGACAATGGCCCTTAAACCCACAAGTGTTCAGGTAAATGAATAATGTATTTAACTTCAAACCTTCACAGTAACAGGTCAAAGGATCTATTTGTTCTACCTACTTTATGCAAAAGAAATGCAAGTAACTCCCAAGAAGAAAGTACCAAGTAGTAAATAATGGAAAGCAATAGGGAAAATGTTAGCTACAAAGACCAAACTCCAAAGTCATCCTCTGCTTCCAAAAGTACATACATCATGTTCAATTCTTACACCATTATGACATTCTCCAAAGAAAATTAAGAAAAGGGAATGAATTACAGCTTTGTTGTAGCTTGATAGAACAAAGCTATAAAGTAATTTTTACCCCATGTCTTCTCCATGCTAAATTAACTATCATTCAAGTGATCTGCGATGCTTCTGCACTATATCAGCAAAACAATAGATTTAAACCTTCCATAGACACAACTTTCTACATCACCAATCAAGAGATGGTAAGCAGATACAATGACTGGGTCTTGGCTTAGGACATCTTCATGAGAGAAACACAGTGCTTCTGGCAAACATGGATGTGGAGATGCCCCAGTTAAACCCACAAGTGTTCAGGTATAATGTCACTTTTGTGTAACGGAAAGTTGTCGGAATTCAAACATAGCCCACAGGGTAACCCCATTCTGGCCCTTGGAAGAGTGCTAGACTCATCCTTCCAAGGTTATCAAAATCCATGGGACATGGTAGGTGGGTGGGTGAGTTGGGTTGGGTTGGGTTGGGGAAAATAGAATAGTACCTGGGACTCTCAGAGAGTCAGAGGACGAGGAGGATAGAGGCCTCTTTTAGATTTCAATGGTAAAACAAGCTATATTTGTGTCTATGTCTAGTTTGAGGCTTTTGTAGAATCTTAGGATTTTAAGAGAACGGCAAGTCTAAATCTTGTCTAGTTTCTAGGGTGGAAGGGTGAGGTGAATATTGCACTTTATAGTCTGAGAGAATGGGAGTTTGAAAAGAAACTTAATGCTATCATAGAAGGATATAGGTTTACAAAATGAGATCTGGGGAAGAAATTAGCAGACTCTCTTGCCAAGGAAGGTGTGTTTAAATTGAATGATTTTGCAGGTTGTATAGCCAGTGTTGTTCCTGTTCGATTTCATGTATTTTCTGATGAAAGCCTTTACCTCTGGAATCCTTTTTGTGTGTCTTGACGCGTCTCTCTTCTTCTAATAATCCATAGGAAAGGAGGATGTAAACAGGACTGTATTTTGCGAGTAGAGGAGGAAGGAGGATTTAAAAAAAAAAAAAGAGGAACAGTGATGCAGATTCATCACCAAATAGGGCTTGTTTCATTGGGAATAAGTCTACGGTTGGATTACATACATGTTGGGCCTTTGATCCCATGGGTTTCTAATGTAATAGGCCACTTTTATGGGCCTAAAATATGGGTATATAGGTTGCATACGGGATTAGCCCAATACTTAGTTTATTTTTATGTTTTTTAATTGAACCGATTCAAATTGGTTGCATCCAATTGGTTCAATTTAAGTGATCATGTGACTTAGTTAAGTGGTCATGTGACAACTTAAGTGGTCATGTGATGTAAGTTGGGCTGAATTAAGACTCTATAAGTCCAGCAATGTTTTGAGTCTATTTCCTTTAGTATTATAGTTTCCTAGTCAGTTTAAGTTACCTAATAGGTTAGGGATAGGGTTAGGCCATTCATTTTTAGTGTCTAAGTCTATTTTTGAGTTTTCTATATAAGTTTGTAAAGGAGGTCAGCATTACATACGAATTTTGATTAATAAAAACTCAGTTTTATGCTTGCTGCCTTTGTTGCTGCCTTTGCTCCATCGTGAGTGTGCCTTGTGAGTAATATCAAGGTTACCTTATGAGTAATATCAAGGTGAAGGGATTGGTGGATCTCTAATCGACTCCTTGCATCTTGTAGATCAGGAGACCCCATTGTTAGTCTTCAAAGCTGTTGCCATTAAAGATTTCTTCAATTCCAGTAAGTTTGAATCTGAACTTTGTTTAAACCTTCTTCTTCTCACTCCTACTCTAATTAGGATTCCTCCATAACTTCAAACCTGTCCATTAGTTTCAAACCAAACTTTCAGCATACATCCCTTACATCATTATTGACACTCGATCCAAGTTTCATCAAACTCCCACCACCCTAAACCCTAGAATCCCCTACTCCTACTTCCATTAGGAATTGTCTCCAATAACCTTATCTTGCTGTCCAACTCATCTAACCTACCTCCATTCACTCAAACATCATAAAACCTATACCATTAGACTTCCCTACACCTGCCTATCATTACCATATAAGACAACCCTAACCTAAACCTAACTTTAACCCTAATTTTGACCTAAAACCTCAATTCTGCCTCCATCGAACCAGCAGTTCTACAGATCCTGGTTGAACTGGCTCCTAGTAGGTCTCCTACCTATCTAGGACTGCATTAAACAGCATGCTGAAGAATAATACTAGATAAATTTAACATCTAAAACAATACAATTTCAATACCATTAGCATTGAATGATACTTCAAGCAGTTAAGGTGATATTTTAAAATAAAATAGATAACATAGATTAAAAAAGGAAGAAATTGAGAAGAAGGTGAGAAAGAGGTTTAGAAAAAAGTAATAGTTTCTCACACAAAGAAAGAAACAGAGACAGAAGAAAGAAGAAAGAATACTTAATATTCAGTTATCTTTGGTGAAATTGTTATGTAAGTGCATGGTTACATGATGCTGTTGGTTATTGTGGGTTTAAGAGGGAATAGTTATGTACTTACGTAAGAATTAAATGTTTCAAAGTGTAGTTCTGTCATACCTAGTCAAGTAGTTAAGAGTAAAGTTAGGGGAAGGAAAGTGGTCAACTATTACTAGCCTAACTTCACTCTAATTACTTGACCACGTATGACATAACTACACATTGAAACATTTGAATTCTTACGTAACTATTCCCTCTTAAATCCACAATAACCAACAGCATCATGTAACCATGCACGTACATGACAATCCATCCCTCTCAAGGGACGGACTTGTCTTCAAGCCCAATATTTGGAAATTGATTTGTAACCGTCCCTAGATCTTCCCACGTGGCCTTCGATGGAGAGATGCCTTGCCAATGTACGGGGACTTGCACCCTCTGTTTGTGAATGCAATTGCCCAGAAAAGCTTGAGGAACTGGATGGAGAGTTTCATCTGCCGAAGTAACAACTGGAAGTTCACTTTGAATTTGATACTTGCACCCAATCACTTTCTTGAGCAAGGATACATAAGATAGGGTGAATGCGAGAGCCTTCCGGTAGAGCTAATCTGTAGGGCCATAGTAGGGTGTGGATAATTCCCTAGGCTTTGATACCAGATGAAACGTGCACGGATATGGGATGAGATAAAATAGGGTGGGAAAGAGATAAAATAGGATAAAAATATAGGTTTGCTTTACGGACGAAGAAAGGGCGTCTTGGCTTATTGAGAGGTAGCCGACCTCTTCTCAAGATAACTTCTAGAGATAATTTAGGACTCCAAGACTCCCTCTATATTCAGTAATCTGCTATATATACATACGAGTTACATAGTAGTTATCTATAACCACTTCCCTACCCCTAACTTCACTCTAACTATTTGACCATGTATGACATAACTACACATTTAAAATATTTAAATTCTTATGTAACTATTCCCTCTTAAACCAACAATAACCAAAAGCATCATGTAACCATTCATGTACAGAACAGAAATCTTCTCAAAATACCAGAAATCTGATCCTCTATCAGCAAATACTTTAAATTTTGAAATTTTTTACATTGGCAATTCTTTTATGTATTTAATTGTTTTCTACACAATTTACGAAGTCGTCAAAGTCTTTTTCTGAAAACATGAGAATGCGAGGACCAGACTTCAGTTCATGCAGGTAAATGTAAAAGAAAAATCATCTATAGGATGTTTGAGATAAAATGATAATGAGGGGAAATAGAAATAATTCAATGAACTAAACCAAATAAGAATGTTGAAATATTACCTCTAATTCCTGCCTGCGTAATTCCTCCTTTCTAACCTCTGATCTAGCACTTCTTTGCACCTCAAAGATGACAACAGCTCCTGCAACCTAAATTAATGACAGCACATTGTAGAACATCATTGTAGTATACAGATTAGACTTCAGGTTGTCTAAGAAACATACAGAAAAGGGAATATTGACCTATGGACAATAAGAAATCATCATCTCCCATGAATTTTGTACTTACGGCGTGCATGCAGGGTTAGGTACCCTGATCCAGCATTCCTAGAATATTTGACAAGCAAACACATTGTATACAACTATACATGCTTTTAGATCATCCATGGATGTTTCTTATTTTTCATATATAACCTAATTGACTGTGACTAGATTGTTAGGATCATCAAACCAGTCAGGCAGTCAACAGTTCCATTGGTATGTGGTACACAATAATAGGGAAGTTGTGGACAGTTTCATCCAACCCTATGCAGTCCTAGGTATTGTTCTACAACAAGTTAAACAGGGTCTTCAAGGAAGAGATGCAGGGACTCCGAAAATCTACAGTATGTTCTGCAAAAATTTCTAGAATTGCATGGTAACTATAGAATATATTATGCATACGAGCTCATGTGCATGCATATTTCTTCACTAGGTACACCAAAAAAAATAAATCCTGCTGATGATCAACCCACACCATCCAAGCCATCCACTACAAATGAACAAAGTAATCCACATTTTGAAATGAAAATGAAATTTTATGCAGAAAAGAAAATGCATTAATGAACTAACATTTAAGAATACACAGAAGTACACTAGCATTTCAACTTATATAATAGTTTCCATTACAGGCGACCTAAAAAGTATACTTGGGCGTGGAGCATACCGAGAACACAAATAGTTCCCCAAGAAGATCAGCAGCATCTTGAACAGCTTTCTCCTCATTCAAAGGGTGGATCTCAACATCAGTTGCATGACCATAGAAGCGTCTTTGCACGTTTGTTTGGAACCGATGATTTACCTGATCACAGTAGATGTCTTAGGGCAAAACTATTAGAACTAGAAAATTTAAACTCCAAATAAAAATGACTAAATTTGAGGATATATCAGCATCAGCGAATATTTGTTGGAGGTATCAGTTATTTAAGTATCAAAATAAGCATAACATATATATGGATAGAGAGAAGAAATAACTGTAACAAGAATGCTACATTTTCCAAAATTTTGTTGTATTGGACAGGAGTTGGACAATTAGGAGCATGACAGATCACAGATGACACTTCTATTTGGTCAAAACATGTGATTATATGTTTCTTGTTTTCAACTGTTACCTAGAGCAACAACTGAAGAAGCCTTATACAACTATTTGAGGTACAAAATGAATCAAGTTCTCACTTCCACTCAATCTAGGGACAATGAGCCATATCACCTTTTGCAGCACACATGTTGAACTAGTACTCAATACCAATTGCAGGAATTATTCATGTCCATCAACTTATTCTAAGTACATTATTTTCATTTTTTTTGTACTAAGAAGCATAAAACTAATTTAGTTTAACTGATCCAAGTAGTCTGGAAAGGATTTGTTTTCAATTTGGTTGATGGGAACTCAACCAATTGTCTGTGTGCCTCCCCTGCAAGAGAGAAATCTTGTAGCTAACCCCAAATAATTAGTATGTAGAATTGAGTAATTTAATTCAGTTTGGTGGATAGGAACCCAACTGATTGTCTGTGTCTCACCAGTACCCCACCCCCCCCAAAAAAAATGCTGTTCAGAAGGTTCCGAAGAACAAGACGGCCAACAACAAATCAGTGCAATAAGCTTAATTTGAGCGTCTAATGGATTATATAGGTCATGGGCTGACTATTTTTGAGTTTTCTATTGTGATACCCCAACTCTCTATAAGCCCAACTATTAGGGATTTAAGGCCTATACGGGAGAGTCCAGATGAGCTGCACATATGTGAAGAGTAACTATTTTTCGCACTCCCACAATCAATTGAGTGCAATTCACATGGAGGGGATATGTTATAAAAACAATGTGATAAAGTGATGATATGATGATGATTGGGAACTGAAGAGTAAGCACAGCATCAGAAATACACATATTAATTAATAAATTCAATTGACTAGTGGATTACTCAGTCTCAAGGTCGACAGTGACAAAACCACCAGTCAATTTAAACAATGTATGGAACAGCCCTTTGAATTGTTGGAGTAAAAACTCAAGAAGCCATCTCTGTCCAACTATGGAGCATGTCAACACGAATCTGTGCATCCGATTATGGTCATTTGCCATGGGATTCACAGCTTGGCCCCATTGACACCTCCCCTTGTTTAATTCAGCTCATGAAAGGCTTATTCTTTGGGCTGACCTTCGCCGCATTGCTCTCCAAGTTGAGCATCTTCCTTGGGCCATGGCTGGTGATTTAAATGTCATTCGTTTTGGCAATGAGAAAATCGGGGGTGACCATCTTTGGGACCCTTCGGTAGATGATTTTAATGAGTGTTTGGAAGACATTGGGCTATATGACCTGAGATGCTCTGGGCTCAGATTTTCCTGGAACAACAGAAGAGCTGGTCTTGCTCGTATCGCTTGTAAGCTGGACCGGGTATTGGTGAATGAATCTTGCCTTAGTACCTTTCCCTCCTCCCATGCTTCTTTTGGCGCTCCAGGCATCTCCGAGACTCCAACCACTGCCCTATCTCTTTCCACATCCATCGCTATGTTTCCTTTGGTCCCAAACCTTTCAAGTTTTTTTTATATGTGGACTTCCCACCCTTCATTTCTTGGGTTAGCGGCGGATGCTTAGCAAAACCGATCCCCCATTACCTCTCCCCCCCTCTCCTCCTTTGCGCTCCGTAACGTTAAAAGAGCCCTCAAAAGGTGGAACTCCTCTACTCTTGGCAATAATTCCTCCCTTGTCTCAGATTGTAAAGCTAAGCTTTCAGATATCCAAACCCACCTCGAATCAGATATCCACAACCCCCTCCTGGCTGAAGATGAAAAATCTATTTCCCTTCACCTTCAATCCATCTTATCCCAAGAAGAAAACTTTCTCCACCAGAAATCCTGAATTAAATGGCTTGAGCTTGGTGATTCAAACACGGCTTATTTCCATCGCTCCTTGAAGGCTAGAACCAATATTAATTCCATTTCAGCCCTTGAATCCCCCTCTCCCCCCCGGCCCCCCCTCACTTCAGTGGAAGATATAAAATCCACTGATGTGGATTTCTTTGAGCATCTTTGTTGTCCTCCTCTCTCTCTCCTTCCCCCTCTCCCATTCCCGATGGTCTAATTTCCAAAACCATCCCCCCTCCCCTTCTCCCCTCCCTCCATGCCATACCCTCTAAATCTGAAATCCTCTCTATTGTCCTCTCTCACAAGGTAAACTGTGCTCCCGGTCCGAATGGTTTTAGTATGGGGTTCTTTACTACTAGTCTGGGTCTTGTACCAAGTATGACCTCGGATAGAGCCTATTGGAGGGCAAGGATCCATGTTGCCGACCCCATATAGCTAAGATTTCCCTGACTTCTTGGCCTGGGCCTCTTTCCTCTTACTTTCATTTCTTTTTTGCACTTTCATCTCTTATGTCTTCATTTCTTCATTTCTCTTACTTTGATTTGCAAGGATCTATGTAGCCGACCCTATTTATTTGGGATAAGGCTTAGTTTGTTGTTGTGTATTCAAGATGAGGTTCTTTGGTGCATACTTTTTGTTGATGTTATTGTTATGGTGGATGAGACAAAAGCAGGGATTAACGCCAAATTGGAGTTATGGAGATCAACCTTGAAATCAAAAGGTTTTAAGATAGGTAGAATGAAGATGGAGTATATGGTGTATAACTTTAGTTACACTAGAACAGATAATGAGTGGTGAAAATTGATTAGTGGGAGATTCCACAAAGTGATTATTTTAGGTATCTGACTCAATCATAAATAAAGAAAGTGATATAGAGGATGATATTTCACAGAGAATTAAAATAGAATGGATGAAGAGGAGAGGTGTGTCCAAAGTGTTGTGTGATCAATGTATTCCTTTAAAACTTAAAAGGAAATTTTTATAGGACAATCATACGACCGGCTATGATGTATGGTGTGAAATGTCGAACAGTTAAGAAGCATCATATAGATATACTCAATGTTACAAAGATGAGGATGTTGAAACGGATGAGTGGCAAAACTAGGAAGGATAAAGTAAGAAATGATCATATTAGAGCTTATTTGGGAGTAGCTTTGATACATGATAAGCTACCAGAAAGTCGTTTGAGGTGGCATGGCCATGTTCAACAGAGGCCTTTGGTTGCTCCAGTACGAAAGAGTGAGTTGATTCAGATTGAAGGAACTAAAAGAGCCAGGGCAGACCTAAAGTGGCCCTAATAGAAGTGGTAGTTGGGATAAGACTGAGTTGTTATTGTTGTTGTTGCCTAAGTTTCAAAAATATACATTTGTTATATGCCTGAGGAAACATTGTTAACTGTAAGGTAAAGCAAATTAAAAGAGAGACATGAACTTAAATAGATGAAAAACAGCCCACATGGTAAAAATAAAGCCACTATGCCTTAGAACAAACTCGTAATCAATCAGTTATTACCACAAATTCACTATAAAGTCCCCAACACAGTTCAAAAGAAACTTATTTGACCTCTTATCAACAAACAATTGGTCCTATCAACCTTTGATCCATGTCATCAAGGTCCATAAATGAAAGGATTAGATTAATTCATTAAACATAAACATAGGCTACGGTCGAGCCTCCAGCAAAATTACTCCATAATTCAATAGCCAAGGCATAAACTCAATCCAAACCCAAACCCAAATAAAAGATCAACCTGAACATCATCTTAATATACCATAAAACGACTGAAATAAATTTTCGACAGTAACCAAAAATAGATTAGAAGTAAAGGAACGATAAATGGATAAAAAGTTAGTGGAGAGGGACCTGGGCAAAGTTGATAATGAACTGGCGGAACCTGGGATGCTTTCCGGCCTCTTTCTTGAGCCTATTAGCGATGGGTTTGCATAATGTCTTCAGGGCGAGGGTTTCGAGCTTCAGGAGAGGAAGGACCATATCTCCTGCTCTACTGGGTCTGTGGTTGTGGCTTTTGAATTAAATGAGCACCACCTGCTCGATCTTTGGACTCTATGAACCAAAAGAATATAGAGTTAAGAGCCAGACAGATGAAAATAAAGTGAACGACCGTTGTGCTTCCAATTTGAAGGGAGGTTTTCGTGAGAAGGACGAAAGTCGTGAGAACCACGCATCGCAGATTCGCAGCTGCTAAGGAGGAGACCATTAGGGCGCTTCTCCGTAAATAGAATTGACCATCGTCAGCCGTCACAAGCTCACAACGCAAGAATAATAAGAAATAGAGAAAAAAATGTATACTTACATGACGACCGAGTGAAGCGTGAGAGCATCTCCTCCTTTTTCGGGGTACTCCCGAATCAATGGTTGCCATGGTAGCGTAGTGGCACATGCTGTTAGACAAGAAAGAGAAAATATTATCTCGGGTTTGATGGGGCTCACTCCCTTGCATTTCGGTCACCGGCGGCTTTAACCTCTGCATGACGGGTCCTGTGAAATGTACTGTAACTTAAAGGATATTAATGCCAATTCCTAATTCACAGGAGTAATGAGAAGAGCCTACTTCATAACCTTATCAGAAATAGTTTCTGATGTTTTTTCAGAAACGAAAAAACACTCAAAAATCGTTTGATAACGAAGTATTTTTTGAAATATAAATCAAAATTTATGCTTCCTGAAAGACTTTTGACAGAACATGTTATCATTTCTGGGCTGAAAAATGCAATAATATGTCTGATAAAAATACCACTCTTCACGTTACACACCCCTCTCCTCACACTTGACGGTTTGGGAGGAAGTTGTGCAACACCTCTTCTTCAACTTGCAACTCAACTTTGTAGTCAATAATTACTGGCAGTACTCTTCATTTAATTGCAATGCACTAGCAGCATACTGTAATCACTTGATAACAAGCTCCATAGCCCAGACAGATATAATTCCGCAGAAGCCATATACAATTGTATGTGATTGATTCTACATGGTCTACCAGCTATTGCAGTGCTACCAAAGAGAATAGGAAGACCTTCAGATACTACTCAACTCAGCTCAAATAATCAACTAACCCTTTTCCCAACTAGGAAGAGCTTCACATAACACAAGCCTTAATATGCGCAGCTTACTCCAACAATCTGGGATTTGATAATTAAAGTAACAAGGGAACTAAAGCATCCATCAAGTTGGTACAAGTAAGGAGAACCATAATTGATTTTACACCTTATACATGATTAGAACCAAAAATCAATCTGGTTATTATTGAAACAGTATTCCCAAAAGAATATCATAGCAAAACTTGATTAGGAACAATGCTCGAAACCACTCTAGTACCTGTGATGAATAAGATAAGAGAAGAATAGAGAAGATTTGACACTGATGGAAAGTCCAAGGTGGCCAAATTGGGAAGACACTTTGAGAAGAATAGAGAAGGTTTGTTTTCTGGAAATGTTTCCAAAACAGGTTTACCAAGTGGGGCAAAAGCGATTTCTCAGCACAAAAACGGAAAAATCTGTTTTGTTGTTTCTCAGCACAGTTTCAGCACAGAAACAGTAGTAAGGTTATCAAGCGGGCACTAAATTTTCATACCCTTAATGGTCACATTCGGTGGGACTACGATTGGGAAAAAAATTTACTGCTACAAGGCTGGCAGCCAAAGAAATGGAATAATTCACTTCCCCTTTGGTTCATAAACACCCTCCTAGGTTTTAGTATTTTCTAAAATACCCTTTAAGATCCCATTTCCTTGGCTGCCAGCCTTGTAGCAGGAACATTCCTTTCATCCCTATGATTTGCGCTCATGATGATGAGAGATTTTCATGGAGTCTCTTGCTTCTCGAAATCATCTATAGTTTGGATTTTCTTTTTTTGTTTTTTTAATCTAAGGCCTCGTTTGGTATGCTTTTCTATTTCAATTTTGCGCGAGGATTTCTATTTCAGAAATTGTTTGGTTTTATTTTTGCACCTTATTTCAATGAAATAGAAATTCCTGTAGTGTTGTTTCAATTTTGAAATTAAAACTGATTTCACTTGAGCTCTTTGGCCAAATTTGGTATGATTTCTAGTTCAATTTTAGATTGATTTCATTACATAGTCAACAAATAGTTTTTTGGTCAAGAAATTGAAGTTGTTTTGGTTGCATCAATAAAAAATATTTAAAGAATAAGAAATCCCGTTGGTAGTTGAATTTCTGAAAATAAATTATCTATATTTCTTTGGGAGAAGGTGGTTTTGGTGAATAGGGAGGTGGTGGTGATGGCAGTGATAGAGCAATGGTGGGGGCATAGTGGGTGTGAGACCATCAAGAGAAGAAGGGTGGTGTTTTATATATGCTAAATCCATTTTGTAGGGTATGCATTGAGATAAGTCTTTGTTTCCTACAATAACAACAACACAAACTCAACCTTATCCCAGCTTAACGGGGTCATCGATCCAACAAAATAAAGTGGGGGAAACTAAGGTCAAAACAAGAAAAAAAGAAGAATGAAGAGATGGGCACAGAGGGATGGGGGGTGTATGAGAAATGAAAAAAGGAAAATCACAAACGTAAGACGAAAAATAAACAGCAAAATGAAAGTAAGAGGAAGGAGGCACAACCCATAGCGAATGAGCATTCTAGAAGCACATGAACATTTAACTTCACAATCACTCCACAACGGATGCACTTGATTCCTGAATTTTTATCCTCTGTTGTTCGCTGCTTGAATACACAGTGCTGTCCTCTCACATGGGGTGCGAAATAATGACTTAACCTCCCTCGGACAGTGTGTTTGGGCAAGGAGGTTAAATCGTCATTTTGCCCCATGTGAGGGGACAACAGGTGCTGTTCGGACAACGGATAACAGGGGATAACGATCTCTCGATTCTCAAAGAAACCTTTCGATGAGTTAAGGCCGCCGCTAGTTGCTAATGTATCACTTATATCTACAAGGACACCAAAAGATTTTTTAAATTTTCTCATAATAAAAAAAAAAACACCAAAAGAATGTAATTTTTGGTAAATGTTTGATAGTATAACATATTATATGCCCTCCCAAGTGTTTGAAACAATAACAGAACACCCTTCATAGTTTCAACATTTATATGGACCTCCTCTGGAGGATTGTGGGACTTACAAATAAGTCCTTTCCCTTAAGTTGAAACCGTTAGGTGTAATTAAACATTAAAAAAAGTCTACCCTTCAATATTTAACATTGAGCATTTTAACGGACATAACCCATAACCCAAATCCATCTCCCCCAAAACCAACGTTCTATTGTCATTTCTTCCATCTGTCTCTTTCTTCTTCAGCGATCTATCATCGTCCGGGATCTACTAGTGAGGGCTGATATTACTTTATTCTCCAACGATATTGAAGAGAATAGCTCCACCCTGCTGCTGCTATAAATCTGCAAACCAGCTCTGCTCTACTCCTCTGTCCTCTCCGGCAATCTACGAGGGAGCAACTTCATCTTCTCTCTAACAATCAATTGTTCACCGGAAATGCTTCTAAGTTCATAGAAATCTCTGTATCTTCTACTCATAAAAACAAAACCAAACCAGGAGAAAAACAAAAACAAATAAAAAGAAATTTTCGATCATAATCTTGAGCCAGGGACTAGCGCATGGTTTTTCAGGTAGTTTTGATCCTAGAATTGGATAATAACCTGGGAGAAAAAAGAGCCAAATCCAGGATAAAATGCTATTGACGAATAAATTAAAATAAACATATATTTGATAAAATAAAAAAAAAATCCCAATACTTGCGTATGCAAATCAGAGGGAAGACTCCAGTTTAACACCACAAACAATGTGGGCAAACATTCAAAGGATTAAACGTTAAAAACACTCACTAAACCCAGAAACCAGATTCCTACGAACTAACCAGCACCAGCAAAAAATATAAAAGCAGAGCCTCAAAATTAGAAACCGGGTAAATGACAACGACTCCTAGATCCATTTTCGAATTTGAAGCAACATCTGACGCTAGCCCGCATAAAACCATCTCCAAAGAACATCAAGAAACAGAAGAAAAAAGACCAAATTGGAAAGAAACCCAAAAACCCAATTGTGTTAAACTCTAGAAACTGAACTCCATATTATCAACCACTCAAACAACGTTTAAACTAAGCAAACTGTCCAACAAAAGAACGCTTTTTTGAAGGTTTGTAAACACCGAAGTGGATTGTCAGGGTTTGTATATAGAACTCAGATGTCTTTGGCTGGGCCTTCTCACTGGTGCTACAGATGCAGTTGGTTTGCAGGAGGAGAAGGAAGATGAAGAAGATTTGGGGATTTTAGGTTTAAGGATGTAAAAAGGGTAAAAATGGGATTTTTTGTTTGGAATAGAAAATATAAATAAGGGAAAAATGGTACTTCATTTTAGTCACTATAAAAAGGGTAAAATTGTCTTTTACTTTTTCAAAACTAAAACTTTACTAACACCGTCAGCCATTAGGGGAAAATACGAGAGGTACTTTATTTCTTCTGTTATTATTTCAAATACCAGAGGGGTACATGTAATTTGCTCAATTTACTTCCAAACCCACAACGCTAATATAGAGGAATTTCCCACGTCACCGGTCACACATAATCAATATGTGCGGGAGAAAACCCCGCCACTTCGCTATCCAAGCTGGCAATCCTTGTGAAACTTTGAAATCAACTTCAGTCGTCGATAGCATGTAACATACCAACGGCTAAGATTCCTTCCTGCATCCCGCCACAATTTTTAACTTCTCTTATAAAATCCCACCTTATCCATTTATTTCTTAAGTCGATTTGGCTTTTCAAAATCATTTCCCTCCTTTCTAAAATTTCAAATCTCCAAACTCTGGTCCCTAATGGCTCGTACGAAGCAGACAGCGAGGAAATCCACCGGAGGTAAGGCTCCGAGGAAGCAATTGGCTACGAAGGCGGCCCGGAAGTCTGCTCCAGCGACCGGAGGCGTGAAGAAGCCTCACCGATTCAGGCCAGGAACGGTCGCTCTGAGGGAAATCAGGAAGTATCAGAAGAGTACCGAGCTTCTGATCCGTAAGCTTCCTTTCCAACGTTTGGTTCGTGAGATCGCTCAGGATTTCAAAACTGACCTTCGTTTCCAGAGCTCCGCAGTTTCAGCACTTCAGGAAGCTGCAGAGGCTTATCTGGTCGGGCTATTTGAAGATACCAACCTCTGCGCTATTCATGCGAAGAGAGTTACGATTATGCCGAAAGACATCCAACTTGCACGTCGGATTCGGGGCGAGCGTGCTTGAAATGTGTCTCTTTGTTCTATTGGCGAATGACTTGATGGGACTGTACAGTGAAGTGTTTTGGGGCCTGGGTTTTGAGATTAGGATTTTATTCGGTCCATATTTTCATTTCATTTAGCGATTGTGACAATGGATATCTCTGGCTAATTTTTAGTCCTTAATGAAATTTTAGGTTTTGAGATAAATATTCCCTCTTTTTTTTTTTGGTCGGGAGGAATTTTTACAGGTGCAGCCGTGCAGGAAGCAAAACGCCTTAAATCTGGGTAACAGACAGAATCTCAAACTACAAAGCGAAGTCTAAATCACATTTCCTTACTCCATAGGCCTAGTCTTGTAAGCTAAATTTTGCTAGTCATTCACATACATAAAAATCACGTCTCATTACTCTTAAGAGCATGAACAGACTTCTTGAAGACCTTCGTAACTAAGGGTTTAAAATGTGGGAATTGGACTGTGACTATTGTGATCCTGATTGGATTGGAATTGGTCTTCAAGAACCTTAGAATTGGTCCATAAATCCAAAAATAGGGAAATTTCTAGGGTTTTGTGTGTGAATTGACTGTGTTGGATTGGTTGAAATCAGGATCAATTACAATTGATTCCGATGTGAATGAGTTGATTCAGTAATCTAATTCACGATTTTTAAAATCATGTTCATTCCCATATTGCAGTAATGCTCATTTATTGACATGCTCTGATCCGTTGGAGCAGTTTTTCTGGAATAAGCTTCAATCTCCTCTCCTGCAATGCCAGAATCAAGCTCTACGAAGATAAAGTTGCACTGGTATATAAGTGGACCACCTAACTATGCCATTAGAGAAGCCTTTAAATTTCTTGCACATTAAAATTGGAAATGATGCGGTTATAATGTTGATATCCAAATGAAGAAGGGTCGGACGATTGGTGTTGTCTATGAGGAAATGTGGGGTAAGGTTAAGTTTATGTGCTTATCAAGAAATAGAGAAGCAGTTTTCTATATGAGAGTGTGGCCTATGTCAGCACTCTCATGTATCTATATCTCTCCTCTTTAAAACAAAGGGGTAGATATGTCTTTTCACATTCGGAGGAGAGAGAGAGACTCATGGGAGTGTTGGTATAGGTCACACTCCCGGATAGAGAACTTTTTCCCCAAGAAATGTTTTGTAAATAACAAATGAATTGGGTTTGAGTTTTATTATAAATAATTGTTATGGTGATGTTCTTTGCCTGGGAGCGCACGGGGGCGTAGGTGTGCCTAAATACATAGGCTGGGATAAGAGCGGTTATTTCATCAACCCCTATGTGTTTGAGTGCATCCTGTGCCCCTATTGTAGAGAATATTTTTGCATAATTGATTGTGATGAATCCAGATGAAGCCTAGATAAATAGCAAAAATTTCAAAGAAGAGATGCTTGTTAGACAAAGAAACATGACTCAATTCAAAAATATAAAGGCAAACAAACACCTAGGATTCCCACAAGGAATTTATTTTGACGGCCTAGGTCCCTTGCACCCACAATATTTTAACAAATTCACAAGATAAAACTAAATGCCACACAGATTCACTCTCTTTTTATTGTAGAAAATGCACACTTCCATCACCAATACCCCCACCTAGCTAACCTAAACTTACTAAGCATGAAATCACAAAGCACTAACCAAGATTCGTTCATTTTTATGGAGGGATTGTGAGGTAGGGTCGGCATCGGGGGGAGGGATTGGAAGTGGAATCTCCAACTCATGCTCTTCTTTCATGCCCCTTTGCACACGCAATATGGTTCAATACTTCCTTCTTTCTCCAAAGGACCACAAGATGAGTCCTATTGTTTGTAGAATTGGCTACTGCATTTGAAAAGATTTTGATCAACTTGGTATAGTTTTATTTGCTGGCACATTTGGCAAACTCGTAATGATCTCATTTTCAACAACAAAAGATGGGTTCCTATGAAAATAACTCAATCTTACCAAAGGGCCCATCAACTGCCTGTTTCACATTCCAATTGGAATCCACCAACTATGCAATTCTACAAGCTAAATTGTGAAGCCTCCTTGAATACAAATCACACTACTTGCGGGCTTGACATGATCTGCATTCGTGATCATCAGTGAAAGCCAAAACTAGCAAAGTCAGAATGTGTTCATACAACTTTAGTCTTGTTTGCGGAAACTATTACTACTTGAACTGGTCTCCTATAAGCCATACCTGAGGGTATCGACTTCCTTCAAATGAATTGGATTGGAAGGATCTAATTTCGTATCTCTCATTCAAATCCATTCTCCTCTTTACAAGGCCCGACCCATGGTGGAAGTTATTCTTCACCTCACATCTTATTTTCATACATTTACATTTCACTATATAAGTAAGGAGATAAACTAAATTGCTAAATCCTTAACCCTCGTAACCCAAAAGGCCTTATCTATTGTGTGTATGATAGTGTGGCCGTTCTCCTGTGCATAGTCAAAAGAGTTATTAGCGAAAATGGATCATCTGCACATACATGCAGGTGAATGTACATCTCAGAATCGATCATATGTTAATTTTGTTTTCATAAATACCGCTTTTTTTCTTGTAAATAACAAAAATAAGACAGATGGTTGCACGTACGTGCAGGAGAACCGAAGTCCCTATCAGCAATGTAGTGTCACGCTTTAATGTAGAGTCGTTGCTTTAACCTAAAATCCATAAAAAAAAAAAAAAACAAGAAAAGGTTTCGCTGTTGGCGATCCGTGTTAAGCCTTTTATATCAGTGACAGCCGTCGATAATATGTAACACAGGAACGGCTACGATAACTCCGTAAATCCCGCCACAATGTTGAGCTTCCCTTATAAAAGCCGACCAAAGTCCTTTACTTGCAACTCGCATCGATCCAAGTTTGGCGTTTTGTAAAACATTTCCCTCCAGTTTTCATTTACAGCAGTTTTGCATTTTCGGCTCCGAGGCTTGGGTTATTCATTCTCTATAATGGCTCGTACGAAGCAGACTGCAAGGAAATCTACCGGAGGAAAGGCCCCGAGGAAGCAATTGGCTACCAAGGCGGCCCGGAAATCTGCACCGGCGACTGGAGGCGTGAAGAAACCCCACCGATTCAGGCCAGGAACGGTGGCTCTGAGGGAGATTAGGAAGTATCAGAAGAGTACTGAACTTCTGATCCGTAAGCTTCCATTCCAGCGTTTGGTTCGTGAGATCGCCCAAGATTTCAAAACTGATCTACGATTCCAGAGCTCAGCTGTTTCAGCACTTCAGGAAGCTGCAGAGGCCTATCTGGTTGGACTCTTTGAAGATACCAACCTCTGTGCAATTCATGGGAAGAGGGTTACAATTATGCCCAAAGATATCCAGCTTGCTCGTCGGATTAGGGGTGAGCGTGCTTAGATGTGTCGCTGCATGTTGTTTTTGTTGGTGGATATGACATACTGATGTTGTATAGTGAAGTGTCTGGGACTAGGGTTTCATTCTGCAGGTCTTTCCTCTCTTTTATCCTTTTCAGGGTAGATGGAGTTCTGTAGTCTGGCTGGTTTTAAGTGCTTAATGGAAATTTTAGATCTTGAGCAAATTGCTGTTTCCTTTTGTATTCTTCGTATCTTTCTTCTATTAAGACGATATCTCATTGGATGTAGAGCGCTGACCAAAGTTAAAATGCGAACCCAAAGCTAAGCGTGAAAAAGAAAATAAAATATAAAACAAGCGGAGAAGAACTACCATCATAACTTAAGAATCTCTCGTCTGGTATGTGGAATAGCAGATAGGAGGATGAGGGGTATGAAACTATGAATGGTTCCTGTACTGTCTCATGCTGTATCCAACTGATGCAAGTTGTAAGTAATTTTGTTGTAATTTGGATATGTCTGTAAGGGCGTGGACAAAAGCACAGGAAATGTCTGTAATTTGGATGAAGGACGTGGGTACATAAGTCTGTTTCAACGGATGAAAAGTACCTGAGCTTTTCTTTGTTTCACGTATTAACCTGTAAAATTTTAAATAGCCATTGTGAATGCAGAGGTCCTGCTAAAGATGGCGAGTTAGATATCCTGTATTTGTCATTTGGATTAAGCTTCATCGATGAGCAGTCTTCTGGGTATTTATTTGATTTCATAGCTTTAATAACTTTCTGTATCCTTTTAATGTATTGTGGATCTTTTTCTTAATCTCTCTATTCTTTTGCAACGATCTCAGTATAATGGGACTGGGAGGCCACCCAAACAGAGATGATGATTTCAAGTTCTCTTTGTTGTATCCCATGTAGGATTTTCATGGCTGTTTTTGGCCATTTGTGATGCATCTTCCCTTTCTTTGCTGGAAGACTTTGCATGAAGTTAATACAAGCCTTTTGTTGTATGATTTTTGTCCAATTGGGGATGGCATCATATCTCTGCTAAATTTGGGTTAAGACGGTACTCAAATCACCAGCTAGTTATTATTTTACATTTCCATTTACCAGGCCAGTTCTACACCATCCATTGTTGAATCTTCCCTTATACTGAATGTCTCTCCATTACTATATTTATTTGGCCCTCTTCTTTATGCCCTCTATCTTTGTTGCAATATTTCTTTTGGTGATCAAATCCATGGAAGAACTTTATGACATTTCCCTTTTGCTTCATGATGTTACCAATGTGTTGTTAACAAATCCTTTGCCGCTTAGTGTACATTCCTGATATGGTTCATCCATTCATTCATTGTTAGTGTTTTCATTTAATCATTGTTAGGATCCCTCGGTACAAATTACATTAATCCTTAGTCCTAGAAGCATGTTTGCTTAATTTGCTTAAATTAAAGTTGAACCTTGTTGTTTGTTTCTAAGAAGTAAAAACCATAGAAATTGTAAAACGAAGATTCTATATAAGGGAAATTTTCTAGTAAAGCCTTCCTAATATTAGCTAAAATCTTTGCTAGGAAACAAGTGCAGCCTTGTGGAGTTTTTCTATGTCCATACATCAGAGAGGAATTCCCATGCAGGAAATATTGGACACTTCTATCATTCCATATTGGCAGCTCAATGGGTTGGCAACATTGTTCTCTACTCGCCTTAGTAAGTTTCAGCCCAAAGAAATATACCAAATGCACAACTGAATGGTCAATCAGTCAATTGGAAAGCTGAAAAAGAAGGGGAAAAGTTCTAAAAAGTGATGGCTGCATGATTTAGTTTCACAATGAGTTTTGATGGTCAATCCACATGGTCCCCTATCTAACCAATGGTAAGAATAGATTGCTGAGGATTTCCTAGTTTAATGGCTGAAAATGCAAAGGGGAATAACACATGGACTTCACAAGTGATATTAGCAACAAAATTCAATATGTGGTTGAGGGTAAACAGCATGGCACATCTAGAGAAAATCTAGATTGCACACAGTTGTGGGAGGAGGAAGGGTGACAATTTTTAGGAAAGAAGGAAGAAACGAGTTAGATAGCCTATAAATATTAAAACAAATAGATTCAAAGACTTGAGAAGACTTGAAACCAGCCGAGTTCGTCACTTGGGGCTTCCGGGTTAGGAACGAAGGGCGATGTTGACTATCCGTTACGACGGTATCTGTATGGTACCGTGGTCACCTCTAATTACAGTGGTTGTGTTGAGATGGAGAAACTGAGGCATTGGCACTAGTTTGTGCTATAGTTTTTAATATGGAATTCCAGTTGACTTAAAAAGAACAATAGTAATTGATTTGGATTTACTTTTGGATATTATTGTCTCCGTTGAGAGAAGATTCATTTTAGGTCGAGTCTTGGGCAGTTTATCCCATGTCCTCATCTTCCCAGAGTCATTCATTTTTATGTCTACAAGTTCTTTCTTCCATTATTCACCAAGGCACTCATCAGAAACATCTCTATCCTCATCCAGGTCAGGCCCAAAAAATTCACTTACATTTTGCCAATAGCAGCCTCTACTTTCTTAAAGCTTCTATTCCAAATTGCCCCAAACCCAGAGTGATTCTGGAACAGTTTGGTTCTATTTCATGCCGACAGATAAATCTGAATAAATCCTCTGTATTCTTCGTTCCAGACATTGCAAATGCTTGTAGAAGACATTTACCTGCAATATTTGGGCATTCCAATTCTGATGGGCATACTACCTCCCAAAAATTTAATCCTTTAATTCAGAATGTTCAGTTGAGATTGCAGAAATGGTCAAGTCCTCTCTAAGTCTCTATCCTACGCAGCCCGACTAGTACTGTTGAAACATGCAATAGCAACTATTACTAGTTATTATATGCTGGCCTTTTGGCTTAAACATGATAAGGAAGCTCAATTCTCTTATGTGGAATTTCTTATGGGCCTCCCCTTCTTCTTTCCCTCTTCTATTTTGGGAGAATGTTGCATCTCCATGATTGTATGGTGGACTTGGGTTACCTGACCTTGAATTATGGAACACGACAGTGTTGGCAAAGGGGGTCTGGCTTCTCTATCAGCACAGCCCAATTGTATAGATTGCATCAGACGGAACATCTACAGTCCCTCCTTGAAACAATTGTTCTGGACAGAGATCATAGACTCCCATACCCCTCTCTCCATGATGGGTGCTTCTTCAAAGAGACGCCGTGCAGCAAAATGAGACTTAGTTGCTTAACTTGATTTGACCTCAATGGTAAGTAACAGAGAATGACTCTATTTCAAATTTTAACCATGAGAATGTGAATATATATTTTTTTTGTCATTTATTCTCTATAAAGTTTGGCTGGTTTAACCGATTTGTTATGTCAGTTGTCTCTTGGAGATAGCTATTTCATTTTCATCTTAAAAGAATTGCCATTGCAAGTTAGGTTCTGATCTCAAGGACTTAATTGATTTTCTTTTGCATAATTGACTTCATTTGAATGAGGCCTGTTTATGAATTTCTCCCCAGATATGATAAGAATAAGATGGGAAATATGAACTTGTGGTAAAATCCTTTGCCGACTCCCTCAAATTTGTCAGTTTGTCTCATCTCATATATACAAGCACAATTTTACACAAGGAAGTTCTGGATATTAGCAGCTTTGGGCGCAGGCTTCCTTTCTTTGCCTAAGTAAAAAATAAAGAGCTAAGGCATAATTAGTCTAGAGATGTTTCACTCCTGTAATGGAGAAGTTGATGAATTGAATAAACTATGGCATATGCAAAGGGACACTCGTTGTTGGTTCAGCAGCTACTGAACTGTTGACCCATGACAACCATATAGGATGTTAAAAGCAGCCTCCAAGATAATCTTTGTTCCAAGTTGGGTTTGATTAGAACTAACTGTGCATCTAAACACCTTTTGAATTGGGTTAGAACAAATCCATGCATCTGAAAACCTTTATCCAAATAATTCAGAGCACATGACATGAAAGCAGTTCCTCTGAAATAGACAGTGTTAGGTATTTCTTCTTCTTTATTTTTTGTTGGATAGGGGTTAGAAAAAATTTGGTTTGAGTTCCTTGCTATTTATATAAAAAATGCTGCATTAGAGGGGTGGGGGAGGGTGTTTCTTGTTTGTCCAGTCATATTCAATGTTAAATGTAAATTATGGCATAAAAAAAAATAATTCCATGGTTTGGCCAATTAATTTATAGTATAAATATTTATCTGCTCAGCATATTCTTTCTTAGAGATCTCAATGAATTTATCCAAATGCAAATTTTCCCTTCAACTTAATTCCTCAATTGTTCAATGATGTCATATGAAAGAAACAGAGTCTTCTTGAGGATTTATTTGTTTATTGAATATCTTGTTTGTTTTGACATTTACATTACCCAATGGTGTGATTTGTTTATGTAACAGATAAACACTTTGTTGAAACCAAAACCAGAGAAAGAGAGAGAGTAGAGGAAGAGAAGAGAAGAGAGGAAACTGATCCAGTGATAGAATCAGTGTGTCTAACTATGCTCGTCTTTGTACATTAGACTTGAGAAGATTGTTGCTGGATGTATTGGTTGTAAGTTCTATTTCTTATTTTTATGTGGTTGTAATGTAGTTGTATGGCTTATATTTATATGCAATATTTTTCTATTTAGTGGACATGCTGTTCTTTTGCATCTGATTACATATGAAGGGAATGAATTGACAGTTTAAATGGTGGGATATAAACAATTTTCTGCTGCAAACAAATGATGCAGTTAATGAGTTGCTTCATCAGGTATCACAGTGTGTTAATTACATACTTTTTCGCCTTTCCTTCCACATGAACTGATGAAACCCATAGTTATTGAAAACAATATATCAAAGGTTCCAATGGAACCACGGTCTGATATGGTTTTACACCGTCACAATAGTAAAATAAACACATGAATCCTTGGAAAACAACATCACCCCAAGTTCCTATACAGCTTCCAAGTCCCCAAAACAGATATGGTTTATGCCTTGAAGCAGTGATCATTTGGAGGATATTACTACTAAACATATCATCAATCATGAGAGCTTTTGCTTAATTTGTGCATGTTTTTGTGTCTGGTGGGCTGCCTGGTATATCTATTATATATGGGTTATGTATGTGCCACAACTATGATGATGAGACCAAAGCACTGCAGTCTTACCACAGAAATCCATTACTCCACTGAAATTTCCAATCATTCTCTTACTTGACAGCAAAATATTTGAATTCGAATTGCTCCATTGCTGCAGTCTAAACCTATATAATTGTAGAGGAAGTAGTTAGATATTTTTTTAAAGTTTGTGTTACGGTCCATTCTTCTGGGAACAGGGATGCTTTAAAAAGTACTATTAGTGGAATAGTAGTCATTTCATTTAGAATTAACCAAAGGACCTGAACCAGTTTCATTGGTGTTAAAGTAACTTTTTCTTATATTGTTGATTTTGCTTCCGGTTGCTGCCATCATATAGGCCTCAAATCATAACAATGATCACTTTCCTGTCTACAGAATCATAATAGTATGTGATCTAGTACTCTAGTCACATCTTGAACTTCTTCTCCATTTTTTTGTTGGTTGCTCTAAGCAATAAGTACAATGTTTTGGTTCTTGTTCCAAGGTGCTTTAGTTATTGTTTTGAGGAGTCTTGATGTTATTTTCAAAAGAAGATTCAAGAGGAGAAGAACTTAGCAAAAGATATTTTGAAAGTGGGTGTCACTTCATCAATCCACTAAGGTAGTTCAAACGACATTGTAGAGATTCTCCACTAGCAAGGACCTAGTTAATCAAGGGCTGGTTTTTTTTTTTTTTTGGTTCGGTGATCTTGAAGTCCGGTCTTGATTGGGCTAGTTTTGTGATAAATGTGGGCTGGGCTTTCCTCAACATTGCTAGTACAAGTGTAACAACAAAATTTTTTTTCCTCTTCAGGCTTGGAGAACCTGTTTCCATTCTTTATTTCAAAAAATAATAATAATAATAATAATAAGGGGAACGTTTTCATACATGGCTGTGTAAACCATGTATGTGAGAGGGTGGGAGTTTCAAGGCATTAATTAATGGGTGGGGGTTTATGACTTTTCAAACTCTTTGTGACAGGGGACACGACCATGCATGCTTACACGATCGTGTATGGAAACTTCCCCTTAATAATAATATAAAATTTTTTGGTAAAAAGATCACTTTGTTGAGTTTAACGTGGAGTACAAATGGAAGGACTAGAACACAAGTTTATAATCCATGGATCAAAAATTGATCAAACTATCGTATATGCTACCAATAGTGCCTTCTTTGTCAGGGAGTCAGCAAAACTGTTTTGCTCCCTTGGAATATGAGAAAAAGTACAAGTTTCATAATGGGATGACAAGTAGATAATATCATCCAAGATAGGCTTGATAATCATTGGTGAAAAACCATTTCCTCGTTGAAGATATGTGACAATATATAATATAATTTAGAAACCATGTTAAGGGAGAGTGATTGCAAAGGAACTTGAGGCCGCCCACAAGGATTTATTTTACTACTAATTTTGATCATCACTTCCTTTATTTTATAATATTTTCTTTTTTGGTTTTGTTTTGTGCAATACATTCAAACTTCAAATCGCTAGGATTTCAATCTAAAAAAAAAACAAAACGATTGAGATTAGTTGGTATGCGTATGACCATTGACCCATTGCGCACCGATAACTTGAATTGCAATTTCCATTATTTGCGTAGAATTATTGTTCATTTATTAATATTCACAATAACCCCTGTCCAACCCATTACGTATGTCCATGGTCGTCTCTACTCTATAATACCAAGTTGGCTCTTATGATCACGACTTAACGATTTCTGTAATCAATACTTCCTTAAAAATAACCCAAAGAAGACGACGAAGAGAAGCTACTAACAACTAATCCCTCCTGTTATAGATAATCTCATATCTCTCTCTCTCTCTCTCCAGTATTCCAAATGTAACAGAGCACCAAAGAGAAGAACATTGAGAAGGCAAACTAATGGAATTTGTAGTGAAACACCTAGATCTGATCTTGGTCCCTGCAGGACTCTTGATCATGTTCACCTACCATCTCTACCTCCTCTACAGAATTCTTAGATTTCCTGAAACGACAGCCATCGGCTATGAGAACCACAACTGGATAGCTTGGGTCGAGAGAATGATGCAGGTTACTACTACTATTACTACTACTAGTCTCTTCTCTTCTCTTTTCTCGTCTCTGATTTTCCATTCTCATATCTAATTTGCAGGGTGATTTGGATCATATAAACTTAGCACTAACAGTGATCGCAAACAACACATCAAGTGCAACCTACTTCGCTTCCCTGTGCCTCACACTAAGCTCTTTCATAGGAGCATGGGTAGGAAGTTCCTCCAGCAATCCCGTCAAGATCGTGTTTATATTGGGAGACACAAGCGATGCCATTGTTTCCCTCAAAGATGTAAGCATGCTCTTAGCTTTCATGCTGGCCTTTGGGGCTTTTATTCAGTCAGTGAGGTGTTACACTCAGGCCAACTCTTTAATAAGCATGGCGAATGCGAATGCAAATGTACCAGTGAGATACGTACAGAGATTGATGTTAAGAGGGAATAATTTCTGGCAGGTTGGGTTGAGGTTGCTCTACTTTGCTACCGCTTTGTTGTTTTGGAGTTTTGGGCCGATACCCATGTTTGCATCCTGTGTTATTATGGTCCTTCTTCTCTATTTCTTGGACTCCAATTCGGAACCATTGCATGTGTTTCAACCGGTAGCTAAGCTAAGTGATGTGAAGAAGAGCGCTTCTGTAGCTAGGGCATAACGGAGAAGGTGGCCTCTACTGTTAGGACAACGGAACACCATATGGTAGGAAAGTTCCTGCAACCTGGGTAGCAACAAATTTTTTTTTCTTTAATACCGATCAGGTTCCCATCTGAGGACCATATGGACAAATCTAGTCCGTCCATGAAGGGTGGAACCCACCTCTAGTGTGTAAAGGCCACACCCATGAAAGGTTCAGATTTGACTCCATACGTCCGCAAATGGGGACCTGATCCAAACTTGTTGGGATATCCAACCTGTTCACTTCAGGTAGGTGAACAGGTAGTTGACAAGCCCTTTTCACCACTATAAAATAAAACACATCTCTGATCTGCACTCTCTTAATGGCAGGATATGAGAAACATGACACCACCTGATGGTAGATGAAACATAACTGTATGGGTAGTTGATCTGTGTTTTGATTATGTATGGTCATGTCGATATTATTGGAGTTTTGTGGATATGTACATGTTTTTTATTTTAATGAATGAAATGGAGTTGTGTCCTTTACAAAGACAGTGGCCAAGTTAATCTAATTAAGTTTCCTTTTGACTCCATTTGGTTGCAATGGAAATGATCGAAAGATAGGAAAGTGAAAATGGAAAGCAATGCAAAGTTTCTAATGAGTAACTGAATTAATTTCCATGCATACCAAATTTAATTATTAAATTTCAGTTTATTTATAATTTTATCCCTTTTGATATGAGAAGTAAATAAATTTTACGGAATATGCATGATAAGAGATAGGTAAGTTATACAATCATGATCACCAAACTTTCTTCTTCTTCTTCAATTTTTTGTTTTTTTTTTTTTTTTAAATTTATTTCATTTTCTTTTACTTACCACCAAACAAGCCGTATTGATTTTCGGAAGATAATATGCTCAGAGGGTCCCTAACTTTATGAGCTTTACAATCTTATCACAATGTGGGAAAAATAATTTTATTTTTCATCTCTTTAGTTTAAATAAAGCTGATGGAGCATCCCTTATAGTAACACATAAAGAAAAGAGAGAATTTTAAGACGGTGTCTGGAATGCATTCTAGGTCGATTTCACATTCTCAGATGATGAAAATAATTGTTTTTATCACCCGAGAATACAAAATTAATACATACCAAACACAATCTAAATCATTATGTACCGAGAAAACTCAATTCCATATCTTCATGTACGTATTTGACAATGAGCTCGTGATTTTATTTTAACTTTGGTATTACTAATCTTAGGTACCTCTGTGTCTTCAAAAGCCAATTTCTCAAATTTAAAATGTGTGACCAACCAAAGTAGCTGTTTGGAACCTTTGACGCTTGAAGCGCAATAGACATTGAAGGCTAGGCGCTTCTTAGAAGCTTACCAAAACATGCAAGGAATCATCGCTCTAAACAAAAGCCAAAAACACTAACACAAATAGATCTAAAATAATATTTTCATTCTTCAAACTCTTTTAAGAAAACCTCTCTCTCTCTCTCTCTTTCACACACACACATATAGCCAATAGAGGATTTGATCATGGAACTCAAATTTGCCCCGATGGAAAAGGAAAGATTTTGATCATCGCTCCCTGGAAAGCCATTGGTCACATACTCACATTGATAGGCATTAATTTTTGAAAAAAGAAAAAAAACAGTTTTCAATTAAATTTTTTTTTTTGGTTTGGGTGGGGGGGGGAGGGGGGGAGGAGCCGGGGAGGTTCATGTTTTGAAACAAATAATCAAATTCTGAATAAGTGGGAATTTTCGTATTCAAATTTCTCATATTGCTACCTGCACTCGATTTCCTTTCTAGTTTCTTATGATCATATTGTTTGATCAATCTTTGTAAAAATTTTATTTTGTCAGAAAAAAAAACTTTGTAAAAAGTTTAGTAAAATAAAATAATTTCGTCCAGATTCGGGACCCATCCCTCAACTTGACCTTTGTAACTAGCCAAGCCAGAATTCAATTATATTAGAGTAAAATGTTTTTGTAGTCTAGCATCAAGTTTTTACATGTGAAAGATTGAAGTAGCTATTTTAAGCATATGGATATTTATGAAATGGTCGAGATTGGTCACATGTTAAATTCATATTCAAATTCAATTATACATCCGCTCATGTATTGTCATGCATATTTCTTTGTTTTTCAGACATAAATTTTTTTGTTTAGAAAAGTTTTTATTTTTCTTTGACTTTCAGAGTTTCATTTCGGGACTTGGCTAACTTCATTTTAACTAAAACTTGACATGAGAGGAGGGGTCCCTGTCCATAAAAGTTCTACTCTATCCAATTAACATTAACACATGCCAAAATATTAATTAGTATCAGCATAGAGAAACTCTCTAATCTTGTCTGATTCAAAAAAAAAATCTGTCAATATAATAAGGGAGAGGGTTCTTTGTGCAAGCAACATAGAGGAGTGAATCTATGAGAAGCAACAAAATTGTTTAGTAAATAAAAGGGTAGCAAGGTCATTTCATATGAGGAGAGCAAGAGAAATCTCCCATGATATTTCAGAGAACCTATTCTGACCCATAAAATTAATATAAATAACATAAAAATGACATGAGTAATCAATGCTGATAATTAGTTGGGCATGAATAAAGGAAACCATTTCTGTTTTTTTTTTTTGTTTGGTGTTGGGTTGGGGGGGGGGGGGGAGGGGGAGATAAGAGATCCTATCATTGAATCAAAGCCTAAGCATAAGGCAAGAAGTAAAATGTTGGTTGCGATGATGCAATCACAACCATTATTTAGATAGGGTGGATTTTCTTTGCACCGCAGCGCTCGGGGCCGCAGGATGCACCCAAACATATGAGGCGGGATAGGAGCATCATTTCAGACATTCAGAGGAGCTGGGCAGGGCGATCATTTCACCCACCTCCATGTGTTTGGGCGCATCCTACACCCCCAATACAGAGAACATTTTTCCATTTAAATATAAGAAAAGGGGAAGAAAGAGGGTATTCTATGTTCTCATCGAATTAAATTAAACCTTTGAATTTGAAATCATAAAAAAAAATTGTTCATATTCGATGCCTTATCAGCTAGACAGCCACGTGATTAGTTGATGACTTGATGCACATGCAACCCATAGTTGAAAGTCATATTCCTTTATATTAAATTTGGAAACCTTTTTTTTTTTTTTTTTTTTTTTTTGAGGAAAAATTTGGAAACCATGTTAAGAGAGCGTATTTGGCAAGGTAAGTGAGGCCATATGGACTTATTTTTTACTACTAAAATCTAAAAAAAAAAAACTTCTTTTATTTTTAGATCTTTAACACCCTTAAAGTTCAAACATGGTGTCGCTAAATTCCCAACTTAATTAAGTTTTCGTACCCTCAGATCGAGTTCAATATTAATGCCTATTTTAATATCAATTGGATCCACCCCCATGAGTCAATGCCCAGCCCATTACCAACGTCCAGGGAATTGTTAGCGTCTATGGTTCCCTGACTGGTGCGGTTCACTAGTGCCTCTCACAAAAGGGGGTGGGACCCACCCGGGGCATTTGACCGAACACTTTACCAGGTGAGGTCCACCCTCTTGTGAGAGGTACTAGGGAACTGCACCGGTCAGAAAATCGCATACGATAAAAATTCACGTCAAGACCGTACTTAATTAGTTGGAGTTGGCTTAATTATGAGTCACGAGTTTGAAGTCAATCTTTAAATAAAATAAACCCAACCAAACAAATAAGATAAGCTACGACTATTGGTTCCTCCTCTCTCTCAACTTGGATTTATATACAACTAGTTTCACAATCACAACTTTAATTAATTAATTATCTATTCACTAGTTTCGTTTTAGGTTTTTTTTTTTTTTTTTTTTTTTTGGGTAATAAGAAACGTGTTAGACACATGGGTTCTAAACTACAAGCTTCAAGAATCCATAGAGTGAAAAAAGGCCATGCATTGGGTAGGGTGATTCAATTACGTAAGTCTAGCACTTTTGGTGATATTGATCGACATACACAACAAGTGCAACTACTAGGCTATCATCCGGCGTATGGTTATTCTAAGGTTTATGTCTTAAAATTATTCATAATTTGGGACAAAGTTTGACATTATGTTCATATATGATTGTCACATTGTGTGTTATCAAGATTGGTGATGTCAAACACAAATGTGAGTACACTTATTTGCGTATATCGGACTGGATAATTGGAGAATTTCGAATGGGTTACTATCATATGATTAAGGACTATATTCTCCATAATAGTTTTTAATTGGTCCACTGATCTGAGATGTCCTTATCGTTACAGAAGAATATTATAGGTTGTTTAGATATACTCATGGTTGATGTCTCCTTGATTATATATCAGACCTTTATCCCCTGAGGTTCGCTGACTGGTACGGTTGTACGGTTCCTCTCATAGGGAGGCTGAAATGACCATTCCACTCCCTGACTGAACACACTGCCCGGGTGGGGTCCACCCCCCTTTTAATATTAGAGGCACTAGGGAATCGTACCGGATAGGGAAACCGCAGATGATAAAAATCCCTATATATAAGTATACTGGATTCATGATATTTAATTTGTCTGTAGATGATAGAGATGCTCAATTAAGAATCCACTTCTCATACATGGTGGATATCATGGGATAGAGATATGATTATGATTGGATAGAAATTTCAAATTCGATTAGATTCACGGAGGACAATTTATGGATTGAGAAGACCTAGGTCATGGTCATCCATGAATTGAGAAAATGGTTCAGTTTTGAAACATGGTAAACAATGCATGAGTTTGAAAGAATTGGGCAAAAGAAATTGAAACAATTTACAAGTCACACTACAATTAGTTGCAGAAACCCTAAGCATATCAATTTCATGTGCATACATGATCCATGTATCTAGCTTTGGACAGAAGGTTTACTCTTACCAAGATGCACTGATATATAATATATATACCTCTCACGATGCCACCCCCGCAGTTTGGCTTCAACATCTCCACCCCCGCAGTTCCATGTTTGGCTGGAGACTAGTTCACAAATCACTCCCTACTGATGAGAATGTCCGTCGTAGAGCAATTCCACTGGTGTCCAGATGTGAGCTTTGTTGGGCTGAAGAGGATTCAAGGAATCACATCTTCCTCAATTGCATTTTTTCGAACCAGATTTGGGTAGAGGTTTTAGGTCTTTTCAATGAGCACTGGAACGGTTTCCCCTCCATGGAGCTCCTTTTCTCATGGTGGCGGAGAAAAGCAAAGATAGTTTTGGTGGCTGATATCTGGAAGGCACTCCTTATAATTGTATGCCAACAGATTTGGGTGGAAAGAAATAGACGACGGTATGACAACCAGCGCAACACTCCAATGCGAGTCATGCAACGTTGTATCGCGAGATTGCGGTTGCTCTATAGCCAAAGGAATCCAAATTAAATCAATAAATGATCTAATGCTAGCAAAATTCTTCAAGGTAGACAGCAACGCCCAAATTGAAGCAAAATCTTGAAATTCGATGGAAGGCGCCCCGTGGGGTGGTGGAAACGAACATTGACGGCTCTTCCATTGGCAATCCCGGCTATTCGTGTAGGGGGATTTTCAGGAATCACCTTGGTGTAACAAGAAGATGCTTCTCTATTTTCCAAGGAATCGAACGAACTTCCAGCGAGATGGCAGCCTTTTTTATTGGCATAAATGAGGCGAAAGATCTAGAGGTCGAGCGCCTGGGTGGAGTGTGATTCAGCCACGGTGGTTACTTGGCATTCTTTCCTCTAAGATCCCGTGGACTTCCTTCAACGCTGGTGGACTGTTAAGATTACCTAAAATCAATACAGTGGCGAATCACCCATTGTTATAGAGAGGGTAATGTCACAGCAGATGCCCTTGCCAATCGTGCAGCAAATTCCAAAACTTCTGAAAACTGGAATGGATCCCCTAACTTCATTGCTCATACTACTACGTGGGAAGGTTTGGGCAGGCCGTACTACCACCTCTCCATACCTGTAGTGAGGCTGCTACGATCTTGATTGTACTTGTAATTGGCTGTTTGTGCTCTCAAGCCACAGCAACTGTTTAGTTCTTTTATTTTTGTAATTTTCATCTTACTTTCAATATATACTTGTTGACCTTTAGCAAAAAAAAACCTCTCACGATGCTTTCGCATATAACGATCTAATGATTCAGTGGTGCATCCTTTTTATATAATCTAAAGTACAAGATTAAATTAAGGTTGTAATTTCACCATGGGTAAATCGCGTGTCTTTATATTGGGTCCATGACTATAACACATGGATTTATGAGGTCGATCTTTGCAGTGCTTGCGTATGATACGTGATGTGATGAAAATGCACAATTACCAAAAATAAAAGAAAAAAAATCATTATAAAGTAAACCAATGAAAATAAACTAAAAAAATATTTCTATTATAAATAAATATGAGAAATTTGATAATCCCTAATGGAGTCAATACCATGAAAATAATGATTTTTGTTCTCCACGGAATATCATCCTCTTAGGAAATAAGGAATAGGAAGTTGCTACCTAAATTAGGTTATAGGACCCGCATTAAACATACGTACATGGCTCCAATCAAACTGGTCCAATCGTGAGATCCGAATCGAGTAATATTATGGATTAGAGAAGGTGTTAGACACTCAGTCCACCAGGTTAATCCAGTCTTTTGACTTATTTAGTATTTTTGTGGAGTAATAGATATTCTTGACTAACACACATCACATCATAATTCTCATATGATGTATAAATTAAGAGAAGCAGTTTTCTGTATGGAAGTGTGGCCTACGCCAGTACTCCCATGTGTCTATCTCTCTCCTCTTTAAAACAAGGGGGCAGAGGTATCGTTTCACATGGAATGGAGAGAGATAGACTCATGAAAGTGCTAGCGTAGGCCACACTCCCGGACAGAGAACTTTTTCCCATAAATTAAAATAGAAGAATAAGAAATTTAAAAGAAGAATAAGAAGAAGACTTAACTTTAGCACGCACAACAAAACAAAGGATAGCATCATAATCTAACCAAATCACATAAAATATTATATAACATAATCATATGAAATAAACTAATCTAGGTTACTTATCAGCAAAACAGAAAATAAAACTCTAAGCTACAAGCATGTAATAATACCAGAATTTCATTTTATGATAATAAGAGAAAATAAACTAATCCTTACATGTGAATGCATGCAAAATAATTATTTAAATTCAAGATAATCCTAGAAATATATTATATTGTCATTAAATCATAAGAAATATGATAACAATAATATTTTAAAATTTGGATAAAATAACCTAAATACCCCTATATACAATATCTAACTTAACGTGCAAAATAAAATTAAGAAAAATGATAAAATGGTAAACTAACATAGTATAACATGATTAGTATTTAAAAAAGGAATAAAATATCCCATAAAAACAAAAATATTATAAAATTTGTGCGCAAAGAATCCTAAATTCATGCAAATATGCATGAAAATAATATAATAAAATATAAAAATTACAAAAAAATATGAAAAGAATCATATATTATGATTTAAGTGTATTATTAAACTTATATTATAAATTTAGAATCAAACTAATGCGAAAACTCACATACAATAACGTATCCAATGCAAGAATACAAAATATAAGCCTTAAGAAAAGTCCAAAATAATAAAATAAGGGTAAATTACACATCACCCCCCGGTTTTCAAACGAAACTTAGATCACCCCTTGGTTTTTGAAAAAACTCAAATCAGCCCCTCTATAGTAACGGTGTTAGTCTGCTATTAATTATTGGTGTGAAATGACTATTTTATCCTTGTACTAACACATTAGAATTAAATTTACAACACTACCCTTCAAAATTTATGTTTGGATGTCAAGGGTAGTTTAGAGATTTATATTTATTTAACAGCATAAAACTAACGGTAGAGACTAATTTGTCATATTGGGGTCTAAACCAGGGGGTGATTTAAGTTTTTTCAAAAACCAAGGGGTGATCTGAGTTTCGTTTGAAAATCAGGAGGTGACATGTAATTTACCCTAAAAATAAATAGAAAAAATATGAAAGTTTTCCTTATTTAATAAAATGACGTGACATAACTAAACAAAAAAAAATATTTATGAGAAAATATAGATTAAAATCATAATCTCTGGCATATCAGGGCTGCCCAACTGGGGAGAACAACGATACATCGATAAATGCTATTCAATGATTTAAATTAAGTAATTATGTATTTTAATAAAAATATAGGACTGAGTTTTCCTCCACCCACGGTGAACCCATTCACCATCCATTCACCGAGGGGCGGGAGAGGATGGGAATGGGTATCAAGAGGGTATTTTGAAACATACAAAAACCTTAGGAGGGGTTTGTAAATCCTAGGATGGTGGGTGAACAGTAGGTGGAGGAAAACTTTCTCTAAAATAAATATTTAAAAAACCCATTTAAAGTAGATCTCACGAGGCTAAAAATAAAATCTTTTATAAAATAAGAGGCAAAGGAAGTCATTTTCATTAAATACACCTTATGATTTTGGACTGATTTCATGTCCGTTTGACCTAACTTTGACCCGGTTAACCTTCCCAGGGTATTTTGATAATTTTCCAGAACTACCTCTATCAGTCATTTTAAGATGATTCAAAACATTAATTAAGAGTTACACAAAACGTCGACCTCCAAAGCTATAAACCAGACCCTAATTAATCACTATCTAAGTTCATCCTCCATCATTGATGTGCACACCTTCAAGGTGACTAAATAAGATATGGGAGAATGTTCTCTTTGCCGCAGCGTCGGCTGCACCTAAGCACAAGGGCAGCCTATGCAAGGGGGCAGGGTGGTCATCGTGCCCACCCCCATGTGCCTGAGCGCAACTTGCTACGGCACAGAGAACAATGCCCTATAAGATATATATCTACATATTTTCACAAAATTTGATCTGTATCTAATCTTCTACGTGGTTGATATTTGTGTCTATCTAGGGATACTTTCTCAACCTAGCTACCAAACTAAAAAGAAAGAATCCCAAATCAAATTTTGAAGAGAAAACACATGAACGGTTCACAGTTATAGGAGACTAATAAGTTGACAGGAAGGGGATCAAAAGAAATTTATTTGGGACTTGTATAAAACTTAAGAGTTAGGATTATAATTGGGTCTGTCAACGGATTAATTTATGGGAAAAAAATCCCCACCACTGACGTCAAAATGGGGATTCCTTCCCATGTTATCCAACATATCCTCGGACAAAATGTGGATCACCTACTTAAGGAATCCATCTGCCACCCTCTCGTTGGTGTGATTTCCTAATTTAGTGTCGTAGGAAAGTTGTACCCTTAATTTATAAGAGTGCAGAGTAATTCTTTTTTCCACCCACATGGGCTCCACTGCCCTTGGTAAGGACCGACTTCGTACGAGGACTTGATCCGGACTCAATTTAATAACTGAAAATGAAAAATGGTAGTCATAAAATAATTAGAACAAGGGAAAAAGAATTCTGCGAGGGAGTGTGATCGCCATACTAGACATAGAGGGGGTGGCCTGAGTAGTCTGGATCCTCTACCGTACTGCAGGGTGTGCGGTGCACATCTTGCGACACAGTAGAGGCCATGTGGCACACATGACACACATGGCCTCTGCTATACTGCAGGATTAGGGATGTAAATGAATAGCCGAAATTCATTTCCGTATTCGTGTCCGTATCCGTTCAGCACTATCCGAATCCGTCCGAAAGCTAAACGGATACGAATAGGATATAGCTATCCGAAAAGCTATCTTTACATGTAAACGGATAAAAAATTTTATTCATATCCGTGTCCGTATCTGTTTAGCACTATCCGAATCTGTCTGAAAGCTAATCGGATGCAAATGCGGATATAACACTATCCAAATCGAATCCGATCCGTTTACATCCCTACGCAGGATGTGCACCACACACCCTGCAATAAGGCAGAGGATTTTTGTTGGCGAAATGACTGCCCCGACCCCATGAAATTCAGAAATGTCATTCCCATAATTCTTCCATTCGCGTTCCCATTGGTCCCTTGTGCATGCAGAGGCCATGTTCCCCAACAGGAAATACTTCCCCTTTAAATATTTGGGAACTCACTTTTATACTACAAAGGAAAAGGAATAAGGGAAACCAGTTTTCAGTTTTTTGTGTTATTTTTGGTTTGAGGAGAGAGAGAGAGAGGAAATAAGAGATTCACTGAATCAAAATCTTAGTAAGAACCAGGAAGAAGAAACGTTGGTTGGAGGCTAGCAAGAAAAACAACTATTTTATTACAAACAGAGGAAAGAGGGTCTTCCACGTTCTCATCAAATGAAAATTAAACCTTTCTCTATTATTAACAATGAGAGATCGATGAAATCATATTTAAAAAAAAAAAAATCAAAATTGTCATATTCAATGCCACATCAGCTTACGTGCTTAGATGAGGCGCATGCAATCCCTCAATGAGAGAGAGAGAGAGAGACGTGAGGCCATATGGAATTATTTTATCTCGAAGTCTAAGCATCATTTCTTTTTTTTGGTAGAAATGGAATCAAACTAATTAAGGATAATTAACTTGTGACTGCCTGCCTGTAACTTGTATGGATCTTTGCTGTTCTTAGTGTTTTACCTATCTTTTTGGCCTTAATTATCTGCGTTAATTAAGTTTAGGTACCCTCAAACGTCAATGTTGCTTGTTTTTAAATATCAATTGGGCTAGTTGGAGTTACGAGTTATTATATAAGTCAATACTCTTCCATAAAATAAACCCCCCAAAAAATAAGATAAGCTACGACCATTGGTTCCTCCTTTCTCAAGTTGGATGGATTTATGTACAACTAGACTAGACCATCATCAATCTCATCTCTCTTAATAATCTAGCTCCCAATGCAGCAAGCAAAGAATTAACCAGAAGGATCGGAGCTGAGAAGTTCAGATCATAATAGGTAATGGGGTTTCCGGTGCAATACCTGGACCTGATATTGGTCCCATCAGGTCTCTTGATCATGTTCACCTATCATCTCTACCTCATCTACAGAGTCCGAACAGATCCCGAAAAAACAACCGTCGGCTATGAAATTCTCAACAGGAAAGCTTGGGTTAAGTGTATGATGCAGGTTTGTTTGATTAATCATCATCGATTCATGACTTACTGACTAATTTCACTTTTGATTTTTAATTTGGGTATTTTCATATTTTGAATCTTGGTCGTTTATGCAGGGTGATGCTGCTCAGCTAAGTCTAGGTCTTTCAGTCATTTCAACAAGCACAACGGGTGCAATCTACTTGGCTACCATTTGCCTTACACTTAGCTCCCTCATAGGCGCATGGGTGGGAAGCTCGTCCGGCAATCTCTTCAAGAATGTGTTAATAGTTGGAGATACAAGCTCAGGCACCGATTCCCTCAAGTACATAACTATGCTCTTATCTTTCATTCTGGCCTTCGGGTCGTTTCTTCAGTCGGCGAGGTGCTATGTTCAGGCGGATTTCTTCATAAGTACGCCTAATACGGATTTGCCCGTGAGCCTTGTTCAGTTGTCAGTGGTGAGGGGAACTTATTTCTGGCAGTTTGGGCTGAGGTTGACTTACTTTGCTATGGTTTTTTTATTTTGGAGTTTCGGACCGATACCCATGTTTGCTGCGTGCGTGATGACGGTTATAATTCTGGTTTTCTTGGACTCCAATTCTTTGCCATTGCATCACTATAAGCCGTCGGTCAAGCCTTCGGTGAAGAAGATGGTGGATGATGTAGCCGCTGCGGTCAGGGAAGCTGAGCGCTGTGGAAAGCTGGTGGCGGAGGCGGCCGCCTCTACTTTTAGGGCAATAGAGCAGCATAGCGTCTAGAGGTTGGATTTGCGTGCAATCATGTCAAAGTTATTGGTAGTTTCTAGTTTTGAGGAGTTCTATTGAGAGATGAAGCGGCAAAGCTAAGCTGCCCCCTCTATCTGTCTTTCTCAATGAGTTTCAAACTCAGATTCAATCATAATGGTCATTCCATGTATTGGCAGATTACTTTTATGTTTCTCTCCATTTCTTTTAGAGAACATCTATTTTTTAAGTTTGATTCGGAACATTATCTTGTCAGTTAAAGCCAACTTCATTTTGAATAATAGTTGATAGGCTAGTAGAGAATCTTTGAGTTCATCTGTCCACAAAATTTTAAAATAAAGAACACGATTCATGCTCAAAGAGCCTTTTCCCTTTTTTATATTTATCAAACTAAAAAACAAATATTATTTATTTAAGGCAAAGAGTTTTGTGTACAATCATGCACCATACACATGAGACCATTGAAATGACAAAGTTTTGTACACGCATTGTAACCCGTTCCCTCTCTCATGCGATGCGACCATGCATGAGAACCTTCCCCTTTATTTTATACAACTTAGATTTATAGAAATTACTAATATTCAATTTCTGTAAAAATATAAGTATGACCCCAATTTATGCTAAATTTTAACTATTCATAATGTTCCCTCTTAAAAACAAATTGGGAAAGAGATCGCTGCCTAGGCCTGTAGAGTCTGCATGTGCACATTGGCCAATGGGAGTAGGTGCAAAAGCATCGCTTTGGATGGGATTTTGCCTTTCCATGAGTGCGGTGCAATACTTTTAAATTTGTAAAGGGTGATATATATAAAATAGAGGAGCATGAGAAAAGTCAAAACTATCTCCATTTAAGCACATACATCTATACTCTTATTTCTTTTTCCAGATTTTAGTGTGCCTTTATATATGTGTATGTTAGTTTTAATAAAGAATCAGTTAAGAATAAAATGACAAAAGTTTTTATAATCTAGCAAGACTAGAGTGTTGGTTTAGTCTAATACAAAGTTTTGCCATATGGAAAGGTGAATTAAGCAGTTTTGATAGTATGGATATCTGAAAATAGTTTAATTGTCCATATTTATAAAAAGTATGGCAGAAAGAACGCTAACCAGTGTTGTGTGAATGTGTACCTACGTCTATACACAGCCCGGTGCAAAAAGACCGCCACACCCCCTGAAAAGGTGGAAAGATCCAAGGGTGCAACGATCTTATTGCGTTGGGCTGTGTCTGGGCACACATGCACGCCCACACACAGCACCGATTAACGTTTCTTTTCCCAAAATATATGTATATTTGTCATATATTTATAAAGTTCTATTTCGGTCAACTCCTTTTTTGGTGAAACTAAATATTTGAGCAAGAGACTTTCGGCTTGGGGTCTTGAGCTCTATCTAATCTTCCATGTGGTAGATATTTGTGCCAATCTAGACTCTTTTTTTTTTTTTGTAGAAATCAATCTAGACTTAGTCTTTAAACCTACTTAGATGGAAAAAAACAAAAAATAAAACTATCTTCAAATAAATTTAGAGGAGATAGAGCATTAAAGGTTGGCAATTATTAGAGTCTTAGTCAATAACAAATGAAGGAAATAGGATCCAAAGAAATTTTATTTAGGATTCGTACTGAACTGAAGAATTAATATTGCAAAGGTTTTGTCAATCTTTGAAACAATTCATTTATGGGGAAAAGGTTGCTACACTACCCTATTTCTTTATATCTTCCTCCCATAATTAACAGTCGGATCTACACTGACATTTCTCTCCTATTCTGACCATGTGAACCCCATATAAGCCCCATATGGATGATATAATTTTCTAACCTCTCATTGGTTATAGTGTGTAGATTCCTTCTTACACTACCCTGATAAGAAATCCTCTCCTTTAATTTATAATTGATAATGAAAAACAATGGCTAGAACCTATTAGAAAATAAGTAAGTCCATGTAGATACAAGTTGTATATAGTTCATAAACAGACGTTACAGTTGCATGGTTGATCACCAACTGATGGGTTATGTCTATTAAATCTTCTAAGTTAAGAGGTTGTCTTAATCATGCTGCCGTAACCGGTGAGCAAGAAAATAGTATAGATTATCCCATACGTCCACTTTCGATATCGGGTGGATGGGATGGGGCGTATGTATTTGTGTTTATTTACACTCTGTGGCTTGGAAGGCTGGTTAACCCTTTTGAGCTGATGTGTGCCTTGACCAGTAACTAATCTGCGTAATCATTTTTTCTTTCTCAAGTGTCACCATCACAGGAGTCACGATTATATTTTATCAAATCTTCCAAGTTAGGTTAGGTTGTCTTAATCTCGCTGCCGTAATCTGGTGGGCAAGAAAATAGTGCTTTCCCACATGCCTTACAGAATGCCTTCGAGGTCCTGACTCCAAACAGGTGAGATTATTGATTACTCCCATAAATTAGAAAACAAGGAACCCATTCCATTGCTTGCAAGCCTGTCTCTTGCTGGTTGGCTCCAAGCCTCATTACTTTTTTTTTTTTTGGATAAATAGCCTCATTACTAAGAAAACCCAAATGAGACAATGATGCCAAAACTTGGATTTGAGGACAAATATAAAGCACAACTTTGATGCAATTAAATACATCATTTCTGGTAATGAAACCCATAAACTTGAAGAGAATGTGGTTTCTTCTCCCTCTGTAGAGTACTAACAGTTCCTCCCACCACAGTTATTGGACATGAGACTCACAACAAGTTGGCATAGATTGAAAGAATGATGTTGGTAAGAACTGCCCTTAGGGTCACTGGCTTCTGTGAGTTTTCATTTTCACACTCAATTTCATTCTGTGTGTTGTCCAAAGCCTTTTTCTTTGTCCTAGGCTTCTCAGTCTTATCAAATCAAGGCTTCTTCATTTTACATTCATTGACCAAGTGATCAAATTTATTGCAGTTTTAACACTTGTTACCTCTAGATTAAGCAACACCCTTTGCCTTCTTATCAAATCTGACAATTTTATTAAACTATGAGTAATAAGGGCAATGCCACTATCATTAACCTATTCATCATCCTTTGAAGAGGCCTTCAGTGCTAAGTTTTTCTTCTTACCTTCAACTTTACCTGTTACTATCTCATGGGTTAGGAGAGAGCCTAATAGTTCATCCAAGTGTTGCTTTGAAAGATCATTGGCCTCTTCTTCAATGGCCATAACCTTAGGCTCACACCTTTTGGGTAGGGCCCTTGAGACCTTGTTAATAAGTTTCACCAGTGGATAAACTTTACCCAACAATTTAAGCTCATTTACTCTAGTGGTGATCCTTGAATACATGATACTAATAGTCTCAGCATCATTCTTCTTAAATAATTCACATGTATGAACTAAATAACTGATTTTTGAGATCTTTACCTTTGATGTACCTTCATGTGTTAACTCCAAAGCTTTCCACATTTCCTTTGTCTTCTTATAAATAGACACTTTGTTGAACTCTTCAGGGCTGAGAGCACGGAAGAGCAAGTTGAGTATCTTTAAGTTCAGAGAAGTGGCCTTCCTCGCTTTAGCAGTCCAAGTGGATTTCACCTTTGGTACAAGAGATATTTCAATAGTTATGGTGGGTACTGTAATACCCGATTTCTATGTTATCCCAACGGACACATTTGATGGACTGTAGGAACACCATCATCCTCGTTTCCTAGTAGTTAAAGTTCTCGCCATTAAACTTCAGAGGATGGGTGGTGGAAAAACCTTTACTCTAATAGAAATAAGTTTGAGAGGTCATCTCACTCTTCAGATTGATTAGATCTTTTTGTAGAAAACTTGGCCTTGATACTTCTTGTTAGGATCAACATATGTACCAAGAGGGGGCGAATTAGGATATAAAATTTTGAAGACTAAACAAGGTTCAACAACATATTTTAAGAGTAAACATGAAAGTTAGAGAGTTTTTAACACTCACCCAGACTTCAATAAATGTAAGGGGGGGAAAAAAGATAAAGAAAGAGCGAACATAAGAATTTTTGAGTGGTTTGAGTAACTCCCTATGTCTTCTACCAAGGCTCCTTAAGCACTTAGATTTCCACTATCTAAGTTTCTTTCCAAGGTAGTAATCAAACCCTTACACCATAGACTTTACACAGCTCGCTACAAAACTCAAGGTGTTTCCCTAGGCTCACACAAAAACCTAACAATTCGCCTTCGTGATTCCTCTTGTGTGGACAAGCTCCACACAAAGAACTTACAATACTTTAACTAAAGTGAGAAGAAAAGATAAACCTCTAGAGAATGATGTTTCATAGAGAATTAAAATAGGATGGATGAAATGGAGAAGTGTGTCCGGAGTGTTGTGTGATCGACATATTCCTTTAAAACTTAAAAGAAGGTTTTAAGGGATAGATTTTATGGTGGGGAATGTTGGGCAATTAAAAAGCATCATATAGATAAACGCAATGTAGCAAAGATGAAGATGTTAAGATGGATGAGTGGTAAAGCTAGAAAGGATAAAGTAAGGATTGATAATATTATAGCTGATTTGGGAGTAGCTCCAATAGATCATAAATTACGAGAAAGATGTTTAAGGTGGCACGCCAATGTTCAATGGAGGCCTTTAGATGCTCTAGTACGAAGGAGTAATTTGATTCAGATTGAAGGAACTAAAAGAGCCAAGAGCAGACCTAAAATGACCTTAAGAAGAGTGGTGAGGAGAGACAGGTAGGGCAGCTCCAGTTGATTTCATCTGTTCTCCAAGGCTTCATAATGTTTTCCTCATAATTTCCACGATTTCCTGAAGTAACATGTCCTCATGTCCCCTTGTGTTCTATCCGGTTCAATATTTATAGTCTGCGTCACCAAGCCAATACCATGAACAGTACCAGTATTACAAAATGATAAGTTCCATGCAATTATTTGTCAGGAACAACTAGATCTATCAAATTTTCATGCAGGCTCAAACATAATTTATCAAACTTATATGCACAAAATGAGTATTTCTGGGTAAATACATGGCTCTTTCTAGCCCAATGCACAAATCATATAAACAATTCATACTATGTCAAACATAATCAATCAGGATTTTTCCTGTTATAATGATTAAACCTAGAGTGTGAGTCTTGCTTCTGTAGTCTAGCACAAAACAACATTATGGTTATTGGCCTAAAAAAAAAGGGTTCATCTATTTGTAACCAACAAACCTTACTTTTTGGCCCCTAAATTTTTAACTAGAATACCAAAACTATCCGTGCCTTAATTTCGTTTTCCCTTCTTCCTCTTCTTCCACCTCCTCATGCAGGAGTCTAATCTCTGCAACCCATGCCCCCCAGTGCCTTTGCCTCACCCCCTCTGTAGAGCTTTTTTCTAGATGAAATCAAGTCCATATCTGTTTGAGTCCTCCAAGGGAGAAGGGAAGGTCAATGCTGTACAACCAATGGCAATGGTGCCATTAGCCCTGCTTTCGTCGCTGAACTTTTGCAGCAGCTCCCTCAGGCGGAGATAGATGGAGGAAGCTAATGGCTCCTATGCTTGACTGCTCACAGCATTTGAATGCAGGCAATCAGAGAAGACTTGAATCTAATGCAATTGTCCCACTAATTAGAAAGATTTCCAACAGCTACGAGCGGATGTCGACACTACCCATGAAAGAAAGTGCGCACCGGTACCTATGCTTCTTTCCATTTTTCCCGGTGAGAAAGTCACCGGAAGATACAAACACGGAGGGATACAGAGAGATATTGCAGTGTGCAGTGACAGATAATGTGCAGGAAAAAGAGGGAGCCAAAAAATATCCCTCTTGTTCTGCTAATGGAGAAAAGTTAAAATGCGTTCAAGTATAACAGCAATTAAAAATAAAAAGGAAAACAAGTCGAGGGAGGGACATGGAACGGTCTTCGGCAGAATTCTATAACAGAACGATGCATAGAAGAAAAATGGACTGAATTTTCAGCTGAAAAATCTAAATGATCCGAAGAAATACATGGATCATAGGCAAGTAAATAGAAAATGGTATTTAAATATGAAAATATGGGCGTGAAATCATATGGGAGAGAACTCGACCATGAAACACAACAATTATGAGCAGAGTATGGTAAAACTGAGGGGAAATGGAAGCATTGAAGTCTTGAAGGGGGATATGTAAATATAAACTTCATATCTACATATATATATATATATATATAGGGAGAGAGAGAGAGAGAGAGAGAGAGAGAGAGTGAGAGAGAGAGAGAGGTGAATAGATGACTGAGGCTTCTGCTATGCATCTCTAACCAGGCCCCTGTGAGTAGGATTTATAGTCACACAAAGGCATAGCTTCCTTCCCTCCAACACAAACGAACATACCTTCTCCCTTTGTAACTGCTATCTCTAACTGGCTGCATTGATCCACACTACATCGCAAATTAAGCTAATACCTTAAAAAAGGCGTACCCAGTGCATGAGGCTCCCGCCATTGCAGGTTCTGGGGAGGGTCATAATGTACACAGCCTAACCCCCACTTCGCAGAGAAGCTATTTCCTGACTTGAACCCAGACCACTAGGTCATAATCCTTACCGTTGCGATGAGGTCCGCCCTCAAAATGAAGCTAATACCTTATAGAAAAGTAAGTGACTACCTCAGTTTCAGAAAATGGTGGGGAATTTTGATCAAGGAAATAGATACACTCTTTGATACAAGTGCTCATATCTTCAACTATTCAATCAAATCAGAACTTAGGTACCTATCGCTGCTGTATCGTTCCATGTTCTCCACAAATCTCGGTCAGAATTTGAGTGCTGTGCTTCCCATCATTCTTTAGAACTATTAAGTCTCATCAGAAGCTTGCTCCACTTCACCGCTGCTGGATTTATCATTTTCTACAGGCAGCTCATTTGATAGACTTTGTTTGCTGTTTGGCAAATTTTTATCTACAGTTGCTTCACTTCTGCCTTCCACGGAGGAGTTGATTGCCAGCTGCCCAGAGTAGAGGAATAAACCAATAGAATTGAAGGCGAAAATAAACGTAGCCAGATAGCACAGCCCATTCACTATGGTCCTGTAGAAGAGAGACTCAATATCATACAGAAATGAAATACATGCAAATGCTATAAGTTGTGGAGTGGCCTACCTTATCGCTATCGTTATTTGACGAACCTGAAAACATAAGAAAAAGTTCTGTCAGAAGTACAAAAGGCTGGATTAGATTATGACAGTTGGACTAAAAACATTAGTCAATAATATCTGCTGTTTTAATGGGGCATTTACAAGACTCACATCAATTAAAAAATGTTAGTACAAATTTTAACCTTCTTTAATGTTTTCATAAGTTGTAATCAAAGCACATATCAGTCAAGCTATTGGGCATCATCAAAGCTTGCATCAATCAAGAATTTCTTTTGGCTTCATCTTTTGAAACCATAATTATATTAGGTTCTCTTTAGTTGGATTTCTCTCTCTCTCTCTTACACAAAAAAAACAAGAGATGTGTATGTGTTCTCTTTCATAGAATCTAAGAATTTCTTTTGGCCTCATCTTTTGAAACCATAATTATTTAAGGTTCTCTTTAGTTGGATTTCGGTTTCAATTTCAGATTGTTTTCTTAAAATAAGTAAACGAATAGTTTTTTGATCAAGAAATTGAAATTGTTTGGTTGTAGTATCTTTCTAAGATTTGATAGAATATTTGCAGAGAAGGGGGTGGGGTGGGGTCGCAAACCTGAATGGCCATCTGCCATTTTAAGAGCTTCGAAGCTCTGTACATCGTTTTTCACCCTCATCCCTCTGAAAATGAAAACAAAATCTTAATCCGTTCCTGGATCTGTTTTAAGTTGTTTCTAATCCCTCTCATTCTCTCTCCTAAGAACTGAATATGATCTCAAACATGTGGCTCTGACTGACCTTCGATCGTCAATCAAACAATCATCTTATCTACTCGCCATCGAATCCCATGGCTTCCAATCGATAAATCCTTCGATTTCACACATCCCATAACGTACATATCTCTGGTCTTCTCGAGAAATCACCGTTATGGCAGCTTCTAATCTTTCTGCTACGACCCATTCACAGGTAAATCAAACTTCTCTTCCCAATGGCCATCTATCGTGCCAATCTGAGCTTTCTTTTGTGTATGCATTTCAAATATTTGAACTGAAACGGAGCTCATTATTGATTTTGCTTCTGGGTTTTGTTTGTTTCTCTCAGCTCTGCTCTAGCAAAAATGGGACATTATCTTCTTGCCGAGCTCTTACTTCGAAACTCAGAAAGACCCAATTTGTAGGAAAGCAAACGTGATGAGGATAATGTGCCACACTGCGAGCATTCTAGCCAATTGCGTGCCTGACATGGGTAAGAGGCAGCTCATGAATTTACTTTTATTTGAGTGGCATCTCACTCCCAACCGTCGGAGGGGATGCAGAGAAGGGGGTGGGATAGGGCAGGGTTGCATAAAGAAGGGGGTGGAGTGGGTTGCAGAGAGAGGGAGAGAGAGCTATATCGGAATTTTGACTTCCAATCGTTTTCCAAAAACTAGGATGTAAAAATCAAACACTAAAAAATTGAAATCACCCCCTGAAATCAAAACCGAATTCCAACCAAAGAGAGCCTTAGAAATGAACAATTGAGAATTTTTTTTTGGAAAATTCCTACTTCATGCATTTATGCTCCATCTCTGCTTTCCTGTATATCACAGGTTGTTAACAATGGTAGCAACAGTGTCAACATTTTCCTACAGAAAATATATGATTAATATGTAACTCAGGTTATACTGTATCTCATGAGAAAACTGCTAGAGGATATTTGTGATATCATCTAAGACAAATTACGCCAAGGTGAATTAAAGCCATCAAGTTCCAACATCTTTCTTCCACAGAACTATGTCTGTTTGGAGAGAGTCACAAAGCAATAAATTTGAATCTCAATTTGATTTTTGATTCCTAAATACAAAGCTGACACAATTTAACTCCTGCTTATACCTAATATGGTTAAGGTTGCTCCATTGTGACCAAGATGTCACAGGTTCGAGTCTGGAAACAGCCTCTCTGTGAAAGCAGGGGTAAGGCTGCATACATTATGACCCTCCCCAGACCCCGCAGTGGCGGGAGCCTTGTGCACTAGGTACGCCCTTTACGCCCTTTATACCTAATATGGCCGTTGGTCAATAATCAGTCAACTGGCAAGAATGATGCAACTGAGGTCCGTGCCAGAAATAAAATCAAAGCTCACAATAACACCCTCAACAGCCACTAGAAGATGTTTAGAAGATTGCAATCAAATGTCAAATTTCGCAAGTAAGAAGTGTATATGTGTATCAGACATTGAATAAGAGACCAAGCCTCTTACACAACCTAACCAATGGTAGCAACATAGATCAATAATAACATACAGAAGAAACAACGAGAAGATACCAAAAATTTTATTTGTGATTTCTCCACCCTCCCTAATCCATTGTTTCATAGTGACATCCCTATACCTAAGATGTCAGTCTCGCAACCAAAGCAATACTCAGCAATCAGCATAATAATTCCTCACCGTTCTGGAAGGACGGAAAAAATATCCTAATTCTTCAACTTGTCAAAGCAACACTCAGCAGTCAAAGCATGGCAGATTCAACAAATGTACTGAGCATTGCTCAAATTGTTTGGATAAATTAAAGATAGAAGCTTCATTTGGAAGTTGAAATTGGAACATGAATTATTGAAATTGCTACAGTAAAAGTGACGAACATATTGAGAAACTCCTGAAATTTATGAGAGAAAAAAGGGGGGAGGGGAGGAAAATATGGTACAAACCGTGAAGACATCAGAGATGGTCTGCCGATTGAGCGCCGCCTCGATAGTGGTGGTAAACTTATAAAGCACAAGGGCAATTACACCGGCTGTGAGTGCTCCCAACAATGCCTGAGCAGGAGAAGGAGGAGACCCTGCTTCACCTGAGGTCGGCTTCATTGCCTTGAGACTATCCAATGCCTCGTCCTTGAGAGTCCTTTTGGGGACACCACTGGACCTTAGTCTCTGAAACAAAAAAATAGCATCCACCACTTCATTAATAATGAAATTGAATTGAATCAAAGAGGACGGAAGCTTCGGATAACAGTTATTACCAGCTCTTTAGCTCGTTTGGCGCGACGTCTCACTGCGCGGAAGAGGAAAACAGAGATAGCGCCGGTGAGAAGTACACTGGTGGCTACTTGTAGGGTAGAAGGGTTATCGGTGGTGGCGAAGATAGATGAAGATGAAGACGAAGGATCGAGTTCGATTGGTCCATCTTCCGGTGAGGTTTCTGTCGTTACCGTCGTTGGCTCGGAGAGCTGGGCATGCAAAGGTCCGGTTCTGGTTCGGAGGTGGTTGCGATCCGGGCTTACAGAGGTGCCTCTGTAGGAGCAAGAAGAAGAATAAGAAATGGTATTTAAAGATGGATAGAAGGGAGGAGAAAGAGCTGAGAAGAAGTTGTGGGAAAGGAAATGCAGAGACTGCAACATTGGTTTTGCTCGAAAATTAGAGAGAGAGAGAGAGAGAGAGAGAGAGAAAGATTCTATCCCATGGACGGCTCTTGCTTTTCTTCACACCCCATATCTTCTTGCTTTCTGAAATATCTGGGTTTTGAATCGTAGCCTCGTGGGTCATCGATGGTCACATATGGTCCACAGATCTGCAACTTTGAACCGTTGATTGGTCCAACGACATGTGCTGCATCATTTGGATGGGAGACACGTGGCAGAATATTTTATCCATTCCGCACCCATGTATTGTTCCGATGTCCAGTGACTATTGTAGTCTAGAATGCTTTTGGGCTGGGCTGGAATTGACTTGGGCTTTGAAAGTGATTAAAAAGATTGGGTTAATTGCCGCCTTATTTTCAGGCTGCCCTCGATGTAGTACTGTTAGGTCCACTGGGCCTGGGCATTGCAGCTACTCTCCTGTGCCATAAGTAAGCCCATTATCTTAGCTTTTCCGTCAATCAGAGCGATTCGCAGACACTGATACGCGGTCTTACCCTGTGTGGTTGTGTAGATTTTGTCCATCATCGTAGATCCGTAGTCCTTACTCCTTATTAATAGTCAGAGAGAGGTATTCTTTAGACAACTCATTTTGTTACCCTGAAGGGTGTTCATGGCAATGATGAAGGTTTGTTAAAGGACGAAGGGAAGGTTCTCTTTTAAGTTTTAAGAGATTCCTTACAATCAGGAAAAAGTTGGAGATCATCCAAGTGAAATGACTAAAATTCCTTCAAAGGGTAAACATGGTTTAAATGTGTTTAATTGACCCCCAAAATCCACCCAAATGTCTAAATAAAATGATTTCTATACTTCATTTCATCATACTAAAAGTTTGTTTGAAAATGAGATTTTTTTTTTTTTTTTTGGGGTAATAGAAAATGAGATTATTTGTCCCCTAATTTGTAAAAGAATCTATTTTAGCCATGTGAGACCCACGCTAGAATACTTTTTATTGAATAAAATAGTTCCTTGGTTTTATTCCATAAGAAAGTATTTGAAAAATGTTTTAACATGCCTTTTGAATACACTCAATTTGGACTTCTGGAGCCAAATATATGAGCTTTTGAATCATTTTTTTGTTATGCTTTATTCTTATTTTGCATGATAACAGGTGAATGTTGGCATCACCTCTCAAGGTAATGTTGGCATATATCATTATGAATTTGAATCCGAATTTAGTGTTGTTTATTTGTACATTAAGTTCATTGTTTTTTTTAATACATTGTAAAGGTTGTTCTTTCACTTTGATGCCAGTTCCCTCTATTTGCATCATTTTTATGGTTTTCCCATGCATAGTGCATACGAGTGTTTTGTTAAACTTGTATTTATCATTTTGTTTTGATCCTTTATTTAGGATAATGTTTTCTTTGTTTGTCATTCTCATACATGATTTTGGTTTTCGTTGTTCTTCTTTAATAGTTTTCTTACTCAATTTATTGAGGACCTTTTTTGGATTAATTTTCTTTTAAAGTTTTACCGTTGTAGTATAGGTTTCTCTTCATTTTTGTACTAGATTTTTTGTCGTTTTTGTTGTTTGTTAGTAGATCCACATTTATCGAATTTTTTTTACCTGCGGTTCCCCTGCCCAGTACAATTCCGTAGTGCCTCTAATAAAAGAGGGGTTGACCCCACTCGGATAGTATGTTCGGTGATAAAGATCCACATTTACCACTTTAAGCCTCATGATTTTAAGATTCTCATTCTGATGATTATAATTGGATTGGAAAATTGTGTGGAACTTCTCTGTTTCCTTTTTGGTTTCTTTTTTTTTTTTTTTTTAATAATACTGCTCTGTTTCCTTGCTGGAAGTCATGATGTCCTTGATTCCTTTAAAGCACCATATATAGACATATAGCTTACAATTAATTTGGATCCTCTAGTGTCGAGCAGCTCGATAGGACCGTAACATTGAGACATAGCAAGACGGGAAATAACCGCTTATCTTTGCTCGAGCGCCTTAGCCGAGTAGGAAATGACTATTGCATATGTTATAAACACGCTATATATAAATGAAATGAGATGGTATTTAATTTATGGGCAATAGATCTCTACTTGGTCCCATGGTCTCTACACAAGCGTCTGGCCAATGGGTGAGCATGTCTGGGTATCTACCAAGGGGTAGAGGCTTCATCTCATGGTGCCTTGTGAGACGGCATAGAAGACACCACCAAGTAGAGATATTTTTCACTTAATTTCTACTTTGTCCTTCTATCTATATTAATATTTGTAATTGTTTTTGGGAGAAATTTGGAGAGCGCAGGCCACATGCGCAAGACAGCCAATGAGAGCACATTGGCATCTTGGGGGCATAATTTTTGTCTTTCATAGGAGGCAGGGCGGTCATTTCGCTCCTTATATATTGAATAATTTTTAGGCAAGCAAAAGAAGTTGAACAACTCACTTTGTGAGGGTACGATGTCTTGTATTCTGTCGCTTGGTTTGTGGGTTGATTTTGAAGGGCCGTTAAGAGGTCATAGACCCTAAGACTATATGGGTATTTCGGTAAAATTCGTATATAGAGTTTCACTATAAATATGTAGCAATGGTTCTTTCTCTGTAACAAAATCTATGAGAGGTGTGAGGACGAGCAACTGTAACCCTATTCTTCATTGATAGTGAAACAGTTCTCAGCTCACCATGGATATATATAATCTTAATGTTGAACCACGTAAATCCTTGTGTTCATTGTGTGATTGTTATTTGCAATTTTCATTCTTTTATGCATCAAGTTAGGTTTCGTTTTCAACACACTTCACTATTTTAATGACAACAATATGCATAATGACTATGATCCGATTTACAAACAACAGGGATATTGAAACAGTTGCTTATTAGACACAGAAAACTGAAGATATAGAACGACTTTCATTACCTAATGGCTAAAGCGATATGTTAAGCTTTCTTAACTTCCTTAATTACCACCAAATCCCTCATCTTCTGCAGCAGTTGGTCAACGTAATTGGACTTCATCTCCTTGTTCAAGAGAAGCTCCTTCAACCGGCAATGGTTGGCCCTCACTTCTTTCCCAATTGGACCTTCTTTATCCACCATGACAGACCTCACGGCCTTGCTTACACTCTCCCTCGTAAACCAACCGTCGTCGTCTCTCCTTTCCACCTCCACCCCAACCTTAAGGTCTCTACTCATCAGCCTCGCATTCAAAAACTGATCTCCCTTCTGCGGCAACAGCACCAATTGACACTCGCTCGCCACTGCCTCCGCCAACGATCCGAACCCCGCATGGCATAGGTACCCTCCCACGGCCTTATGCTCCAATATCAACTGCTGCTGAACCCATCCGCTATGGATCAACCCTCGCTCTTTAACCCTCTCTTCCAACCCCTCCGGCAACGCTTCCCCGTGGGTCAAACAGTTCGGGTACTTAAGAACCGCCATGAATGGCACACCCGACTCCTCCAACCCAAGAAGCAGCTCCCTTATCTCCTCCTTGCTCAGAATATCATCGCTGCCGAATGAGCAATACAACACCGAACCAACCGGAAACCGGTCGAGCCATCTGGCCCAACGCTCATATAGCGTGTCGGTTTGTGGTTCGATCAAACTTGGACCGGCCATCACTACTGGTTTCTTGTATTGCTCGGATATGTAATCACAGTATTTGCTCTCCATCTCTCCGCAAGTTTTCAGAACGATCATGTCTGCATTCTCCATGGCCATGACTACTCGTTGGTGGAGTGACAGTATTCCCTCCGGTGCCATGAAAGCGAAAAGAAGCTGCTTGGCTTCGTGGGCTCGCAAGGCTACGCTGGTGGATGGGAACCCGGGTGGTGGTTGAGTGAGGTCTTGGTGGGTAAAGCATGCGGGGACAAGGTGGTAGGCGACGGCGGTGGCGCTTGTGACGCAATAGAAAACCGCCTTTATGCCAAGGGCATGAGCTATGGAAGGGATGTAGTGGACGAACTCGTAGACTACGATGTCCGGTTTGAGTTGACTCAGTGCAGCTTCCACCTGGGCTTGCAACGAATCGGTGGCCACGAGGAGCTGAGTCAACTTGAAGACCGGCGAGTCAGGGTTCGAATCCGAGTCATTACGGGTTGGGATCTGAGTCGGTGGTACTTGGACATCAAGGGGGACTAACCGAATTCGATCGGGGAAACGGAGTAAGGGCTGGATCTTGGGAATGTTGTCACGAGTGGCCAAGAAGGAAACGTTGAAGCCATGGAAAGCTAAGTGATTAGAGAGTTGGATGAAGGGATTAACATGGCCAAAAGGAAGCCAAGGGAACATGGCTACATGGATTGCCATCATGATCGAGGGTGGGTGGAAGCAGTAGCAGCAAGCAAGCAGAGGAGCAATGGAATATGGGAAGAGTGTTGGGCTCTCGGACTCGCTGTTTCTTCTTCTTCTTCTTCTTCTTTGTTTGATGGAGAGCCTCGTGGCATGGTTATATACATGATCTATTACAATCGGCGATTCGCAAGGACAAACTGGTCTGAAAGGCACACACGGTTTAATCAACGCCCACGGGTAAGATTCTGAGATTTTGCGTGGATATAGGGGGATCTGTTATAACAAATGCAGTCGTTTCTGCTAGTATTTTTCCTGTTTTACTCGGTGGTTAATGGCTATTGATTTCTGTTGAGATTTTTGGGATCAATGTAGGATGATCTGCTATCCACTAAAGATTTTTGGAAGGCGTCTAGTCGATCTTTTACCTGTTTTTCTCTGTTGCTATCGAATCCTTTTATTCCCTCTCAATAAAAAGATCATTAATAAAAGAAATCCCCTTCTCATAATTAGTATGGGGTGGTAGGTAAAACATACTTGGAATTTGGAAAACTAGGATTTGATTCGGGAACTTAACCGAGTGGAGTCAAAGAAAATGGAGACTTGACCAGCTTTAGTAAATGACTAGACTAGGTCTGAGTTATATTACCCAAGTCATGCAAAGCATATATTGCGTCTATTTTGGGTAAATTTCCTGGACACCCCCTCTAAGTATTCAAAATGGCACGGACTTATCAAACTTGGTCAAAATGGCAAGCTTCCCCATGACGTTAAGCAGGGTTACCACCCAAAATAAAAATATCGATTTTACCCTCATCTTCCCTATTCCATCCGCAATTGCCATCATCTCATATATCTTGTTACCCAAGTCAGCTGGACTGTCAGGCTGTACAGGGAAGGGAAGACAGCAACAAGGGAAGTGAGTATTAAAAGAATGTAAATCAAGCAGATGCTGTAAAAATTGCATCCTGTTAACCAAAGAAAGACTAGTTTGATAGCCCTTACAGAGAATCCGCTGGAAATTAAGGCTGTCTTATATAAGAGGTCAACAGCTCTTTTGGCTTCATCACTTTCTGGGGGCATTCTTGCATGCAGCCTGTAAATCATATACCCAACATCAGCAATGGGATAATGACCACATCCAAAGAGTGCACAGCTCATAAGCAAAATGGTTTTGCATCATATCAGTTCTCCTAAGGTAAAATAGGACTGTGGGGACATGATGAAGCAGTACAGGGAATTGGAATTTCTGGGTTGGCACGATGAGCCTTTAGTAAAAGAAAACTTTATGGTGACTTGACCAGTTTTAGTAAATGACTAAACTAGGTCTGAGTTAGAGTTTTTTTATTGAATCGATGTTTTTGCTCAAGTCCTGCAAAGCTTATATGGCGTCTATTTTTTTTTTATTAGGTCATATATTATTCATAGATTATAAGTTTTATTTGTCTAAAACTAAATAAAACTCTAGAATTTTTGCCTTAGGTGATGGTCTAGGAAAATATTATAAATTAATGCTTGATTTGGTATGATTTCTATTTCAATTTTATAGGATGATTTTTATTTCAAAAATTGTTTAGTTTGATTTTGCAACTTGTTCCAGTAAAATAGAAATCAAATGGAATCGAATTTGTGAAATAGATAATGAGCACATGATTAATTTGATGGGTAAGATAGTAATTTTATATTAAAAATAAAACACCATGCTTCTTCTCTTGATGGTCTCACCACCTCTGTGCCACCATCGCTGCCACCAACCCGTCACCACGATCACCATCGCCACCGCCACCACCTTTTCCCAAAGAAATATAAGGAATTTATCCTAAGAAATTGAACTACCAAATGGATTTCTTGTTTTTTAAATATTACAAATTTGATTCAATAAAAAATTACTTATCAAAGAAAAAGAATTTTTCTTGAAATCAATCCAAAATTGAAGTAGAAATCATATCAAATCTAGCCTAAGCTACTTCTATCAGTGTATTGGAAAAATTCAATTATATACAAATTGAAGGACAACCAGTTGAAGAAAGTAAGAAACAATGGAAATTTGTTCATTTTTTTTCCCATTTAGAGAAAACCTCATTTACACCTGCTGTAGAGAGGCCTCTTTTCACCAAAAAAAATAAAAAGAAAAAGAAAGTGTAGGGACACCTCTTAACATGAATCACCCATTGTGCTACATGGACAGATGATATGGTTTTTTGACCATTAAAAAGGACATGGTTTGGATTAACCACATGACAAACTTCTGACTCAAAATTAACTAAACACCTTCCTATATCGTTACATTTACATGTATATCTGTGCTCCCATATGGTATTTAGATTATTATCATGTGTTATATATTATCCCATGGTCCTAGATTTTCACAATCCTATTTTATCATTTATTAAGCTATATTTGGAAGGCAAGAAAAACGAGTGAAATGATGAGAGACACATATAAATCACGTCATCATAATTTTTATCTTATTATATTTTATTTTATTTTCTTGACATCCAAACATAACCTAAACCAAAATCAATTTGGACTGAATTTGGCAACGAGCAAGGGGCTTGGGATCTATCTGTCCAAAAAAACATATTGCTCCATCTAATCTTAGGGACAGTTTCGTACCCAAAAAAAAAAAATAATAATAATCTCAGGGACAGATATTTGGGCCATATTGAGACTGGCTGGCTTAGCTTGGTATCGTTTCTCCATCCATGGCCCAATTCCATTTACTATGGACCGGGTGCAACCGGGTGCAACTTGGGCTGAGTTTGGGTTCAACTTTAAACCAATCGACTTGGCTCGGTCTTAGTTTGGTTCAGAATTCGTTCAATCTCCCGAATCCAGGCCCGCCGAGTTGCAGTGCTTCACGTAGGTCTTATTACTCTTCCAAAGTTGCCATTACAGTCTTACAGAATACAAGCTTCTTATGAGCTTCTCCAGTTAGTTTGTAAGCTGTAGCGTGGGCGGGGAACTTTTCCCGCATGTAAATTACTCCTTCATCAGTGACTGACGAAGATGTTAGAGAGCATATAGTGTTTGCGATTGAATATGGGAAATGACTCCACGAACCCTAAGCGGGTACCCCTCAATCCCAACTGGGCTCAGCTGCAACAAGTACACTTTCCTTTCTCCAAAATTTCTTCTCTTTGCATCTTTCTCTGTGTGTAGATTTGTGTCTAATGAAGTAGCCATTGGTTTGCCTCTCAGAAACTGAAAAGCGACGCGCCAAAGCCATTTAAACCTTCAGTTGATTCTGATAGAAAAACCCAAGAAAGCGTATTAGGTGAGAAATTTTGTAGAGATGTGTGTGTATGTATAAAGGAGTGTGTTTTCTTTGTTCTTCTTCGTACTCTAAGCTTCGTCTGTGGAATGTTTCGGTTCAGGGAAACGTAAAGAGAGAGAGGATGCCGAACCCACTTCTCAGAAGTCTATTCTCACTCCAGTCACGAATGATTGCAGGTGCTTCCCCATTACTATGTCTATGCTTCTTCGTTTCTTTCTCATTAAGATACTGTTCTTCCTCTTAAAGAAGTCGTTTTGTATTTAGTAAGAAAATGTGTGTGTTGTTTATGCCCAAAAGGAGATTACTTATGTACCCTGTCTTTGATCATAGCAGTATCATAAGTTTGAAGCCTCGTTGTAAATTATTTCTTTGAGAAATAAATCTGTTTTGTTAAAAATCACATGAAAATTCTGGTCATTAGGTCACAGATTCGTTTTGGTTTGATGGCTCAGGGATACCTATTCCTCACTACTATGATATAAAACGCGGCATGAAAGTTAAAAATTCTGTTGAAGAGCTCTTATATTTTTACAATCACTTAAAATTGATAGAAAGAACAGAGAACAATTTGGAATGGAAATCAAGAATCAATTTCTGGTTATGAAAACAGATTTGCATGAATTGTGCAATAAGTTCAAGTAACCAATGAGGGGAAACTATGGAAGTCCTGATGAATCTGGTTAGAACTTGTCATTAATGTGTATAATTCGACTATTGTGTGCTATTTTAATTAAAACCAATTTTTGTTATGTTTGGAAGCACATAAATTGTATCCTGAAGCCCAGGTTCCATTCCATGTTGGACTGGATACCTTCTCCAACACTGTCTTAAAGCATGGAATGACCTTTCTTTCTCAAAAATCACTAATATGTGTCGGGTGGTTTCCACTAAAGCTTCTTGATGTTGGATGACTATTGGTTCCTATTTAAAAGACCTTTGTAAGGACATTTGAGTGCTTCAAGGGGTGATAGTTGCCCTTGTCTGGCTGAGTGATGCAGGTGCACTACCTTGAACCGACCCAAATCCAATTGGGAACCCAGACCGCAAACAAATCTGGTTTTAGTCTAGTAGGATTTTAGGAATTTATTTTATCTAGGATGATAATATCTTTTATTTTATTTAGTGTATTTTAGAAAGTGGGATACATTTGCAAGTTTTAGAGTTTATTTTTGGTAGGAATCTTAGGAGGTTGTTTCCTTGTTAAAGTCTTTTTATTTTCTTATTTATATGATTGTAACCAACGTATTGGACAGATTGAGAATGAATTGTCATTGAATTTGTGTGTGTAAGCCTGTGTGGCGTGTGCGAGCTCTACCGTCCCTTTCTTCTTGTGTGATTTCCTCTCTCCCCTGCAACTCTGAGACTCATCTCGGAACTCTTACCTTCTCCTGACCGGCCCTCCACCACTAAGTTATACTTTTTATGGTCTTACCATGCAGGATGAGACTTCCTGATGGCTAATGGTATTGTCTCAGACGAATGTTTCTGATATAATTTCTTGGGAAACACAGAAACAACACATACATACAATGAGGTTTAGTTTCTGAGTGAGAATGGGAAATGGAGAAAGAAATGGATGCATGTAGACTTTTAGAGTGGAATATAATTACCTCAAGTACTCGGCCTAGGACTATTCAATGAGTTGTTAATACTAGAGTCATAGTTGTCATAGCGTCTAGGCATTGGAGGAGGAGGAAAAAAAATCAAGGTGACACCAACAAAGTGTCAAGGCGTTGCCTTCACAAGTATGACTGGAGTTACTTCCATTTCATATTTCATCACTGTGTTTTTATTTTTATTTTTTTGGGGTAATAATCTGTTTTGTATTAATGCTGTTCTTCTTCCTTTTGCATGATCAAGGGAATATTGGTACTGTTTCTGACCATAATGAACAGTTGACATAAAATGTTCACTTGTTAACTTTGTGAATCCTATGGTAAAGTTCATTTGGCAAGAGCTTTAGGGTTTGTGCCCCTTTGTTTTTTGTGTTTTTCACAGCTTAACAGATGCTTTAGCCATGGATTGCGAAATGGTTGGTGTCAGTTCTGAAGGAAATAAAAGTGCTCTTGGACGGGTAACACTGGTAATAATTACCTCCATCTGGATTTCCTTCAATTACTGTTTTAGTTCTGTAATTTTCATCATTCAATCTCCTTTCATTCATTTATTTTTGTTTTTTACAGTTTACAATGATTAATTAAATAAATGATGTTTGCTATAAAATTTAAATATGTTGATGTCTTAGATACAAAGGTACAAGCCTGGTTCTTCCACTGGTTCCATTAGCATGCGTTCTATGATTGGAGTGTCCTTTTGATGTATATTATTTATGGGGAAGTGTTTCCTGTGGAGGAGCATGGCCCTTGCACGCGCGGGGGGCCAATGGTAGTGCTTGCGCTGAAGCATCATGCATCATGGAGCTCAGGGCGGTCACTTCGCCCCCCTCTGTGATGTAGATAAGTCACTTGAAGCTTATTTTAGTGGAAATAAGCTTTGGGTTGGGTCGTATATGTATTGGGACTTTGATCCCATGGGTTTACTTTTTATTTGGGTAATGTAATGTGCCTAAAATATGGGTAGAAAGTAGGAAAACGGATTTACTTCATTAGTTTAGTTAGAGTCATATTTTGAGTTTGTTTTCTTTATTATTTCACTTTCTTAGTCAATTTGGGTTACCTTATTAGTTAAGGATAGGGTTAGGCCTTTCATTTTTAGTGTCTAAGTCTATTTTTGAGTTTTCTATATAAATTTGTAAGAGAGGCCATCATTGTACACGATTTTGATTAATGAAATATTGGCTTTAGCCTTTGTGAAAATCCTTAGATAGGATGGGTGAGTTGCCCAGGGTGAGATAGCCAACCCCACCTTTCCCCACCCCGTTCCATCGGTTCTTGATTCCAAATCCTAGTTCTGTTAAATTGAGTTCAAGAGTGCTACAAGCTTCTAGGAGTTTCTTTACATCTACAATCTCATTCAACTGCAGCTCTAATGGCTTCAACAGGTTATTAATTTTGCGTTTCTTATGTATCCATAGGTGCTATATTGGATTCGAATCAGATTTCGGATAAATCTATATTAATTGACTTGTGGGATTCTTTCTTTTGGTTATCTTTTGAGATCTCATCATTCTTCTCCAACCAATTTTGAGATCCCATTGCTCTCTTTCTTGTTCTTTGGAGATTTTCTATTTGATCCTGCCTGGGATTAGACCTATTCAGGTTCTAGTCTTAAATTACTTTGTGTCTGGGTATGGAAGGTATACTCCCCCACAGGAAACATTTCTCCATTATTTATTTATCTTTTTTTGATGATAATTACTTTTAATTTGCATACAAAATTCTCTGTTGAATGAAGTTTAAAATTTTGTTTAAGAATGAAATAACTCCCCCACAGTCTAAAAGTTTAACTTTCTGAGATCATTTGGTTGAGGCACTTTTTCACTACAAATAAACTGCGTTGATTATTCTTAACTTAGTTGGTGATCGCTGTGAATTCTTTTGCGGCACATGAATACTGTCTTAATCATAATTGTCAAAACGTCGCCTTGGTGTCACCTTACGTCCAAGCCCCCTCCAACGCCTTGGGTCGCCTAGACGCCATGACAACTATGGTCTTAATGTCCCCCCTTTCCCTTCATCTTTAAGTGATTCTAGTAGGATTGCTCCTTGAGTGTTGAGATTGTTTGTTTAATGCATTAGGGTTGCTCCTTTCATTATATTTTATTGTGTGTGTGTGTGTGTGTGTGTATATATATATTTATTTATTTATTTATTGGTGCATCATAGGCAGCTGGCACCGTAATATATTCAGCAAATATATTAGTTAGTATTTTTATTTAAGTATCATGTCTTATCAAGTATCAACCTTCTGTTACGGCATCCCCTGTAAGCGACATGTTGTGTCAACTCTTGGATGCGGTGACAAGTAGGCAAGGGTTCTTGTACAGTGGACAAGAGTGAGTAAAGAAACTAGTCCAAAAGCGTAGGATCAGATTAGCATCTTGGAACATTGGATCCTTAACAGGTAAGAGTCTAGAGTTGATAGATGTTATGAGGAGAAGAATGATTAATATTTCCTGTATTCAAGAGACTAGATGGAAGGGTAAGAAAACTAAGGTGTTGGATGACTTTAAACTTTAGTATACGAGAGATCAAAGTAATAGAAGAAGTGGGCATAGTAGTGGATAAAGACTTTAAGAATGATGTGGTGGATGTTAAAATATTTTGAGATGTGATTATATCCATCAAGCTTGTGTTGGAACTTGGAAAAAGAGGTTGTCACTATAATTAGTGTTTACACACCCAAGTAGGATTGGATGAAAGTAGTAAGTTACAATTTTGGGAAAACATGGATGAATTACTGCAAGGTTTTAGTCAAGGAGTAAAGATTATTATAGGGGGTGATCTGAATGGCCATGTTGGGAGAGATAGTAGAGGCTATGAAGGCGTACATGTAGGCGATGGATTTGGAGAGAGTAATGAGGAGGGGATCTTAGTTTTAGACTTTGTGGTAGCTTATGGTTTATCCATTTTGAACGCTTCTTTTGAAAAGAGAGGAGCACTTAGTTACCTTCAAAAGTCGGCAACATATCAGCCAAATAGATTTCTTCCTAACAAGAAGGTCCGGCTGATTGTTTTGTAAGGACTGTAAGGTCGTAGACATGTGCTTCATTATGCAGAATCGCAAGATAAGGGAGTTTATTTGCCCTAAGATAAGGTGGTGGAGCTTAAAAGGAGATTCCTTGAATTCATTTACTTATAAAGTGGTCAAACAAGGAAAGTGGGACCTTGAGGGAGACACTAATACGATGTGGAATGAGATGATAGGTTGTATTAAAAAGGTTGTTAAAGAGGTCTAGGGGAATCCAAAGCTAAACGTCATGTACCTAGGGAGACTTGGTGGTGGGATGATGAAGTCCAAGCAGCTATTAAAACTAAGAAAGCTGGTTTTAAAACATGGCAAAGGACTAAAGAGGTAGAAGACCTAAAAAGGTATGAATTTTTCAGAAATGAAGCTAAGAAGATTGTGGGGAAAGCAAGGGGGACAAAATATGAAGATCTTTATAACAATCTGAATAAAAAAGAAGGGGAATAACTATCTATAAGATAGCTAAAGTGAGAGAAAGGAAGAGTAGAGATTTCAATCATGTTAGATGTATTAAAAGTGAAGATGGTAGAGTACTAATTAGGAATGAGGATATAAAGGAGAGATGGAAAGAGTATTTCTACAGCCTACTAAATGAAGAAGTTTTGAGTAATAGTGCCCCAGAAGGTTGCATTACTCATCTAGATACCACATGTCGCAGATAAATACGCAACATTAAGGCGTCTAAAGTAAAAGAAGCTTTACGAAAGATGAAAGTAAGCAAGGCACCAGGCCCAGGTGGGGTCCCAATAGAAATGTGGAAGAGTTTAGGAATTTGTGGTTTATCTTGGCTAACCAAGCTAATTGAAAATATCATAAGCACAAAGAAAATGCCAGATGAATGGATGAGAAGCATTGTGGTCTCGTTTTATAGAAATAAACGTGATATTTAGAGCTGCAATAACTATAGAGGCATAGAACTAATGAGTCATACGAAGAAGTTATGGGAGAGGGTTATTGAAACACACTTGAAAAAGGAAACTACTATTTTGGAGAATCAGTTTGGTTTTATGCTAGGAAGATCCATGATAGAAGCTATTTTCTTACTTGGGAGACTCATCAAAAGATATAGAGAGGGCAAGAAGGATCTCCATATGGTCTTTATTGACCTAGAAAAACTCTACCACAAAGTCCTTAGAGTTAATTTGTGGCATATACTGGAGAACAGAAGGGTGTCATGTAAATATGTAGACATAATTAAAGATATGTATGATGGTGTGGTGATTAGTGTAAGAACAGTGGGGGCTCAAGGTAGTGAGTTCCCAATTACAATTGGGTTGCATCAAGGATCAGCCTTAAGCCCCTATTTGTTTGCACTTATCATGGATGATTTAACCAGAGACTTACAAAATGAGGTTCCTAGGCGTATGCTTTTTGCTGATGATATTGTTTTGGTGGATGAGACAAAAGCAAGGATTAACGTCAAGTTGGAGTTATGGTGATCAACCTTGGAATCAAAGGTCTTAAGATAAGTAGAACAAAGACGAAGTATGAGGAGTGTAACTTTAGCCACACTAGGACGGTTAATGAGGTGGTGAATATTGTAGAGAGGGAGATTCCACAAAGTGATTATTTTAGATATTTGGGCTCAATCGTAAATTAAGAAGGTGATATAGAGGATGATGTTGCCTAGAGAATTAAAATAGAATGGATGAAGTGGAGAGGTGCGTCCTGAGTGTTGTGTGATCAGCGTATACCTTTAAAGCTTAAAGGAAAACTATAGGACTGTCATATGACCGGCAATAATATATGGTGCGGAATCTTGGGCAGTTAAGATGCGTCATGTAGATAAACTAAGTGTAGCGGATATGAGGATGTTGGGCAAAACTAGGAAGGATAAAGTAACTTTGCCTAATTCTAGGAGACACCCTTGTGTTTTCAAAAATTATGCTCAATACTCATCTTTCACAAACGTTGTTACACTCGGCCCCACTTCGTTAGTCATCTGCTCTTAAGTGGATGACGTCATAGAGGAAATAAATTCATAATGACTAAGTTACCCTTGCTTGGAAGTGGCATTACTCTTTTGCCCTTTCGAATGAGTTGCCCCAAATAGCAATTCTATATATTTTTTTTCACGATCTTCTCCACCTTCCCTTCTGTATTTCTGTTCGCAAGTCCTGACTGTCACTTTTTATCCATTAAAAGATTAAATCTCCCTTTTTAAGCTTCCTCGCCTTCTACAATTTCTTCTCCATCTTTGGAGAGAAGGTAAGAAATCTAAACATGGGTTATCCCCTGCCCCTCTCACTCATCAATGGCTGCTGCTGAGTTCATGCGGAAAGTGTCCTTCTTGATTTCTTTCGTCTTTGATTTTTCCAACAAGGGTGCCATCTACGATGGCAGATGTTCACATGGGCGAAATCCAGATTTTCGCCTTCCAGTCCGAGATTAATCATCTAACGGCAGATGCTTGGTCTGGCCAGGTTCTTTGCTCTGTTGTTCTTCCCAAGTTGTTGGTTCTCAAGGAACCTGCTTCTCGTGTGCTGGTAACTGCAGCCATTGAGTACTGCAAGCTCCACTAGAGGGCTGCTGTTGGTGCACTCTTATTTCCGTTGATCCTCTGCAAGGAAGGGATCAACATCCCTATCTGTGATGTTGTCACAAGGATCATCAAGGAGTGTTTGCACTCAGCTCACGTATCTGCCTTCTGCCAGAAGCTGCTCTGCAGAGAAGAGGAGGCAAGATGGTTTGTGTGTTTCCCTTGCCATCGTAGTCTAATATCCAACAAATTGGTATGGACTGTACCGCTGTTCACTCTGTTCCAGAACATCCTGAATCACAATGTTCATTTAACACAGAATTGGCTGATGGATTGTTAAATTCTTCGAAGTTTGGGAACTTCTTGTTATGTTTGGTTACCAAATGTGCTCATTACTGAAGTCTCATAAGATTTTGTTTATTGAAGCAGTTGAATGTACCAACACTTTCATGACCAAATCTATACTATCAAAATTGGCAAGGCTGTGACTGATTTATATTTCCAAAACTTTCATTTCATTGTTTTTTGACTTTCCGAATTAGTTGCTGATACTCTAAAACTGGTTGTGTATGGCTTCGAAGCAAATATCCATTTGGAAATAGCACAGATCACTTGTGGAGTCGTTGACTCATATATTGTTTTCAGAGCAAGAACCTCTTCAGTGGTTGCTAAATTCTCTATCACATCCCTTGATTTAAACTTTCCGCCTGAACTTGGCAGCGGCCATTGATGGACGAGAGGGGCAGGGGAAAAAAAATGGGCCGGTTTGTAGATATGAAAAAGTAAAAGTATGAACTCAACGGGACCCTACCTCTTGAATCTACCCCTAATCAGATCACATTACTTTTTCGGGAGAAGATAAAGTGAGGAGACAATGAATAGTGGGTCCCTTTTTTACGTCAAAAAAATAACAATAGTAATAGATGGAAGAGGTTATCAGTAATAGAGACGACATTAGGTGTTTTAGGTGTAAGGGTAGTAGGGTCATTCCATGTTTCTACTTAACAATGTCTAATGTACTGGGGTCAATTGTAATTTTTGAAAACACAGGGGTACTCTATCAGGTTATCAAAGTTACAGGGGAGGTCCGTGTAATTTACTCTTTATTTTATGTATTTATTGACAAATAACTCCAGTAGTTTATTTCAGGTGAATACATGGGGGAATATTGTATATGATGAGTATGTTCGTCCAGTAGAGCGTGTAGTTGACTTTCGCACTCAAATAAGTGGGATCCGACCCCGTGACTTGAAGAAAGGTTGACTTTGTTTTTTCCTTCTATTTCATTATTGAGCTCTTTTCCATTGGCCTGTTGGAGTAGAGATCTTAGATAAAAATATCAGCGCATGTTAATGATGTGATGATATCTGCAGCAAAGGACTTCCAGTCTGTTCAGAACAAAGTGGCTGAGTTGATTAATGGAAGGATCCTTGTGGGCCACGCCTTGCGCAATGATCTTAAGGTTCACACATTTTATTTTCCTTTGTTTTTGTGTGAAGTAGAATTCCTAGTGATTGAGCGGGATATGTTTTTTGTACAGGCATTGTTGTTGAGTCATCTAAAGAAGGATATACGGGATACCTCAGAGTATCAGCCCTTTCTAAAGTACTGATTTTCTGCTTGGTTCTAGGTCACTATTGCACTTATATTGACACATCCTATGCTTTCCAGCTTCCGTTATGTTTCAAACTTATATCATATGTGCTGTGAATGGTTTAAGCAGGCAAGGGCGTAAAAGGGCGCTTCGGGATCTTGCATCTGAGTTTCTTGGAATTAAGATTCAAAATGGGGAGCACTGTCCTGTAAGTTTCTTAAATCGCTTCCAGTGTGTGTTATATTACTTTTTATCACCTGAGTCTCTGCAATGTATTGGGAGCTACATGTCTACAAAGCATCTTAACTGAGAGGATTAGAAATCCTTTATTTTTGCAACCCGATCGCTCTTTTGATTTTGGAATAAATTATCTTTATCAATATATCGCACCTCCACTCAATAGCGCAAAGCAAGCAAAGCTGGAGCTCGGGCCTGTCGATTACAGATCATCGTGGGCTCCCAGCTCTCGTTAAGCCAGTGTTTTGAAGATTCACTAGAATTTAAATCATAAGAAATTCAGTGGGTTGGGATGGGAGCCATTTACATCTTAAAATAATGCCGCTGGAGTTATTATACAATTCACATGATAATGAACCCTGATTCTAGGAGGTTTGGTATCCAGTCATTTGCACAATGATGCATATTGTTCCACTGTTTTCTCATCCCTGGGAGAAGACCTCTCTGAGCCTGCTTATTTTGACAGATATTGTTCAAATTCTCTTAGTAAGCTTGCAGAATTTTCCCTTTTTTTTTGTTTTTTTCCTTTCTAAATTTCCCAAAAGAAGAATTTATTAATTGGTTACTTACTCTCTCTCTCTCTCTCTGAATCTTTTTTTTATCATTATTTGTTCTCGCTTTCTGAAGATACTGTTGCTGTGCAAGATCAGTTTTCTTTACCCTTCATCCCTTCTCCCCTTCTTTTTACCCTCAAATTGGAAGTTCACATCGTTTTTATGTGAGGGATTAGCATTCTAGAAATTATGAACTGCCATAGCATTGGAACCTTATCGAGGCATGTTGTTTCAGATTGAAGATGCTCGAGCAGCAATGGTACTATATCAGAAAAACAAAAGGGCATGGGAGAAGAGTATTAAAGAGCACTTTAGTCTCAAGAAAAAAAAACAGAAGCGCAAGAACAAAAAGAAGCAGAAGGCTAATCTCAACCAATCTGAAGTTGCTTCATAGCATGGATGCCAAGAGAAAATTACACATCTTTTTAGCGTTGACGCCAACTTAAGTTCACTTCATGAGGAATATTAACAGCCACATGACTTTGATATGTTCCGAAGGCAGAAGCCAGGGGAAAGACGCTTGCTGCTATTTCCCCCAATGTGGAGTACTGAAACTACTTTATGGGAATGTCCTGCAAGGTTTTGACTCAGTTATTCAGCTAACCTCCCTTAAGTTATTGTCTTGGATATCCATAATCTGCTCATTTGACAGGTGATTGCAGTGTCATGCTTTTAAAACTGGTTTATACCCTTCTGCTATGCCTCCTGACCAGCACTGACCCATCATATTGATTTCAATAAAACAGAATCCAGGTGGGAGTATGTCAACTGTTTTTCATGCATAAATTGTCATGTATAATAGAAAGGGGAAGGATCCTTTTTTATTTTTTGATATTTAACATTTTCACCTGAACAACTGAACATGTTCCATGCTACAAACAGTGAAAGAGAGTTTCAGAGGAGTAGTAGAGGATGAGGTCTGCTCTGCTTTGCGTAGACCTGTTCCAGTCCAGGTTGTCCGGGAACTTGAAACCACCCATTTAATGGATTGAGTTTTGTTTGTCAACGGCTCCGATCATATTCCAAACAATCTGGTCTTGCGTTTCTTATTGGATAGTCTAAAATGGAAGAAAATTTATAGTAGACATGGGCTGGGGAATTCATAATGTGTGCGTGGACCATAAAGCCTCGTTTGGTTACACTCCTCAGGAATGTATTTGCTGTTCTTGTGATCAGTGGGAACCAAATGGGAACGGAGATGCTTATATTAACTCTACCGAAGCTGCCTCCTAGTCCTAACTCGCACGCAAGCTCATCATTTTGGCCTGCAAATCCAACTGAACCATACATTTTCTCCTCAACTCCATCTAGGGCTGCCGCCTCCTGCGCAAATGTACGAGATTCCGGCCTAAAAATCCCAAGTTGGTAGTAGCAGGTAATCGGTAATCCCTTCTTCCTCTTTCACAAACCCTCGTCTTCTTTTTCTCAAAAGACTTTGTTCTTACTCTCACTGGTTTGTCTCATGGTACTCCATCAAGATCTATTGATTATCCCCGTCTTCTTCTCGAAAGACATTGTTTTTATTCTCACTTGTTTCCTTCATGGTACTCAATCAAGATCTATCTGCTTATTCTCGTCTCTTGTTTTTTCTGTCTAACAAACCGTATATGTGCATCTAATTAGAGCTAAACCCCAAAGTTCTTTATGGAAGCTCGCCCAGGTTTCATGGATCTACAAGCTAACCGGCATTGTTATTCTAAAACCAGAATTTCATGACCAAATGCTTTTCCAGTTACTCTGTGGTCATTGGCGTCAAGCAATGATGGCATGTATCACTCCCACCCTCACCACCTCCCTCTAACGGAGCCGGCTGTCTCCCCTACATCATTCCCCCCCCCCTCTATGCTCCCTCCCGCATCCTCTCCCTCACCCTAGCAGTCACCTTCCCACAACACCCTCTCTCTCTCTCTCTCTCTTTCTCACCATTCTTTGTTCCCTCTGGCCTGACTCGTAAACAACATCATAATTGTCAGGGTTAGGGTTTAAGCACAAGGTTGCTTAAAGCATTACACCCTGAGTATCTAGTTTGGAATACCCAGACTGTTGCCTCCAACTAGTATATAAAGAGAAACTAGGATTTAGGTCAGATGGACTAATTACTAGATTGTCCCTCACAGCCTGGGCATAAACACAAGTAAGATTATATTAGAACATATGAAGTGATATTATATAAATACCCTTACAATCTCCTCCTATGTTCTACATATATCCATTACACATGTATAGGAACCATTGTTCAATCAGTAATTGAATCAATATAAATTGAATAAATTGAATATCAATAATCCAATAAATCAAGTAAGAAATAAGTAAACTTCAAGAAATAAAACTAGGGTTTTAGATCAAAACAAAACCCAACAATAAATCCGAAGTTCGACATGCAAGTGGCTAAACCAAAAGAAATAATCAAAAGGAAAAGTCCTTGCAATCCATGTGACTTTACTCATCAAGTAAGTCATCCTCATCGAGATCCAGATTCAACCGTTCTCCTCCATCTTCGCCATTCTCTGTAATTTGTCAAATATGAATTTCATAAGATATTATGAATTCAATCATTTGCACAATAATATCTAGTTCAACAATAAGAACTTAATACATTTCATATATGACTGAAGATAAATCAAAAAACAATAAGCATCATCATCAAGTTTCTTTACAAGAACTCGATCCTATATAATCTCTATCATAAGGACCATACCATGTTTCCATTTGGAATACTGTGTTCGTCATATCAGTCATAGATTTATGTTGTATCATCAAATTTGGAATGGTACACCATACTATGAAAGACATGTCATCAAATTTGGAATGACATAAAGATTAGCACAATATCATTGAAACATATCAGGCATTTTCCATATTCCTTTGTGGAATAACAAAGTAAGGAGACTTCATATGAAAATTTGTTACATCATCAAGTTTGGAATGGTTTCACAAACCCCCATACTTAGTAATCTAACTAAGTTATCTGAAACATGTAAACTGTCTCGAATGCTTATCAAGGCTAGATGAGATTCAAATAATTCAAAATAATACTGGGTTAGGTTAAGACCTGACTAAATGGTCTTTAACCCCATCTCCCCTGTAGTTTTGAATGTTCGATCTTTGTTCAATCCCTTTGTAAGGGCATCTGCCGTATTATCCTTCGATCTCACATCAATCAAAGTGATAATCCCTTGTTCTGTTCTATAATTCAGCATGGCCTGTTTCAGCCTGATGTGTCTCCTCTTACCATTAAAGAGTGAGTTATTCACAATCGTCTTTGCTGCTTGATTATCACAGAATATAGATATAGAGTTTAACTTAAAACTCTTCAATGGAATATCCATGATCAGATCCTTTATCCACTCTGCTTCATCTCTCGCAGAAACTAGAGCATAAAGTTCCGATTCCATAGATGACAAAGCAATACTAGTCTGTCTCTTGGATTTCCATGCTATAGTTGCTCCTCCTAGTGTAAATACATAACCACTGGTGGATCTGCTGTCTCCCAAATCTGAGCACCAAGATGCATCAGAATATCCTTCCAAAGTTGGAGGATGTCCAGTATAACATAAAGCATAACTTTGAGTACCCTTAAGGTATCTCATCAGCCTCGATAGGGCATCCCAATGCTCTTTTCCAGGATTACTAGTGAAACGACTCAGCATGCCTACCGTAAAGGCTATGTTTAGCCTAGTGCAACTCATTGCATACATGAGACTACCAATCAGTTTAGAATAATCTAACTGATTCACGGTGTCACTTGTGTTAGGTTTCAACCGTTTGTTATAGTCATAGGGTGTCTCAATCGGTTTACAATCATTGTATCCCCAACTAGAAAGTAGCTTCTCAATATAATGAGTCTGACTAAGGGTGATCCCTTGCTCACTAAAGCTTACTCTCATCCCAAGAATGGTGTCTACCACACAAAGATCTTTCATGTCGAATTCTTTGGACAAGGTTTCTTTAATGTCACTCACCACAGAGAGATCAGAACCAAGAATCAACATGTCGTCTACATACAAGCAAATAATCGCGACCTTGTTTGACTCAGACAAAAAATAAAGGCACTTATCCGAGTTACTAGTTTGAAAACCAAGGCTCTTTACTGTCTTGTCAAACTTCTCATGCCACAATTTAGGTGCTTGTTTAAGACCATAAAGAGATTTGTTTAATTTACAAACTCTTTTTTCAGAACCTTCCATGACAAACCCTTCAGGTTGGTTCATGTAGATTTCTTCTGTTAGGTCTCCATTAAGGAAAGTCGTTTTTACATCCATTTGATGCACATCATAGTGCTCAATAGATGCTATGACAAGAAGAATCCTTATTGTTGCCCAATGGCAGACCGGAGAATAGATGTCAAAATAATCTATCCCTCTCACCTGTTTATAGCCCTTAGCTACTAATCGTGCTTTATACCTGGCTATAGACCCATCCGGATTAAGTTTCTTCTTCAGTACCCACTTACACCCTATTGTCTTGGCCCCTCTAGGCAGATCAACAAGGTGCCAGGTCTCATTCTGCATTAAAGAGCTCATTTCCTCATCAATGGCTTCTTTCCATAACAGTGAGTCCTTAGATCTCATCGCTTCCTTATAGGTGGATGGATCAGCCTCTAAATGGTAGGTCACAAAATCCTTATCAAAATTCTTGGGTACTCGATCTCTAGTAGATACTCTTCTAGATTCTGATTCAATGAGCATTATGGGAGTAGTGTCAGAAACAATTGGTTCAGATTCCAAAGGTGATTCTATTACCACTTCAGTCAAACCAAGCAAGGTCAGGCCTTTATCTCTAAGGAATTTATCCTAAAAGAATATAGCATCCCTAGATTCTATCACCACATTGGTTGATAGATCCAAAAATCAGTCTACAGCACTGTCTTCTACACAACCTAGATATACACAAGTGTTTGTTCTAGTTCTCACCTTAGGTCCCCTAGGGTCTTGTATCCTAACATAAGCTATACAGCCCCAAACCTTAAGAGTCATAGCTACAGGGATGATTATGCCATAGTTCATAAGGTGTAGAAGTCAGTTTTGAATGTGGTAGTCTATTTAATGGCTTCTTTCCATAACAGTGAGTCCCTAGATCTCATCGCTTCCTTATAGGTGGATGGATCAGCCTCTAAATGGTAGGTCACAAAATCCTTATCAAAATTCTTGGGTACTCGATCTCTAGTAGATACTCTTCTAGATTCTGATTCAATGAGCATTATGGGAGTAGTGTCAGAAACAATTGGTTCAGATTCCAAAGGTGATTCTATTACCACTTCAGTCAAACCAAGCAAGGTCAGGCCTTTATCTCTAAGGAATTTATCCTAAAAGAATATAGCATCCCTAGATTCTATCACCACATTGGTTGATAGATCCAAAAATCAGTCTACAGCACTGTCTTCTACACAACCTAGATATACACAAGTGTTTGTTCTAGTTCTCACCTTAGGTCCCCTAGGGTCTTGTATCCTAACATAAGCTATACAGCCCCAAACCTTAAGAGTCATAGCTACAGGGATGATTATGCCATAGTTCATAAGGTGTAGAAGTCAGTTTTGAATGTGGTAGTCTATTTAGAATATGATTTGCAGTCAACACTGCTTCTCCCCAATAGCAAGAGAGCATGCTAGCTGTCAATAACATGGAGTTTAACATCTCTGTTAACGTCCTGTTCTTTCTTTCAGCTATGTCATTTGATTGAGGTGAGTAAGGAGCAGTAGTTTCAAGGATTATGCCTGTAGAGGCACATAATTCCTTGAACTCTGTCAATTTGTATTCTCCTCCCCTATCAATTCTAAATCTTTTAATTTTCAAGTTCAACTGATTTTCTACCCTATTCTTGAAAATTTTAAAATTTTAAAATGCTTCATCTTAAGATTTTAACAGGTATAAATGACAATATATAGAAAAATCGTCTATAAATGTTATCAAATACTTTCGACCTCCTCTAGTTGTGTAGCTTTTAAAGTCACAAATGTCAGAATGTATAAGTTCAAGAAGTTGAGTGCTCCTAGAAACCGGTCTGAACGGTTTTCTATTTATTTTGGTTTGAGCACACACTTCACATCTGTTAAATCTAATTGAAGTGTCTAATGGTAAATTATGAGTTTTAGCTAGTTTGAGCATTTTCCTATAGTTCACATGTCTTAACCTACAATGCAGTATTTTGGGATCAAGTGAATTATGGTTAACCTGGTTTATTGTCTCATTAACTAAACTCAACCTAAACATACCATTCAAATTATAAGCACATCCAAAATAAAAGGAGTTAACAGACAATGTTACTCTACCACTACTAAAAGTAATAGACATGCCAGCATCAAGCAAAATTCCAATGGAAATTAAATTCTTTTCAAAACCAGGAAAGATTTTAGCATTTTTCAAAGTTAATATTTTACCTGATGATAGAGCCAGGTTCGCTGTCCCTTGTTGAGCCACTTCCACGACGTCTCCATTTGCAACAGTGACAGTCTCTGCTACTTGAACAACATCAGTGAGTAGGTCCTTGCTATTATAAACATGACAAGTCGCCCCAGAGTCTAACCACCAGTCTGAAGATGTACTGGCCAATCCCTTACCCTTGCCAACCATGGCAACAAAATTAGTAGGCTCAGTCTTGTCCACCAGCATGTGAACTTCCTTCTGTGGTGTGTCAGTGTTCCCTTTCTTAGGACCCCTACACTCAGATGCATAGTGACCCCACTTTCCACAGTTGCGGCATTTGCCCCTCTTTTTAAAATTAGTCTTTTTGGCCTCCAACTGTTGGGGTTCTTTCTTAGGTGGCTTGGACTGCCTAGGATATTTCTTGGGTTGTGAAACCAAATTGACAGATGCCTGTTGTTGTTTCACCATCTCCAAGTTATTCCTGGTTCTGTTCTCATCTTCGATTCTAATGAACCGTTTGAGATCATCCAGCCCCACTTGTGTTTTCTTTCTGTGCATCTCAATTTTAAAGGAATGCCAGGTAGAGGATAACTTAAAGATAATTGCACGTTCGGGTTATATGTCATCACATTCCGAAATGCAAGTCTCACATCCTCTGCAAACTCTCGAGGAGACTTGTACTAGTTCTTATTCAACTTCAAGTTCACTGCGCCCTAGTCCATTGGATTCTTGATAATGATATAGTAATGGAGTCCAAGCTCCTTCATGTCTACATGGATATTAAACACCCAAGCATGTTTGTGGTTCATCAATTTAGCGAGAAAAATTACTACAATTCTTGAACACCTGACTGGAATACTTGTCCATTCCAAATCCTTGAAACCGGCATTCAGCATCTCCACATTTCTTATCGTTAAACTATCTTCTTGATGCCTTTAGGAGGTCAAAATTTTTCTTTCCCAAGTAAAAAATCGGAAATCCGATTAGTTCACCTTTGTAGTACTCTTTTCTTTCTCATGAACATAACTTAGTCCCTAGTTGTTCTGAATTATTATCACCTCCAGTTCGCTGCCCGCTGCAATTTCCTCCAATTCTCTTCCATTACAGGGACAGGGATGTGGGTGATGTGGGCAGAACCAAAAATATTAACAGATAAGGTATTTCACACATAATAGTTATGAAACTTGAGGTATCTCAATTCTCAAACATAACATTTACGAAATTTGAGGTATCTCAAATATAATATATCAAATGTATGGTATTCAAACATGATTTTCCTTCACATTTGGTATACAATGTATTTTACCGATAAAGATTAGGGAAAGAGAATACTACCTGGTCGCGTGTGGTGGCACAGCTCTTGCGACCAAACACAAACCATGTGAAATGACCGCCATACCCTTATGGATTTCTGCCTTTCCAAGGGGGGCACGAAGATCATTTCACATGGCCCTGTATAGGTGTAGGACCCGCACACCACACGCGATCAGGTAGCATTATTTCTCCCAAAAGAATAAAATACAATTTGTAAAAATTAAAATAAATAAAGCACAATTTAGAAAAGGGATTAATTTGTTTGTTACCAACACGGTAACAACACATTGTCGTAACCAGACTTATTTGCCCAACCCATTATATTGGAATTGTTGTCCCCTCCAATTCCTCCAATTCCTCGTATGGGGGTAGGAATGACCACCCTACCCCCTGCCTGAAAACATTGCCCAAGGTGGGGTCCCCTCCCCCCTATTAGAGGAATTGGAGGAATTGGAGGTGAGAATGGATCATCTGCACACCAATTAACTTGATTGTAATCAAGGAAAGAGGCAACGAATTGGCTGCTCTTTTTAAATGGCGACACCCTCTTTTGTTCTTCCTTCATGAACATCAAACACACTAATTAACTTGATTTGAACCAAGTAGGTTAGCATGTAATGGTGATGCCAATGGTCTGGTCTTCTGCTCTCAAAGATCTACACTCAATGTATCAAGGCAAGGGCGGGGCAACGGTGAGGGTTGTGAGCTTGCTAGCTAACAACGGAACGAAAGAAAGAGGATCCGACTCCTCTGAAGCGCAACACTAGAGCTCGCCTCGTGGATGAGCTCCCAGTGTCGTGCTCACCACGTGGATGATCTCCCAGTGTTGTGCTTGCCTCGTGAACGAGCTTCTAATGCCACGCTTGCCACGTGGATGATCTCCCAGTGCCGCGCTTGTCACGTGGACAATCTCCCATTTAGACGGCGTGGATCAAGCTGGAAATCCTAAGCATGGTGCACATGCGATGGACAAAAGGAGAGGGTCAGGGAAGGGTTAGGTTGGAGCAAAATTACATCTTTAGGCCTTTCCTTATAATGCTATCTCATTATATTATGTGTAAAAAAATGAGGTTACAAAAGCACACCCTTAGAAACATCCTCTACTTCCGCCTGCCCCTACTTTCGTGTGTGCCCCACACACAATGAGGTGCACAAAGACCGCCTTACTCCTGCCTGAAAGCTTTGTTTGAGCGGGGATAAGGCGGTCTTTGTGCGCCTCACTGTGTAAGGCGCACGTGGAAGTAGGGGCAAACTGAAGTAGAGGATCTAGACTCCCTTAGAAAAGGGTTGCATCTATTTGTAAAGGTTACAAACATAATTTGTAGTTGGACCTTTTTGCCCATCATCTGATAACATTGCTTTAAAGGAGGAGAGGGAAATTACAAAAAATTTCCTATCTTAAATAATTGATAAATAGAGTGGAGTGAGTAAATTACAGTCTATTACTCTGATTGGATATTTACCAAGGGCTCTTTTTGTTTTGGTATAAAATTTAACTTGAAAATTCTCACTTCAAAACATTTTAGATGTAAAATTTAAATGTTAAAATTTGTTTTTTTATGGAAACAAGCATCAGAAAAATTTTCAACATATAAAATTTTTTATTTAAGAAGGCTCTGTTTGTTTTGATGTAAAATTTTTTATTTCAAAAATTTTGCTTCAAAAAATTTTAGAAGTAAAATTTTAAATATTGAAACGTGTTTCAATACTTTTTTTTATTTTTATGGAAAAAAACATTAAAAAATTTTTCACTATGTAAAACTTTATATTTATGAAGTAAAATTTAATGCAAATAATTTTTCGAGTAAAATTTTACGTAGAAACAAATAGAGCCGAAGTAAAATTTGTAGCGTAAACGCCGAAACAACGGAGCTTTGGAAAATTAGAATTTGAAATGATAATTGAACCCATTAATTTAAGTAAAATAAAAAAAAAGGACGGAAAGCACAGTAGTTGCAGTACATTAACAATCCTGCGTGGTGCCCAGGTGTGACTAGTTCTAGCAGAAGTAGGGTTTCCATTTTCCGATTCCTAGTGGGATAGCAGAAGCGAGCACAGAGGGAGACAGAAAGAGAGAGAGAGAGAGAGAGAGAGAGAGAGAGAGAGAGAAAGATTCATACACTATAAAAGAAGGGGGAGTGGGAAGTTTGAACCCTCCGTGCGTCGACGATGGGGAGGGGAAAGTTCAAGGGCAAGCCTACAGGTCGAAGACACTTCTCTACTCCCGAAGAGATGCGTAAGTACAACCAACCGCAGGCTTAAAAACCACGCACAACTTTCTGTTCTCCTCGTGTCTTTCTGTTGTCCTAGAAGAAATTAGGGTTTCTGTATTTTCTTAATTCTCAGATCTGGAGCGGATTCCGGCATCGTCGCTTGAAAGTTTTTGGAACAATTTTGATGGGCTTTATTGCAAAATTAGTTTTGTTTCACTCAAAATTTATTGGGAATATAGAACCTAGTCATTCGTTGAGTATTTATGTTGAAGCTAGTTGAATAATTGTTTGAATTTGTCTAAGAATAACTAGAACATCAATTCATATGTAACTTAATGTATTTCTCCACAAAGGTTCTTTTTTGGTTATTTTGAACTGGTTCTGTTTCTTTGACGTCCTTAGTTTCAAGTCAATTCGTTGTCGGTTCTGCTACGTCAGTGTTGTTGTTGTTGTTGCCCCCTCCCCTTGCTTCTTGTACGTTGGGCTTTGCAATCAGTCTTGGATTTGGCGCTTGGTGTGTTAATATTTCATGCACGGAGTAATGTTAATAATTTGTGTAGTTTGTTTAAAAAATAAACGCGGGTCAATTGTGAAACAAACTCGGGTCAATTGTACATGGATGCAATAAATTTGTTTTCAATCCAAACGAAAAAAGGTGTATTAATATTTGTTAGATAAGGTTGTTGCTACGCAATTGTTTCAGAAATTGCTGGTGTCATTGAGGATCTAATTTCTATAGAAACTAATATTTTGGTCTTTTTAACACATCTTTAATTCAAGTTATGAAGTACTGTGCGCACTAGAAAATTTGATCATGCTACAATTGTTGCTTACGTCTTGAAATAAACATAGATGGAATATGATCTATGGATAGGGGTGCTTCCTTTTTCTTCATGAAAAAGAAAGAAAAGTTAAACCTTAGTTCCTGAGATCTGCAGAGTGCTTCTTTTTTGTGTTGACACTTATTTATGGGTTCTAACCTGCACTAATCTCTTTCTCAACTACATAATCACAGTTGCTGGTACTTCCACTCGTCCTCGCACTTTTAAACAGGTATTTCTCTATGTTCTCGTGATATATAGCATCACTTGTCCTTTTTTTTTTAATTTTTTCCCCTTTTGGGAGTTGTTTTACATTGGTGAAGTAGATTTATAATGTGTAAATGAATTCTCATTCGATGTTGTTAACTGCTTTTCAGTACTTGCCCCTTAATTTGCGAACTTAAAGATGCTCACTGAACAGTTTTATTCTTTATTATGGCTGTGTGATGATGGTCACTACTGTTTAGTATTATTTGGTTTCCTCCCACCTTTTTTTGTCCTTTTTTAATTCTATCAACTATTGAATTCTGTGGTATTAGCTTCTGGAAAACATTTTCCTAAACTACTTTTCAAGGGTTTGAAATAATTTAAGATTTGCTACATGAAAATCCAAATTGATGGCTAAATCTAGGGAAGGAAAAATTTAAATGGATGAGTTTATGTACTTGAATAGCATAATAGATCATTTATCGTCTAAGAATTTTAACTCTCAGATCATTGAGTCAGAAATTCCATTCAAAAGCTAGTTATCGCAGTTTTGTGTTGACCAATGTTATTGGACTTCCCCTTCATCAATAGGCCAAACTGTTTGCAAACTGGACATGATACAACCCTAGTCTGTTTTTGTTGGAGACCTGCAGTTCTTCCCCTTGATTAAAATAAAGCCTCATGGTTTTGGAATTTTGTAATACAATAAATACAAAAGAGCTCATACTGATATATATATATATTTGGATGAATGCCCATTTATATTAATCCTGCTTGCTTATGTTAAGGAAAGATTATTTATATCTGTGGTATATTCTTCTGATTTTATTTGTTTCCATCTAATGCACCTGTAATCTTGGATTTTCTTGACAGATATATAAAATTTTACTCATAGTTGGTTTCATGAAATAAGAAATGCTGTACATAAAAAATCTGGAGCTTTTTTATTTGTTTTAAAAAATTCTCCTTCCTGTCTCTTTTTTATTTGCTCTTTGTTTGGGTACTAGTAAAACATTCTCCTTAATTTTATTAGGCAGAAGTTGAAGATGTGGAAGAAGAAGAAACTGAAGAATCTGAAGAGGAATCAGAAGAAGAACCCGAGGTCAATTATCTATTGTGTTGATTCTCTCATCGTTTGTAATGCCTTGCTATTTTTGGCTTGTGTTCAGAATTGTCTTCTATGAGTCACCTGACATTTTTGGCATAAATTATCAGTTGGAAATAAGATTGTTGCTTATTGGAATTGGTTGTGTATGTTGGCAGAAGCGAAAAGGAACTCAGGGTCTTATCGATATTCAGAATCCTAATCTGGAGAAACCAAAGAATTTGAAAGCTAGGGATGTTGATGTAAGTTTGGAAGTCGGCTTTACATTCTTTTTTCTGTAACCATTGAAGATTTGATTGTGATAATGCTTTTCTCATTTTGCAGCTTGAGAAAACGACTGAACTATCTAGGCGTGAAAGGTTTGTATTTTCTCTTGTTAAATTTTTTTCTTATATGGACTATTTAATTTCTGTGATATTTTTGCATATAATTTAAATACTGACTTGTAATGACTGGTATTTTTCATCACTCAATCTTTTATCTTGATTGGATTATGGTATAGTTTGAAAAATTCAGGGGGTGAATGATCATGTGTTTCTCTATCTTCATGGTTTTGTTGTTTTTTTTTCTGCAGGGAGGAGATAGAGAAACAAAAAGCTCATGAACGATATATGAGGCTGCAGGAACAAGGAAAAACAGAACAAGCAAGAAAAGATTTAGGTAAACCACATGAAATAATGTTTGATTGCTTTAATCCGCTCCTCATTTTTTTTCAATTTATAGGCCTGCTGTGAATCTGTGATGCGGATCTGGGGTTTGAAAACCCAGCTCAGATCGCTTACGGGTCCACCCAAGTGTTAGATAACTCAAATCATAAGCATGAGTGGCAAAACAGTAAATATTTGAAGTTTTATAAGAGCAATGGCATAATGGTAAATAACTTAAACTTACAATGGAATGGTAGTATCGTAATTAAATGGAATTCAAGTGAATAGAATGCAACATATTAGTGAAAGGGGTATAAACTAGGAAGAAGTAGTAAAGTAAGGATGAATAAGAATAAAGGAGAAAGTGGAGGATATTATAGGAAGAACAGAAAGAAGGGTTAGAAGCTAAGTCAAGATAGAAATTAGAAACTGTTGTCTTCAACCTTAGACTACAGAAACCAGCGGAGAGGCGGGTAGCTTGCAGTCAAGAGGACTCCCTCATATGAGTTCCAATCAGCTCAAGATCTCTGGCGAAGGGAAGTGAATCGATCCTCTGCTGATTACAAGCCCTAACAGCACCAAGCATCGACAACCCAACCAGATTTAAATCTCTGGATCCTAAAAACCCACTTGGACACGGTTCATTTTCATATGGGTCCCCCAATGGGTTTAGCCCGGTCCAAGAAATTGTTCCTGCATTATGCTGGTTTAAATGCAGAGTAAAGGAGGCATTCTAAATTCTAATGCTTAGCATACTGATAGTGGCTTGATTTTGCTAATGAATATATGTAAGGTAGGTATATAGACATGCATGGGTTAGGGTTGACAACAAGTATGGCTCCTAATAGAGTTTGTATAGCGAAACAGAATCCATGTATAGCTGGGATAAGGTTTATTATCAAAGAGTAGGCATGTATCATTTGGCTGAAATGGTTTTGTGATATATTGATTTCACTTGTTTTTATGATGTTCTCTGTCTGTATCTTTGATGGTTAAATGAGACTAAAATGCATAAAATAATGTGCTTATGTATTGGCTTCATTTTCATATTGATATGCCCACAGTGATGTAGAACCTTTAATGATATGATGCCATATGAGCACAGATTTCTCTAATTCCTACTTTGGATGGCTTAACTTTTCATTAAGGTTTTGGAGAGTAATTTCTTTGGTAAAGCTTGCTTTTATTTTCTTTTGATCTCTTTCTTTTATACCACTACTTTGAACCTTTGACCCTAAGTTTACAAAGTACCCACTTTTCTAACTAAAAGCCATGATGATGGTTGTCTTTGATGATTTCTATTCACTCCTGACAATTTCCTTCATTTCTGAGAGTGCGAAAAATGGGACCATTGAATCTCCAACCCTTAAAAAAAATATGAAACCATTTAAATAGGGGGTGTTAATCCCTAGGCCAACCTGGTAACCTAAACCAAAACCGCTCAATAAATCTCAATATTGACTGACCGGTTGTGCTATTGGTTCGGTTCTGTTGGAGGTTTTAAGAAAATACAAATATTTGGTCAGTCTCGGTTTGTTCTGATTAACTGACTGAAATTGACCTTATTGAATAAAAAAATAGGATCAACTGATAATAGTGCATAAAACCCCCTAAATGGAGGGGTTTAATCTAGGGTTTTACTTTTACATTTTCATTTTTCAGGTTATATACAGTTCATGAGTTATACCTGTTCTCATTATATAAAGCCATATATGGGCCATGAGTCGATAGGCCTTATATTGTATAGATTGTCTATCTTACAAGAAACCGAAAATGGGATTAATATGGGCTTCTTAGTCTATAATCTGTCCAGGATTGGTTATGCGCTGTTAAACTGAAATCAACATCTAATCCGACCATTTGATACCCCCTTCATTTATGCAAAAGCTATTGAATTATATGTGTGAAGAATTTTATATTTGTAGTTTGAGATTGGAATTTACTTGAAGGGTCCTCAAGGTATTTTAATAATGATTTCAAAGGTTGTTGAAAGTTGAGTGGAGGTGATGCCTGATAAATCAGAGAAATGGGCTCATTTTAGTGGAAATAAGATTTTTTGGGTTGGGTTACATATAAGTTGATAACCCCTACCCATTCCCATTTTGGGCGGAATAGATCTACTAATTCTTTGATTCCAGTTAGTAAGAGGGATCTTGAAGCTAAAAAAGGGTGCCTAAAATATGGGTAGGAGGTAGGAATACTGGATTTACTTTATCAGCTAGTTTAATTAGAGTCATTTTTTGTTTTATTGTTATTAAAGTGTTGTAGTTAGGATGGACTAGGTCTTTATGAATGCAGCCTTGAGTTTTAGTCAGTTAAGAGTACCTCCATAGCAAGCTATTGGCTGGAAGAGTTTTAAGCTTCATTTGAGTCTCTTTTTAAGTATTTTATACAAGGTTGTAAAGGGTTTCAGCCTGGACACGAATTTGATGAATAGAAATTTGTTTTTCCTGTGAGATTCAAAGCTCTCTCTGCTGCGGTGATGCAGTAGAAAACCTGATTCCAAGTTGGGGTTTGGTTGGATGCCAACCCTAAGGATCAGGTGGAATTCCTGATTCATGTCCTCATCGCTCTCATATTTTCAGGACAGTTCAGATCTGAAAATTCTATACCTTGCACATGTTCAACACTCTCTCTCTCTCTCTCTCTCTCTAGTTTTCTTTATTTCTATTTGCTTGATTGATTAGTACTCTGTTAACCTATTTTCTCATCTGTTCTTGTTTAGATTCTTTTTTACTTGTTAGTACGAAGTCCTGATCTCAGATTCTATCTTAAAAATCTAGTCTTCCCATTGATTTCTAAGAGTCATTCTCCAACTAGGATTTCAGGAAACTCTCGGTTTTGGTTACTGATTTCAAGTTCTAGTTTCAAATTTCTGTTTTGCTATTTCTGCTGTGCCTCTGTTGCTATTCTGATCATTATTGGTTACTGTTCTTGAAATTGTAAACTTCAGCCATCGAATTCTGTTCCTGAGTTATCCTATCTCAAGTAGAATTCTTCAATAACTTGGAATCTGACCATTGGATTGCCTTCATTCTTTCATATTTATTCTCCTAAATAAACTACACACTCAACATGAATTCTGGCTAAATTTGACTTATCTTATTTCTGTTAATTGAGCTCTCTTGAAATCTGGTCATTCCTAATCCTGTGATTTTGGAAAAGTTCCTGGTTTTCTAAACCCTAGTCCTTGGGTGGTTAGAAACCCATTAGGAGGAGGTGTAAGAAAACACAGTTCTGGGGATTAAAGCTGTCTTGATGCTCAATTGGGGCTTTCAACTCCCTTCCCTTGTATGACACAAGTTAGTATATATTGTACATAATGTGTCCAGGTGGTGAAACTGTTGTATGGCCTTAGTTGGAGTCGATACCATTTAATATGAAAGAATACACTTGAAACTTTTATGACATTGCAGGGTTTACTAGTAAATCTATATCTAAATGAAAAGCTGTGTTTTCGGTGTTCCCATTTTCCATTCTCAAAGATAATTTCAATGTAAAATCACATATTGTTTGATTCTCTTTTCCAAAACCTCCATTCTTGTGTGCATCATTTATTCTGACATGGTTATTGTTTCTTTTTGGTCCATTTACTGGTTCTGATGGAATTTAAAATTCTGTACTGATCCATTCATCTCTACTCTTGGGCCTTCCCCTTTGTAACCTTTTATTTCATTGCTATTTGCAGAGCGTTTGTCCATGATACGCCAACAGAGGGCAGAGGCTGCAAAGAAACGTGAAGAAGAGAAGCTTGGTATGTTCCATGTTCCACGTTAGTGGTATGCCTTTTATTTCACCATAGATTTTTATCTTTTAATTGGTTCGGCAAATCAAACTTGCAGCCAGAGAACAGAAGAAATCTGAGGCACGCAAGTGAGGTTGCCAACATGATGGAAAGCCTCCCCAAGAAGTTGTTCCACAACCGCAACAAGAAACATTTTATTTATGTTATCTGATTGACTAGTTGGTTTAATTATATTAAAAAGAAAAACTACTAGTGATTATTATGTCAACTTTGGTAATTGAGGAAAATGTTTATGTTGGATGATTGACCGTGTTATTGTGTTATGGTAAAGCAAGGGAAAAGCTTCTCTGAGCAAGCGGGGTAGGATGGAAGGTTGTTGGGGGGGGGGGGGGGTTGGTGTGTGTTGTCTGTGTGGAGACTGGGGAGAGAAGATGAGACGAAATCATGAAAGCAAAATTTTGAATTAGTTTTTAAGTATTTCAGAATTTTGACTAATATAGATTTTTAATTTTCAATAAACATGAAATTGAAAATTTTATTGTGTTTGGTTTGATTTTTACACCTTATTTCAGTGAAATAGAAACTAAATTTCACTGAAATTCTGAAATAGGTAAAAAATTCTTTCAATTTCCAAAATTGAAATTGCCTGGTTAATTTGAAAAGGGAAAGCAATAAATGTTAAAAATAAAAGACCACCCTTCTCTTAACCATCCATCCATGCTATATGTTGACAAGTAGGGTGATTGTACAAATTGATTTGGATTCGACAGAGAATCGGAAACTAACCTAAATTACTATTTATCAGCAAAATAGGAAATAAAACCATAAGTTACATGCTTTACAACTCGTGAAAATAATGTTGTTTAATAAGTAAAACAGAATTAAAGAAGAAAATTAACGTTTTGTTATACATTGATGTCTTGAACTAAATCTCACAGAGAGTAATTCAAGACATCAATCACAATAACAACTCAGCCTTATCCCATTTAGATCCCAACTAAATGGGGTTGGCTAGATGGATCTCAATAGAGATCTAATATTTAAAATATAAAAGTAAAGGGGGATCACACAACATCAACACAAACTCTAGTGTATCGATCCATCTTAGCTACAAATTGCTTCTTAACTAAACATTCTGCTTCAATCCTTGACATTTGAGTGTATTACAACAACGTCATTATATCATAGCCCAACTCAATGAGGTCGATCACATGGATCTTTACTCTCTCTAGTCAGTTCTATTTGAAATCATACAAAGAGCAAGGTCTAAGCAAAGTATGTCTTTCGTCACCACTTCTTCTATGGTTATCTTAGGCTTGCCCTAGCTCTTATGGTTCCCTCAATCTAAACTAGGTCACTTCTTCAAACTGGGGCATCCAAAGGCCTCTGTTGAGCATGGCAATGCCACCTTAAACGCTTCTCTCTAAGTTTATCATGGATCGGAGCTACTCCCAATCCAGTTCTAATATGTTCGTTCTTTACTTTGTTTTTCCTACTTGTTCCACACATCTATCTCAACATCTTCATCTCTGCAACACCAAGTTTATTTATATGATATTTCTTCACAGCCCAGTATTCCGTACTGTACATCATAGTTGGTCTAATGATAGTTCTATAAAATTTTCCTTTAAGCTTAAAACGGCTACACCAATCACACAAAAAACTCCGATGGGATGGATATAAAGTCACTACTGCGGTTAGGGGTGTCAAACGGTCAGTTCGGCTCGGTTTCGGTTTGGCTGAATTGGGTTTCGGTCTCGGAATGGTAAGACCAAAACCAAACCGCTAAGAAACTTCGATTTTCGGTCGGTTTCGGTTTCGGTCCGTTGTGGTTTCAGTTTATTTCGGGTTTCAATATCGGGTTAATACCGGTTTAGATCGGTTTGCTTTCGGGTTTGAGCCACAATGAAATCTTAAATTCATAATTTGTATTGAGGAAAGATTCAATAAAAACACTTCAATTCACCTTCCCAAGTGAAAAAAAAGTATACAACCAAAATAAGAAAAATGATTTGATATGTTCATCAGTTTATGTTGTAATTTAAACAAAGAAGAATAAATTATATGGGGAAGAATAGAAGATAATTAATATTCAAATCAATGGATAAATAGAGTTTGTAGCGAATCATTGTTACAAATCATATAGTTATTTATCATTAATTGTAAGGAGAAGGTAATTAAAATTGAAATAAATGAATAATCACTGAAAAGATAATTAATATTGAAATCACAAAAAGAACCCTACTATCAAATCATTTTGGATAACCAACTAATTTTGTATAGTAAACAAGGAGATAAGTGGAAGAAGCATGGTTACAAATCAGTTTCCTTTTCTTCAACCTCATGCTCATTGATTTGTAACAATTCCCCTTACAACCAGAAAATTGCTCACTAATATTGAAATCAATGAGTAATCGATCCACCTATTCATAACCTTATACTCTATGTTTTTTTATCGGTTTTATTCGGTTCGGTTTTCGATTTGTTATCGATCGGTCTGGTGTGGTCCGGTTTTTAGCCGGTCTTGCTATACCCTAGCCCAAAACCAATCCAATATAGATCGGTTCGGTTTGGTCCGGTTTTTTTGGATCCATCTTAACAGTTCGGGCTAGGTTTTGACACCCTTAACTGCGGTGCTCTCTTTTAAGGTTTGAAAGGTTCCTCTGAAACGCAAGCAAGGCATTGTTTTGCCACAAGTTTCATCCAAATCCAATTGAACAAGCTTTGGTTTTTTTTTTTTTTTTTTTAAATTGGAGGCATCCGGCCTTTGGCCCACTAATTCCCCCAGGGCTCATGCACGACCCCGCAACACACACGAACCAGGAGATACTGGGGCCCCCATGTTCACCAAAGAGTTTTCTCTCAGGCGGGTGGCCCCAAGGGGGGAGGGAGAGTCAAACTCAGGACCTTCAGCTTCCTTAGGCCTCGTCCCTTGCCAATTGCACTGCCCCTTGGGGTTGAGATATGATAATTGTTTTAACACCAATGGCCATAATTATGGGATAATCTCCCCCTTAACGAATTAAAATAATTAATTTAGTGTTTAACTGTAATCGAACCAAAATGGGTTAATAAAGACAAGAAAGAATTCCCAAAATGTGCTAGTAAGTACAAGAAAGAATTCTACACGCTATTGGGAATTGGGATTAGGTGGGTGTAAATTGATTTCAATCTACATTCTAGCAGTCCCAAAACACCTTAAAAACCTAGGCAGGGTTTGATATGTATTCTTGGAATGTATTCTAAGTCGATTTCGTATTTTCGATTGATAAAAATAATTGTTTTTATCATCTGAGAATGTGAAATCGACCTAAAATGCATACCAAACACAGTCCTAAAGAATTTTGAAAGAATACGTTCTAGATTGAAATCTGGTCGGTTCAGCCTGACATGGAGTGGGTTTAGAGTGACATTGGATGGGTCTTGGCTGGTGTTGAGCTCGGGCTGGTCGGCTCCATCACGTGCCGGTTTTTCGACTTTTATATCTTTTCACATTGATCCAAGTATCGTTGAAAATATCTTTCTGAATACTATCCAATGGTATTAGAAACCATTTTAACTAAAAATTGGTTAGAAAATTCATTCGAAACTATGTCCCATGGAGCTAAAAATGGAACCTTGCATAAATAATAAGCAAATCAAATCCTTTTCAGACCATTTTCAATATAAGAGTTTTTATGATAAAATACACCTAATCACCAAATCTGGACTGATTTCAAGCTCGTTTGACTGCCCTTTAACCCAATCAATCCTTTTGCTCATTTTTCTTAAATTTCCTTAAAAGGTACCAAATAAGACATCTAGAGCTAAAAATTGGGTCTTTTTGAGGGTACTGTTCATACCTTCAGGATGTCAAAATGAACTATTTATAACCTTTTTCAAGTTTTGAACACTTGATCTTTCCTCATATAGTATTAGGGTATTCAACTCAATTAAATAGAGATCTTAAAGTTTTTTGTTAATTCACAAATACAGATTCCCCTACCAAATACAACACTTAATCAATCCAGCAACCACATACAAAAGAATGACTCCCACCAACTGAGCTCACCTCCCTATTTGGAAGTGGTAAAGTGGGGCCTGTGGTATGGTGACCTTGAAGTTGGTAAGGGTTATACTTTTCCACCTTCCATACAAAGAATCTTTTGGATTAGCCATATTCATGATGACCTCTCCGCGTCAACCCTGCAACTCCTAGTCCCCCTAATATACCTGGAATATTCATTTTTGCTTTTTCCATCGTTTAGTGGGATCCGACCCTTTTCTGGGAGCCCAACACCCAAGGAGTGCCCAGGGGGACATCCAACGGTTGGACCGTGCCGTATACATTTTAATGGTGTCTACCTTGGAGAGGAGTTTGATGCCGATTACTAAGCATACTAAATGGAATGTGACAAAATGATATTGATGCGGGTGAAAACTACATTTAGTGATATATCAAATATCATACATGAGGAAGGCAACAAAATTATTTTGTGTGAGAAGAAAAGAAATAGACAAAGAGGTGCTAGCTTATCTTGTTCTGAATTAGAAAACCTTTCCCATAATATTAACACTACCTGATTGCATGGTCCTTGCGCTAGCACGGGAATCAATGGGAGTCTACACACTAGCATAGGAGGATGGAATTTCTGCCTTAACATGAGGGTGGTGTAGTCATTTCATACCCACTATGTCTAGGGCCATGCGACCAGATAGTGTTCTGATCTTCTCCATAATATATATAAGTAAAACTTTCTAAGACTGAATTTTTCTTCAACCACGATGAATTGGGATCCCATTCATCGTGGGGCGAGAGAGAATGTGAAAAAACATCATGAGGATATTTTGAGAACATACTAAAATTCTATAGGGATTTGTGAACCTTAAGATGGTAGGTAAACCGTCCTCTATTGGTGGAGGAAAGCTTTCTCTAAAGGCTATGCTGATACTATAATATCATCAAATGGGTCGGTATAGATGCCAATCCGAAACAAAGGAGGAGCATGACACTATTGGTTACCAACTCAGCCGCCCATCAGGTGTCATTTCCATACCATTTGAAGAATCACAGGTAAGCAATCCTTTGCTTTGCTTATAAGACCCATTTTTCTCATTTTTAGAATAATACCTTGTTGCTCATGGGTTCCAAGTCCGTAGTTCTTATTTCTTAAGAAGGAAAAGAACAACTTCCAAGTAAACCACTCTGTACGTATAAGTATAACATTTATTTAGGGCATACGGAAGGTAGTCTTCCTCTCCAAGCAATGATGGAGCTGCGATGAATTGTAATTGGCCCATTTTTATTATATGAAGTGAGCTTCTTTTCAATCTGAATGTACCTTCAATGGATCCCACATTGAGAAAGTTTTGGTATATCCTTATCTTCCAATGAGATGGATACATAAAGAGGGCATATTCTAATAATATTCTATCTATTTGTTCAATCTACTTTACCCTCAAGAGGACCTCAAAAAATTTTCATAAAAACAAAATCCTCGAAAAATTGGTGATTGGGTGGAAAATTATTCTCTCAGGTTCTCTGTCTGGTACAATTCTCTAGTGCCTCTAATAAGAGGGGGTACCTTTGAATTTACAAGTTTTTCTTGAATGAATAATTAAACCTTTTCTAAGAAAAAAAAAAAAAGAAGAGGGGGGTGGACCCCACCCAGGCAATGTGTTCAGGCAGGGTGTAAGGTGGTCATTTCCACCCCCTATGAGAGAAACCGGACGAATTGTATCGGACAAGGAACTTGAGAGGATAAAGATCCTGATTGGGTTGAACCTGTTTATAATTTTTTTGTGGCCAAACGTTCTCTGTGCCGGGGGTGCAGGCTATGCCCAGACACATGGGGTAGGCAAAATGACCACCTTGCCCCCTAAATGGTAGGCCCATATGTCTGAGCGCAGGCTGCGCTGCGGCAAAGAGCGCATCAGCCCTCTTCTTTTTTTTTGTTCTTTCTTGAGAATTTTCACTCTCTCTCATCAGAGAAAAAAAAAAAAAAAAAAAAAAAGGGGGTTTTAGCCTCCGAGGCAATTGTGTCAAGAGAGCCGTAGGCGGTGCTGGAGGTGGGGCTTCACGGTGGTGATGGTGTTAATGGTGGGTGGTGGTGGTGGTAGTATTGGGTATGCAAAAGAAGATGATGATTTGGGGAAGATTAGGGTATTTTGGTCTTTTCAAATTTTAGCAAATAAGTCAGGACAATTAGGTCTTTTCAAATTTTAGAAAAGATAGAAAAAATGGTAGTTTGGTCATTTTTTAGCATTTAACACTTAGTGTGGACTCAAATGGCTTTAGGGGGTAAAGTAGGAGTGGTACGGGGAATTTTCAAGGGTGGTACGTGAACTTGTCAAAATCTTAGGGGGATATGAGGAATATTGGGTGCATTTTAGGGAGATACGCGTATTTAATCCTTTTTTTTTTTAACAAAAACTCCAATGAGGAAATTTACTGAACACCAAAAAGAGAAAACTGAAGTCCAAGATTTAGAAGATCCTTCGGCGACTTCTAAAAATCCTAATGGGAATTGACTGCCTATTCTAAAATTACATTTAAAGATCTAGAAATATGATTAAAAGAACAAAAATCAAAACAAGTTTGTAGGACTTGAACATCTGAAATGATGTTGGGAATTGATGATCTTATGGTCGAGACAGACAATATGGATGCGTTTCTCATGGTTGAAGGAAAGAAGATCCCTTCGTGGGAGGTGGCTGACTTAGTTGTTGATGTAGAGTGGCTAGTCCCATCCTTTTCCTCAGTTGTTTTTGCTTGTGTTCCTAGGGCTCTGAATATGGTTGCAGATGCCCTAGCCAGGAAGGCCCTGTCACTTGTGTGTGTGACGGATTGGCCATACTCCATTCGGTGGCTTCATGAGCTATGCGCAAATGAAGCCACTAGTACTACACACTCCCCCCCCCCCCCTCAATAAATTTCCCCTTTACCAAAAAAAAACATCTGAAATGATGGTGGAAATCTCACACAAGGGATACAACGCATTTAGGCATCTAAGTAAGAACCATGCAGTCAGAATGGCACACAACGTGTCTAAAACCAGCTTGGAGAGAAGGCTGAAGGCCCAATCTAAGAGCAAGAGCCTCTCCAACAAGAGTGTATCGATAGGAACAAATGATCAGAGGCAACCAGATGAAGTTGTTGATCCAAGCTCTGAATGGACGTAGAGTGATTCTAAAAACTCTAGCATTCATTTGTTTCCAAATTTCCCACACTATTGTAGCATAAGAGGAGAAAAACTGTGTTGCTTTAGCTTTGTCAAATCCGAAGTTCTTCCCCATTTAATAATCCACTCATGCAAAGGCAAGGTAGAGGTAGAAACATATCTAAATGTCACACAAGAAGCAAACCATGCTTGTTGAGCACATCGGCATGTTCCACTGTCTTAGCTACCAGATCACAACCTAGGCACACATAATATATTTTGAAGGTTCACATAATTATTATTGGGTCTATATTATAAGTCAATTCTGGGTCCATTACATGTACGGAGTAAAATTGTAATTGTGTGGGCATTAAGGTTTTAAAGTTTTTTTTTTTTATATATTGTCTTTGTGTGGAAAACTCTAGATACAAACAAGGAAAGATCACATTGTGAGGTCAAGAGTGGTGTACGTAAAGAGTTTTTCTAGCTTAATGAATCTTTGGTTCTCTCAGGTGGATGTAGGCATTTATGTTGAACCACGTAAATTTCTTATATTATGCTTGCTTGTTTCTTCATCGCGTTCGTCTCCAACCATAGCATTGTCAACCTCGGATAGAAGTATACCAATTGTGTCGAATTTTAATTATTTTCTAACCATATGGCTCAGTTGATTGACAATGACTATGGGTAACATGTTCACGAAATTTTAATGCTCATTGAACTACCATGTGTTAAATATAAGATTAGGGCAAGAGATTGCTGCTTGGTTAGGGGCCAACAAGAGCGTGCGCATGGGTATCAATATGGATGACTTTTTTTTATTTCACAAGGGTTGGGACAGTAAATCTTGCGTGGTCTTGTGTCAAGGTTCAAGGAACGCACGACCAAACATCATTCTTTTTTAAGATTATTAGGTATAATTATCTTTTTCTTCCTTTCTGGTTTTTTTTTCTTTTTTTTTTTTTTTTTTTTTTTTTCTTGTTGGTTAGTGTTTTATTATGATCTTTTGGAAATTGGGAAATCCTTCTTTGTGGGGAAGCGCAGGGGCCACGCATGCACGATAGCTAATGAGAGCGTAAACGATGGCATCTCAAGGGTGGAAATTCCATTTTTCATAAGAGCGGGGTGAGACGGTCATTTCACCCTCCAATATGTCTGGGCATGGCGTGCACTCCCACAAAGAACATTTTCCCTTATACTAAAAAATTTTTATAACTCATAATTAGCTTCATATATGATATATATATTAAGGACAAAGAGAATCAAATCTGACAAACTAATAATAAGAACAAAAAGCAATTACGAGACATGTTACTAAACAAAACTGCCAAAGTCCACCATCGAGCTTCGGGATCAGCCTCATGGGACAATGATGTGCAAGCATTTTTTAAAAGAGCATTATTGAGTTTCACACAAGGCACCTTCACCTCATGTGCCAGGTTTGGTCACCCAATAACCCCTTGCACATGCTTTGCTAAAAGCCCGCTCATTTAGGGCAATTCTTTTTAACCAAAATTTTAGAACTTCAAAAACTGATTTTGTCATTAGTATAGAGTCCAAACTCAATGAACACTTTAGCAAACGTATAAGATTGCTTAAGGGAGATTGGAACATCTATACGTATCATCAGGTGAACGTACATTTCAAAGTTAATCATATTTTAATTTTGTTTTCATAAAATCCTCTCCTCTCCTTGTAAATGGTAAAATTAGGATAGGTGGTTGACTCTCACATGTACATTCACCTGTTGGTACGTGCAGAGGAATCAAACTCTGCTTAAGGTGGGTATAGCAACGTTTATAAAAAAAAAACAGTTTTGTTGTTTTTTTTTTTTTTTTTGAATAAATTTGTAAAATACTATGTATGTGACATCTAGTTTGTTTTTTGTTTTTTTTTTTCCAGAATAAATCAAGTAAAAAAGCATCTTTCTTTGTTGTCAAAGAAACAAAATTAAAGTGATTTTAATAAAATAGAAACACAAATTTATAACAAAAAATCAGTCCAATAAACCCAACTACCACCACCTCTTTCACCGTTGCTGCCGCCACCACTGCCACTTCTGTTAATTTGTATTTCTTACATGTTTCTGTTTTTTTAGTGGCAGAAATATATATATTTTTAAATTTATCATACAACAAATTTTTTTTTAATCAAAAGTATTCCAAATTAACGGAAACACAAATTTTATGTTTTTTTTGAAAATACTAATTTGAAAGATAAATTTTTCCATACACAGCTTTATATGCTGCATAGTTTACATTGCAAGTGTAAACTACATCATCTGTTAAAGTGTAGGGAAGACAGCTATTAAAAGGGTGTTTAAAAAGCCCGGTCCAATCAGACCCTATTGCAATCCTAAATGGGTGTATATGTTGGCAATGGCCCTACATCTGTTTCCATCAGATTAAAAGGTGAGAGTCCTCAACACCAGGCCATGATGCAGTGTTCAAACTTCAAAGTCTCTCCTACACTTATTTGTAGTAGGAATGCTGGTCATCTCCTCCAAGATATCTCCTCACATGCATGGTTTATCGGCCGTATCGGTTGATATGTATCGGCATCAGTAGTAACCAATGCTGATACATATCAGAATCAACTTGATATTTGGTCCCTAGCTGTTTTTAGTATTTCTACAATCCAATGAAGCAAATCCACATTTCAATGGCAGAAATCTGCAATCGTTTTAAGACATTCAATGTAATTTTGGTTGCATTTGTACAATATTTCAATCTGAGATCTCTTACTAAATTGCTCATTCAATGAGCATTCTCAATATTATGTCTTGAAGAGAGCTTGAACCTCCACACTTTTTAGCACAAGATTTTGAGTCTTGATTGTCTACCATGTCACCATCAAGGTATCTTGAAAATGAATTGTATATCATGAATATGATATCTAGTTTTTTTTTTTTTTTTTTTTTAATATCTAACTACAAGGATCAAAATTTATTTATTTTTTTTAAATTTTAGAAAAGATAAATTTTATTGAATATAGAAAAGGGGACAAACAAGCCTATGACAGATTACTGGCAAAGAAAACTAAAACTAAAGCTTAAAAGATGGGGACTCAATCCTAAACCATATTAGAGAGGGCTTCAAGCCACTCGTTTACCCGAAAGAAATAATATAACAAGGCTACGGGGGATCTGCGAGGCGCACTGAGGGGTCCTCGTCCTATTTGATCGTCGGGGGATCCCAGCATATACACCAAGCTGATCAAAAGCCACACGAGCCAAAAGGACCTCCTTCTCTAGTGAAAAGGGAGATGCGAATATAACTAATGGTCCAAGAAGATGTACAAAGGACAAATTTTAGCGAATGATGCCGCTATAGTTGGTGGTGAACTTGCTTTGGAAAACATTATATTAGTAGCCTATATGCCATGGAATGATTATAATTTTGAAGACGTAGTACTCATTAGCGAGTGTGCTCATTCTTCATTAGAAACTAATAATTCTATGGTCGAGGGTTTTTGCCTCTAATAAAAAACAAGAAATTGAAAAAAGAATATTTTTTTTGGTTTTTTACCCCTATTTTTTTTATAATTTCTCTAATTTCTAATATTTTTTAAATTTTTATTTTTTTAAATTTTTTCGGCCAATTCAATAGCTGATCTCAAAAAAATGACTGACCATATCGAATCGATATAGACTGATCAATCGATAAATATCGGTTGATCGGTATCTATATCAGCATGGACCATTATTGGTCCAAAACAAATAACAATAACTATAACCTTGCTCACATGTGGCCCGCACCTCCACTCTCCTTCTTATCTCATTCTCATTCTCCATCTCCCTTTTCTTCCTTCCTCTAAGTCTCTTTGTCCGAACCCCTAAATCTTATGCTCATCATGTTTCTCTCTCTTTTTCTCTCTCAATCTTTGTTTAGCTAAATGCAAGGGTTTTTGGCATACCAATGATGAATCCCTCAAAAGATGAAGATTTCAAAGGAGACGAATCTCAATGGGAGTTCAATCTGACTCGAACATTTTTCTCAATAAAAAAAAACAGCCGCAATAAGGGCTTTTGTGTGTGTGTGTGTGTGTGTTTTTTTTTTTAAATAAATCAAAACTTTTTAAAAAGGTGTATCTTGTTGCCACCAATTAGGTGGATTGAGAATAAAACAAGAGGAAAGAAAAATAATATTACAATCTTATTATAATCAATCTTAATTAGAATAAGATTTTCCCTTTTTTAATATGTAGTATACACATTCAATACTTACTCATACAGAATACACATTTTTTTTTTTGTATCTTTTAAAATGATACATATGTATAATACACAGAGATTTACTAACTATGATATAAATACCGTAGAAAAATAATTTAAAAATTGGTTAAAAACACTCAAATTCTTTTTAAAATAATAAGGCTGTTGAAAACATAAGGGGACCAATCTTTGTAACCGGTAGCTAGCAAAGCAAATTCGACGTGTATTGTTTTTTCTTTTCTGGTAACCGACGTGTGTGGTTCACAATAGCGAATCCCTACCAAATCAAAAATCAGAGCAACCAACTATTTCTCCACTTCGCAGAATTAAATTAATTGGATTCATTTATGTGGCGTTTTACCTTTTTCCAGATTTTATTTATTTATTATTTGTATTCGAAAAACAGTTATAACTTTTCAAAAACAATTTTTTTTTTAGCACTTTTACATAAACATTGACCTCCAAGAACAGGTTGCTCAGTCTGGTTCATCAATCTACAAGTTTTGGCAAGTTATATAGAATTTTTATCCTCTCAATTTGCATGCCCGTACTTGATGTCAAGTACATCTAATAGAGGGAGGTAGACCCCACATCAGACAGTGTGTTCGGACAGGGGGTAGGATAGTCATTTTTGCTCCCTCTGTTAAATGTACTTGACGTCAAGTACGAGCAGGCAAATTGAGAGGATAAAGATCCAGTTATATAACTAGTTTTTTTTAGAGAGAGAGAGAGAGAGAGAGAGTATCATTAATATTTTGGACTAAACTATTAGATCCCAAATGATCCCATTTTGAGAAAATAAAAAGAGGAAAAACCTGATGCTTGTTAGGTACTTGATCGAGCCCCACTAAATCGGGGCTTTCACTCTACTCTAGGTAGGCCTCTCTTAGATAGCCCTTTTCATGACTTGAATCCGTGACCTAGTACCTGACTCTGATACTAACTGTTAGGTATTTGACCGATATACCAAAAGCTCAAGAGCTGATGAAACATGTTAAATCAAACCCTTTAACCTATTCCATACTGACGTCCATACATTGGATCGAGCCCCATTAGGCGCATAACAATTCTTGAGCCAAGTAACCTAAAAATGAAAATTTTTCGAAAAGAAGTATTTAATAGAATCAATCTTAATTAAAAGTGGACAATGATCAGAATCTAATGATGCAATAGTTTTAACTATCATATGGGGGTAAAAATGAACCATGCAAGGACAACGATAGCCTAATCAAGAACATCCCTAGCCAAGTTTAGCAACTTTTATTTATTAAACCATGTAAAATGAGACCCAAAGAAATTTAAATAATCAAAAACAAAAATACTGATTAAAGACAAAAGACACATGGTTGCAGAGCTTTGCAATTATGGGGTTCTGCCACCTTCATACCAAGTAAATAAGAAGATTGGTTTAACTAGGTGGACCTAGGTGCCTAACACCTTCCTTGGTCTATAACGAGTCGAACCCTAATTCTTTTGGTTTGATTAGTCTCTATTGTATGAGGTAGTCTACCTGTGAAGGTCAAGTAGGTCATATTATAAGAAATTAAGGATTAGAGATGCAAATTTGGAAAGGCAAGATGGATGCCTCTATCAGTTTTTTTTCTGCCACATGATGGAATTAAATGTATTTTTAGAAGGAAAAAAAAATTCCCCACGCCATAAGTGTGGGATACTTACATTATCTCATATCCTGACACTCTCTTTCCTCCTTAACCATGTGAATCTCCTCTTATCGAAACAGATTCTACATCCCAATTGATGTGGCATGGGAGAGATTTCCCAAAAAAACCCTCTCCCATTTTTTTATATTCTACACTACTAATCCATTTATTTTACATGGATTAGTTATGGGATGTAGATTCTCTTTAAATGGTCAAAAGTTACCCAACTCCATTCCTAATGCTATCCTGAGCCACAGTTTGTTACATTATTTATTGGTTTTCCTTCCCCAAAATTTCATTTTGGTAAAAAGATTTCTGATTGGACAATGATTAGAAACAGCATGAAATATGTGAAAGTTTAGGAAAATGTTTACCTTTATAAAGCATATTCCTTTTCTACCTAGTTACCCAACCCATTAATTCTATGTGGACATCTTATAAGACAATTGGACCTTAAGTTAAAGAACCTTTTTAACTTTTAAGATTTCTAAGAATTTCGGGAATTTAAAACTTATAATCCAAAAAATATAAGAAAGTTTTGCGGTTTGGCAATGTAGTTTCCATTTTTTGGCTTTTTGGGAAATTCTCCAACCCTTTTGATTTTCTCTTTCCTCTGGATTTCTTCGGACCTGTAAATGCCAGTTACAAGATTGAAGATTCTTTGGGAATTTCAGAATTTAGAAATAGAAACCAAGCCAAGAAACCTGCAAAAGTTGAGCAAAGCCTTTTCTTTTGGTCATCCTCTATGTATAAATCCTTTCAACAATTTTTTTTCTTCTTCTTGTGTTTAAGTCTTCTCAACCCAACTTGTTAATTCTCTCTTTCTTCGCGCTGGATTTCTGCGGACCTGCTAACGTTTGCTGTTGCGAAATTTCTCTGAGAAGTTTGTCATCCATTAGTGAGCATCGGACTTGATCGATGGACTGGTGGGTTATTTTTCCTTTTTGTGAATTTTATTTCTGTATGTATTTCTATGTTGTCAATCAAGCGGGTTTCTTCTGTTTCGGTTTTCTATGCGCGATATCTATCTCTTCCTTTTTTGGAACTTTTTTTTTCTCCCTAATATCGTCAATCTCCCTTTTTTCCCCTTTTTTTGGGTGGCTTTCGATCGACAGAGCATGATATACGACATTTGAATTCTACACCTATATTCTTTGAGTTGGTTATTAATATTTTTCGCCTTTTTGATTGCAGATGGGTAGGTTATTTATCTAATCTCTTGAAGCTGTGAACTTGTTGTTGCTAAAAGGTATGGTTCTGGAATCTGGATGGCTTCTTCTTCTTCTTCTTGTCGTTGTCGATTTGTTTTTGATAAAATCTATTCTTGCCATGCTCATAATAGATCATTTCCGTATCTGCTTTAGAAGTTTTGGAGGCATTTTGGAGAAATCACGTAGTTTCAAGTTCTAATGCTATTTCACATGTTCCATTGCATGGAGAAATTGTTTGTTGTTTATTCTTGTAGGGGATAACTGAAAATTCACTTATTCTTCCCCGAAAACACGATTAAGAAAAAGGAGGGAGGGTGGGTGGGAGGATGTTGTCTTTATAAGTAGACTTTGTTTCTGGGAATTGATGCGATAAGTAGGTTTAACGACTGAGCTTTGTTGTTACAGCTAAAACTTACTAGATATTGTGGAGTCTCTAATAATTTGTGTTGTTTGCTTCTCCAATTACACATTAGAGTGTAATACCCTGTGCCTATACATTTGATGTGACAAACTTTTTGCTTGCAGTTTGTTCTAAAGTCGTTTGGAGTGTTGGCCCATTTTTTCGGTTAGTAGTATTCATCTTCCCTGTGATGGCACAGAGTTGAAGATTAGGATGGAGAAATTCCTGGTTTTTCTTTTGGGATCGGTCTTCTTGTGAAATTAGTCTGTCCACTAGTAGTTTGCATATTGGCATTGGTCAATTTGGACCAAACACTGTTTATTATTTGTCCAGTTAGTTGTAATCCACCATTTGACACTTCAGTGACTTGATTCCACTTGCCAGAATATGATCCTGGTGTCTTTCCTTTGTGTCCTTGTATGATATTGAATGTAAATCACTTGTTCATGTACTGTCTAGCAACTTCCTTAGTTCCTCTTGATATACTCCTGTCTGTTCAGATGTTGCCTCCCTTGTGTCTCCCAATTTATTATTGGCTAATATTATTTTCCAGTTCTATGCAATAGTTTCCTTCTGTCCTTTACATTTCCCTGTTTACGTCCATCAGTGTCTTCTAATATGTTCATTTTGGTGAACCTCCAATACTTGAATCAAATCACATAGCTTCAAGTATTATTTTTTCTTACTTAGAAATAAGAAAACTGTCATCATATCCTGCTGGTGATCTTCTTCTTAAAAATTTCATTCTGATCCATTCTCCACATTCACCAGAATTCCATTTGTTTCCTTTGTATAATCATAACAGTGCTCATGGGAGTGAAGGGAGGTGTAGCTGAATGAATTGGATAAGCCTTGTTTTATGTTAAAAAGCTGTGATGTGGGTGTTTGTTAAGCCTTTAGATTAATAATTCTTGTAGTGAATCATGATATTCTCTTTCTTATGAAAGAAGTCATTCATTGAGGATTGATTTTTGGTCGGGACGTCTTCGGAATTGAGTGCCCAAAACCATTTTGAACTTTGTTGCTTGGCTACTATTCTTGGTAGTATGAAGCACAGATGGAATTGAATTTACTTTTTGTGTTCTTGTATTGGCTTTCTGTCTATTTGCTGTGTTGTAGGGTTGAGATGCAAGTATTTATAGACTATGCGGGCCTCATGTTAGATCTTTCATTACAAATTTCTAAGTTGGCAATAAGGAAATCATCCAAAAAATATGTTTCTTTTTTCCTGTATTTTGTTGCTCGAGTGATTTATAACAACAACAACAACAAAAAACTAAGCCTTATCCCAACTTAATGGGGTCGGCTACATGGATCCAAACAAAACAAAGTAGGTAAAACTGAGGTCTAAACGAAAGGGAAAAAAAAAAGGGATGGGAAAAGAGAAGAGAAATGGAAAATGGAAAATACTGAAAGTTTGAAAATAAGAAGGAAAATGAAAGATGAAAGTGAGAGGAAAGAGGCACAGCCCAGCAAGTCGGGAAAATCTCAGCTAGATGGGGTCTGCAACATGGATCCTTGCCCTCCAATAGGCTCTATCTGAAGTCATACTTGGCACAAGGCCTAGACTATGCATGTCCTTGAGTGATTTATGCTTTCACTAATTGGATTTAGGTTAGCCAACCCCCCCCCCCCCCGCGCCCACCCAAAAAAAAAAAGAGTTGGGTTTTGGTTCTCACAATGTGGAATTCTTAAATGAGCTAGTTATTTAGAATTCAGTATTTCTCATTATGCATTCAATTAAGATATCAGTTTTATACATATTTTTTACTCGTTCGTGTTTATAATGACTTCAGTTTTGTTATACTTGTGCTCTGAAAAAAGAATCATTTCTAACAGTAAATTATCCAACAGATATGGGACAAAGAAACATCCTATGCACAAATCAAATGCTCGATGGGGAAATTCATCAACTAGGCCAGCATTATCTCCATCCTGAGCCCTGTATTTTCTTGGGAAATATTGCTGATTTTCCACGCCCTAATATCTATCCAGTGTTATCAGCTTCTGGAAACACCAGTAATATTGATAATGGTATGTTTTATGGGGCCCAATATAATAGTCTTCATCATCATCATCCTATGATGACAAATCTTGATTTTGGTGGTGTTCCTGCATCAAACTTCTATGATCCCTATATGATGCCCTTGTCTGGTAGAAGAAACTTCCCTGTTCCATTAAATCATGGCCCTGCTGATCAGTTACCTTCTTCAAGCAACCATGGAATTATTGGAGTTAGTTTGGCTGAATATGAAGGGAATAATTTCATGGATGGTGTTAGAGGCTCATGCAAAAGAAAGAACGCAGAGGGCTTTCCAAGGAACTCCCAACATGCCAACGGCTCGACAAGCTCCAGTTCATCGTCCTCAGGCACCTCATTGAGTACAGGGCTACACCATTGGGAACAGCAATTTGAATCTGGTGCTGGAATGCTTGATATTGCATCTTTTCCTCCACCTGAATTTGGAGGGAATGGAATTCCATCAGTCACAGAAGGGGGACCTCGGAGAAGTGTGAGGAGCAGATCCAGTCCTATTGGCCTTCAGCGGGACTCCCCTCTTTTGCATAACCAACATCATTTAATTCAGGGGCATTTTATGGGTCAGTCCTTTCAGCCTGCCTGCAGTACCTTGGTGGAGCAACAGTTTGGTAGTAATGGTGGAGATGGAGGAGGCATGTCAACCTGGAATTATGCACCAACTTTACCTTACTTGCATGGTAATTTGCTGTCTTTCATTTCTTCCCCAAAAACAGTCAGACCTATTTGTTGTTAGTTGAAGATTGTGTATATTCTCCGAGTTCCCCTGGTGGTTTGATTGTGATTCAGATATTAACTTTGTTGTTGAAAACTCACACCCATAAATTTTATGTTTTAACATAAAAGTTTCATGGTATTGTTATAGGCAGAAGTGTCACTGGAGGCTCTTTAGAGATTGGGACTATGGGTGCACAGGGATACCAAGACACCACTAATGGTGCAAATTCTGCGGTTCTCTTTTATCCTTCTTCCATTTCACATCAGCACAGCCAACAGCACCATGATCATCATCATCATCATCCCCCACCTCCTCAAGTGCAAGGCATGCCTAGTCACAATTTTACTTACCATCCGCAAGTACCTACACCTTCATACTGGTATCCTACGAACAATACCTTTCACCACAGTAATCTGAATCCTCCTCAAGATGATACAGTGCCAGGGTTTGGGTATCAGAGGCCCCTTCTACACACTGGCTTCAGGATATATCGACCTCACCGGAGAGCGGTGCAGCAGACAGTGCCAGAAGATGGCCACCGCCAACGTTTAAGGATTCTGCCTGAAGATGTAAGTTTTTGGTGTCCATTAGCTTTATTATTTCAAGTGGAAAATTAGAATTATGGTTGTATTTTTATTCTATTTAAGCTGTTGGTGTGAGCTAATCTAGTATTCTATCAATATATGTAGGAGCTTGCCATACTGGATTTTTCAGGCTTTGGGAATTTCAGTGACCATCACAGTGACATGCGGTTGGATATTGATCACATGTCATATGAGGTAAGTCAAGAAGTAATTATCTGACTCTGAAATGTTTCAAGTTTCTTAAAATTAACCAATTTCTGTTTAAGTGTCACAATGTGGACCTCCTTAAGAATGTTTTGACTGAAAAATTGGAACCTGATTGCAGGAGTTGCTTGCCCTGGAGGAGCGTATTGGTGATGTAAAAGTTGGATTGACAGAAGAAAACATCATTAGGCATCTTAAGACAAGATATCATGTGTCCCCTTCAACCTATATCAATTTGGATGACCCATTAGACATGGATCAGGATTCGGAATCCTGCATCATATGCCAGGTATTTTATCTTATCTAACAGAGAATAATGTGTTCTTTTCCTGATAATTTCTGTTCCTTTTTCTTCAAATTGCCATGTAAATGGTAGTGTGACTAGTGGTTATGGGTTTGGTGTTTTACAGGATGAGTATGAGAACATGGACAAGATAGGGACTCTTGATTGTGGACATGAATATCATGCAGAGTGTATAAGGAAGTGGTTGCTTGTGAAAAACGTGTGCCCAATTTGCAAAATTTCAGCTTTGTCTGTGGATGGCAAAGATGGATAGAAAGATTGGAGGATGGAAGGAAAAAAACCCCTCCCTCCCTCCTAAACTAATCTCTGTTTATCAGAGCTGGTGCTTTATTGTGTATACATATATAAATGATTTATTTTGACATTGCCTGAACTATTAATTCTTTGGCTCCTTGGGGTAAGTAAGGTCCTTGCCCTTCCTGGTTTCCTTCCTCCCTCTCATGTAAAAATGTTATTCAATGTTCATTCAAGCACTTTGCAGAATGGACCTTAATTAAGTAATAATGAAAGGATATTTCTTTCGTTTGTTGTTTTTATTTTATTGTTTCTAGCAATCTAGCTTCTGCTTGTTTTCACTTTTCAAATATTTTTCTTTCCCTTTATTTGGGCGAATATCGATATATATACAAAGGACAGGTGGCACATATACATCATTGGCTCATGCGAAAAGCTCAAAAAGCCATGTTTGGATAAGCTTCTATATGGCCAAAGTTTCTTTGCAGGGCCCCATCAAAAGAAAATAGCCCACATTGTTTGTGCCCCCATCAAATGGAAATAGCTTGTTTATGTGGTGACTTCAACTTGGGTAGATAAGATATGGTCTGGAGATCTGGACTGGCGACTTGTTAAACTCCTGAGCCAAATTTATTCATGTACTTGAGTGCTTCCTCTTATTGGTATTTTTTCTTGTGTCTTCAACTATTTTTCAAAAGATTGACTTTGACCTCTTTTTTTTTTTTTTTTGTATCAACTATTTTTGACCTTTAAGACTCAATAATTTTGTTTGTACACTAATAAGTAGAGGTTTTACCTGCAACAAACCTTGTAGTAGTAAACTTATTTTAAAGGGATTTTCTTCGTATTATTTTGGTAATTTTACTTTTGTGCCTTTTTAGTATTACATATTTTTTCCCCAGTGAGCGTAAATAAAGTTAGGGAAACAATTTTTCTGTCCGGGAGTGCTGGTGTAGGAGTGTGGCTTACACCAACATTCCCATGTGTCTATCTCTCTCTTCCTTAAAACAAGGGCAGAGCTGTCTTTTCATATGGGGAGGAGAGAGATAGACTCACGGGACTCCCGTACAGAGTTCTTTTCATGTGTACTTGAATTATATGCATGACTGGGACATCTTTGATAATGACATTATGACACTGTCATTTTCAAATTATTTTTAAAAAATATTTTTACTTTTAATTTAAAGAACTTTTGGGAATAAGATTAGGGACAATTAAAATGTGTCATATTCTAAATATACATGTAAAGGTGGCATTCAGACACTCCCTATAAATATTAAACAATTAGATTTTACAAAAGATAAAAGGTTTTATATAAGCAGAGATAACCATATGGAATAGATGGGTGTGGCATGCCTCTAGTTGTACCATGTGGAATGTTGGTGCTACAGTATCTTTGTTTCTGAAATTTTCATTGGATTGTTTTACTATGAGCTGAAACTTGACATGTGAGTGAGGGATGTTTTGACATTTACTAGTTCACAAAATTTCAGCTACGTCCCACCTAGCATGTGGCGGAGCTGGTTGCAACTTCTCATTTAATTTCCTAGAGGTTGTTTTCTAATCAAAGTGATGGTATTGTGCTTAACCAAAAACAGATTTTAGAAAGCTGATTGCTTTTTATTTTCTTTGTTCTTTTTCTTTTTACGTGTGTAATTATACCTAATAAAACCAAATAAAGCTATCAAGATCATCTAAGATGGTATGGTGTTCAGATATGGCAAACACCAACAAGAAATAGGAATTTTTATTACCTCAAGTGCATCAAAAAGGTACATCTGACGGTGCACCTTAAAGTGATTTTGTTTGAAGCACTCGCACTGGAAAAATATCACCTTAATTTCCCTTGCCCGTCAATTCCCTCTAATAGAGGACGGGTGGACTCCACTCCGGGCAGTGTGTTTGGGCAGGGGATAGGGTGGTCATTTTCACCCCCTATTAGATGGAATTGAGGAAATTGAGGGGCATGCAAATTGAGGGGATAAAGATCCCCTCCAAGTATATGTGCACTGTCAAATGTACCTTTTTGGTGCACTTGAGGGTGTCCTGTACTGGAGGGGATAAAGGTCCCACGAAATAGTGGTTTTCACTAGTTGAAGGCGGAAAATTATCATCGTCAATTTCCTCAATTCCTCTAATAGAGGGAGGTGGACCCCACTCGGGCAGGGGATAGGGTGATCATTTCCACCCCTATTGGATGGAATTGAGGAAATTGAGGAGCAGACAAATTGAGGGGATAAAGATCCGTTGAAGGCTTGTGCATTCTCGAGCCTAGATCCTCTACTTCCACCTGCCCCTACTACCATGTGCGCCCCTATCAAATCATGCACTTTCATTAGATCACATCTAGGAGAACGATTTTGAAACTGGGAAGAGAAGGTACCCAATTTCTCTACCAAGTGTCATATTTCTCACCATTGCCAAATTGCCAAACCAAACCGCTTGATAGCACCTTCCTTCCAACTATAATGCCCCTCTAAGACCAGGATGGGTTGTTACCCAATGATGCCTCCATGATTTGAGTTCGGATCCTCTAGTTCCACCTGCCCCTACTTTCGTGTGTGCCTTACACACAATGGGGCACACAAAGACCGTCTTACCCTCGCCTGACACAATGAGGCACTCAAAGACCGCCTTACCCCGGCTCAGGCAGGGGTAAGATGGTCTTTGCGTGTCCCATTGTGTGTAAGGCGCACATGAAAGTAGGGGCAAGTAGAAGTAGAGGATGTCGATTGGCAAATCTAACATCTTACTCACCAAAGCTTCTTCCCACCATTTTTGCTTAACACTCCCCCTCTCAATTACACAACACATACTTCCAAAAATGTTCAGGTCACAACACTACTCGGTTCCACAATTAAGTTCTCCTAAAACTCTGTAATTTTCTAATGTAGATTGTTACTAAAGATTCAGAAAATATTGTTGGATATAAATTAGGTAAAATACCATTATACTCAGCGCAACTTAGTAAATCTTCAAATATTAATACTGTTGAAAAAATCAACACATTAATTATCACGCCTTATCACGCCTCATAAAGTCAATCCGGCATGAACCCAAATCGAACCGAACCGCATTCAGTTTTTTAATGAGTGTCTACCCGTAGAATACCTACGCTATTAATGCATGCACGGCCAAGCCAATCCCACAACGCCTTACCTATGGCACTCACAATGTCAACCAAGCCTTGCTTCTGGCATGCCACGATGCCTCGCCGTAGTCAAATCTGCTCCGCTTTGGAACATTTCAAGAAAGACACAACACAGTTGGTGTCAGCATCAAATCAATACCTTTTGCCAAGTGTCCAACACGAGTGACTCCATGTGATAAATAGGGATAAATAGGGTATATTTAATTCATCTTTCTTGGAAAAGAAGTGGTAGAAAGATAAATGTAAAGTTCTATAAAATCACAAGAATGTCATTTCATATTAATGGTTTGTTTATAATATTTTATTATTTTGGACTTATATTGATACACTTTCATTATTTATTTGAAGTTGAAGTTTGCCCGGGGAAATAAGTATGGACGCACACATTTCTAGGAGAATGCACCAATCGATATCCTCTACTTCTACCTACTCCTATTTTTGTTTGCGCCCTATACACAATGGGGCATGTAAAGACCATCTTACCCTTGTTCGGGCACCTTACTCGAGTCAGGGTAAAGCGGTCTTTGCATGCCCCATTGTGTGTAGGGCACACACGGAAGTTGGGGCAGGTGAAAGTAGAGGATCCGGACTCTAGATTCGCACCACGATATCGATCATTTGAGGTACTAGTAATACACAGGGTGAAGAATAAGGTCGAAGTGGATTGACAAGTAAGCCCTTTGTGAAGGCCAGGCAATGTATTGTGGGATTGGCAAGTTGTAGTGGATACTCCTACAATATAGCTTTAATGGGAGAAATACCTCAAAAGTGAGGTATCATTGCCTTGAGGGTCACATTAGTGACGCCATAAGCTTGAGCGAGTGGGCTATCATGTGTCCCGTGGTGCAAGTGTGTCCGTCTTTGGCATTGCTTGGGTTCGGCATGACTTGGGGGCGTGTCTGTATGGGTTTCAGTTACTAGCATGCAATGTACAACAGTGATAGCCAACACGAGAAGTGTGGCGCAGGTCTTGTTAACAACATTCTCATTTATTTTTTGGGAAAAAGAATGCTAACCAGTCACGTGGTTCCTGTGCCTAGACAAAAGACATACCTCAAAAACCAATGATTGAATTGTGATGCATCAAACGGTAATTGGCTCGATCTTTTAACCAAAATAGGTGGGAAATTAATAATCTTTCAAGATGTTGCCACCACCATCAAATATGTTTAGAGAATGCGCATTACATATATATTCCATTTTAAATTATAAGAACTAATCTCCATGTCTTTCCATTAGCTTCCGAATACATCTGTAGTCCAAAGCAACCAAATATAACAAAATCCTGTGGTAATTAAAAATCAAAGTATTACATTGACATGAACTCCAAAGAAAGAGAAGGAAAAGGAGAATAAGATAAATTGCAAGGAGTCTGCCTCGGATGCAAAGAGAATTACCCAACACCCTCCAACTTTCTATAGATCCTTAAAACATTTTGGCTAGCCCTACACAAATTTAATCATACAATGCTTGATAAGATTTGACTGTAAAACTATGTTCGAGAGTGCATTCCATGTGGTGTTGTGCCCAAAAATTCAAGAAATACTATCAGGAACAGCATCACAGAGAATGAGGAATTCCGAAGCAGAGCAGTGGGATATACATTCAACACCAAACCTCTATCCACGTCCTTCTTTGGTTAGGTAGAGCAGCATCCAACTTTCTTGACAGCTGATACATCATCCTTCGTGCCCACATTGATTGTCTGTCCTTTGGGCAAAGCTGCAGGGTCATCCCCAATATCAAGAGCCTTCCTGCTGACAACACGATAGATCTGACTGAGCACTTCTGTGAAGGCATTTTCTACATTCATGGATTCCAGGGCAGATGTCTCCATGAAGAAGTTGTTCTCTCTCTCAGCAAAAGCTTTTGCATCCTCGGTAGAAACAGCTCGCAGATGACGCAGGTCAGCCTTGTTTCCCACAAGCATGATCACAATGTTTGAATCGGTGTGGTCCCTAAGCTCTTTCAACCATCTCTCCACATTCTCAAATGTAACGTGACGTGTAACATCATATACAAGCAGTGCACCAACAGCTCCTCGATAGTACGCACTCGTAATTGCACGGTATCTATGTATAAGAAATTGAAATGAAATACTGAATTATTAAACTGCACTAAAATTTATCTGGCCTCAAATTTTTGTGAAATCTACTGAAAAAAGGATAGAATTCAACAAAATAATAAGAGTTATTAAAATTATTAAAGGAAAAAATTGTCAACAAATTTTGCAAAGATAAAAGGTAAAATTTGAGTAGTAGCATGCATAGCTTTTAAACTATAAATTTAACTAGGACTCTGCTTCAATAGGGAGAAAAGAAGGGTCATTTGCATGTGGGACGTCAAGAAAATCATCGTCCTACTCGGAATAACTAGCTAAATATACAATTCCAACACATTTTGGGTAACCAAAAGTAATTTGGTCAAACCTGGGTTCAGGCCTTTGTCATATGTTTTAACTTAGACATGGAAAGATGAAAATTACATCATCTGTGGGTCAAGACATCACAATTCACAAACACAACCAAGTAATTCAAAGCATAAGCCACAAACACTTCATGATATAATTCAACTTAAAACCGATTTTTTTTTAATCAGAAATTCACTACTGTCCTATGCGGTTTTATAGTACAAAACATGGTTGTTTAACAAATAATGTTGTAGAAAATTCAAGGTATAAATTGGCATTGCATTTTACAACCTACAGTTGGTTAAGAAACCTCATTGAGATTGTTCAAAATTATAAATATATTTTGGGCACTCAATTATTAATTTCACAATTAAAATGTCTATTATCCTGCATCATATAATATTTCAACAAAATTATTTCAGTATGAAACAATAAGTTGAAAATCCTAGCTCTCCACATTTGTGTCCAGGAAGTTCTACATAGAGTTCTAATCCTCTCATAGCACTGTTTCCCAAACACTTCCATAAATTCATGACACAGGATGAACAAGAATTAAGCAAGTAGCAAAAGATATCCCTATTAACAACCAGGATGCAGTGAACCACCCATTCAAGGACCGAAGTGTAATGAATGCAATCCACCCGAATGGTGATTGTAAAGGAACACCTAACAACAAATCCCAAGTAGAAAGCGTTACTAAACGAACATACTACAATAGAAGTCACTCAATAAACAGACCAGAGTAGATTGAGTTCATATAGTTTTGTTCCACTTGCAAAAAGAAGGGGGAAAAACTATATATCCTCTGCTTCACATTAACAAACAAACTATGAGAAATCTCAATATTGAAGACTCTAATTGGGAAAGTTATTTTACTTTGAAGCCCCCAAAACAAGCCACAATCGAACCATACATATACAGCTTCTTTTGACAATCTAATGGAAGTTTATTTCCTATTATTTCTCACTGTAGGAATGTAACTGTTCCAGAAAGATTGTTGATGTAAATCGGCTGACTAAAACCAGACACAGGTGTAGGGATTGTTCCCTAGACCAGCAGTAGTGTAGGTGTAGGGATTCCCCTACACCAGCACTAATTCGTGGGATTAGGTTAGATTTTATTTGATTTTTAATTAAGTCTTTTATTTGAGTTTTATTTGGAGTTGTAATCCTAATTGGGATTTTGTTTTGAATCCTAGTCGGGAATCCTAGTTTTAGTTTGAGTCCTAGTTCTACTTTGAGTCCTAGTTTGAGTTTGATTTTTAGTTTCTATGTTCAGCCATTGTGGTTATAAAAATAGTTGTAATTGCTCAATTGAGCTCACGATTGAATGAATACAAAGTTTGCTTATAGCATTGTTGAACCCTGAGAAATCTATTCTATTCCCCCATCCCCTTTCTATTGAATTCTTCAACACCAGTTCTGCCCTATTTGATCTCTTGAAGCATCTATCTTATTGCTGGAATTTCGAATTTCTCTGCTGGTTCAAGAGTATTATTAACAAATCTGAAGACTAACTTCAGCTATTCAAGGAGGCCAATTGATCACTGCTTGAAGAAGAATCAGACCACAGTTCTGTTAGGATTTGGGTTTTTCTCTATTGAAGCTCAATCAGCCTGTCTTCAAGTTCCTGTTGCTGCAACTTCTGAATTCTATTTCAAGTTATTAAATATGGGTTTGGAACACAACCTACAAGCATTATCTTCTCTTCTCATTCCAGATCTGATTTTCAATTGGTGACTGGTTTGTCTGAAACCCTAAGTTTCTATATTTCATTCTTCTACCTTCTAACCTGTGATTCCACCATAACTTTACATCAGATCATCAGAACCAGCTCAAACTTGGCTCAAATATTCCTCACTCCCATTGGGAAACTCGCTTCTGGTTGTAGCCCTAACGGACCACCCTAAACGCTAGATTCTCTCACTTCCCTCTTTTCAAAATCCCAAAACCCTAACTCTAACTTGCTGCCAATTCAATTCACCACACTTTCCCCCCATTAAAATTTAATGTAACCTTCACTGATAGACTCCCCTACATGAACTTAGCCTAATCCTACCATCAAACCCTAACCCTAATTTGCCCAAAATACCCAATTTTGGCCTACCCGATTTACCAGTTCATAGCAAATCCTGGTTATTGGCTCCTAGTTGGATTATCTACCAATCTAGGTAATGTAGTCCTAGGTAGGAGTAATCCCACTAGGAACCAGGGTAATGGGTTCACCTAACAAGGCTGGCCGATTGGGACAGCTTAGGCTAATTAGGGCAGAATGAGGGTTAGGGTTAGGGTTTCGAGCTAGGGTTTTATTTGGTAATGATGTGCAGGTTTTTATGAGTCTATTGGTGTAGGTTTGGATCAATTTGGATGAAGTTGGAAATCTAGGGTTTCGGGTTAGAGGCCTTATGAAAATGAACTATTTGTGAGATTTAGGGTTTAGGGGTGGATTTTGGGAAAGGGGTTTATAGGGTATTAATGGGCAGGTCTAGGGGGTTATTTTGGCATAAAGAAGTTAGGGTTTGGGAAGGTTTTAAAATTCTGCAATTTAGGGCAGAATTGGATTTAGGGTTTTAATGGAGGTAAGGGTTTGATGGATGGAGGGGAGTTTGGACTAGATCTAATGAAGAGGAATGGCTGGACAGATTAGAAGAAGAAGGTTTGAAATCAAATCTCAGATTCAAACTTACTAGATTTGAAGAGATCTTCAATGGTAGCAACTTTGAAGATGAACAATGGGGTCTCCCGATCTACAAGATGCAAGGAGATAAGTAGCAGCCCTCCCGATCTTCACAATGCAAGGAGTCGATTGGAGATCCACCAATCCCTTCACCTTGATATTACTCACAAGGCAACCTTGATATTACTCACAAGACACTCACGATGGAGCAAAGGCAACAACAAAGACAGCAAGCATAAAACTGAGTTTTTATTAATCAAATTCGTGTTCCATACATGGCTCCTTTAGAACCTTATATAAAAGACTCAAAATTAGACTTAGACACTAAAAAAGAATGGCCTAACCCAATCCTTAACCTATTAGCTAACTTAAACTGACTAGAAAATTGAAATAGACTCAAAATAGAGTCCTAATGACTTAAAAACAACTTAAACTACTTAAAATAAAGAAGATTCCCTACTAGCCAATAGGATATAAAAACCTCTTAGCCAATAGGATCACTTCACTTAAATTAGACCAATTGAACCAATTGGATGCACCCAATTTAGACCGGTTCAATTAAAAACATAAAATAAAGCTAAGTATTGGGCTAATCCCGTATACAACCTATGTACCCCTAGTTTAGACTCATTAAAGTGGCCTAATACATAGAAAACCCTTCGGAACAAAGGCCCAACATGTATATAAACCAACCCTAGGCCTATTTCTAAAGAAATAAGCCAATATCTATGATGAACCTGCATCACTAGGACTACATTAACTGTTTCCCCCAATTAAAAAAATTGACACATCAGATTCTTCATGGCAAGAGCCATTCTCAAACAACCTACAAATAAAAGTTTAAGACACCTCAGGTTGAGATATCCAAAACAGTCCAATTCAAAGCAAAGCCAACTTAGTAACCTGGAACTGACCCTTCCTTTCAAAACATCAATGTGAAGATAGCTTAGGTGAAGTCATTCAAGTCTTCAAAGCTTTGTACCTGATTCTCAATCCCCATTGCTCATACCTTGTCGTAATATCTTCAAATTGCTCTCTTGTAATATTTTCCTTTTCAAAGTTTGTCAATACAAAGCTTTGAAGTTTAGAATGACTGACGCCTTGTTGGAGAGGGAAGGCTCCCTTTTTACAGACAAAGGGGGAGCCAAAACAACCTTCAAAACCATGAGTTGTTTTTTAGTGAGTGCTTGGTGATGTTATCGTCTACTTGTTAGTGTATGATGACCTCACCATCCATTTGCTGGTGGAGGCTTAGCGCTGGATGACGTGGTGCTTTGCTGAGTAAGCAAATAATTATATCTTTTTCCATTTTGTCCTGATTCAATACAGTTCATCTTAGTGTTGAGTTATCGTTTCTTTTGTTGAATTTTTTTTGATACCTTTTCAATCTTGTCTGTGTCTCTTTGTCCAGTAATTTTTGTCTTTCCAATACAGCCATTGTGGATGCTTTAGAAATATTTGTCGATGTGTCTTTATTTCATTTTCACTTGCCTTGGATAATTTTGGATTTATCATTCAAAGTATCTTTGGAATTTGTAGACCTCATTTTCCAATCAGTATCTTGTTTTCTCATAAGGAAATCCATAGAGGGAGAATAAAGTCGTAGCAGGGTTTGAAAACACGGAACCGGAATCTTGTGAATACCATGGCATTTACTCTCAGAAGATAAATCTTGTGAAAATGGCTTGTATTCAACAAGAACAATCAGATTTGTTTCAACATCCTGCCTAAAGAAAGATAACCAGGGAAAAGAAAAGATGACGAAAAGAAACAACCAAAAAAGGAAACCGAAAAAGAAAAAATGTATTGTTGGTCCAGATGCAAGGATAAAAGAGTTAAATGAATAAAAAAAATTTATTGGAAACATTATTTGGGCTCAATCATAAATAAAGAAGGTGATATAGAGGATGATGTTTCTTAGGGAATTAAAATAAGATGGATGAGGTGGAGAGGTGCGTCCAGAATGTTGGCATATTCCTTTAAAACGAAAAGGAAAATTTTATAGGCAGTCATATGACCGGCTATATTGTATGGTGCGGAATATTGGGCAATTAAGAAACATCATATAGATAAACTTGGTGTAGCGGAGATGAGGATGTTGAGATGGATGAGTGGCAAAACTAGGAAGGATAAAGTAAGGAATGATCATATTAGCGCTGATTTGGGAGTAGCTCCAATACCTGATAAGCTATGAGAAATTCGTTTGAGGTGGCATGGCTTTGTTCAACAGAGGTATTTGGATGCCCCAGTACGGAGGAACAATTTGATTCAGATTGAAGGAACTAAAAGAGCCAAGGGCAGACCTAAAATGACCCTATAGCTTAGGCCTTGTATCAAGTATGACCTCGAATAGAGCTGATTGGAGGGCAAGGATCCATGTAGCCAACCCCATTTAGTTGGGATGAGACTGAGCTGTTGTTGAAAACATTATGATAACTGAAAGTCTGAAACTACACCCTCCCCCCTACAGACCATGGTTTGTAGTATCGGTCTCGGATCAGCGGATTTGCTAGGATCGAATTGGTATCGGCCGAGACCGGTCCTGATCTGATTTCCGATTACTAAAACCTTGCAACAGATAGACAATGTGCTCACTCACACACAAAAATTAGGTAAACATTCTAAGAGCTCAAGTACAGGTGTTCACATAGCATTCCAATATAAATATTCTTAATAAACACATTCTCATAATAGAAGTCAGGTGTGCATGTAGCATTCCTATATAAATATTTGCAATGAACACATTATCACAAAGAAAGTGATCAACATCAATTAGATACATATAGGAAAACTTTCAAACACGGCCCAAACGATAAAGTACTCCCTGCACATGATGGTCATGATATATTAAATTGCTCCTACCAACAACATGATCTACTTCTCCCTGTGAAGTAAACTATAAACATTATACCAATGTGTAGGTTTGAAAACCATAAGAAGGGTTTAGAACCCATATATAGCAGATGGATGGAAGATAGCCTCCATAAAATTCTGATCAATGTTCAGAAACACGATTTACAACAAAAAGTATTTCAGTGAATAATCTATAACTTCTAATCGCAAAATGTACCAAAAAGGAACTAAAACATTTAACGCCTATTATGACTTGTTCAACTTCATAATACTGCAATGTGGCTAACATTAATAGGAACCTAAATTAAACAAGCTCTCTACAATTACAATAACAACTTTCCCCATATGATTAATGCATGTTATCACTACACCGTGCAAAAAGAAATGTTGTGATAAATAATCAAAATCCTAAAAGCATAGGTTTTTAATGCAAATATGAGGGATTTAGTTACCGCGCTCCTCCACAAAACTAAGTCAATAATCAGATCTGACAAAAGAACAGGGCATAAATTTTTTTTCCCCACACATTCGCGGTTTGTTATATAACAACATTTGAAGAGAGATTTGTCATTAAATGATCAAATCAGCATCAATCTAAATAATAACAACATTTTTACCTTTCTGACAAGAAGATCTAAAACATAAGATGAACGAACACGATTCGGAAAAGAAGAGTCGATCCTCTTTGTCTGCGATCGACAATATTAAATCAACATTCATAACGGAGATACAAGAAATTTGAGGCTCCTGATCTGATTTAAAAAATACCAGCAATATCTACGTAAGGCTCACGATCTGAGCGCGTTCTAACATTGGTAATTCGGTACGCGAAAAGTGTGAAATAAGACAAACAGAATTCCATATCAAATAAAACTAGAGATCCATCCAATAGCAATGAAAAATGAAGAAGAAAAGATATCTTCAGAAAATGTAAATGTAGCATTTTATCTTGGAAGGTGAAGGGAGGAGAAAACAAGAGCGGATCAAACCTTTCTTGGCCGGCTGTATCCCAAATCTGCGCCTTGACGACCTTATCGTCAACGTGAATGCTCCGCGTAGCAAATTCAACACCGATCGTAGATTTAGATTCAAGGCTGAACTCATTCCTGGTGAATCTGGATAAAAGATTGGATTTCCCGACACCTGAATCGCCGATCAAAACCACCTTGAATAGATAGTCGTAATCATCGTCGGCTCTGTATGCCGCCATTTCTATTCGATTCGATTCTTCCCGCGAGCTCAAGAGAGAATAATAACAATGCGAACCTTCGAAGATAAAATTACGCGCTTTCTATCTATCTCTTAACAAGTGTCGCTCCTCGCCTCTGCAAAATTCGACATTTCAAAATTCGAAACACTGGGTGAGAGAGAGAGAGAGAGAGAAAGCGCGAGAATGAAGGGGACCTTTTAGAGCGGTGAGGGCTGAAATGGGCTTTAAATATCAAACAAACCCAACTACACTGTACGGAGAGGGAGAGGGAGAGGGAGACGTGGGTCAAAATGTCAAATCCCAAGCCCCATAAGGCCAAAACAGTCTTTTAAGTTGACAATCACAAACAGCATGGGAAAGGCCTGAGGCAGGTTCATGTAAGAACTTGCAACCCACATGAACCAGGAAAGACTGAGGTCCACGAGAACCATGATGCCATTTTCATGCAGGGTGTAGAAGATTTTAATTCTGGACCCTCGCTTCCTTATTAGGCATTTTCCCTTGAACCATGGTTTGAGGAGTCGGTATTGGATCAATCGTATCGGATGATTCTTATCAAAATTGGTAGAGGACAATATCGATTCCTGATCGATCCTGTATCGATAGATTGGTACGAATAAGGGTAAAAATGTAAAATAAAGGTATATCTGTCCGATCCAGATCAATACCAATACCAATACCGATACCGATACCGATTAGTAAAACCCTGTTGCCAACTCCGACCTGCTTTCTTGCTATGATCCCTTGCTAACTAAGGACTCAATCAATAAACTTACTAAGTAGGAAAAGTATCAAAGTATAATATGTATGTTATTTGTGTACTAGGAAAAAGTTTCCCACAACGCTAAGTACTATTTGAGTCCAGATCCTCTCCAACGCACCAGTGAGTGCACTGAGCATCAGACGGCTGGAGCTGTCTAGCATGTGCCCCAAGGACAGCTCCAGTCATTCGATACTCACTACACTCAATGGTGCACTGGAGAGGATTTTTACACATACTATATATTTCTTTCTCACAAAGTTTTTTTTTTTATTTTTTATTTTCTCTCTTATTTTGGTCATGTGGGACTCATGTGGGCCCATATATATGTTATCGATTGTCACACCACCATTGGTAAAGGAAGTAAGCGGTGCACGAGGCTTCTACAGCTACAACAGGGTTTGGGGAGTGTCATAATATACCCAGCCTTACCCCTACTTTCGCAAAAAGGCAAACTCTTTGCCATTGGTGTGGACTGCAAATTCCCTCTTACACTAGTGTTATGGGAAATCCTCTCCCTTACATATATATCTCTAGATATTTTTGCCACCCCAAATGTATAACTCAGTAACTCACTCGTGGGTTATCCAATCACTGTCTGAATGAAAAACCTACAAAGAAATGTGGTCGATTTCTATTAAAGTCCTTCATAGCCAGCGCAAACCAAAAAGAATCAATGAAAAATCTACAAAGAAATGTGGTGGAATTCTATTAAAGTCCTTCATAGCCAGCGCAAACTAAAAAGAAGCCTATGATCTAGATTGACTCATATAATCTTCGAGTAATTGGGAAAAATTCTTCCACGAGCAATACTTTTGTTTGGTAGATGGGTCTCAATCAATGCCAGGTCTGAAATAGGAAAAAAAAAGTTTCCAGTCTTTTTATGTGAACTTGATTTTGTCAAGGAAAAGGCTTAAGAAATTCTTATAATTTTAACGTAAGGAAATTGAGTTGTAGAATTTTAATCAATTTTAACACTTAAAAGGAGATTGAGTCCTCGAATCTAATTAGCAATTTAGAAATCCTTTCATAAAGCTTTGTTCGTTTTCTTTTAAAAAGACAGAAAAGGAAAATTCTTGTAAAATAGGGTGTTCCACTAGAGTTCAGATTTCCTCCCCACATGGGGACGGGTGGGGACAGATCTGAACCCTCCATGACATGAAGGAGTCAAATGTGTCCCCACCCGTTCCCATGTGGGGAGCTGATCCGGACTCGTTCCACTATTTATTTTTACATAAAATGTCTAAAACAAAATTTGAAAAAGTCAGAAAACTTTTCTTGGAAAAAACTTTTCATGTAAAATATTATTTGCATAGAAAATTTCAACAAACAAACAAGGCCTAATGGAAACACTTATTGAGTATGTAGCCTTGAGAAAGCTTGTTATGAAATAGGGAGAAAAAATCGTCAAGCAAATGAACTTGAAATTTCGTAAACAAATAAGTGTATCTTTATGAAACTATAAACAAATACCAAGCCCCATGAGGTTTTGGTATAACTCTGAAAAGAAACCGTACACACCACACTGGTAGTACACGTCTTCTCACATTATCTCCTACTTGACTATGTGTCCCCGTTGTACACAAATCGTGAGGCACTCCCTCATGTGGGCTCATTGGCTTGGCATGGGGTCAACGTGTAGATTCCTTCCCCAACTCTAGTATATCATCAAGCCATGAGTTGGCTCTTGACACCCATTGAGTTCGAGCAGAGAATCAAAGAATGATTCATAGAAGAATGCTAGGCTGGGATGGCAAATTGTATATATTAGTGGTCCTTAGCATTCCATACAATGAGGAAATGCACTTGCACTCTCAATAAGTCTCCACAGTGACATCAAGAAAGAAGTAACCAATTTTTATAGAGGTATTGAAAGACTTATAAGGAAGACCTGTAGACATCTCATTTTGTTTCCCAAAGCAGACTAGGAGATGAGAATCAAGAATTTTTTGAAATGTTGTGAGACCCATTATTTGTATCTCTAGAGGTTCCCATACCCCCATCAGTGTCCCAAATCCATAGGATGTTAAAAAGGGCTAAAAATGAGTTTCGGAAGTCATGGTAAAATGGCTTTGTCACATAAGTAAGACCTGGCTTAGACCCAAAAACCTAGCCCGACCTTAGTTTAGGGTCATACTTGAATCAAACCTATACCTTTTGTGCTAGCCCAAGTCAGCCAAGTGTGTTGGCTCAGGCCAGCACTAGATGAAAATAGTTGGCACTGAGACATTTTTAAGGCATTCTTAGAATATCTCAAGGGTCCCTAAGAGTCCCAAGAGAGAAATAGAGAGAGTCTCATCTTTTTTGCAAGTATCTTGTAGTTGTGTAGACTTAAGATCCTCCAAACTCTCCTGAGCCTAGCTTGCTTCAATGTCCTGACACTCTTCACAAGATATAAAGCTAGATGAGTCAAGAGTCTTCTTTCTTTGGCTTTTACTCAATTCATTCAATGTCGTCTCTTGTATTGTGAGATATCCTCCATTTACTGAGGGTATGTCGCTACTCCCCACAGTAGGGCAGTGACAATGTGTCATGAATCAGAGTATGTTTGATTTTTGTACCATAGTTTAAAGGGTCTTTTATCTTTCATTTGTGATTTTTTTGGGATTTTCCACTGTCTTTCACTTTTTTCTTCTTCTAATTTCCATGTTTGGTTGATAGATTCTGAGTCCTTATGTTATTCGTTTTCGAGTTTCATTTTTGTTGTTCAATTTGGTTTTCCGTGGGTTTGATGATGTTTTCCATTTCTTATAACGTCTACTTTTTATTGGTGATTTTTCATAATTGGTCTTCCCTTTTTTTCTCATGTTCTCACTCTTTAGGCTAGTTTTGCACATAGAGGTATGTTGTTCATCATGTCATGCTTCTTCAGCATAGTTTGAGATTTAACTACCATGTTATTTTCTTTGTTTATGCTGATAGTATGTCATATTTGCATGAACAATGGCATTTTCGTCATTTTCAACAAGTCACTAACCTCTGTTCATGTTGTTTAGGATTATAGTAGTTGCTAGATCCTAAGGCTTAATTTGCAAGTGTTTTTTATTTTCAATATGCTAACATTGCAGCGCAGTTGGATAGAGATGAGTTCTATTTCTTTCTCTTTCCTTTTCAGCATTGTCGTGATGTATATTGTTTAAATAGTTTAGCACACCGGTCTATTGTTGAAGTCCAATTTAGTCGGGTATATTGAGGTGCCTAACACTTTTCTCAATCTGCAACCTAACACGAAACCATTCTTTGGTCAGACCAATTCGGAGTGAAGTCAATAGATTTATATGTGTGGGTCATACACCCTAATCTGGGTGGTGAGTCTTTGTTATTGAGAACTTAGACCTTTTCTGGAGTTTGAAACCTCTTTTCCTCGCAATGGCGACTCCACTTGGTGGGGCATGTCAAACTTCATTATACCTATTTCAAACATGGTAATTTGTTTTGACCCTTCTTGTTGTACATTATCTTGATGTGTCCTGTTTGCACTAAACACATCATGCAGCTACATCAATGCATCACACACTACAACATGGACACCTATTGAGTCATAATTTTGAAAAGAAACGACCACCTTGCCCCATGAAAGAGGAAAATCCCGCCACCAAAATGTCAGCGCGCATATGCCCCTGCTTTCCCCCACAAAAAACGCTCCCCCTAAAAATTATACCTTTCTTCCATGGAGTATCAATGTATGAATGATAAAAAATAAATAAAAAAAAACAGATTTGCCAGATCCATTAAACAGTGCCACAAGGGGAGAGAGAGAAGCACATTCCACGTATATATATATTTCCTGGTCCATAGATAATCAAAGTTCCCTTTTTTTTTTTTTTTTTGGTAAACTCAAAGTTCCCTTACAAGCACATACTTCTATAGTTCTATCGATAGGCCTAATGACTGTAATTCTATGATAGAAGACAACAAAACAAACACTTGAGATCAACCAGCACAGCATGCATGCACTTCATACTTGCACCTCCACCCCTCGATCAGCATCACCCATTCTCTCAAACCTGAGATCCAAAGACAAAAAATTCCATAAGTCCCATAGGAGATAACAGTAGACCTGACTACACAATATCAATATCATGTGATCTATCGATTAGATCACCTGGGGGGCAGCTACACTACTACAGCATGGTTAGCGTGCGCACAAGATAATAGAATGCGCCGTGTTGCAGGGATTGCAGGGTTACGCCCCACTCGTTGGTGAGGACGGGTCGACCAGAAGAGTGGATGAGAACTGCATCATCCCCAAACGTTTCTCTTACGTTAACCGGACCACCGGTCACCTCGAACGCCACGTCATCTATGAACACCGTCGATTTCGCCGCCGGCCCCATTCCACTACCTGAAACTTAGCCCAGTGGTCAATCAATCACAATTCAACAATCAGAAAGAAAGCTTCCAGGCATGCACACGTCGGCCTATCTCGAAAAGGGTAAAACAGTCCTAAAAAGACTAATATACCCTCGTTTCTTTTATAAAATTCCATCTTGATCTTGATCAAGGTCGTACTCGTACCTCCATGAATTTGATTGAGAGCGGTCGAACCAGTGGTAATAGGAGTGATGGAAGTGACAGTATTTGTGGTTGGAGCAGTAGTGGCTGAAGCATAGCTGAGTTGCTGGTCCAACTTCATCTTCGCTTGTTCATCCTTCTTTGGACCACCTTGGTTTATCAGTTCACTCAGTAGGAGGCCGGACGAAGAAGGCCCGACCGCTTGATCTTGAAATTGAACCAGGTTGGATATGTCGGAAAAGCAGAACCCATGACCATGAGTGAATGAAGACGGTTGGACCGGAAAGAAAAATGGTTCAGAATTGGATGCGTCGAGCACAATGGGATTGGGTCCACCACCACCACCACCTCCTATGGCCATCTTCTGGTTGGTCTTTCGTGGAGGAGATTTCTCAGATGACGAGGACGAGGAAGATGAGGGTGCAGCGATGGTCTGAACCAATGGCAAACCAGGGGTGGTTGGACCGGATTGAGCCGGTGTCTTAACGGTCTGAAGGTGGCGCTGCTTGTGTTTGCTTCTCGATTTCCGGTTCTGGAACCAGTAGAAGACGTTGGTATCGCCTACTTGGCCATACTCTTGGAGTTGAGATCTTATCTTCTTAATCTCATCCCTCGGTGGGTTCACCACTCCCGAATTGAATATCCTTTCCAGAATCCGTATCTGCTCCGGTTTAGGATTCCATCGTGGTTTCGGCTCTGGGCTCCGTTCATCACAGCTAGAAACTGTCAAAAAACCACAGCAATTTCCTGTTAATATATGGGAGGTCAGGGAAGGACGAAAATCTCTCCTACTTGTTATAATATAGTGGAGAAAGGCATGAATACCTGATGGGTAGGGGTTTCTCTGGCAACCGTTTGATAAGAGAGGTGGGTTCATGTCATGCTGCCATTGGTGATGAGTAGTATTGCAGGGCTTGGACTTGAACATGCTAGGCCAGTGTCTGTTAGATGAAGCCATCACAAGGGTATTGATGATGATGATGAAGGCCAAACTAGATGGCTAGAAATCTAAGTAGCCAACCAGATGAGAAACAAGAGAAAGCCCTTTTGCTATTAGCCTCTCTCTCTTCTGGCACAATATCCTTAAACTCACACTAACACCTCTTCTTATAGCCTTCTCACCTACCGCTATGTTCAGTTCATCCCAATTAATAAAACAGTACTTCACATCTCCCAAAGATAAAAAAAATATATAAAATTTTAATAACTTTAATGAATGAAAATGGATAAAAAAAAAATACCCACTAAGGAACAACAAAAATCGCCTGTTAGAGTATAGATAAGAAAGGAAATCAAGCATAAACAAAGGAAAATAAAAAAGAAGATTGGCAAGTACTCTCCCATCCCTTCTTACACATTTGCATTAAAACTCATAATACAACCCAATTCCCACTGATGCCAAATAAGGAAATCATGGAAAACCACACATGCTGGTGCTTTATTAGAATCTTCATCAGAGAAGAATAAGAAATCTTTCAATGTAAAGAGGGTGAACAGTTATCTAAGATGTGAAAACTGAAAAGAAGATCTGTGTTTGTTTCTCTAACAAAAAATCTCTGTTTTGATTTGTTTACAGGACACTATTAATGGAAGCGAGAAGAGAGAGCTATAAGTGTGGGATTATTCTAATAGAATAGGTTGTTGCAAGAGTAAATAGGGGGGAGGGGGGTGTGAAAGTCAAGAAGGTATGAATGAATGAAGAAGTGGGGTTTGAAAGGAAAGTGGGGGTGGTGGACAGTAATTGCAGTTTTGGGTCATTTTTAGGGAAAGGGATGTGATTTGGGAATATTGTTGGGTTGACTCGAGAGGGTTGTGTTTCGATTTTCAAACCCAATTTATCTTTCATCTTTGAAAATTTTGATATATAGCTTTCTATTTACTAATTTGGTCTTTGAAGAGAAAGGTAATAAGAGAGAGAATAGTGGTTTTTTGAAACAGGGAAGCTGCAGGGGAAGGGATGTCTTTGATAAGGGCTGTATTGTCTTTGATTGATGGGATTTTATTGTCAAAGATCTTGTCAATCAAAGCAAAGCAATAATTAATGTTGAACCATATTGAAGAATGGAAGAAGAAACAAATATTAATATTTAAGTGGGGATCTCAGTTCTGGTTGAGCTAAAAATACAAGAAAAGAATCAGGTCATGTGTATTAGTTGATGTCTGTTGAGAGGATATTGAATGAACACTTATCCAAAAGCAAAGAAACTGAAGAAATGGAAATTATAAATAGTTCAAGAGGGAAAGGTGGAGGTGGTGCTTCGTCTGTGGATTCAATTTTTGTTGAATGTTGTATTAGAGGGGTCTCATGCAACTTAATTCAGTAAGAACAATTCTCAGAGAAAATAAGGTGTGTGGGTTTGGTGGTTTGTTGGGTTGGGTAGGGAGAGGGAGGTCATTATTGTTTCACAAACTTATGTTCACTTTGGCACCTGGGATGGGAAGTGTGACAAAAGCAAATTAACTCTCTCTCTCTGTCTCTCTCTCTCTGCGTGAATCTAGTCTACAACTTCCCATGCATGGAGACTTAAAGAGAGGATTTATGGTTAGGTTACGTGGTGTCGGTGTGATTCCGGCATGCAAGACCCACACCCTACTCTCGTGCGTGCCATCTCATCAATCACTCAGTTATTGAAAGCCCTTTTGCCCCCCCCACCCTATCTCCTGCAAACTTTTTATTGCTTGCCACACTCTCTCTCTCTCTCTCTCTCTCTCTAGATCTCGATCTCGATCTCGAGTCATGGTTATCCACATTTCATCTTAAAGTTATTGCGTTGGCCTATACGTAACAGAGTATATAAGGGAAGGCGGCTGTTGTTGTGTTATGTAAGATACTAGCAATGTGTTTAGAGCCTCTGAGCAAACCCTAGTAATACTTGATCATTTTTTTTTTTTAGTGAAAACTCATGGCTGTAGGATACATAAATCCAATACGATGGATCAGAAATAGACCACACCATCGTGCACATCACCGATAAGGTATTGATCATGTTTACTAGTGGTTATTTGTGATAGTAGTGGATAAGTGCATTTTGCAATGTTAGAGAAGACAATGTTTAATTCCATCATGATGGGAGAAATTATGATGATCAAAAGTGATGGCGTTTTTAGATGGCATTGAGAATTTACTGGTGGAATGTGATTACCGAGAGCTCATTCTATAATTGAAGGGAACAACATTAAACATTTTGATAGTGGTTCAGCGATGGCAGATGATGTTTTCACATTTGTCAACATAATTTAGGGTTTGCTCTTTTCATTGTATTCCTAAGGAGATCAATTTTGTTGTTGACTTAACTCTTTAGTAAATTGTTGGAATTTTAAACTATTTTTAAAAGGAAAAAAAATAAAATATTCATAATATGATTTTTTTTTAGGTGTGTCTATTGGAGATACTCTTTGGTTGTGTCTCTTCTTCTCCTATATAAGGAGAGGAATATAGGAGAGCAAGTCTCGCCTATTTCTCTGACATTTTTGGATAATGTTTCATCTCTATCATAATTTGTTAGTGTCAGTGAGTTTAGTCTTTAAAACTCTCAATAATCACATTTAATAATGCAACTTACGTGATTAAATAGTTGTTTTAATTTTGGATATATAAATGCACTGTCAACACGGATTGCACAAATTTAGGGCATTTACATAGCTTAAGGAGAGTATTATTTTGATATGACTCTACTCAACTGCCTTATATTACGGTGATACAAGAAGATGTATATTGGTGCTGTCAATCTCTATTTCACATTATATTTCCAAAAGAAGACCTTGTCGATAGCATGTATGATAGTATTTAATTCCACTCCATGGTTGAATAAATTTCGATTTACCAAAAAAAAAAAAAAAAAAACCCAAGAACGATTACACTATCATAATTAAAATATAGGATACTACATGAAGAAAGCCATGAATGTAGTGAATCTTGATATTAAGAAGAAGAATCTCAAAGATTGGTCTGTAATAATCATGAAGGTCAGTGGATGTGATAAATCCAGTTCTTATCAATGGTAGAGGCATGAAATGTGGTGGAGTCGGGCATGGGATCAACATTGGATTTTACCTGAAATGAAATCCGTTTCATTCATGGAAAGGCCTTGATGTACACAAAGTCATAATGACAGAACAAATTTTGAAACTCATTGCTTTACCGTGTTTGTGTTTTTGGAACCATACATCACTAAAGCTCAATATTTTTTTTCTTTCATGAAAGAGGGGTCACCTTCATGTCTACTAGTTCTTTCTACGACCCTGACACTGGAGAGAGACTGATTGCAGAAGAGAAAAGTCATGGGGGATGACATCCTCTCTTTCTCATGATTGAGACTCCATGAATTTTCAAGAGAATTAAAAGTGAAGGCAAGTAAAGTTCTCTGCTTTCAACATTTCGTCTTAACTCCTCTCTCTCTCTCTCTCTCTCTCTCTCTCTCACAGAGTGCAAAATGGGATTTCGTCATAATTCAGTCGAGCTCTGAAGAAGACTGTAGACCCGTGTACGGTCGTTAGTTAAAACAGACTAAGAAGGGAGAGTTGACAGCAAAAAAAAAATACAGAGAAGGGGAGTTAATTACACTTTCTGAACGTGGGCATGCTGATTTATTGCTCGGGCTTTACTGGCCCATTTAAGCCTCTATTGGACAAATATATTTGGACTATAGTAATCCATTTTCTAAATAGAGAATCTATGATGACTGTTGTTTTTTCTTTTTTGGTTGGGGCAGTTTGGGGTGGATATGTCGACACCTGACAGTTTGGACATTCAACGATCCGAGCTCATTGATTTTTGTTTTTTTGTATTTCTTTCTTCTCGAGCTCGGCACCGAACTGGAGCCATTGCTTTTTCACGGTTGCAACTAATCTTATGCATAAATAGAATAATAGAAACTAGAATACAAGATACTATATAGCCCAGCCCAATTTGTGAAAATTCAGATTTATGAAGCTAGGTCAGGTTCGAGAAACTGGGAGTTTTTCTTCTTTTTTTTTTGGTAAGAAGAAACTAGGAGTTGACAGGGTTATCTGAATCCAGATCTACTACGGTGCGGGCTACCCATCCTGCCGTGCTGCGTAGACACAAGGCGACGCACATTGACCACCTTACCCCTGCCCGAGTGGGGATAAGGCAGTCATTGCACGTGGCCCTGTGTCTACGCAGGACAAGGCAGCGCACCGTAGAAGATCTGTGACGTATTATAAGCAATTTGGATCCTTTACTACCGAGCTGCCCGGCAGGACCGTGTTACCCAGACACGGTGCTGCGCGCAATATCCGCCTTACCCCTGCCCAAGCGCCTTGCCCGAGTGGGGGTAAGGCGGTCATTGCACGCAGCACGGTCCTACCGGGCATCTCGATAGTTGAAAATCTGGATCCTATAATAAGAGCTTCAACCATGTCACTTGTTGCTGAGTTATTATTATCGCTAGTTACCCAAAAAAAAAAAAAGTTATTATTGTCTCCCACAGTAACCCACTTTTTATTTTCTAGTAATCTAAATTTTGGTTCTTAGTTTCTACTAATCTAGATTTTGGTTGGACAATTGCAGTCATTCATTTGATATGAGAATGAAGACAAGTTCCCCATGATTTAGTTTCATCAAGTAAGCATTTATTAACTTCCGAATCCTCCCCCAGCATGAAATTTTCATCTATAAATACCATGACCTTTTAAAATATCATGTGATTCTATAGATGGGGCCGATAAAATTGAGGATAATAATGAGATATTGGAGAAAACTAATAGTAATATAAGTAAGTATAGTTTACCCCCAAAAAAAATTGCAAGTATAAAATAATGTTTGATGATTTAGTATGTTAAGATTTGTTTGTGTTTAAGTTTTAAGGATATATATATTTTTGGTTAATCCAATAGCATTTGTATTCTTTACTCGTTAAAATGATTCATTTTATATCATGATTAAAAATAATACTTTTAAATTATGTTATATTTCTTACACATACACAACTGTCGTTGACAATTTTTTTATTGTGTATGTGATAGGTAACAAAGACATAAAAGTAATCCAAGAAAACAAGAAGAGGGATTTGAACCCACAATTTCTATTGAAAACAAGGATCTCAGTCTGGCGCCTTAGACTACTAAGATCTACTTGAGATAAGAAGACAATTATACGCATAATGAAAGGTCTAGGGATCCTTTCAGACTTGGTTCTTGTCATTGGCTCAAATTTTCAACTTGTAGTTTATACAAGAAGATCATTGAATTGCTCCCTTTCTCTGTCTCTGTGCACACTATTGCAAAACATATCTGTGTCCTTTTGCTCCTAATCTGTAATCTGTGAATTTTAAAAGCACAGTTGAGATTGTTCTACAATCAAAAGTTGGTCTTTTGCCAACTGAGCTAACCCCTTGGGTACAATCAAAAGAGTTTTTTGGTTCTAGATCTATTAGATCTTGTTTTCCCTTGCAACAAAAAATCAATATGAAAAAAAAATTCTCATGCCTCCAATCTTTTTTTTTATTATTTGTTTTCAATAGAAAAATGAAGAACAAACACAAATTAAAATTGAATATCTAAAATTTTAGAGAATTCTACCATTTAGGTGGGGGTGGAGTGGGGTAGCGTTGCAGGGGATGCAGTTGGTGCTTAGGAAGAAGGAGGTGATTGGAACTAAACTTGCAACAACAAGGGGAGAAGCGGGGCATGGGAAGAAAGGCAAGGATAACACCTTCCCACATTCTAGGGTATGTTTTAATATTTTTTTGGGTTGATTAATTGATTTAGGGCAAATCCCAAACCGATCCAATACATGGCCCAGACGAATCAAAAAATCCTATTTCCCAAGCGAACCATAAAATCTCAATTTCAAAAGATTATGGATATACTGTAAAAAGATTGTTACCCTATCGTTACAATTCCTTTATATACTTGTCACACAATCAATAGGGAAAAAAACTCTTTCCGGTAGGCTAGCACTCCCATGAGTCTATCTCTCTCCTCCCATATGAAAAGGCACTTCTGCCCCGTTGTTTTGAGGAGAAGAGATATAGACACATGGGAGTGTTAGTGTTGGCATAGACCACACTCCCGAACAGAAAATTGCTTCCAAAATATTTATCAGTTTTCATTGTCACAATTAATCTTGAACCTTCCTATATCTTCCTCTGTCTTGTGATTTACATGGTATTTGCTGTCGGTGGGACATGGCAGCTGATGCTGTGAGAAGGTCGACTGGACTATTACAAATTGGTTTTGATTTTGAAATTATAACTGACTAACTCGGTTTCAATCAATTATCAACTGAATTGAAAATAAAAAACATACCATTTACTCCTTTAATCTCAGTTTTTGGTCTTATATTGGAATCGACATCCTCTACTTCCGCCTGGTTGTGTGTAGGGCGCACACTGAAGTAGGGGCAGGCGGAAGTAGAGGATCCGAACCACTAGAGTGGAGGGTGGACCTTGAGGTAAAGATTGATCTATTACGACCTAGTGGTAGGCTGCAGGAACTGAATCTTGACATATTAGCAAAAAAGACTTCAGTTTACTGATCCTCAAAATGTCAACTCATCTATTCTGTCACATGGCAACCATGGTTCTTACTATCGCAATCATATTGGCCGATATGTATCAACATCGCCATAGCTCGATAGTAATATGATATCTATACGGATAAGATGGATCAACCAAAAAGTGGATAAGAGTCATAAGACTAATCCAATCAGCTTGGTTCCACCTAATTTGTATCGATATCATATCAGTATTTAGTATTAACCGAAACCAATGCAGATACTTATATCCATGGGCACCACTAGATGGGTCATTCGTAGACACCCTATAGACTTAGGCAGGATTTGGTATGCATTCTTGGAATGCATTCCAATAATGCATACCAAACGAAGCCTTCTTATGTTTTTAATTGACCCACCTTACTCCCCATATTGCTCCCTTTGCTTCAGCTCCTATTGCTGACCCTGTATATCTTTTTTTTTTTGGGGTGAGTTAAGAAGCTGATTATGTTTTAGCATTTTGCTTCGAATGGGGTGAGGGGTGAGTTACGACTTACGTTCATATGGAACTGTTCTGTTTTCAGTTTTATGGAACTTGTGAGAGGAGTGCAATGCTTGCAGGTGGTCATTCAAAACACGAAAACAGAGTAGCTATGCAGATCAGCTATCCCAGGAAATGCCAGATTATCATTTTTTCATAGAGTGGGAAACCTTTGATTCAGTTGTCTTCATGGCCTCATGGGTTAAGAGTGTTGTTGGTGAAGCCTGATTTTGGCCAGAAAGTGCGGTTGAGATCTTCGGAATGGCGAAAAATGGCGAACGTCCTCGTTGAGATCTTCGAAATGAATACTTTTGAGCCATATATTATGTTTTGGTCCGGCCTTGTTTGTTTGGCAATTTTAGGCCAGTGGCACTTTTGTACTTTCTGGGGTTAGGGCTTCCCTATATAATGTTCTTATTTCTTTGAGATGGGGTTAAGAGAGTTTGTAACATTTCCAAAAAAATAGTGAAATCTGTTCTATTGCTCAGCCGTGGATGTAGCTTCCCACCTTGGGGGTGAACCACGTAAATCTCTGTGTAGTGCGTTGTGTGTGCTTTCTCTGTTACGTTTTTCTTCTGTAAATCGTCATTTGGGTATTGTTTTTCTTAACAAAGAGGGCTATGGCTCCTTGTCTGCCCCCTCCTTAGATGGTTTTGTTAAATCAAAACATCAAATTTTGAATCATTTTCTACCTCTAAAACTGAATAGAGTTAAAGTTCATAATATGCTTGCCAACAGAAGATTACTGAATACTTGAGAAAATTAAAGTTCATTTATGAAATGCAGAATAAAATCATTTGATGTTGTGTTTGGTTTGCATTCTCAGAACAGATTCTGGATTTATAATGCAAACTGAAGCTAGAAAACAGAGCAGAATCAGGTTTCAGAATGGATTCTAGAGTTAGAATCTAGTCCAAGATTTCATATTAAACATAGCCTTAAGTCTTATGGATTCAGATTTCACTTATAGGATCATCCTTCATGACATTGCAGGATCTCACGACCGAAAATTAAGAAGAAAAAAAAGAGTTAGTAAGTTGGTTTTATGTTGAGCAAATATTTTTGCAAACTAATTCCAATCTCTGACACATTTCAGCCGTGAGGTAGTCCTACTTCATTAAAAAGCACAGCCAAGAAGGCAACCTACTTGATTACAAGTAAATTCATGAACGGTGTTATACCAGTAATCACCCAATTTTCGTCTAATTTCCATCTGGTTTTGATTACATAATATTGGCTTTTGAAGTATATGCTTATTCTATTTGATTTTGAATAATGATAAAACTGTAAACTTGATATACTTGAGGGGGTGGAAGGCAATTGCCTATACAAATTGGGATTACTGCAAATTCTTAGAGCTAATAGTGGCAAAGTAATCCAAGGCATCTAGCATTCTTTTTCTATTGATCTGCATAACCTCTTTAAGAGTGACAGAAATGGAAGGAACACTCATAACAGTAACAAAATCATGTAAGATATAACATGAATTCAGACTAGAGAAACACGCAATGCCTTCGCTTCCGTTGCTTTTTCTTTGGTTTTGGAGGCCGCAAAACAACCTTGATTGCAGCATCAAACACCACTTTCACATTCTAAGAGACAGAAACCAAGAGAAGATGTTAGGTGAAACTATGAAAGTATTTTCATCCTGTAGTGCAAAATAAGAATTCGAATTCAGTTGGTTTTGGATAGACTTAACAGAGAATATGGATACTAAACTTATAATAAGTATAAAGCCATATATACCTGCTGAGTCTTGGAGCTGCATTCCATGTAAACTGCTGCACCGATCATCTTTTTCAGTTCCTCACCCTGCTCCAAATCATATCTTTAGTGAAACCCAGATGAAAATGTATACAGAAAAATAATAAAACAAGGCCAAACTAAAACAACTACATATTTAACATCTGGATTTTATGCTTTTATGTTTTGTGGGTGACTTGCCTGGGCAGTTGAGATTGGTGTTGCTCCAGGATGTTCCATCAAATACTGCTTGTTTTCTCGTAAATCTGCAATTCATCAAAGTCAGATTTGTAATTAAAAAATTTAATCTATCATGGAATTTTGTTATGAAATGTGATTAATTGTTAGGATTTTGAGGCGAATTTACAGTTGAGGTCTGGTATGAACCCCCCCCCCCCTCCCCAAGACTTTACTAGAAAGCTGATGTTAGGTTAGTATAGACAGTTATAAAATATCAAAATTAAACTTACCAGGACAGGAAATCAAAACAAGATCAGCATTGATCTGTCCTCCATTAAAAAATTATACAAATTGTATGATTATTGGGTTGATTGATCTTACCAAGCTTGGTTCCTACCAGCACAATTGGAATATTTGGAGCATAATGTCTCAGCTCAGTGATCCACTGTGTAGGGAAAAACTATGTCAGACTCACCTGATCAGAGGATATCACTTGGGTTTGGAATAATAGAAGGGAAAATTACCTTCTTGGAGATATTCTCATAGCTGGCTTTGCTGATAAGAGAGAATGCCAATAGAAACACATCAGCACCTCTATAACTTAGAGGTCTCAATCTGTTGTAATCTTCTTGCCCTGCAATAATACATCCAAAACTAAACATGAATTGGCCATCCAAGTTCCTTTCAATGACTACTTTGGCCCTTCCAATTCAGCCAACAAAGGAATGGGTTGTTTGTCAAATTCTTTAGAGTTTCTCAATTGTTTCAATACTTCCATAAAGGAAATAGACTTTCTGATTCAGTGATGATTGGATAGGAAATTGAGTGAATTGTTCTTCTTAATCTGAGTTAATCAAGTTTTGATTAAACCATAACCTCACCTGCAGTATCCCATAGTCCCAGGTTCACTGTACTCCCATCCACCACAACATTGGCACTGAAATTGTCAAACACTGTGGGAACATAATCCTATACCAAGACAAAAAAATGAAAAAAAAAAAGAAAGAAAAAGACAGAGGTAAAGCAAATTAGACCAAAGAGAGAAACACCTTAATCACAATTACTAGTTGAGATTTGGATAGAACTTATCCTTAAAAGCTAGCCATTAAGAAGAGGGTGCCCAAGTCTATTCACATTCGATGTGGGATAATTAGCTTAATACATAATGATCATGAATTGTACATACCGTTGGGAAGGTGTTACTAGTGTAAGATATAAGCATGCAGGTCTTTCCGACAGCTCCATCGCCGATGGTCACGCATTTGATGAACCTTGCCGTGGTCATTTTCGAACTCCTCGATCTTCCTTCTCTTCTTGCTGTACTCAGCTGTGTTGATGAGCACCTGGCCTTAGAACCTTTCACTTAGCTAGCTAGTAAGGCTTTATTTCCTTCTTTTTCTTCTCATCCATGAACACAGTCTTTCTCTTTCTCTTTCTCTTTGAGATACACAGAAAGATAGAGAGAATTTGCTTTGGTGATTTGTTGGAATGAGTTTGAATTTTGAAAAGAAATGGGGGGACGAGGGTGCTTTTTTAATAACCAAAGCACCATTCACTCACTTTAATTAGTTGTACCTCTCATCTTCTTTACAATGATTGTTCATATGGCTTTCCGTTTCTTTAAGTGCAAGGCCAGAGCCAAAAAGACCACCAAAGTTGAGGTTTGGTGCTGGTGTTAGTTGGTTAAGTGTTGGACAAGGGAGAGCGGGAAATGATGGAAATTTGGAGGAAATGTTGGATTAAGGTATAAGAGAAAATGCAAAAAAGGCAAAAGCACTCTGGTTGGAATTTGGATTGTTGGATTAAGATATAGGGACAAGGGCAAAGCCCAAAAAAAAAAAAATATAAGATAAGGAGCCTTTTGTGGGTGTCACAGCAGGGTTTTACGGCCATGGATTGAGGTATCGGTATCGGATCAGTTGGATCGTATCGGTATTGGTCGAGGCCATTACTGATACTTGACCGATCCTAGATCGGATATCGGTATCAGGATCGAGTCAAGGGTTCAATTGTAAAAAAAAAAACTCGATTTTTAATGAAAAGTAAGGGTAAAATTTACCAGTCCAGGCCAATGGCCCAATAATGGCGGATCCACATCAGTATGGGCAAAAACCAATACCAATGCTCATATCTCAATCCTTGGTCACGGCCGATATTAATATGGATCGGATCAGCCGATACTGATATGCCAATACCTAAAACCCTGGTCACGGTTACAGTCACATTGTCACCATGATGTGGGTCTGTTTGGGCTGGTCTTTATTGGGCTTGCACAGTTAGGCTTGCCTTCTATTGGGGGCCCATTTTCGAAATATACAAGACGTAACAGACCGTTAGGTAATGTAATAGTCGATTTTCTACCCAAAAAAAAAATGTAATAGTCGATGGCACTAACCATCAAGTCCAATGGAAGGAAATGGGAACCGGACCAGAAATGACTTATTAAAAATCAGAACCGATTATTAATGGGTCAGTTCTAGTCCTAGACATTGGAATGAATTATTTCTTAGGACCGGAACTAGACCAAACCGATTAACTAGTTACAACCGATTAGGTACTGATTAATTATAGGGGTTTCTATATGGGTGTTTAGGTTTTCACTCATTATTCATTTTGGGTCAAGTATACTTATGTTAAAAATGGACATTAAGTTTGTCTAATTTTATTGTGTATGGGCCCAATATATAGGCTACGAAATACTTTTTTTGAGCTTACTTGATTAGCGTTTTGATTTTGGAACCAATTAGTTAATTGGCATGGTTCTATTAAGGGTACGATGTCTTGTATTCCATCGCTAGCATTAGTGGGCTGATTCCAAAGGACCGTTAAGAGGCCATAGAGCCCGAAGGGCCCAAGGCCGTGAGGCCCAAGCCTTTAGTAAAAAAAACTAATTAAAAAGCTAATGCATGATTAGTTTAGAGATGTTAGTTCCACCCTTCAATGGAGAGGTTGTTGAATTGAATAAACAATTGCAAATGCAAAAGGAGGCTGCAGGTTGTTGGTTCAGCAGCTACTAAACTAATTTTTTACACAAAATAATTCGGGGGATAAAGTTCTTTGCACTGGGGGCACAGGGTATGCCTAGACACGTGGGGTGGGACATTTCGCCCACCCCCTTGAATAACCCGAACCCCACCCCTGTCCCACTGCATGTGTTTGTGTGCAACTTGTGCCCAGATGCACTCCCGAGCAGAGAACATGCGCCAATAATTCAGAGCAAAGGACATGAAAGATGTTCCTCAGAAATTGATAGCTAGAGTGTTTGATTTGTGTTTTGACCAATCATATTCAAGCTGGATAAGGGTCTGCTTCCAGTTTATTGGGCCGTGTAAGATTCATTCTCCTTCTGAGATTCATGAGATCTATATTATTTGGCTTATGATGCAAACTGGCTAAAGAATTTTTTCTTGTCAATTAAAATCCAATTGATAGTGAAAAAATTATTCCAGAATCAGAAATATCAATTTCTCCAAAGAATTTAACCCTCAGTTGACAGTGGAGCGTGTCTAAATCGACACACGTCTTGAGTTCGACTCCCCCTTTTCCCCTTTGTGGTCAGCCCCACGGCTTCTATAGGTCTCATAGAATCCAATATTGATCTAGTGTGCGTGTCCAGGGGACTAGTTGGACTGAAGGCCATAAACCCTCACTAGAAAATAAAATTTCTCTGAAGAACAAAAGTCCCCGAAAACATTAGTCGTGTTTGGATAAGTTTTTTGGAAGCTTATCTTTTTTGTTTTTCCTTTGAAGATTCTTAAAAGCATTTGAAAAAAATGTTCTTTTATTGGAAAAGTTTTTCTTGACCATCAAGTCTAGAGTTTTTTAGATTGGCACAAGTATCTGTCACATGGAAAATAAAATAGAGCTGAAATTTTGTGAATATGTGGATCTGAATGTCCTTTGTTCATATATCAATTTTAAGACAAAACAAAGTTTACTAAATGACAAAATAAGATTTTGAGAATCCAAAGGAAAAAATGAAATTTTTCCAGAAAGAAATGAAATATTAAAAAAACAAGAGAATAGATTTCAATTTGACATGTGATCAATCTTGACCAATTTCTAAATATCATATTCCTCTTCCATGTGCCAAAACATGGCATTAGCTAGTCTAGAGAGACTCCCTAGTTTTGCTGCATTAGAAATATTTTTTGTCTCATTAATTTTTTCCGGAGGAGGGATCTACATGCTGCCCACATATATTGGCATCTCTTATGCCAAGCTAATAAGCACACAGGAGGGAGTGCCTCACAATGCATATTCAAGGGGATCGCATGATCGGGGTGGAGACTGGAGAGCAAGTGTCAGGGATTGTAAAATGGCATGTACTACCAATAGTGTATCGATCATTTTACCTTTCTTTTATTAAATTGGTCCTCCAAAGCTAGTATAAAAACTTTACTAGCCTAAATCAGTAGAGACTACCTAGAACTCTAATCAGGCTCAACTTTCTTAGGTAATAAACCCTTCCTACTATAAAGTTGGTGCGCTGTTCTGTGTGCCGCAGCACAGGCTACGCCCAGGCACATGGGGGTGGGTGCAATGATCACCTTGCCCCCTGAATGGCAGGCCCATGCATGTGCCAAGGCACAGCCTACGCTGTGGCACAGAGAACATTCTCCCTATAAAGTTGGAGAAAATTTTGGTACACTGGCCTTGTACATATTCCTTTATACACTCTTTACATAATAAATAATGGGGCTCAAGGTGACAATTCTCTCTCCTATTTTGACTATATGGGCCCCATAGGAATGATATCATTTTTTAACCCCCCGTTGAAACGTATTTTTATCTGCTCCATTTCCCCAAGTTCCTCAAATAGAGGGGGGTGGATCCCATCCGGACAGTGTATTTGGATAGGGGTAGGATGGTCATTTCTACCCCCTCTATTAGAAGAACTTGAAGAAATGGACATGCCTAAGAAATGGAAAAGATAAGGGTCCAGGAGGAATCCCAAATAGAAGACCAGTTACTACCATTAAATCTTTAAACAACTTCCATTCGGTAGAGACGTTCATAGTATTGCAAAATGGGCTCATTGATACCCTCAGCAAGGATTGTGGGAAACCTCATTTCCTGAGGATCTACTTCCTATATAGGTCTCTTTTTGTCTTGAAGTGTATTAATGAAATTATTTCTTTCGGGGTGTTTTGCACAAAAAGGAAAAAACTTTTTCCAACTCTTGGGTTGGGCTGACTTGAGGCCTTTTAAACCCAGAGGAAGCTTGAGCCAGCCAGCAGCTTGCGCCTAAACTCTTTCCCCCAGTTAAGTTTAGATTGGGTCAGTGGCTCAGTACCTTGCCCGAACGTCGTCCAATATCCACTTGAGGCTCAGCTATAAAACTGACTCGCTTTATAATGATGTTTATTACAAATTACAGTCATTTTATGGAGGAGATGCTAAGCTCAAATTTAAACCCAAAGGTTGAATGTTACTCCCCTCCCCCCCCCCCCCCCCTCTTTCCATTGATTAATCTTTAAGTTATTTTGTGTATATATATATTTAGTGATGATGAATCTTTTTAATCATAGGATCAACTGCTTATAAATTTGGAGAAAGTTTTGGCAAACCATGGATAAAATTGGTGAGTGTGTACAATTGTTTTGTCAAGTGAAAGATTTTTATGGCAATTCTAAATTTTGGATACAATTATGGAAGAGTAAGATTCTTTCTTTTGTGGATCATCTTGAACTTATCAAATCAGTAATGCTTTCATACATCTACTAGTCTGGTGCTTTTGGGCTTCCGGTTTCCATAATTCTAATATTGAATCTATTATGTCTTCTTTCCTTTGGAAAACTCAGGAAAACCCTAATTTCCTTACTCCTACTAGTTGGGCAAACGTTTGTATTCCGAAAAATGAAAGCAGATTGGGACTTTGCAAAGTGAAGGAATCTAACATTGTAAGCATCATAAAACTTATCTGGAAAATAGTTTCTAGACAAAAAAGCATTTGAAGTGATTGGGTATACTCAAGATACTTAAAGTTGGATTCCATTTGGACTGCCACTTTCCCAAATGATACATCTTAGGCTTGGAGGAAAATTATTAAGTATAGACACTTTGTTAGTAATGTCATTAGTTCAAGCATTGATGATGGATGTAATACTTACTTGTGGTTTGATACCTAGCATATATCCTAATAGTGTGCTCATTTTTCGGATATGGGGATCGTAGAAGATATGATGATGATCGAATCTAATAAGATGACCAAGGTCTCCTCCATTATCCGAGATGGAATTTGATGTCTAGGGCCTAGTGTTAACAACCTAATTGAAGTTTGGTCTAATCTTTCTTTTGCACCATTGAGGCCAAGGGGTAATAGAGATTTCATTCTATGGCTTCCAATTTCTTTTAAAAATTTTGCTTATGCCTTTGTCTGGAATTTGAGCCCCATTTGATGTTCCCCATTCAAATGCCAATTTGCTTCAGGATATGATTCTACTTGCAAGAGGTCTATATCTTCTTGCTCTGACAGTTAAATATGATTGTCTTTGACCTCCTTATTTTTGTTGTTGATTTCTCGTTTCTCCAATAGAGAGGCTCACTCTTTGGCTAAAGAGGCATCTCTTCTTGAAATTTCTTATGTTTGGTGGATACATCCACTTCGTTATCTGGTAAACTTTGTTGTTGTTGGGAGAAGTTTCACCTTCTTTAATAAAGTTGGTTAGATTTTAATTAAAAATAAAAAAGATGTCATGTCGCAGTTTTCTTGAATAATTAAGAAAAGACTTTCTAAACAAATCATTTAGGAAGACTACCAATGCATGGAAAAAATGTATAGCAATAATTATCAAAGATTTTACTTTTCGACGAAGTTTCCTATGCGACCAACATGGAGAATCTTCCACACCAGCCAATTCACACTGCTTGGTTGTGTTCCTTACGTTCTCTCACATGGGCAGGCAAAATGACCATCCTACACTTATTAGTCGATACCCATGCATGCACTATCGGGCAAAATAACCATCCTACACTTACTAGTCGATACCCATGCATGCACTGTCATTGGCCAAGCTACTGATGGAGTGACCAATCGACCAAACAGCATTCTTCAACAATATTCCATTCCCATTCCCATTCCCATCTTTAGTTAGTGTCAAAGCAAGAATAATGGTTCCAAGCTAAAAACTACAAACGGGTAGGTTATTGTCATTGGGTAAATCTGACCTGTGGACCGAAAGAGATTTCACTCTTGTGGGACCCAATTACATAATAAGACTCACATGTTTGTGCTTGCCATGTATGCATTGATCCATCTATCCACAACTGACCCATGAAAGTGATGAAGAAGAAGAAGAAGAAGGTTTTCTTGGGCTACAAACTTTCAAACCAAAAAAGTTATAAAAAAAAAAAAGAAAAACAAAGCATCCACCTCAAAGGCTTTACAGGTCAAACTTTGCTTATTAGTACTCCCACCTTTCTCCTATTTTCAAAACACGTGAATTCAATATTTCCATTTTTTTTTTTTTTTGGGCTTTCACGAAAAGCAAAAAAAAAAATCCAAATCACAACACGTGGGGTTTAGTCATCCTTCAATTTTGACCAGTTTTTGAACTTGTGAATGAAGTCATGAACAACTAGAACAAATGTAGTCTCAATTCACTTCATTTTTTGGATTCCCTCTTTCAAATAATCAAATATGTTTCGGAAAAAAGGTTGAAAAGTCAAGATAGTGAGTGGGTAATTGTTGAAAGGGAAGAGTGGAAGACCACGAGTTTGGAATCTACGACCCATTTGTCAGTACGATAAGAGAAGTCTTTGGTTTCTCGTTCCACGCATAACGTCACCTCCTAGGGTGGAGGCTTCATCCATGATGTCATCATTATTGCCCCCTCACCCACCGAAGCCCCACCAGGAAACCGACTGGAAAGGTACTACTTTATAGATTGCCCTTGAAATTTTATTAAACTACAGAAGTATCCTTCCTTAATTTTTTATTTTTTTTGGGTTTTAAACTAAACTAACTTAATCAAGAGTTGCCAGGTTTGACTAATCTAGGGGTTCTTAAATCTGGATTTTGGCAACCATTGGGTTTTAAAGTTGGGGGCCATTGCCTCTAACTTTGTTTGTTCGGTGGTTCTCTTTCATTTCTTTGGGTTTACTATACAATGTTGATCCTTTGGATCTGGATCCTCTATTGCTGAGCTGTCCCAACTGCCGTATTGTGCAGACATCGCAAAGCCCGAAATGATCGCCTTACCCTCACTCGGGGCAAGGTGCTCGGGCAAAGGTAAGACGGTCATTACACACCTTGCTATGTCTACGTAGCACGACACAGGATAGGCAACTCGATAGTAGAGGATCCAAATTGTGATCATTCCCATCTCTTCAAACTTTAGCCTTCACGTGAAACTTTGCTACGTGGGTAGATCAAGTCATTCATTCAATTGAAAAATGGTTTCGTGATGGCTCTCTCTGACGATTCGGTCATGGATGCAAGACAAAGGGTGTCAATTTAGAATTGAAACCAAAAATCAAAATAAAAAATGGCTGTTTAAAAGGTCGATTTAGTTTTGGTGTAGAAAAGTAAAATTACATTAGATTTGGTTTTGATTTAAACTAAAAATCATTTGTTTTAAATTGAATTAAACAAAATAGAACGTAACCCGTATAAACTGAATCGAACCCTATAATCATGTGTCTTTTTTGAATTGTGTGAAATTACCTATCATGGGGTTCTTTGTTCTATTGTATAAAAATAATTAAAAGGTATCAGATTTGATAACTGGGATCATATTTTCATGAGGTTGTAATTTTCTTTCTAACTGTATTTGTTTCAACAAGTTATTTCCATTTAAACCGATTTTTTGAGACATGTTTTTTAGTTTTTTTCTTTTAACCCAAAAAATTTCTAGGATCCAGGCCAGCCCCTAAAATTTTATTAAAAATAAATTCCAAATAATAGTAGATACAAAGAGGGGGGGGGACAAGCCTGCCTAACCCCAAACCTGAGAAGTACAAATAAATCGCTCCACTCTGAACAAACTCTCTCATCCAAACCCCATACATATATAATTTTATTTTCTTAACACTGGTAGTCCAATTGCATCCTCACGGGTGATCCGTCAAAGCTCCATATATAAATAGAATGAAATCAAATAAATTGAACCGAATCAGTTTGGTTTCAATGTATAAAAATTGTATGATATGCACTCCCGTACTAAGAATGTGGGCCCATTAAAAAAAAAACTTGATTGTTCTAGTTTTTTTTTTTTAATGAGAAAAAAGAAACAAATTACAACTAGGCAAAAGATACAGAGATGCAGTTCCTAGTTTGAGCATTTTTGGCTAGGTTATAAGCCATCGTAAAACAGAAAGGATCCCCCTTAGTACATACTAAATGTAATGTCTTGCCCTATGGTACTTATATATACAAATTAATTGAGAAGTGGTCAAGGCCAAGGAGTATGTGTTGGAGTTGGAAGAGACTCGACAATCCGTTGATTGGAGCACCACACTTCTTTCACCTTCATCCCCAGACTGGACGCATGCTGGAGACCTGTCCGGATACTAACTAATTCTGGTTCCATATGACGAGACGAATTAAGACTCCCTGCAGTAAGCAAAGCAAACTTACCATCTAAAAAATATATATAAGACCATCCTGCTGAATTCACTCCTGGTATCTGATATCCTGCACAGATTAGAACAAGGAAATTGAATTTCGGCAAATGGGAAAAAGTAGATAAGATCAACTCCTCCTCATTATGAGAAAGAACATCATGGGGCAAAAATGAGGGGGGAGATAAGTCTAAATCAACAATCCATTTTTCAATACTTTTCATTACCCATGATACATCCAATATTCACCGGGCCAATCAACGACCGCCACGTGTCACAGACGACCCCCTCCATAGCTAAGGGGAACGAACCGGGGTCCCAAAGACCACTCGGGCGCGGCCACCACTCGGGCGTGGCCCCGCATCGGCGCGGCCTCCTCACCCGAGCGCGGCCTCACCCGGCGCGGCCTCCTCACCGAGCGCGGCCTCACCAGCGCGCCTCCTCACCCAGCCGCCTCCTCACGGCGCGGCCTCCTTACCGAGCGCGGCCTCCTCACCAGGCGGCCTCACCCGCGCGCCTCCTCACCGGAGCGGCCTCACCCGAGCCGCGCCTCCTCACCGGGCGGCCTCACTCAGGCGCTGCCACCACTTGGGCGCGGCCTCACCTAGGCGCAGCCACACATCCAGGCGCAGCCTCACCCAGGCACAACATTGTGGGCACGTGAGGTGGGGGCCACCCATCTACGATCTGATCGTATCGCTAAGACTCATGTCACTACCAGGACTCTAGACCGCCGCTTAGAGGTCACGTCATCCAGACGGATTCAAGCACCAAGGACGTTATCACCACACGCGGGTATCTATCCACCAAGGATCCTGATGCCACCAGGACACTCCCTCCCACGGGGAGATGGCCAATCAGGATAGAGCCCCGTTACCCAGGGCCTCTATCCACTCAACGGCACAATCGCCATCAAACGAGGACTCTCCACACCGCCATACACCGCCATATGCTACTATAAAAGGCAAGGTACGCAACCCCATCAAGGGACATCTAAACTCATACTGAATAATCACTATTCATCTGTTTGCGCCAGGAGATCTAACTTTGGCATCGGAGAGCCCTAGGCCGGGACCACACCGGTTCTCTCTGTTGACCCCTTTGGTCCACTTGCAAGTGACGGCACTCGCAGGACCGCTCGACGATTTCTTGACGCAACAACCCAGACTGGATCCGCCTTATCTAGACCAAGCACGACCTTGTTTCTAGAAGACCAAATAAAATAACAAGTGATAACAAAGACCCCAAAAAACCATATCAATGATTGTTTGTCAAGCTTATAATTAAACAAGGTAGCAAGGCAGAAATCTTTGAGGGAGGAATAAGACAAGAATTCAGATCTCAAGCCCAGCGGACCAACGGCCCAAATATGTTTGACCCAATCATAAGAAAGGAATAAATGCCAGTATGATTCGACACAGTTTCCACATAAAGCACAAGAGGGGTCAATTTTAAGCCATCTAGATAAAGTCGCCTTGATAGGGAGTCCCGCATTTAACACACGCCAGAAAAAAATGTTTGAATTTAGGATGTATTTTCAGCTTCCAAAAAAACTTCCACCAGGTGGAAAGATAAGGGTTAATATTAGAAGATGATAAGAATAAAGATCTAACAGCTAATTTTGTATTAAATCTGCCATTCTTGGCCAAAGTGCACCACCAGCTATCATCAGACTCAGATAAATTAATTCTTTGAATATAAGTAGAAGTATCTAGAGGAATAGAAACATCGAGTAAAGCTGAATTCCAACTAGAATTAGAGACAAACTTACCAACCTTTTCCGCATGGTTAACCAAACCAACTAAGGAAAGCAACTGACCACTAGGGATAAAAGGGATCCAAGGGTCAGTCCAAAAGAAAGTGGATTTTCCATTGCCAATTTTCCTAATCATAATATTTCTCAAGGAAGGAATAATATAAGTAATACTATTCCATGTCCAAGAGCCTCTCTTAGCAATAGTTTTAGGGTAAAAAAAGGATGCATTAGGAAAATATCTAGCTTTAAGAACTCTGGCCCAAGGTGAGGAGGTGTCGGTGAGTAACCTCCAGCCTAATTTCATGAGTAAAGCTTTATTATGGTGCTCAGCTTTACGGAAGCCCAAACCCCCTTTAGATTTTGGGGCACACATTTTTTCCCAAGCAATAAGAGAAGCTTTTTTCTTTTTCCCCGAATTACCAAGCCAGAAATTAAGATAGATAGAATCAATACTGCGACAGATTTTCATAGGGAATTGAAAGCAATTCATCAGATAAGCCGAAGTAGCAGCCAACACAGATTGAATTAAAAGATTACGACCTGCATAAGATAGGAAATTAGATTTCCAAAGTGAGAGCTTCCTTTGAATGCGCTGAACAATACCACTCAACTCCCTTACTTTAGACCGGCCATGGAAGAGATTAGTTCCCAAAAAGATGGAATCATTTGTCATTTCTGTCACACCCCATCCCGAACCACGGAATGCAACGGAGCGTACTAACACGCTCTCTAACCACCGATCACGATGCACACTAAGACTAACTCATTCACAACGACAAATAATAGGTAAAAACAAAGGATTAATATTAATAACATCGAGTTAGTAGAAGCTAGGTGATAGCATATAAAATATTATCTATTCAAATTTACCCCTTCATATCAATGGGTTCTAATAAGGATCTATGTATTATCACTGTATAATAAATACACTTATCAAGAGAGGAATAAAAGAATACACCTTTGAATCGGAAAATAGTTTATCAAAGTGTAACAAAAGATGGCCACCGCCAAGAATCACTGTTCCTCGTGGAACACATCTCACGAGCACTCCGGTCCATGATCCTCATACTCAAGTCCACCACTCTTCATGACCTTCATCGGAGTCTTGAACTCCGTGCCATCATGTTTGAATGTTCCGCATCAACTAAAAAAATATGTTTTCTCGAGGAGTGAGCTCCAATCGAGCCCAATGAGTGGCTAAGCCACACAAGCATACACAATAATAATAATGAATGGGGTTGATGCAAACCATACATGATGGACGGATACCAAGGTGTCCCATACCACCAAGGTAGACCGTACATCACATACAATTTACAATCATGCTACATGAATGAATGATGATGTATAGTTTTATTGTTATCCACCTAACACACAACTAAGTCGAGTATAGTACTATAGCAACACCTTAGGTAGCATCCCCGACATCGGTACCATAAACGGATGGTATACCGGCGATGACAAACCCGAGTCGCTCCGAAGCTCTTATCGGTCTCCACCAAGAGATATACGCAAACCCCGAGTCAAATCCCGTCCGGCGTTCGGCCCAAAATACGGTTGGCGCCAACTTCCCGGGTGGGTATACCTAACGGTCGGAACCCACGGATTTGACCGACACCTAACTCCTCGTCGGTAAGGGTCATAGATCTGGGTAAACATTTATCCTAGCCAGCATTCACCTATTGTATGAGTGAGGTGCGCATGTGCATAGGCCGAGGCCGAGTCCATAGATACCGAAATACGGTCGGCCGGCTATCCTCTCGCCCCTCTAGCCCATACGTGTATACAAGTACGAGATGTGAATACCGAAGGCGTCGGTCGGTCACCATCCCGTTTCCACCTAATGCAATGGACAACTCTAATGCAATTTCAAACGGCAATCTCAAGCCCAAGACCCACCGCACTTGATCCCGCTCGAAGCCCTAGATCTACATGCCATGAGTGAGTCCATATTATGGAATCCTCGTGTCCAAGACCAACCGCACCGAGTCCCATAATTAAATCCAACACCATTCGCACCATAGTGCGGGAAATAAATAATATCGCAAGACAAGAATGTAAAGTCCTATCAACATCTAAACATTTATATCGTCCTATATCTTACTAATAATTATATATTATAGCACACATGCATGAATGACATTCGCAAGACACGACACACAAACATTCCATAAATTAAGACGCTTGCTTAACTCACTCACCTTGATTCTCGGTCAATCGTCGATGCGGAGCTTCTTCAAATCGACGCTCGATGCCAAGTACACCGTCCCACGTACTAATACGCCCGAGCCGGTCACCAACCTAAAGAGAGTGTACAACGTGGGGAGAGATTAGTGCCTTAGGGCTAGAAGAGTTGGGCCCCATAAGTTATCAAACAAGGCTAAAATAGGGGACCGCACATACAAAGAAGGCTATATCATGTGCTGTCCATGTGCCTGTCCCTCTCGGACTTTCCCACCTAGCGAGATCTAGGTTCTCGGGACGGCACTTGCATGTGCTGTCCATGTGCCTGTCCCTCTCGGACCTCCCACCGGCAGATCTTTCTCGGGCGCACTTGCATGTGCCTGTCCATGTGCCTGTCCCTCTCGGACTTCCCACCGCGAGATCTAGTTTCTCGGGACTGGCACTTGCATGTGCACGTCCACGTGCGATCTTCTTTGTTCATGCCATTCGAGAATGGTTTTGCAGCCCCAAAGTCTTGGGCTAAAATGGGGTATTCTTAGGGGTTTTTAGGGGTCTCTTTGGCCATGAGAACAACTCCAACCAAGGTGCCATAGCACACACCCAACATGGGTTTGTAAACCCCATGATCGATTAGGTTTTTCTCCATTAAAATACATATGGAAAGAAAACTCATGGGTTTGGGTATTGGGGTTTTGAAAGGGGCTTTAATCAATGTTATTTAATAACCCACAAACCACACCTCTATGGTCTTCCATGAGGGTTGGTGAAACCCATAAATGGAGGTAAATCCCCAACTTAGGGTTCATAAATGGAGAAGGGTGAATGGGTTTAAGGTAGGGTTAGGTGCTTCATTGTTAAGCATCAAGGATTTGCCATTAATGGCTCTTCTAATTGAGTAGATGGAGCACTCAAGGTGTGCTCAACCGATTCAAACCCTAGGTAATAGAATTAGGGAAAGAGAGATGGAGAGAGAGAGAAAGAGACTCACCAAGGGTTGATGATGATAGCTTGTGCTCCACCATACTTCTCCCTTCTCCTTCCTTCTTTCTCTTCTTTCTTCTTCTTCTTTCTTCTTCTCCTCTTCTTTCTTTTTCTCCTCTCCTCTCCACGATTTAGGTTTTCTATTGTGAGGTGAATAGTGGGTGACCCCTATTTACCTCACTTTAGTCTTAAGTCATGTTTGGTTGTCTTAGGTCTTTAGGTCCATTTTAAGTTATTGGGCCCATTATACTACTAGGCCCATAATATGATTAGAAGGAACATCGGTCCTAAGCCCATTCTAGTATTTATACTCATGAGTTATTAGGATATTAACTTACTCCCAATCATCTATAAGTGGGAACGGGTACACGGCGGGGCCAGCGGATCCTCGAAATAAGGAAATGCTAGGAATGCACCTCGAAGACAAACTTTCCCCTATCTCTGTCGATGTACCTATCCTCGCGACTTCTCTAGAGTCACGGTCAACAATCTTGTGGGATGGCTTGAGTATCATGGTCCATAGTTCACGAGCGTACTCCGCTCCCGGTTCTACATAAAAGGTTCAAACCAGACCGGTGGTCAGACCGAGTTTTAAACCGGGTTTTGGGCACGGATTTAACATTTCCTTTATGCCAATTAAAGAACATAGAGAAACTCTATCAGAGGGGGAAACATTTCTACTAAAGTGCACTCCACTTTTGGGAAAATTAATCTCTTGACTTGATAAGTCAGAGAAAAGATCCAAAATAGCTTTGATGGTCATGAGGTCTTCAGGCGTAGCACGACAAAAAACAAATATGTCGTCGAAGAAACAAAAGATGAGAAATTTCAGGGGCTGATCTAGCTACTTTAATACCTTGAAAGAGATTCAAATCACGATAAGCAGTAAATAATCTAGAGAGGACCTCCATAGCAGTAATGAAAAGATAAGGACTGAGGGGGCAACCTTGACGGATACCCCTAGAGGCTTGAAAAAAATCGAATGGGCTCCCATCCATTTTGATCGAGAACGAGGTAGAAGAAATAAGAGAAAAAATCATTTCACACCATTTATCCCCAAAGCCCAGAAATCTAAATAATGAAACAATCAAGTTCCATTCGAGTCTATCATAGGCTTTGGACATGTCAATTTTTATGGCCACATAACCTTTCTTACCTCTGGTATGCTTGAGAAAATGAAAAATTTTCTGTGCAATCACAATATTATCAGTAATCTGTCTGCCAGGAATAAAAGCAGCCTGAAAAGGTGAGATGAAGGAATGTAAATGATTTTTCAATCTATTAGCAAGAAGCTTGGACAAGATCTCATAGGTAACATTGAATAAGCTAATTGGTCTAAATTCTCCAACATGAGAAGTAGAATCTGTCTTAGGTATAAGACAAATCAGGGTATGATTGACACCCTGAGGGACAATGCTATCTGTAAAAAATTTCAGAACGAAAGATAGTAGGTCAGAATTAACCAAAGACCAAAACTTTTGAAAGAAGCAAGCCTGAAACCCATTAAACCCTGGGGCTTTCAAGGAACCAAAAGAGAAAACTACCTTTCTTATTTCCTCAAGACAGGGGGGAGAGCAGAGAATTGAAGAATCCTCAGTAGAAATCAACTTGGAAAACAAGCATTCTACAAAACCTGCATCCAAAGGGTTAGAAGTCTCAAAAATAGCTTTAAGATGGGAAGCAAATGCATGTGCCATTTCCTTAGGATCTTCAAGTTTTTTATCGTCTTCCAACCAAATAAAATCGATTCTTTTCTTCCTCAAATTGGATTTCGATATCGAGTGGTAAAACTTGGTATTTCTGTCACCATCTCGAATATAAAGATGTCTAGATTTTTTAAGCCAAAAGATCTCCTCCGCGTTGAAAATCCATTTCAGCTGATGTTGGATTTTGTTCATTAAGTCCATATTAGGAGAGGAACCATCAGAACTACAAAGATAGTTCTCAAACATCCTATTTTTGAGTACCTCAATGTGGCCAAAAACATCTCTGTTCCAAGACCTCAAAGAATTAGAGAAAGAAGCCAGTTTAACCGCAATGGACTCCAAAGGAGAAGAGATCCAAGATGAATTACAGAATGAAACAAAATCCGGGTGATAAATCCAAGCTTCTTGGAAATGGAATAATTTCTTATAAGAGGGTCTAGAACCGGAAGTAGAAAGAAGAAGTGGATTATGTCAGTGCCTACTGGGGAAAGTTTTACAATAGATGCTAGGGGGAAGGCAAAAAACCAAGGAGGGGAAGCCAAAGCTCTATCAAGGCACTCCTTAATAAGACAGGATGGTTTCTGTTTATTTGACCAGGTAAAACGAGTACCTTGAAAATTCACATCCTCGAGGGAGAACGAGTGAATGATGTCTCTGAGTTTTTGGGTAGTAGTAGAAGGTTGAAAGGGAAGGCCTCCAATCTTCTTAGAAGGATGAAGAATCTCATTAAAATCGCCAATAATACAGAACATACAATCCAGATTCTCAAGAAAGTCAAATAACTTCAGCCAGCATTGACCTCGAGTGGCCGAATGGGGGGGGGGGGGGAGCATACAAACAAATGACCCAAAACTTAATATTTCCCCCATCAGCTATTTTAATTCCAATAAAGGTGCCATCACGCAAGAATCCAAAATATTAATTGCAGGGTTAGTAAGAACCCATAAACCACCCTTCCTACCCCGAGAGCCAGAGCTGTTAATAAAGAGACCAGGATTATAGGAGGATATAGGGGGAAATATTAAGATAATATCATGGTGAGATTTATTTATATAAAAAGACAGACATTTTTTGGTAAGCATATTATTAAAACCACGGGTATTCCAAGATAGGATCAACATATTAAGATGACGAGGAAAGCAAAAGGAAAAAGAAAAACCTTTAGAAAAGAATCCTCGACGAGGGAGGAAAGCACGATGCCAACCTCGTCGAAAAAAGTTCCAAAAACAGAGATATAAACTTGGTAGAATAGTTCAAAACACTGAGTAGTAATCAAGGAAAGCTTAGAGAGATGAATAGAAAGATACCGAGTTAAGTGTTGGTGACTCCACCGTCGCTTCAAAGACTGAGGGAAGAGAAATGCCGAAAGCAAAAGATGCATCCGTATAACCCAAACCGGAACCCAAGGAAAACTCTCCAACCCAAACTTTAACCGGGAGAACAAATAAGTTAGTTGTTTGTTTTTTTTATTGATTGATCTAGTTAGTTGTTTACCCTGCTTACAACAGCACCAATAATGCGGTGGTTCAATAAAATAAAAAAAAAAAATACCAATTACGAATTATTCTTTGCCTTTCACACCAAATTCGGTTGCTCAGTTTCTCACCCCTCGGGCCCTTTTGGTGACGTGCAGCCTTCTAGCCTGGAAGAAAATGAGACCGGCACCACATTTGGAGTCAAATAGATGGAAAAGTCAGAGTGAATGGTTAGTAGTTTGTAGACTATTCCAAATTAAATGCAGAGATTGGTACCCAGATGATGTTGATAAGTATTAACATCTCTAATCTGTGAAAGTATCAAAATACCCCTCTTATTGGACAATCAATTTTTAATTTAATGCTCTAAACTTCTAAAGCCTCTATAGCAATGGCACGGTCGTAATTCTTTACAGAATCAAGTGTGAATTCCAAGTATTAGTCCTTGCCTATAATTTCTAAAGGTAAGCCACAGAGTCCATACAAATAGAGCCACTCCCACATAAACTTCTTCCAAGATCAGGAGATCAAACCATATTATACCAAAAAAAAAAAAAACCAGAACAGAGAAGAACAGAGGAGTGTGAAATTGAAGCCATGGTTCCTTGTTTACAAGGCATAGATAGTGAATTACCTCTTAATGAGAATGATTCACAAGATATGGTTCTATATGAAGTTCTAAACGAAGCCATGGCTATCAGAAATCCATGGTTTTTGCCTACCAGAGACACAGTTCACAACGGAGCTGGCCTTGAACCAACCCGGGAAGTCGGAAAGAAGCACTACAGGGGGGTAAGACGCCGGCCGTGGGGGAAATACGCCGCTGAAATTCGTGACTCAACGCGACACGGTGCGCGTGTATGGCTCGGCACGTTTGATACTGCAGAAGACGCTGCTTTGGCTTATGATAGGGCTGCATTTAAGATGAGAGGAGCTAAGGCGCTACTGAATTTCCCAGCTGAAGTTGTGGTTTCTGAATCTGTTCATCGAGTATTGAAGCCCAATTCTAGTATTGAAAGAGTGATTAAGGAGGGCTCGAGTTCGACTTCAAGTGGGGTTACAAAGGTGGAAGATCAATTGGAATCGGAAAACAGTTCAGTTGTGGAATTGCAGGATTTGGGATCAGATTACTTGGAGAAGTTGTTAAAGGTTTCTGAGATTGAAGAAGGATTCTCTCCTTCATCTTCCTCTTCTTCTAGTTCATTAATTAATCCTGAAACTTGATTTGAAGAATTTTTTTTCTGTTTTTTTCACTTTTGAGAAAAAAGTGTTTGAAGTTAAGTCTCTTCGAAGGTGTTTGTGTTTTGTATATAAGAGCAAAAATAGTTGAGAGGCATTTCATGTGTTTGCTGCTCAACCATAGTTCAACAGAGCGCTCATGAGCCTATGGAGGGGACACATATATATGTTGTAATTTCTTTTTAGCCTGTAATGAAGAACAGGGTAAAGCCATAATGGTTCCTTCTTTTTATTCTTCTGTACAATAAATTTAGGTTCTAGTGTTCTGCTCGGAATTTAAAAAATTGGGAATTGGATCGGTTTGTTTCCTTGAAAGACAAGTCAATTGCTTTTTTTAGTAATAGTAAAAAAGGCAAATCATTCAACCAAGTTGATTCAAGCCAATATGAATCCTCTACTTAGTGGATAATATGCCACATAATTCCTTGCATGCAGGGTTCAGTGAGTCCCCTTAGCTGTAACAGGGTCGGGTCGGGCTGGGTTTATAAAACCCTAGTCCAGCCCTGAGTCCCCTTAGCTAAGCCCGGATCAGACCCGACCCTGACCCAGGGTCTGAAAAATCCAACCTTATCCTACCCTCAAGGTCAGGTTGGACTGCATATGACTGCCCCTGATCATGGGAAGGGAAAAGGAAGATGCATGGGTTGAATTTGAGATAAAATTATCAATTTTATATAAAATAATATTATAACAAAATATTCGGACTTAGGGCGGGCCAGGACGTTAGGGCCAACAAGGCCAAACTTGAAGTTCTATCTTAAACCTCAAAGGATTAAATTAAAGGTATTAATATCGTGTATGACAAGGGCAACAGATTCCGATTAGACTTGTGGCCATAAAGGCAATGTTTCAATTATATCTAGTTTATGGGAAAAGTCCCCCTGAACATGAGGCGCAGGTGACCTTCAACTCATATTCAGATAATCCTTTCGCTAATTTATAATCTCTTTATTCCATATTTTTTCAATGGGAATTTTTTTTATTAACACCTTAAGGTGTCAAGTCAACCCCAAAAAACCTTAAGGTGTCTAGTATAACACATATTCTCTTGTGGTGAAGAAAATTTTTTTTTCTCGCTAGTTCTCAAATTTACTCGAAAACATGTGTTAGACTTTGACAATTCTTGAAAATAACTGATGGTAAATGATTTTCAGATCATTTTTGAAAGTCCTTGTTAACCCTATCTAAAAGAACTTTTAGAAATAAAATAAGGGACAATCAAAATATGGTTACATGTTTTTTGTATACCTATAGATTGTATCTTTGGTATAATCTATTTTTCAATTCGTAATTTTGTATATATTATTTCAATAAAAGAGTGTTAAGGTATCTTTAGGGCACAAAAGATCACATATTCACACACATGTGTGTTGGTAACATGGAACTAATTGGATATTCAGATTTACATTATGTTGGATATGAAAATGCAAGGACTTCTACTTCATAGTACATTTTTCTACTTGCTGGGGGAGTAATATTCTGGAAGACTGAAAAACAACTAAACACATCATTCTCTACTATGGAAGTTGAAGTGGTGGCGTACGTAATATGAGACTGTCCCTCAGGCATCATTGTTCTAGTATTTTGTCTTAGATACATGTCTTTTGTGACAACACTACAGTAATATGGTTCTCTTACAACACATGCTCTATGAATCGGCGTAGAAACATAGAGAGTAAGTATTTTGTTGTTAAAGAAGATGTGTGAGATCATTGTGTAATAACAGAGTATATTGGTATCAGCTCAGTTGGCAAAAAACCAACTCCTCAAATAAGAGGTCATGAGTTCAAACCACCTTGGGGCCTATCCCCATCCCCTAATTCCCTCCTATTATACAAGCTTTAAATCCCCCCCCAAAAAAAAAAAATAGAGCATATTGTTATTGAGAAGATGATTGCTGAATTTACATTTTTCTGTCATTTATTTGATCTGCACACATTAAGTTTTTTAAATGATAGATGCCTATAAGATAAAATGGTAATAAAGTTTGAACCATGAATTGACTATGGGGTTGATTCTATAAAATTGAAAACTACCACATAAAGGTTCATTATGGAAAGGATAACATATCGTAATACATGAAAAGGAGTGATTAATAAGTTCGACCATGCACCACCATGATTCGTGAGTTGGAATTTTCATTTTGAACTCATTGAATATTCAATGAGTCTTGAACTTGAATAGCTATACTCAAGTTTGCAATTCATAACATTTTCTTGGCATCTGATAATATAAACCAAGTGAGAGAATATTGTCTAATATGACTATATGACCTATCTTGTCACATCAACATAAAAGTTTGAATATGTAATTGGGTTTTAGATTTAGATTATAACTCCCATCTTACCTTGATAGAGAGGGAATGCTAATTTTTTTGCTTTTGGTAAGTTGGGAATGTTAATTGAGTTTTATAAAAGGAAATAGGCTCTTGACTTACAGAAGTTAAATAGAGGTTCTCCGTCGTTCTCTATACCTAAAAGCTAGTTGCAGAGGTCAGAAACTGTGTCAAAGAAATGAGATTATAGAAGCTTGCATTGCTTGGACCAATGGAGGTAAATCCACTTCCACCACTAAAGTCATTGAATTTTATTTTTAAAAGATCTTCTAGATTCTTTATTCTAGCTATGCTTACCTAATACCTTCATTATAGTAATTAAATAACCTTTAGAATTGGATTAGTTAATATCTTATTGGTTATGAAAACTCTAGAAACAAACTTCCAACTTAAAGACGTCATCAACTATTCTACCAAAAAAAAAACGTCATCAACTATAGTTGCTGAATAAATAGTCGGATAAGGAAAGCAAGAGAGAATATAAAAGAATTTTAATGAATAGTCTATCATTTCACCCCCAAAGCTTTTCTTTCATTCTATTGTTAATCTAGATAAGAGGAAAAAACTAAGGAGAGCATATATAAATAGGATATATAAAGTATGTTAATTAGGGAGTAAGAACTCTGTTTGGAGTGAGGTCTACGTCAGCAATCCCATGAGTCTATCTCTCTCCTGTCATATGAAAAGATAGTTTTACCCTCTTATTTTAAGGAGGAGAGAGATAGACATATAAGAATACTGACATAGGCCACACTCCCGAACAGAAAACTATTTCTCTTTTTTTGATGACGAGAAAGTTTGTTATTACTAAGACATTAGAGTGTTCAATTTATTCATTGAGAAATTCTAACTTATATGACAAAAGTACACCATCTTAGGGTCATTAATATTTACCCCTCGATAATACCTTAAACTTTAGTCATGCTGAGGCACTTACAGTTTTCCTTCAATTTATCCTTAATTTTTTTGAAACTTAAATTCGTCACTTGGTCAATTCCAATGGAAATGAAACTTAAAATGTGACTACAGGCCCTAAGATCCACCAATCCACAAAATTACAATCTATTCTAACCCGTCATATGGCAGAACCAAGGCCTGTTGGAGAACCCCTATAGATCGACCTGCCTTAAAAACTCGATTCCCCAAACAAAAACTATGAGTATGATCAAGGAAAGATTTAGGTGTTAATGATACAACGATAGGCCTATGATTGCAGGTTGGATCAGGCTACTCTCCTGCGAGCGCAATGCCCAAGGAGTGCCAACGACACTGGGCTACTAGAGGCACGGGGATGTGTGGCTACGTAGGGTTTGACACACATCTCGATGTACCTAGCAGCCCAGAGCCGTTGGATGTCTCACTAAACACTCCCTAGGTGCTGGTCTTGTAGGAGAGGCCCGACACACATCTCCGCACGTCTAGTAGCCCAACGCCATTGGATGCCTCATTGGGCACTCTCTAAGTGTTGAGCTTGCAGGAGAGGAGCCAAATCCTTGTAGGTTTGAGTTGGAAAACAATCTCACCATGATGGAGGTAAGACTGCATACATTATGACGTTGCCCAGAATCAGGGTGTTAGGCGGTTCAATTTCACGATTTGAGTCAATTTTGGTAAACGGTTTCTATTTGATTTTGGCATATTTATGTACATTTAAGAGTATTAAACAGTCTATTTGGTTAAACAATCCGATTTGATTTAAATCGTTTAATTAAACGATCTCAATTTTAAAATCATAACCAAAACCATTTATTAAACAAGGGAGAATGTTCTCTGTGCCGGGGGTGCAGGCTGTGCCCAAACACATAGGGGTGGGTGCGTTCTCTGTGCTGCCCAGACACATGGGCATGCTACTTAGGAGGGCAGGGTGGTCATTGCATCCCACCCCCATGTGTCAGCGGCACAGAGAACATGAGCCCATAACAATTTCACGATTTTGGTTTGATTTTGACACCCCTAGATTCTAGATCCTACAGTGGCAGAATCCGTGCACTGGGTACACGGTACACCCTTTTATGATACAACGATAGGCCTTAACAAAGGCCAAAGCAAAGCCCCTGGGTTTGGATCTAGCCCAGCCCAAGCAAAGGTATGCAAATGTGCTGATCCAACGTGCGTCGTGCGTCGTGCGTCGTGCGTCGTGCGCGTCTGACCTTTGCGGTTGTTTGTTTCAGTGGATTCAGTTGAACGGAAACGGAAAGATGTCAAAGGAACCATCGTCGGGGGTAGCCGATGGGGAGGCGTTGCAACTTCTTCTCCCATCGTCTCTGCCTGCTTTCTCTTCGTTTCCTCTTCTGCCTCCCTACTTCCAACTTCTTCTTTCCTTGGAATTCACACTTAAGGTTCTCGTGTTTTTATGTGTGAGTGTATTCGTCTATGCGAACGTTAGAGATCAGGCTCAGAGTTTCCCCTAATTTCAATTTTTTCTCGTTGTTTCAGAGGAGAATTATTTCAATTCAGGGGTGATCGAGTGCAAGGATGGATCGAGATCCTTCACCAGAGACAGATCCAATGATCGGTTTCTGCGACTGTGTCAATGACACTGATGAGCCCGGTGACTATTTTTGCCCTAATTTTGATTTTTAAAAAAGACTATTTTTTCCCTTATCTCACTTCATTTGGACTTCTTTAGCTGCAAAACTTGAATTCCAACCCCTTGGTAACTTTGAGTATGAAGTAAAACAGGATCTTTACCAAAGGATAGGTTCAGTTTAGGGTTTAAAACCATGAAAAAATATTAGGTCAAGGAAAACATCCCAATAAACAAGAAATCATATGAGGGAACCAAGAGAACAATGGGAACTAAATCATATGAGGAAACCAAGAGAACTATGGGAACCCAAATATATTAGGTTAGGGATGGGGTAATAAATCATAAGTACTGCTCAAGTTTCTCATCTTTGAAAAAGAGCATTTCCTTCCATCTTTCAGCAGTTCCAAGGGTTTGGGGATTTGAACTTACTTCTTGATGATGAATAAACCTTAAGATCACATAGCTTGATTGTAGAACACTAATGGAGAAAATATAGTAACCAAAACGAACCACCCAGGCTTTCCACCGCAATGTGTCAATCGGATCAAACACCAACACCTTGATCAAACATAAGACAAATCTTCAAAGGAGAAGAAGAATAGCAAAAAGCTTTTCATTAATATCAAAATTCGTGTGCAATGCTTGTCTCCTTACAACTTTATATAAAAGACTCAAAAATAGACTTCTACACTGAAAATGACAGGCCTAACCCAATCTTTAAGCAATAAGGTAACCTAAACTGAGAAAGTGAAATAACAAAGGAAACAGACTCAAAACAGGACTGGACTTATAGAATACTAATCTAGCCCCACTAAAACACGTACTAGCAACTTAAGTTGAACCACATAGAATCGGTTCAATTGAACTAACTCAAGACAACTTAAAAATAAACTTAAGTAAAGAAATAAACTAACTATTCTCATATGCAACCTTATTACCCATACTTTAGGCTCACAAACCCATGGGATCAAAGGCCCAACATGTATACAACCCAACCCTAGACTTGTTCCTAAGCAAAGAAGCCCAGTTTGGTGATAAACCTGCATCACCCCTGAATCAATACACCAAGTATTACAAAGAACATCTAAAGTTTAGTCTTTCAACTATTTCTTCTCTAGATGAGCATTTTTAATCCTCTAACTCAACCTTAAGCTACTGGTTCAAAAGAAACTCTTGATTCGATCAAAGAATTAAAAGGAAACCCAACTTTTACATACTTCTGATAATTCTCCTCTTCAGATTACTCATATTGGATCAGTCACCTTACCTCTTTCTTCTTCTCGATCTTTGATTCTCAGCTGTACACCTAATTTTCTGGGATTTCATTTCAATCAGTCAGAGCACCACCCTGTCAAGGGGGAAGCTGCGGATTCGAGCCCCGCCAGTCCCGAACTAGGATCCAATGAATCAATCAATTCATTGCTCCATTTTTCTGTGAAGAGGGGGGGGGGGGGGACAAAGAGCAGGTTCTAATTCCCGGCAGGAGGATCCTCCTTGATTGGGACCTGCAGCAGAGTCTGTTTCTGTTGCACAAGTTGAAGTGCAAGTATCAGAGTGCATATGGTGTAAGCTAGAAGGCTTTGGGTTCACTAAAGTTGTCCCTCTGATACATTTCTTATCTCAGGCTTTTGGATTGGTTCAATCGTGAATTATTAATCCTTCTGTGTTTCTCCAACCTCTCCCCGCCCCCCCCCCCCCCCAAAAAAAAAGAAAAAAATCTATCATATACTTACCTTTTCATCGAGGAGATCATTTCTTATGGTTGGAATCCTTCTATGTTTCTCCAGAAGTCACATAGAGCCAAGGTTTTAAACTTTGATGAACTTTTGGATTTTTTATTTGTTGGAATTAATGTAAGAAATTTCAATTTTTTTTCCAATTTCAACGAACTTTGGGAAATTGTTTTCTTTATCTTTTCCTATGTGCATTACTATTTCATCCAATTTTAGCTGCCTTATAGATAAAATATTTAGGTTATTGAAATTTGCGTTAAATTTTTGTCTGAAGAGATCTTTCAGTTGTTGTTAATTGAGATTTGAAGCTTATCTCCATTTGCACCATGTGTATAGCACTGGTAAGTTGAATGTGAGGATTCCTCATAATCCCCCCTTCTCCAGACAAGCTTTTCTAATCCTTTGGATGTAGTAGCTGTAAAGTTGTAAGGATATCCTAAAGTGTACATGATTGGATGCAGTTTTTCAGATGAAATTGTTGAGAATCCATTAAATTAAAGCAAATGTTTAGCAGATACATTTATGGCAATGAGCCCATTTAACCTATAACACACAACATATTTTGCTAGGTTGTGAGTCAGAAATACTAAGTCCCTGTCCACATAAACCTAGTTACAATGCAACATTCCAGACCGCTGAATCTGATCTTATTTTTTAATCCCTCTTCTCCACCTATCTCTATTGAGTCCGGCTTACCATCCCTTAGTGAATACCTTGCATTACCATCTAGGGATCATCCTATTCTTATTTGTGATGGTTTCTTGGATTTAAACTCTTTGGGTAGCGGTTGGATCATCCTATTTTATAAGGCGAGCCTTGGCGCAACGATTAAGTTGCGCTATTGCAACCAGATGGTTGCGAGTTCGAAACTTGGAAACAGCCTCTCCTGCAAAACAGGGGGGTAAGGCTGCCTAAATTTGCCCCTCCAGACCCTACAGTAGCGGGAGCCTCATGCACTGGGACGTTCTTTCTTTTTTTCCCCTTTGAGTTCTGGTATTTCAAGGTCTATGTTGTCACCAAAGGCCAAACGTATCCTGTAGGGGTCGCGTCAAGCAAGTTGAATAGGGTATAGGGAGGTAGAAGTGTGAATTGATAGCCCAGTCTTGTGCAAGTGGTTAATGCAGGGAAGTCAGGCCGGTTGGCCGTGTGAGTTGTTTTAATTTTTTTCAGGAGAATATGAAAAGTATCAAAAAGTTATCTAAATTCAAGCCAAGGCCAGTTGTCAAAAGATTCATTTTTCAGCAAACTAACAGCCTCTAAGCAATCAGTGGCAATTGTAGCTTTCTACAGTACGGCTTTTGCCATAAGTTATATTGCTTCTGCAATTCCTCGCACTTCAGCTTCTAGGTGTGATGAGGCATAACCCTATCCAACCCAAGCTTGTTGTTCGGTCATGAATACACACCAGCCAGCTTTCCTAGTATTTTTATCAAAAGCAACATCAGTGATTAATAGAGTATGTGCAGTAGAATATGCTTTCTGCTACGTAACCCGGTAATCTTAAAAAGTGGAGCTGTGACCCATGGGTGAGTGGTGATGCTTGGGGATTCCTCTAGAAAATAATTCCAGGTTGAGGGTTTATCATTGAGGAATTTTTGAAACCCAATTTGAAAAACATGAACACTGATGAGTGTTTTCCCTGAAGCTCCTGAGACAGGTTCAGTTCTCAATCCTAGACCAGAGGTGGCTCATATTCTTTTAAGCATGCCAGGCAGTTTCTTCAGCTTGGTGGCATAGTGGGCAATTGCTCTGAATATGATGCAGAAATTTGTGCAGATGTGCTCTTGTAGTGACTTCATCAAGTACAAAAAAAAATGGGTGTACCCAGTGCACAAGGCTCCCACCTGCGAGGTTTGGGGAGAGTTAATGTACTCAGTGTTTTTCCCGTTTCGCAGAGAGGCTATTTCCGGACTCAATCTCGCGACCTATGGATCAACTTTACTGTTGCACTGAGGTCTGCCCTCTGAATTCAACAAGGACTCATTTCCATAAATACACTTTGAACTTCAGACGGATTGGAAGTTTCCAGATTTTGGATCATGGAAGTGGCTCATGTGATCCTATCTTTGCTTTTAGAATGGAAATATAAGCATATTTGGTAACAAGGCTTCCTTCTTTAGAAGTTAGACAAAGGATTTTATCAGCCGAAGGGGCTCTAGTGGCCACACTGGAAAGGTTGACAAGAGCAGAGGCAAATTCGAACTTCTGTCATTAAGGATGAGGTCACCACCCTTGGATGGGAAGGGCTTTCTGATAACCTTGGCCGGAACTCTATGGTAGGGAAGACTAGGTATCGAAGGGTCCGTTCAAATGTTGAGTCATGTAGCTCAACTCTCCAGGACTCATTGTTCAAGGGCAGGTTTGGTTTTCTCGATCAAACCCAAGATGCTGATCCGGGTTTGTTTGGCATCAAGGACAGTGTTTAAAAGAAGAGGAATTGGGATCTGGATCAATCTCAATTCTAATCCGGATCTGAATCGACCAGGAAACAGCCAGAATGCGCCTCAACCCTGGAAATCCATTATGGATCAGTCGGAACTGATCCGATCCTGATTCTTAAAACACTGATCAAAGGAGGAGCATTAAGAAAGTGCCGAGCATTGATAATTTGTGCTCAAAAAGAATCAGGGTTAGTGAGGAGTCTTTGTCCTAGATGAAGTAGAAGGGCCAGATTATGATCCGAACTTTTCCTGAAACCTAACCCTCCTTACGATTTTGGTCTGCAGATAGCATACCAAGACAGTAGGATTAGATGGTGCCTAGCGTCCTTCCTGAGCCAATTTGCTGTCATCCAATATAAAGGGATGGCTGCCATGACCAGCTGGATGAGAGTTATCAAATCGGCTGCAGCAAAGAGAAGCTTGGAGCTCCAGGCCTGAAAGCCTGAGGTGCTTGCATTTTACTGAAAAGGATTTCAAATTTTTTGAAGTTTACTTTCTGGCCTGAAAGCTCTTTAAACCATTACACGATCCAACAAATTGAATTGGTGTGATAGTAATAGGCCATTAAGAATTTGAAAACGTAATCAACAAAAAGCTATGGATTACAAGGGTTGAAAGGGAAATTTTAATTCCATTAATAATCTTATGCTCATGGAGTCATGGTAAAACTATAAGATTCTAGAAAGGCCTTTTATTGCAATAATAAAGAGAGCTAGACTAAGAGGATCCCCTTTCTGAAGTCCTTTGCATGGTTGGATATGGCCAAAGGAAGAGCTATTCACACTTTGAAAGTGGCAAAAGAAACACAGAATGAAATCCGATCACACCAATGATCATTGAAGCCTAAAATTTCCATTAATGCTCTTCTTGTAATCCATTATGAAATTAAAATCTCACTTGCAACAATGTAATTGTCAGTAATCTGTCTACCTTTGATAAAGGCAGATTGCGAGAGTGAGATAATCATATGGAATACATAGTGGTCTAAGTCTATTCGCCAAAAGCTTAGAAATGAATTTATAGACCATGTTGCAAAGGCTAATAGGTCGTAGTCATCAGGTGTGAGTGGAGGATTTGGAAAGGACTGAAACCAGGGAATGCTGCCCATGCCTCAGCAAGGTTCAAATCTGTGATCAGTCTTAGTGCATCTTTTACAAAGCTGAATGTTATGATTTGAATGTAATGGTCTATGATTTACAATTATTTACACCAGATCATAACTCGGTAAGCATACATGTAGTTCTTCCTTTTGAATTATTGATGTCATAATAACAGTAATAATAATAGAGGATGTTATTAGCTCCTTACAGAGACATATGGCACTGAACAAGAAGACAGACAGGTTATACGAAATTTGTTTGAAGAAGCTGAGAATTATACTTCCATTCCTTAAGCTTTTGTGGTATTCCATTCATTCTTATTACTGGATCATATTAATATGAAAACAAATATACAATGGTATGTTAATAACAAAACCTCACAAGGCAGAGATGCCTGTAAACAATGAATCTGTTGTGTTAAGAATATTATACATCATAATTATACAGTCAAAACCTACAGTAAAGGCTAATGATTTTTTTTTTCTCCCTTTCTTGGGGGTCAATTGTTCTTCAAGAAGACAATAAACTCTCCAAGTAATCGCTTCCAAGGTCCTGAAACTCCAGTACATCAAATTCATTCCATAACATCTGCTGCTCCACATTAGCTAGTTTCTTCCATGAAGGTTGCTCGTTCATTGACATTGTCTCATCATTCTCTTCCCATTCTCTAGCTAATCTTTTTTGTGGATTAAGAGTTGCTTTCTCATATCCGGGATATGTGCAGGGGGATCTGTTTAATTCTGTAGTATAACTTGCTTGAGAAGACGGTGAGGAACAATTCACAGAACGTTTGTCTTTCGTAGCCTCTGCAACAATCTCCAATGGAAAATTGAGGAAAGTTCGAGGCCCTCTCATCTTCAAAGCAGCTTTATCATAAGCAAGGGCAGCTTCTTCAGCCGTATCAAAGGTTCCAAGCCAAACCCGAACTCCTTTTCTTGACGAGTCCCTTATCTCCGCCGCATACTTACCCCATGGTCGTCTCCTCACTCCCCTGAAGTGTCTAGCTTCCACCTTCTCAGCTTTCACAGTACTTTGTTTTGGAGTTGAACTAACCTCATTCCATTCTGAATTAAGATTGTTGGACGGTTCAGTATTGTTTGTGGACTGTATTCCATTGAGCAGTTCCTCCCAGCTTTCAGCTCCCATGGATATCCATCTCCCCAGACTGGGAAGCCTTTGTAGGACTTCCATTGATCCATCTCTCCCATCTAGATGTGGTAGTCCTTCCCAAATTTGGGTTGAAGTGGGTGCCTTATTGGGTTCTCCTCCAGGGGCATTTCCACCGATGAAATTCGCCCATACGTTCTCTAGAATACCATCTGGGGCTTCATGGTTCTCCATTACTTCGATGGCCATGTCAGTCACTGGCATAAAAGTTGTGCTCTCTTCTTGGCAAAATGATATGGAGAAGAGAGAAGATTGTTATTTGAGAAATGTAAGGGCCCATAAGCATCTCTTTGAATGGAACAGCTCATCTGTTACTTTTATCTTATTCCATGAGTGTGAACTGAGCAAGAAACTTATGCTTCAAACAATTGGCCAGCCTAATTCATGGAGGATAATCGGATTCAAACAATAAAATAAAGATGATAAGTATGATTTTTTAGGATCTTTTGCTGACTTATGTGATTCTACTAATCATTATGCAGTGTATTCTATGAATGATCCTTGTATCATGATAAATTAAATAAGAAACACTGAGAGAAGAGAATAGAAATCTAGCTGGATTATTCTCTGAGTTTAGTTTTATTTATTGGTCTGACGTGTTGCTGCAGTGTCAAAGATAAGGGCTTATTTGCATTTGAAGAAGAGGTGGATAGGGAAGGGTTTTTGAGCGGTTTTGCTGCATCATTTCTTCCCAGATACTCTTATCATAACTTGGACTTTCTACGTTCTCAAGGAAACTTTTAAAGTCTAAAGTGCAGTTCCTTAACGGACATCCTCTTTCTTTATTGTATTCTTTAACCCTGGGTCTAGCCATCTTGATGGTGGCATGGTTTTAGAAATCAGAGTAACATGGCATAACCCCTAGACTGTATATACCAGAGTGTATCTTGACTTCCAGGCAATGATGTTGACGGCTATAGATGTATTCTATTCTGACGGATGCGATAGAGCTTGATTCCATTGGCAGCGTCGAAAGTATGAGGGCTAGATGTCGTTAATTCACAAGGTTAAGAAACTCTAATTCCAACGGGGAAGATTTTATATAGGAAGGTCAGATTACAACAAAAGTAAAATAGGAAACAAAATAAAGTAGGAAACTAGTATCCATGATTGCGTATAAAACTTCGGAGGTCTGGTACACCCCTTAAACGTGAGAATTTGCCCCTAACGTGGCAGTTCAACTTGTGGAAGTGTCATAGGGCATTGGCTGCTGTTTGGATATTGGTATTATGGTTCTCGTAACTCTACTCGAAGCTAAAGTTATGATCTCAGAAGTTGCACTGAAAATCAGTAATCGGATGAATTTCTACTGGTTCAGTGGTTCTAAAATTTCTTTAGAAATCTTCTCTACATCAGCATGGACTTGGAAGCTATAGCCACGCTGTCTTGGGCCCCAAGTATTATAATAATAACCGCCTTGATCCGAGGAAGATATATGGAGTAAGACATATGGAGAAACAGACTAGAAGCCACACGCTTGCCCACAAAAGTAAACCAGCCAATAGCTAAAGGGTTTGAGAAGTTTGTTCTTGAAGAAAGATGATGATAATATTATAAAATGTTTCACACCAAATTCCGATGTATTTGAGAGTAGTATTTTCTACTTGAAGGCTGGAAGAAAGCCTGAAGAAAGCGCTCTCGGGATTGCCGAAATCGGTGGATTATTGAGAATGTCTGGTGAGGAAGATTGGGTTGTAGGTTGTGCTGTTAATCTCAAATCTTTTATCTTAAAAGCTAGCCCAATATTTTTTTCTTATTTGCCAATGTAATGAAGTCAACTTCGCGTAAGGTTGTTGTGCGACCTTGAGGGAAGTTGTGGATGTGACTCTTCAGTCACAGAGTGACCTCTTGGGTGGCTGGAAAGGGTCTCTTGCCAACACAGAAACCAGGCTGTACAGTGGCTTTAGGTTCTCTTTGTTTAATAGGGTTGGTAAGGTGTGGGCTCCGAACCTAGCCAATGTCCAATCAAGGTTTTAATACTCGGAATCGAGAATGGAATCAGTCAAAGAGGATTTTGATCCAAATCAGATCAGAACCAGTTCGGGAATCAAGAATTTAAGCTATTTTAAGGTGAAAGTTGAATTGGTTCAGGAATTGAGATTCGGCTCATGAATCAGTCCGATTTAAGATGGATTATAAAAAAAAATGACTAGGAATCGTTCAATTTGGATCAGATTTGGCTAATCCTATTCCGATTCAGGAAGCAACGATTAGGAGCAATAGAAATCAGGATCGGTGTCAACCCACTCCGATTCAAATTGGCCAATTCCCAATTTTTTAAACAATGTGTCAAATTGTACGTAACCATGTAGGATCTTTTATAATTATGGTGCGCTTAGGGATGGGCACGTATGTCATTTTATAAGAATTCTAAAGATTTAGAGGGATTCTCTCTCTCTCTCTCTCTCTCTCTCTCTCTCTCTCTCTCTCTCTTCGTCAAAGCTATTGTCTTATTTTCTTGAAGGGTTTTGTTTGTTTCAGCATAAAATAGTCCAGAAAGAAAAAAAATCAGATTATGCCTCGTAAAATATTTAACATTTTGACTGTTTTACAAACAAAGATTGAGAAAATTTTTGACATGTAAAACCTTTTCATGTAAAATTTTCCGTAACAACAGCTAAAGGTTGGTCTTCAAAAAGGAAGGGTGAAAACTTTTGGTTTTGTTTTTGGAAGGGGGGGTTGTGGTGTTGTTGGTTGCAAATTAAACTTCATTAAGTAGGGAGAAAAGTATTCATTACATTTATAATATCAAAGATGAAAGTAAATGACTCCCATGGCCACTCCCCCATATCCTGATCTAAAACCTCTACCAAGATCTGATAGCACTAAAAATTCTCTCCAATTCTATAATCTCCAAGTGCAGTGCAGTGCGGGGTTTGGAGACCCGACATGTGGTATTTTCTAAATTAAACGGTTAGATCAAAAGGAAAAGAAGAAGAACTAGGTCAATCGTTGGATTTAGGAAAAGACAACGTATCATGTCTCCTGATCGGCACTGCACCGCAATTGGAGATTAGAGAATTGGAGAGGATTTTTATCCGATCTGATAATCAGTCCAGTTGGTGATGAATTTTGCACTTAATTGTTTGGTATCTTATAATCCTTTGAGCAGTCCCCTTGCCTCTGTTTCTTATGCGCTTACAAACCCAAAATGTTTATCAAAAGCAACTAAACTATTATGTGAAAAGTTGGTGTTCACATGGTTCCAAATGATGCAGGTTAATTACAATGCATATCAAACAAGTTTTATAAGATAAAAAATCAAGAGAGCCTTGTTTTTGTTGGCAGAATAGCAATTTGATAGGCCGGGCTCAAGTTGAGCTTGTCATCATATCTAAGGAAAATTGCTGAACTTATACTACTACTACTACACACATGCTTACAATATGCCCTTAAGGTCAGTCATTAAATAAGAACTTATGGCATGGTATTGAAGCCAAATACATGCATGGATGGATTGAATTGAGTCAAGAAATGAGAAACAAATTAGATTTTGATAATGACTTCCGATTTTGTTCATATTTTTATTTGATTCACAAAAATTATAACCTTAATTTGGCTGCCACCACCACTTGACACAAAGTACCAAATATTGTATTCCAAGCTCAATAAATATCTCATCTTGGTTTTGTGCATTAAACATTAGCCAAATTGGATTTTCTCTCGATCTAGGCTATTCTTAAATTCATAATTAAGGTTAAGATTATAGCAGTAAGCTTTAGAAGTGTCCATATTATCCATCCAAAAGCACTAATTTGATAAATATGTTAAGTTTCTATATTTAGTTTGACTTTCAATCACATTGATATAATTTGTCTTTGAGAATCATTTAGTTCCCTTTAATAATAAATGTTTACATGAAAGTGAGTTTTTTTTATATTTTTTGGTGCAATTCAAGGGCCGGCCATCAACTCCATCAGGTCCCACAAGGAGGCAAAGAGAGGACCCACAAGGGATCAAATATGGTACCCATAAGCCCCACTTCTTGGAAAGCAAATAAATGTAGACTAGATGTCGTTAAGGAGACTTGAACCATTGATCAAGCTCCTGACATAGATCACCCAAGAGAGTAGCGGACCATCAGGGCAAGCCCTGGATCGACAAGTGTGAGTTTGATTGATTGTAACATTTGAGAGTTACCTTTCATTGGTTCATTTTGGTTATGAAATAGGGAATAATAACATGGTTTTTTGTTGACATTGATTGTGATAAATAATCTTTTTGGATTCTGATAGTCACATGCGGAGGTTGGTGGGTTCTAGCAGAAGCACTTTTAGAGAAATTAATACTACCAAATACTTCTTTTTTCTCTGCCACATGATTTGGCCCATATATTCTCTACCACATATGCTGAGGTTACAAATATGTTGTAACCTATCTTTAATTATCTAAAAAATGCTCACCTTTTAAAGACATGATTGATTGAAGAAGATTTAAAATAAAAATCCATTTAGGGGGTGTCAATGGGCCGGGGGCTGGACCGGGCTTGCCCTGAACCCTAGCCCAATCCTAAGGTCTTTTAACTCAGCCCCGGCCCTACCAGGCTTAACAAACCCTTGAGCCGGTTTGACCCAGCCCTAATTGGCCCTGATTGACCTTGGATATTATATAAATAAATAAATATATATATATAGGGTCGGGTTCAGTCCGAGGCCTCAACCTAGGTCCTAGGCCCAGCCCAGTCCTATCCGGACTCAAGGTGGGTTAGGGCGGGCTCTAGCTGGGTGTTTTTGACACCACTAACTCCAGGCATGTGACTCACTCGATCTATCCCTCACTCTTCTTTCTCTTGAAGTAGGACTTATACAATAAAAGCAAACGATCAATTCATATCTCTCTCGAGCCACTGTTGCCCCAAAAGTATTATTTTATTAAAACCAATGGATAATCAATTCGCTTATTCATAAATCTTATATACTCAATGATTTTTTATCGGTTTTATTCGATTCAATTTTCGGCTTCGATATTGGTCGATTTGGTGCAGTCTGATTTTCAGTCAGTCCTGTCATACCCTTGTCCAAAACCAATCCAATAACGATCGATTCGATTCAGTCTAAGTTTTTTAGATCGGTCTTATTCGTTCGGGTTAGGTTTTGACACCCTTAACTCTAGGGACCACCATCCTTCACAAAAACGGCCTCTTTTTTTTTTTTTTAAATCTGTGGGAGGGGAAGAGTAGCTAGAAAAGGAAATAATATTAACTACTCACAGCCCCAAAAAAAAAAAAAACACTTGTTTCTAAATATATATATTTGTTCTGTTGGCTATATATGTCTCATCAAATAAACCGTTATCATTAAAAGAAATGAAAGGAATGGCAGTTCGACCAGAAAGAAGATATATATGCATACAGGAGAGTAAGTCAGTGCTTTATTAATAATCTCAAGCTACTTTTCTCATTGATAATGAGCAATGAATGCATTGTCTACCATAAACACCCCCCCCCCCACAAAAAAAAAAAATTACGAATAAATATAAACCATGATTAATGCATTGTCGGGTAACCTTTAAAGTGGTAGAAAAATGCCTTGGCTAGGAGGGCATTGTCGTTAATATGCACGACTGATTGGCTCATTTCTATTCTATGGTTGCGTGAGATGTGTTAATTCTCTTCGCCATGAGCTTGCATGTTTTATCCTAATAAATTCATACTTATTTATCAACAAAAAAAAAAAAAAAATGATAGAAAAATGGGATACTCAATTTGGATCCGGATCGTCTATTGTGTGACTGCCCCAACTGCCCGGCTGTGCAGTCACAACAAGGTATGAAATGATCATTTTACCCCAACTCAGATAAGGTGCTCGAACAGTGGTAAGGTGGTCATTGTGTGTCTTGCTGTGTTTACACGCAACAGGGCAGTTGGGGCAGCCGGGCACAGAAGGAGACCCCAATCCAATTCAGATCCTCTACGGCATGCTGCCTGTAGCAGCCATAGCGGCCCAGACACATCGCCACATGCAATGTCCACCTTACCCCTACTCGGGCAAGGTGCTCGGGCAGAGATAAGGTGGATATTGCACAAGGCGGTGTGTCTGGGCCGCTATGACCACTATGGGCAGCGCACCGTAGACGATCACAAACCACCCCAGTCCTACTCAATTCAATCCATTGGGTAGTAGAAGTCTTAGAGAGAGAGAGAGAGAGAGAGAGAGAGAGAGAGAGAGAGAATGTGTGTGTGGTCCCCATCTAATGAAGATTTGATATGAAAATTAAACCGCAAACATGTCGAGCTAGCAGAGCCTTTTTGGTTTTGCATTATCTCTTGTACATTATACTTATAACACTACAAGTGCCTAACCCTTATCATCCCCTTAGCCAGATTAGCAAGTGGGAACAGGATCTCCACCTATCCTCTTGTCTAGTTGAGTCACTCAGTTCTCAACCACAACCCCTGCCCACCCCATCATTAACACTGACGGCAGCTTCGATCCATCTGCTAAGGAAGTCGGCTGGGGAGCCATTGTTATCTCTAATAATTAATTCTCTATAGCATCTATGAACTCTGGTTATGTAGGAACACCCCAAGAAGCATAAGCGAGAGAGATCCAACAAGATATATACGGGGCATTATCATTGGGATGTGAAATCATAGAAGACTCAACAGTAATGGTACAATGGCTTACAAATCGGAGGACTACCCTTGGTCATGGGAGATTTTTGCCATTTCTATTTGATTTGCAAACTATCTTAAATGATAGATCAATCATTGCTATAGCACAGAAGGAAGATTTGGTACCTCGATGTCGGTTCTTTGCCACCTAGGGCTGTAGTGTGGTTTCTTTTTTTTCATGGTTTAGAATTTACATATGAACTTTTTAACTTTCTGCGTAGGAATTTTTTCATCTCTATGGTTGATGGAGGATTTGTATACTTTATAGTTTGTTAGAAACGTGGCAGCATGGACGATTTGTATATTTTATAGTTTAATTATGATTATGTATATGTTGGACAGTTCATAATTTTTTGTAATTATATTTTTTATTTGTTTTGTAACTCAAATTTTATAGATAAATATAAAATGATGAAATCGATTTATTTGCCAAATAAAAATCTAATGGGAAAATACAAATTGAAAGGCTTGACCAAACCCTATCTGTGATGGTGACTCCTATTCTAGAGTTTTGAAATGAAAAGGCAGAGAGGATATGCTGTGGAACACCTACTTCCTCCCAGGCTCCCAGCCTAAGGACTGAAGAAGGAGAGCCTCATTTAGGCTTTTTTTCCCTTCCCAAAATACTAACCTCACGTGTTAGGTAATCTTCATATAGGTGATACTGTTGAATAATGAATTTTCAAGAACTACCAGCGTAGTTGGTTGGAACCCTACCAATATAGTGCAGATCTGTCTCACGGTGTGCTTTAAGGCAACCCCCTCTTATTCGCCACCTCTCTCTCTCTCTCTCTCTCTGAATAATTCAGAGGCACAGGTGCCTGTAGCGGCCTGTGCGGTGCAGATTGAGTCGCGTGCACAATGACTGCCTTACTCCCGCTCAGGCAAAGCATTTGGACAAGGGTAAGGTGATCTTTATGCGCACAGCTTAGTCTGCACCGCTCAGACCGCTGCAGGCAACGCACCATAGAAAATCTGGATCCCTCTCTGAAACTATTTTATTGCTTCTCATTGGTGCGCTCTTCTACACTGCTTCCATTGTGTACCCACCACATGAGTAATCTACTCTAGCTCATTTTCATTTAGTCATTTGTGGTTGGTACCATCTCCATGTGTCCGGCTTGTTTATTCAATGCATTTATTGTTTCTTGGTGCTCTTTATTATTAATTTCTCATACTACATGTGCTCGGCATTAAATATTTGGTTGTATTAATTATTTCATGATATAGACTACTAGAGTAGTAGATAGGGTATTGGCGGTTCCAATTATTTAGGAATTCGATCCTTCAAATTTTTCACACCTGTGAAATATATACGTATGTGCAAGAATTATTATTGTTATTTTCAACCCCCCCCACCACCCTCAATGCGAGCATGGATCATCTGCACGTATCAATAGGAGAACATACATCCCAGAGTCAATCACATTTTAATTTTGTTTTCATAAAAATTCCTCTTCCTTTTATAAATGGCAAAAATAGGACAGGTGGTTGGCTCTCACATATTGGTACGTGAAGAGGAACCGAACTCAATGCGTAGTGAGACTCTTGTACATTCTTCCGTTAACTTTGTACATCCTTTCATCTTTTAATATTAATTTGGGAAAAGGAATGCTAATCGGTCACACTCTAAGTGGGAGTGTGTGACTCCAAGGCCCAGATACAACCACCCAACCGCCTTGCCTCATGGGATTTGTGCCTTTTCATGGGGGTAAGATGGTCAATTCTAAAGCAATTAGGTGATTATTGTGTCTGGGCGTTGGAGCCACACCGAGAGGCTAGAGCTTAGCATTCTTAAACCCTATTAATTTTTGCTTATTTTAATAATAATAATTTAAAAAAAAAAACTAGTATTTTTGTCCAATTCAAGCCCTGCAGCATCAATTTCCTTGGCCTCCTTTCTAATAATTTGAAATGCTTAACTATTAGGGTCAGTGTTCTCTGTGGGGTAGCGTAGCTCCTGTGTGCATGGGGTCCAATGAAAACACATGCATTGGCATCTGGCCGTGGGCAGTACTCTCTCCCACAGAGAACTTTCTTCGTAACTATTATTAGATTTAATTTGAATTATGAGAGTCTAACAGCCATGATTTTAGTAATGATGAGCACTTGACCTTGCAGATTAAGTTCCAATTAATACAACTAATTTCTAAACAAACTCGACATCTTAAAGTGGAAGTCTCGATTCCTATTGGTTGGTTTGCAACTAAAGCAAAGAAAATTAAGGAGAATGCAATTTCCATAAGGCCCATGTCTCTCACAAATTATATCCTTAAGTTTAAGGCAATTATTGGCTAATTGCACTCTTTAAAGAGTCAACTCCAAGCTGAGCCTTAAGAGAAAATCCCAATTATTCCCATCATATACTCTAATGTAGGTATATGAAATTTCCCACTAAGTCATTTTCAAAATGATGTAGTATCAAAATAGGGGGAAAAACTTATGTTAACAATCTTTACCTTAAAAGAAAAATCATAACCAGACCTTAAATCATCCAAAACCTACAATTATCATTCATTAACCATGATAAGTAGGTGAGAATATGGACATTGGATTAATAAAGATCATGCTTAAATTCAAAGTCTACAAACAAGCATCTATAGACCATTAACCAACTTTTAATTAGTAGGAATCTTTCAAAATTTGTAATTTTCCAATTATAATTTCCCTGCAATGTAATGAATGGAATTTTGTTGTTAAATTTTTGTTTAAAAAAATGGTTAAAATATGATCTTATCATTTTATCATAATACAATAATTCAAAAAATTCATGAGATATTTTAAATTTTGGTCACAAAATTCTTCTGTTTTTCCCCTATTCTTTATGTACTCGTAAATTACTTCAAAGCATAATATATGAACGTGACGTATTGATAAAAAAGAAGTAAAAAGTTAGCAAGCTATATAAACATGGAACCCCCGTAATTGGGTGAAAAGTTACAACGATACAACCATGTTTTTTATTCTTGTCAATGGTACTCTTGCATGATACTTTTTCAGTGGGAGGGGTATTCGACAAAGTGACCCAATGTCACCCTATATATTCACTATGATTATGGAAGGCCTATCTTTGCTTATGAAGGATCTGGTGGACAATCAAAGTATTCAGCTTATTCCTTGTTGTAAACTTCTATCTTTGTCTCATCTTGTATTTGCAAATGATTTATTGATATTTGTGAAGGCAGATAATATGTCATTTTTCGCTGTGATGAACACTTTGGTGTCGCTTGCTTCCCTATCGATTTGGATTTCAAATGAATGGATATATCCAACTCTTTGATCATTCTTAGGGGTGCCCAACCTTAGGATTTGTTGATACCCAAGTCCCCATTAGGTATCTTAGAGTTACCTTTGATTTCTAGGAAGCTAAAAGCAGGAAATTGCCGCCCCCCACCAATTTGATCTGGTTATGAGGCGATTAGAGGGGGGTGGAAGTCCAGATTTCTCAAGGTGGTTATATATACTAGTTTAGGCTTTTTGGTCTCCCTGATTGTGTAATGACTAAATTGGAATCTATGTTTTTCAATTCTCTACGGTTAGGTACCAGTTCAGAGAGAAAAATCCACCATGTCGCATGAGACTCCATTTTTAAACCTAAAGCGGAAGGTAGATTAAGGATCAAAAGGATTAAAGACACGAATGTTACATGGATCTTAAACAAATTTGGTGGGTGGCTTCTCAAAAGCACTCATTACGGATGAAATGGATTAACCCTAAGTACTTGAAAGGTAAGTCCATTAGGACAATTAGGCCCATCCAAAACTACTCATGGGTGTGGCGGAAGATCCTTAAGTACATGATCAAGCTCTTTCTTTCATTTGTCATATCATTGTTAATGGTCGAGCTTCTAAGTTGTGGTTTGACCCCTGACATCCAATGAGGATCCTTATTCTCAGGTTTGGGGATAGAATTAGATATGATGTTAGGTTGGATAGATTTTCTTAGGTGCAACTCCATTATGAGGGAAAGTAACTGGTGTTTTTTCTTCAATGGATCTTTGACTAGTGTGGAATCAATTACCACATTGACAGGTTAAGTAGTACAGATCTGGACTCCATCATTTGGGCATGGAAGTTTTCAGGTCTCTTCCCTACGAATTCCGTCTAGAATATAATGACACATTCTACCCCCAATGGATTGGGCTCCTAGTGTGTGGTTCTGGTCTTGCATCCCTACCCAATGTCCTCTTTGTTTGTTCATATCTTTGGTTTCTTTGCAGTAAAGCATTACATCTATCCAAAAAAAAAAAAAAAACTGTAAAATTTGAAATGAAACAAAAAAATTAAATAAATACATTTCAAATTCAAGCCCATGTGTTTTTGTCCCCTCTAACAAACATGATTCTCCAATGACATGGATGGGTGCAATTAAGACTCCTGTCAGGGTAGCTTAATTATGGGTTGGGGGAGGGGGAATAAAATCAAGGGTTGATGTTCTCTGTGCTGCAATGCAGCCTGCGCCCAGACACATAGGCTTGCCATTCAGGAGGGTAGGATGATCATTTCACCTACCCCCATGTGTTTGAGCGCAACCTGTGCCATCAGCATAGAAAACATTCTCCTTAAAATCAAACAACTAACTCTTAGTAATTAAAATAATAATTATTATTATTATTCACTAAAATCCAAATTTTAATTTTCTGTTAAAATTTCTCCACTTTTCCCTCGACTTCAACCAGAATCCCATCTGGACTGAATCTGATAAAATTTTGCTGTCAAAACCCATGAGAATTACTCACATTTTCAATCAAAAAAAAAAAAAAAACCTCAATCGGAATTGAATTTACTTCTAATCAGATAGTGCTTAATATGATGATCATAATCCATGATATTGTGGTAATTCTTTTTCCCTTTAGGAAGGAATCCTTTGCTTCTAATTAGCTCTTAAATGGCAAAATATGCCTTGTGCTTGTGAACTGTATCTTTCATTCTTGTAATATTGGTTCTACTAACTTCCAACCCCTATCATCCAAAAGTAGTGTCATTCAAGTAAATTCTCTGAAAAGTTAGGGGCAACTTTGTCCTATAATTTTAATACGTGACCCTACAGTACTAGTTATAAGAGACTACCTAAACCAGTGAGAATTCAAATTCCCAGCTAAATCAGTAATAACCCAACTTCTTCATATTTGTGCTCTACTCTGTTCATCTCTCATTCTTTCTTTTGTCAGAGAAAATCCAATATGAGTTCTTCTCTTGATCTTCTTCTAGTTCTTCTTCTTCTACTTCTCTTCCTTTTTGTAGCTCAAACTCAAGCTTTACTCAAACCCAAGAATTCTAATTTCTCAGCCATTTACGTGTTTGGAGATTCTACCGTCGACCCAGGAAATAACAACCATATAGATACCATTTTCAGAAGCAATTTCCCACCCTATGGAAGGGATTTTCCAAACCAGTTACCGACCGGAAGATTCTCCGATGGCCGGATTCCTACCGATTTCATCGGTAATTAAGTCTATATTGAAGTAATTGTGGTGTGTTCTTATACATTTAACTTAATTTGATTGAATTTTATATGATTTTGAATGCAGCTTCGTACTTGGGAATCAAAGATTATGTGCCACCATATTTGGATAAGTCACTTAGCTTGGAGGATTTGATGACCGGAGTTAGTTTCGCTTCTGCCGGTTCCGGTTATGACCCACTTACAGCAACACTAAGTGTCTCTGTCTTCCTCTGTTTGTGTATTTTCAATTTTTTTTTTTTTTTTACTTTAATTGTTTTCATTTTTTTTGATGAGGGTATGTTTGGTTACAGAATGTAATTCAGATGCCTACGCAGCTGGAGTATTTCAAAGAGTACAAAACAAAGATAGCCAATTCAATTGGAACAAACAGGACCGAAGATCATATCCAGAATTCCATTGTTGTTATTAGCTGTGGAACCAATGACTTTGTAGTGAATTACTTTGCCTTACCAATTCGACGTCAAAAGTACACCACTTCTGCAAGTTACCAGCAGTTCTTGTTGCAAAATCTCCGGGAGATGATACAGGTTTGATTCTAACTTGTTGATATAGATCATTAAAAAAAAAGGTTTTAAAACTCGGAATCGGTTGGACTTGATTTGAATAATTCAGTCGGACTCGATATGCGTAGATTAGTACTTGAATATCAAGTTTTTCTTCAACCACGGTCAATGGGTGTCCCATCATTCGTAAAAAGGACGTGGAGATTTAGGGCCCTAGGATGGCGAGTTTTCCTTCGTCATGCGGTCAAGGAAAACTTTGTCCTATTTCTATCCTTAGGGAAGTAATGCTAAATGTTATTGGTCCACCACGTGAAAGTGGTCCCCCAAGAAACTTAGTGCAGCCCTAAGACTTCTTTTGGTTGATTATCATGGTGTGATAACCAATATTATTAGCATGTGGGTTCAAACCATCTGGCATAAAGTTTCTCACACCCCCAATGTTGTTGGGGGGATGGGGGGGATCTCTCATGCCACACCAATCACGGAAGGAGAAATGATTTTGTCATAGACTCATAGGGATCCATATGATCAAGAAGAAAGAGAAAATGGGGCATGAGAGAGCGAGCATCCCCACACTATCCATGTGGGGCTCTTTTCCCTTTAATTGATATCATCAAACCCTAGTGCATTTGTCAACATACTCTTCCGTGACCTTTTTTGTATCTATCACAAGAAAAACATGATTTTTTTTTTGTAAGAAAATAAATAGTTGGAGGCATTCCATGCACGGTGCATAAGGGAGGAGGGGTTATGATGCGTTCCGTGCAAGCATGCACAAAACTTTTACCCTAAACAAATAAATTTTTTTGTTGATGTAAGCGAAGTTAAAAGAGTTTATGGAACAATGTCTTGTAATTCTCAATTCTTATATTTCTTCATGACTAACTGCTATAAATTAAAAAAAAAAGAATCTCAGGGATAGAGTATTTAGTACATTAGTAGTATTAATTAAACTTAAATCACAATGTCCTTTATCTTTATAGATGCTTTTAGAAAAGGTGTAAGAGTTGAGAACAACAGATGCTTAGGTTCATTTACTTCTCAATACGATGTGGGTTACGTTAAATGGGGGCATATGGTTATTTCAATCCCTTTTATGAGAAGGAGTATGATCGTGCAAGCGTGCACGAAACTATTGCCTAAATAAATAAAGAAATTTTTTTCTTTGTTGATGTAAGCAAAGTTAAAAGAGTTTTAAGGAACAATTTCTTGTTTTGGCAAAGATTCTTTATAAATCTCAATTCTTATATTTTTTCATGACTAACTTGCTATAAATTGAAAAAAGAATTTCAAGGATAGAGTTGTTAGTACATTAGTTGTATTAATGACAAATCACAATGCTCTTTATCTTTATAAATGCCTTTAGAAAAGATGTAAGAGTTGAGAACAACAGATGCTTAGGCTCATTTACTTCTATATAGGACTTGAGTTACCTATTTACAAAAGAAAATTTATTTGTTACCTTTGAAAAAAGCTGAACAGTGTTTTTCCCCCTTAGTACTCACTGTCTGTAGCAAATGGGAAAAGTTTCTCTAGACCATCAAGTACTCTCTCTCTTTATATTAAATGATTTTACTGCTCTTCTGTGTATGGATTTATTCTATCGCATCTCCTCGTCGGTGTACTCTTCAATGTGGCTTATTCAAAGAACCCTCTCCTTCCTATGTGGAAAAACATCTCTAACCCTTGGTTTTGGGAAGAGAGATATAAACATAGAGAACGCTACTGTAGACCGTACAGAGAACCACCTTCCATAAATTAAAGCAAAAGAGTACCTGTACATTGAAGACACCTTTTGTTTTGGTTTTTTTTGTTGGTAAACATTGAATACTCCTTTTGTTTTGTTTCTTTAGTAAATATTGAACACACCTTTTGTTTTGTGTTTTTGGGAAAGGCATCCCAGCCCAGCCCAGCCCAGCCCATCCCATCCCATCGGATCCCGTTGACAACCTAAGTCTTGTATCTCTGTTTTTATCCTCTCAATTGTGGTGCACAAGTCCATCCGACGGTGGCCAAATGTGAATAGGTGCACTACTCACTGTTAGACGTAATTTAAGGTGCAGTGGGCAGTGCACCGAACTTGAGAGGATAAAGATCCCTTAATCCTTCCTACCACTTACCAGTATCGTGTATTCATGACAGGGGTTGTGGGACCTTGGGATTCGAAGATTCGCAGTGACTGGTCTTCCTCCAATGGGTTGTTTGCCGGAGGTTATCACCGCAGGTTATGAATTCTTACACTTCTTACACAGAGATTGCGTGGCTACCTACTCATTGGCAGCAAGAGAATACAATAAGCAGCTTCAAGATGAGTTGGTGGACATTCAAAACAGTATGGCATTTCACAGTGGTATCTTTGTCTATGGAGACATATACACTCCATTGGCTGACATGATCCAAAACCCACAAAACTACGGTAATTCCACCCACTGCTTATACTTTCCATAAAATTCCCCAAAATTTTTGGTAAAATTAATTAAGAGCTCATATTCTCTGTGCCGCAGGCCGCAGCGCAGGCTGCGCCTAGACACATGGACCTGCCATTCAGGAGATAGGTTGATCATTGCGTCAACCCCAATGTGTCTGGGCACAGCCTGCGCCCCCGACACAAAGAACATTTTCCTATTAATTAAACAGTGAAATTCATTACATGAGATGATGTGAACTTCTTCTTCTGATCGATCATTTGGTGGTGATGGACGCAGGTTTTGAAGAGACGAGCAGGGGATGTTGTGGGTCAGGGCTGATAGAAGCGTCCTTCACTTGCGGTCCCAACACTCTAGTCTGCCCTGATGCCACTAAGTACGTGTTTTGGGATGCTGTTCACCCAACTGAGAGAGCCTATTACTTTGTCACAAACAGCCTCCACAGGATCATCGATTCTTTCGTAAAACATTTACCTTAGTTTTAACAGTACTAGATAGGTTATTTCATGTGATAGAGAAGGACTCCACATATATTTCAATTGCCAAATTTTAGTCCAAAGTAAGCAAAGAAAGTTACTCAAATATTCAAAGTTTTAATAAAATTACCGAAGAGTAAAGGCTGGGCACACCAACGTTGTGCCCCAGTCCCACCCCCTATGGAAATGAACCCTTGTACTTTCCATCCCACTGTCTCCATTGGGCACAACTGCTAGCCCGACATGCCCAACCCTCTCCTATTACCAAAATACAATCAAACAGAGCTGAACATAAAATACAAAATAGCATCGTTTGTAATTTTAGCTACTTCCTCTAATTATTTTAATTTGAAAATATATTAACCCATGTACTATCATGTGGCAAATAGTGAAGTATTATAATTCAATAAGTATAGTGACAGGGAAGAAAATCCTTTTTTTTTCCCATATTTATGTAAGATTTTGTATGACTGCTTCAAGGGCTTACAACTTAAATAAAAAATAGGGGGAAATCTGTTTGGCAATTCAAGAGGTGTCAATCACCTCATTTATGTATTCTGTTTTTAGTGTGATATAAGAAATAAATTCCTCTATAGGAATAAAGTAAGCCTTTATCTTATGGCAAGTAATTCTTCAATCAATGTCACACTTGGAGAGTTGGTATTTGGATTACGATCATGTACATCAACGTTAGAAGCAACAACAAGACTGAAGCGTGACAATAAATCACTCTCCTTAAGATTGTATTTGCCCCCATAAGTGCAAATTAGATTCACTAGCAACCAATCTCCCAAGATACAACAACCTTTACAAGCTCACACAAGAGTCCTTGCAATTGACTTGAGGGCCACGTTTGTAAACTAGTTAGTGCTGAATACTCAATTAAAACTTACAAAAGTTAAACGAGAGAGAGAGAGAGAGAGTTTTGAGCAACTAGGCTACAGAAATGCTTGAGAACAAAAATAAAAATCAACCAACTCATGAGGGGACCACCCGTATAACTAGAGGAGTGACATCTCCTCAAACACCCTTGAAAAAAAAACCTCAAAAGACAATACTTTTGAAATTTATTTGAAATAGGAAAAGACATAACCTTTTAAAATCAACTTGAAATTAAATTGGATACCTTTATACAAAAAAGGTGCCTGATTTTTTTGAATTTCTTTTTAAATTTAACCGTTAAAATCATAATTCCCCCATAAATTAAAAAAAAATGAAGTAAAACAAAGATTAAGTATTTAACACTTTAGAATTTATAGAACATGCCATTGTAGATGTCTTGTGGACTTGAATATATACTAAGTTTGACAAGCAACACTACTGAGTACAGGTGAAAATATTGTTTCTTGAACCTTTCTTCATTGGTATAACTAACGACCTTATGTCATCCCATTCGAATAAATGGACATTCCTCCTTTTAAACGACCAGCCTTGTCCCATCTCAGGTTAATGATTGTTTAGAGAATTTTGCCTTTAAAATCTCATCAAAAGCAACCCTATTTTTTACAATCACTAATGTCAACTCATAGTGTATACCATAGATAACACACACACACAGTTGTAAAATATAGTTGATTAAGAGCCATGTACTCATCCTTTTGTCATTATGGTGAGTACTATTTTCTCATCAAACCAAGATGAGCCAAAATTATAATAGTACTAGCAAGTCATCTGATGACTTCGTTTTTATCCTTTGAACTTAATTTCAGGATTCTCCTCTCAAATAAATTGGGTTTCTATCACATTGCTTATGTTATAGGCCTTAAACTCATCCCTTTTGATGTCTCGTGTATAATCTTGATGGTTTATGGCTTTATAAACATGTCAGCTAAATTCTTTTTTGACCTTGCAAAATTAATAGTTATTGTTCCATCATTTATATATTGTCTTGCCAAGTTATAGCTCAGGTGTATATGTCTTTTCTTTCCATTGTAAACCTTACTTTTCACGTTAACAATAGCTGTCTGATTATCACAATGCAGTGATATTGACGGCACTAGTTTAGACCATAAGGGAATATCAACCATCAAATTTCTTAGCCATTCGATTTCTATACCGGCTCTTTCCAATCCTCGATTTGTATCTCATCGAATAAATGCTACTTGGAAATTTTCTAGATCTAAATTGTTCTAAACATTTTGGCTATTCCATCCATTTCTTGATCTGAGTTCCTTCCAGATGGGACGAAGATCATGCAAAGAAAATGGAAGATTCCCAGTTTCCATCAATTTCGGGAATTGGTATTGTGTTCCTACTTGATTCTTCAATCCCGTAGGGATTCACATCCTCTACTTCCATCACTTGTACTTCCATCCTACTTCCAAGCCCTATGAGAGCGCCATCTGGACTGATTTGTATCCCACGGTTGACATCAGTCAAATTCAATTTTTTTGAATTTCATCCATGTCATGATTGAACCATCTTAAACCCCCACTCAAATCGGTTTAAAGGGCCTCCCTCAAACCAAACCCAACCCACCCTTAAACCAAGCATTAGGGTTTGGATCGTTTCGAACAAAAATCCCCAAAGATCTCCTCCGTGTTTCTTTTCTTCTTCCCAAAAACGCAGAGCAGGGCAAGAGAAGCCCTAAAACGAGTTGAAATCGCCGAGACCGTGAGAGGGAAGTGGGGCGGAAGGAACTGGACGACCTAAAACTCTGAGTTGCCCTAAAACTCTAAATTGCCTCACCATCTGTCACCATCCATCGTTCTTTATTTCGAACGAGAAGCCCTAGAGCTTCATCCATCCATCCATCGTTCTTCTCTTCTTCTTCCCAAAAATGCTATTTCACTAAACTCATCTCCTATTCAGAAATCCCCATTTCATTTCGATTGAAAAGCCCTAAAACGAGTTGCATCATTTCGTTCTTCTCTTCTTTTTTTTAATTTCACAGGGTCAGGATACTGGAAGTGGAGATGCTGAACTATTTGCAATTTGATCAAATTTAATTCTTTTGTACTAATAAAAAATCTAGGCTACAGTGTATAGAGGCTATGAATCTCTGGAAATCTGATTAGAACGATGAAATACTTTTTTGACTTGTTGCTCCACCCTAATATACTTTCGGTTTTGGCCCCAGAAAAGTCGAATAATCACCATTGTTGAGGTCACATCATGTTATAAAGAGTAAGGACTGGGCACCAACTCAGCTCCATAGAGAGATCCAGACATTTATTCATCATATGACCCTCCAATGACATGAGCAGTGAAAGCAAAGAAGTATTCAGAAGTTGTAACTGGAGAAGAGAGCAAAAGAAAGAAAGAAAAAAGTAGAACTTGTTAATGGATTCTCTGTTTTACAACATTTTCTCTGTTTAACTAGTGAAATCTTTCAACCCCGCAATCCATCAAAGTTCATCACTTCTAAATTTCAAAGTCCAAAAGAGAACCTTACACAGGAGTAGGAAAATGCAAAGAGGAAAGGAAATTGGATTTCTCCTTTTTCTTGCTCTTAATCCACTCTCTTCTCTCCATCTATATCTCATACTATTCCTACAAGCTTCTGTGGTAAAATCCCAATTGAATCGCCTTTCTCTCTCCAGAATTTAGTTGAATCTTCTCCTCTACACCGACTGCTTCTCTGCAAATCCGAAAAGCTTTAGTTTAGAACCTCCATTAGTCTTTTCCTGGAAGTTTATGTGGTTATGGGCTTCTTCTCTGCTCTGCGTTTTTGGGAAGAGGACGAGAAGAACGAGCAAAATCTATTTAGAGATTTTTGTTTGAATTGTTTAGACCCTAGTTTGGTTTAAGGGTAGGTTGAGTTGGTTCGGTTTGAGTAAGGATGATCCGATTTGAGTGGGGGTTTAAGGTGGTTCAATCATGACATAGGTGAAATTCAAAAAAATTTGAATTTGACTAATGTCAACCGTTGGATATGAATTAGGCCAATTGACACTCTCATATGGCTTGGAAATAGGACGGAATTACAAGTAATGGAAGTAGAGGATGTGGATCCATCCCGTAGAGGGGTTTTACCTTCCGGGTAGTTACCCTCACAAATACAGTGTTGCCGCTCAGTAGAAGAATTCTTTTACTTCGATAGACAGAAATTTTTTTTAAAAAAATTGCCCCTGGATAGTAAGCCCCGTTCAGTTAATCCATTTGGATAGAGTGAATAACTGTAATAGAGTCGGCCAAATACTTCGCGGAAAATCCTGGGCTCCACACGTGTCTCAGCCCCATTATTACCAGCTGAAGTTCCCTCGTTTCCGAGGCCACATCTCTGTGGAAAATGGGCCCGGGGACTTTCCTGGGCTGTGGTTCTGAAAACCGTAACCCATTCACTCCCATCCAGTGCTGTAGGTACACTTAACTCTTACACACTTCTATTAATATCTTTGTAGACGTCAATATATAACCGATGTGGGATTCAAACCTGGGACATTTCAAGCATTTTTTGGTACACCTGATCCAGCTTCAGCTCCTGACTTCAACACATTCAGGTCTTTAATATCACTTACTACTATAGGATTACTAATAGCTCATCATAAACCGACCTTTATGGGCTCTTTATAACCAAACGCTAATTCTTATTGTTTAAATGCCTTTAATGAGATACAAACATGATAATCCCTGATGGTTAGATGCCCAATCTTGTAGATCACTTCTGTTTTTGGCAGTTAACAGGATCATACCTATAACCTCGGAAAGATATTGTAAAATAAAACTCTTAACGACGGCGAAAAATTTCTGGAGATCAAGTCGTCTACTTACTGTGATAACATGTCCATGACTCCATGGTTGTCAGTACGGAAATTGAAGAATCACTTAAATATAAGATCATCACGGCCAGGTCCAACCCCAATGTAATGAATTGGTATACCAACAAGTTATTCTATCCTTTCCACATATTGGCGGGCAGCGAGTGGAAGGTTAGCATATTTTCTAACTTCAGCGAAATCATCTTGCCAGCCAGGTACAACTTCGTATTCAACCTGTACATACAAAAGACAAAATCCATCAACAAGAGCACTTAGGAAGTGAAATATCAAGAAACCAAAAAGTGAACAATGAAAAAGTAAATAAGCATCTCCAAACGTATATTGAATCTTAAAACTTACAATTAATTGATCAAGAACGTGTAGATCTGAAGGGAATAACTTGGTTGTTGTGCCATCAGCTAATCTGTAGCCAACCCCCAACTTAATTTCTTTAACGTCTGTAAGTACATCAAGCTTGGTGAGATTGAGAGAGGAGAAACCATTAATCTGACAACTATATTTTAAAGCGACTACATCAAGCCAGCCAAAACGTCGAGGACAAGTTGTGTTTGTGCCAAACTCTATCCCCTTCAACCTAAGGTGGTCTCCATCTATATTTAAGATCTCAGTTGGGAAAGGACCTCAGTTGGGAAAGGACCCGAACCAACTCTTGTAGTATAGGCTTTAACCTGCACAACAATGTTTCAAATTAAAGGTTAGGCCTTCTGTAATGCCGTGGTGCCATGGTATTTCACCATTTACAGGGAGAGGAATCTACTTACCACTCCAATAAGGTCACCAAGGACTCTTGATGCAATGCCAAGCCCAGTGCTTTTTTATCATCCCACCTGCTGACAGGCTAGAGGAAGTGACAAATGGGTATGTTCCAAAGTCAATATCCAACATCGTTGCCTGCCCATCTTCAAACAGTATTTTCTTCTTCTGTGAGAAGTATTCATTCAAAAAATGGACTGTATCAACAATATAGGGTTACAATCACTCAGCAAACCTCTTGTAGCGGTCCACTTCTTCCCCAAGCATGTTGGGGCCATAATCAAACCCTTGGAATTGTGAAGCAGCATCTGAGAGTAAAAGATCAAGCTTTTGCGGGAAAATCTCCATGAGCCTCAGATCGCTTACCCTTATACCATTCTGAATCATCTTGTTCGAGTAACAAGGTCTGATCCCTCTCTTGGTCGTCCCAATAAATGGATTACCAAGCTCATGTTATCTAAGCCCATCTACCTCTTGGTGGAAATCAAAGGACAAGTGTGCATGATCCGATACCAATATCCTACCCTTACAAGAGACACCATTAGATTCGGGGCCCTCGATTTCTTTGAAAAATTCTGGTAGATGTACCACAACTCCATTCCCAATAATACAAAGGGTTTCCTCATTAAGGATTCCTGAGGGAACAAGGAGAAGGACAAATCTCTTACCCTCGGAATTATAGATGGTGTGTCCTGTATTTGCTCCACCCTGTCATCAAGAGAGAAGATCATTTTCACAATCAAATTAGATAGAAAGCTTGTTAAGGGTGGGATGGAATTAAAATTTTAAGATTGTAAGATGTATTAAATGAGGATGTTGAGATGGATGAGTGATAAAACTAGAAAAGATAAAATAAAGAATGCAAAAATCAGAGCTAATTTAGGAGTTAGGTCCCAATACATGATAAGTTGACCGAAAAATCGTTTGTGGTATGGATATGGGCAACAAAGGCCTTTGAATGCTCCAGTAAATAGCAGTGATATGATTCAGATTGGAGGAACTAAAATGACTCTAGGAGAAGTGGGGAGGAAAGACATGCACAACTTAGGACAAATAACAAGTATGGCTTTAAATAGAGTCGATTGGAGACAGAAGATCCATATAGCTAACCCTGTTTAGTTGGTATAAGGCTGAGTTGAGTAGAATATTGTAAGATGTATGATATTTTCCTCGAAACTACAAGTAGATAAGAATAATATCCCAAAAATCTTAAATTCCACCCAACCCACAGCCCTAACCCCATCCCCCCCCCCCCCAAAAAAAAAAGAGGGTAGAATTGTCCTATTTGTTCATAGGGCTATTTGGTCTTATTTTTATTCTAGAATGTTCTCCTTTACATTATAAATAAAGAGGGATGGGGTCACATTAGACACAAGTCTGATTTTTCCCATTCTCGAACATGGTATCAAAGTGGGATCATCCTAAGGATCCACAACCCTAATCGGTCCATTTCTCTCTCCCTCTGCTCTCTTTTATTTTCATTACCGGCACCATCACCACCATCGCCTAGCCCTTCCACCACCACCTAAACCCTACCGCCTCCCTCTCCTTCACACTCCCGGCGGCTCTCCATCCACTTCTAGCGACACCGACAGCCAGCAGGTGCACCTCCATCTCACCGCAACCCTCTGCGGCTCCTTTTTAGACCACCAAGGCCCCCCCCTTTTTTTTCCCTCCTTTGTTCGATTGGCTCTTCTTCCATACCACGATGAAGTAGAGAGCTTACAATTTTTTGTGTGATCTTCTTCCCGGAGTTGCACCTGGAATCGATTTAGGCATTGATGCCTACTTTCTTATGTGTTGGTGATTCCCAGGGTCACTCCCTATTGATTTCATTTTTTTGGGAGATTTCTACCATTTTTTCTCTCCCTTGTGATTAACGGCCACACTCTAGTATGCCTGGGACTTCTGAGATCTCTTTTGCATCCACTAGGGTGGATGCTTCTCCTCAAGGAAATAATTTCTCTTTCCCAGCTTGTTCAGTTAAGTTGGATGGCAAGAATTATTTGATGTGGTCACTCTCGTGTTGTATTTCCATTCGCTCCCATGGATTTTATGGGTACCTCACTGGTGATGTTGTGAATCCCACTTCTGCCAGAGCACCTTTTGATAAGTGGGAGTGTGAGAATAATTCAGTTATGGCTTTCTTTATCAATTCTATGCAACCACAAATTGCCCATGGTTATCTTCTCCTTGATTCGGCTGCCAAGATTGGAAAGCTGCTCAAGATACATATTCCCAAGTTGGGAACGATGCTCAAGTCTATGAACTCCGCAAAAAGGTACATAAACTGGAACAAAAGGACCTCACATTGTCGCGGTATTATGCTGAATTCTGCAGTCTGTGGCAAAAGCTGTATTTTTATGAAGAGTTTCATGCTACGACAACGGTTGATGCGACCAATTTCAAAAAGCGGGAAGACAAGTTGTGTGTTTATGATTTCTTAGCCGGTCTCAATGTTGAATATGATTAGCTCCGTGCAAAAGTGCTAAGCCATGAGCCCTTTCCTACCGTTGATCAGGCTTATTCTATGATCCAACTGGAGGATAGCCGTAAGCATGTCATGCTTCCACAGCCTACATCAGCAACCCCAGAACGATCTGCCCTTTTTTCTGGTAATCAGCCCCATGGTGAAGCCCCCCAGACTAGCGGCTCCTCATCTGAAAAACCCCCTGTGAAGTGTGACTATTGTGGGAAGGAACGCCACACCAAGGAATATTGTTGGAAATTACATGGCAAGCCAGCTGATGCATCCAGTCGTGGTCGTGGCCATGGGAACTCAAACCAGGCCAACCACACCAAAACCACCGAACCTGCTCCTGCTGCACCTGGCTCCACTTTGTCCCCTGATGAGCTTACTACTTTCCATCGACTTCTTTCTTGCATGGATCAACCAACCTCAGCTTCTTCTGCTACTATTGCTTCTCCTGCTGCTCCTCACAGTGCCAATTCAGGTATTTATTTTGCCGGTCATGATATGTCTATTCCCACCACTCCTTGGATTATTGATTCCGGCACCTCTAACCACATGACTGGTTCCCCTAATTTATTTTTTCAATCTTCTCCATATTCCAGAAAAGAGAAGATTCGAGTTGTTGATGGGTCTCTCTCTCCTATTACTGGGAAAGGCTCCATCAAATGTTCTCCCTCCTTGTCTCTTTCCTCTATTTTACATGTTCCTAATTTTTCAACTAACCTCTTATCCATTAATAGACTTTCAATCTCAATTGCAAAGTCACATTTTTTCCTTCTCATTGTGTTTTTCAGGATCTAGTGACGGGCAACGATTGGCTCTGGTAGGGTACATAACGACCTATATCTACTTGATGAAGACTCCTCTCGGATTTTTGTTCAGGCCCTTCAGACACTTTCTCCTGCTAGTTCGTTACTTTTATTGATTGTCACTCTAGAACAACTTGGTTGTATTCAATGAAAACTAAGGGTGAAGTTTTTTCTTGTTTCCCACACTTCCATCGTATGGTTCAGACCTAGTTCACTGCCACCATTAAAATCCTTCGTAGTGATAATGGGTGTGAATACATGGAGAGTTCATTTCAGTCCTACCTTGCTGCCCATGGCATCTTACATCAAACTAGTTGTGTTGACACACCTACCCAAAAATGGCGTGCCGAATGGAAAAATCGGCATTTTCTAGAGGTTTCTCATTCTCTTATGTTTGACATGCATGTTCCTCCCCAATATTGGAGTGATGCAATGTTGACTGAGGCATTCCTCATCAATCGCACGCCCTCCCACGTGCTTGATTTTTGTTCTCCTTTGGATGTTCTTCACGGGTCCTCTACCTTTCTCGTCCCTACTAAGGTTTTTGGCTATGTTTGTTACGCTTGAAATCACCGTTCCCCTGGGAAACTTGAACCTCGTAGTCTCCGCTGCATTTTTTTGGGCTACTCTGCCATCCAGAAGGGATACAAATGTTATCACCCTCCATGTCGTCGTTGGTTTGTGACGATGGATGTGAATTTTCATGAGTCTGTGGCTTATTACTCTGCGATTCCTCTTCAGGGGGAGCCTTCTACTACTACTTCTCAGGAAGATGAGTCACCTCTCTTGTCCTCCCCTGTTCTTCCAGATACTTTAGTTCCTTATATGTAGGGGGAGATTGTGCCACAAGACACTATTGTGTGACCAGAATTACAGGTTTATGTTCAGAAGCAGCAGCCCATTGCACCCCTACCGAGTCAACCTGAACCCCTTGAACCCAATCCGGGTCCCACTTTGGAAGGTAATAATTCTCCCCCTCTTGTTATTGATTCTTTGGCTGATCCTACTCTTGATCCCACACTTGACTTACCTATTGCTGTTTGTAAAGGTTCTTGATGCCGCATTATTCATCCTATTGCTAAAGTTGTTTCTTATGATTCTCTTTCTCCATCCTACGTCACTTTTGTGTCTTCTCTTTCATCTGTCTCTATTCCAAAGAAATGGCAGGATGCTCCTCCATGATTCCTTGTTATGGTGAATAGAACTCCAATAATGCTTCTATTTGTAATATGTTTACATAGTGCAGCCTCTATTGGAACCCTCTACCTTTCTAGGGTTCCAAAAAGAGGTGTAGAGACATAGTGAACTTGGTCAACTCTCAAACCAGCTCTGATACCAAGTTCAAAATCAGATGTCAGTTGATTTAATCAAGGAACAAGGAATGAAAGCTGGGAAAAGAGAAGAAGAAGAGTGGAGAGAATCGTGGGTACCGGAGAATCGCCTCCTACTACCAATTTTGTTCATTAATAAAGTTCATGTAATTACACAAGCCTCCCTAGGAAGGTAAAAGGGAAAAATAACAAAATTAAAAAACTACAACTTAGTATGGCTCATAATAGGCCAATGACTAAATTATCCCTTACAACATAAACTCTAACAATTTGAACCAGTTCAACCGTGATATCAAATTTGAGTTAGGTCGCAGACCAAGGAGGGTGTTAGGAACCCCGGTCCACCTGGTTTAGTTGGCAGAACTTTCGGGTTGAGTGCGATGAGAGCACTCCCCGTAAGGTTGTATCGAGGAGGATGAGGGCTTTCATGCTCTGTCTGGTGGTCAACACTTTCGTCACTGATTTGTCAATTGTTTGTTTCACCCAATTACCTGCCAATTTTCACCTCTACCAAGTCAACAGGTCAACTATCTTGGGGTTCAGGAAGCTTGATATTCTTGCCGACAGGCCTATACAAGGCCTCCTTGGTGGAGTCGAGGCACAATGTGATTCTAATATGATTATTTAAATCTCTTTCTCTTCTTCTACAATTAAATTGTTTTTAAAATGCAAACTAATTACAGTTAGGCACCATTTAACATCACCTTTGGACCCTTTCTAAAAAAAAACCTTGAAGAGTAAATTTGGTGCCCAGCAGCAAACATCTCAGTATTAATCTCAAAAATGGAATAAAACTCCAAATCTCAACCCCAAGATTTATTGGCCTAAATAAAGAAATATAGCAATCGCCTGCCTCTCCAACAGATTTTCAAACGTTAATAAGTGAATCCTCTCTCCCATGGTGAACATCCAAAGGCCCCAACAGCTGGATTAGAACATTTATGGCCCACCTATGCACTTTTGGAAAACCAACTGTCGACAATGCGAATAGTGGGACCCACCTCTCTAAGCAGTTTCCTATTATATTATGTCTTCTACTATAAATGTCACCTGGGTGAGGAGAGAAAACACAATATCCTTCAAACAACAAAATATTAGAGCCTTGGAGGACCCATCCCTCAGTTCTCTTCGCAATCCCTTGTTGCCATGGCTAGGAAAAAGATCGAGCTTGCTTTCATCGCTAATGCAACAGCAAGGAAGAACACCTTCAACAAAAGAAAGAAGGGGATAATGAAGAAGATGAGTGAACTTAGCACGCTATGCGGTGTCAAAACATGCGGTATCATTTATGATCCCAACAGAGGCCAGCCAGAAGTTTGGCCCTCTCCACTGGGTGCGATAGAAGTGATTAATGCTTTCAAGAGCATGCCTCAGACGGAACAAAGCAAGAAGATGGAGAACCATGAGGAGTATCTGAGGAAAAGGATCGGAAAGGTAACAGATCAATTGAGGACGGTTCAGAAGGAGAACCGAAAGAAGGAGATGACAATGCTTATGTATGAATGCTTGAAAGGTAAGGATCTGAATGATCTTACCATGCCTGATCTAACTGATTTGACAAATGTGATAGATGAAAAAAAGAAGGCCATCAATTCTAGGATTGAAGTCCTTAAGCAGACTCGGACACAGATTGGGACCTCAACAACCATGGCTGGAGCAATGAGCATAGAGAATAATAAAGCTGTGCAGGTGGCTATGAATGATCTGCAAGCGCAACCATGGTTCATGCAGAGAATGAACCCAAATGAACAAATGCCTTGTTTTGACAACAAATTTGTGCCGCCATATCTGGATAATGGTGCATTTGCTGCTCCCTTCTTCCCTTGAGACCAAGTGATCCTATCTATCCTTAGGATCTAGCTAGCTAGTGTCATTTATTTCATAAGGACCAGTGTCCGTCCTTAAGAACTAGTCTTGTTGTCTGATTCTTGATATCAGTGTTCCTTCCTTCGCTATGTTTCTTAATTCTGGGGCTTTGTGGTTGTATCCTGCGTCATATTATGAGGATTTTCTCTTGAACTTCTTATAGTTCCTTGCAGAAAACTAAAAAACATTATTACTATATTTCGTTATTTTTATTGCTCCATTTTTCATAACCTCAAGCATATTTACGACAATCTGGTATCTTAAAATTTTATTAATAATGAAGAAAAGGAATAATGATCTACATGAAAGGGGGCTAGGCCTGACCGCATAAGCCCTTTAGTAGATTTAAGGTTCAAGCCACCCTCGAACAAAAGTAAGGATGGCAAATTTATAGTTCTAAGAGATTAACTCCCAGTTAATCATTTGAATTGAGTGAAGCAATTTTGCTATTTCTAAATTGTTTAGACGCAGGGAAAAGTGATGTTACCTAAAGCAGACAGCAAAGACCCGCAAGAGATCAATAATGCTATGTTTCATCGCTGCTACGATGAGACCATTTCATTTTTGTGTTCCCTATAACCAGTTAAACCTATAAGCCCATTGATCATTTTCTTTTGGTTTTTCCTATCATAAGTTAAACCTACAACACCATCCTTCAAGATGGATTCATCTGAGCCACATGAAAAGGTTAGTTAAAGATAGAGAATGTAATTTGGGTTTCCAAAAAGTTAACCACCATATCTACATTTTATTCATGTTTGTGTTGGTAACTCAGGGATAGTCCTTTGTGTTATTTCTTCTCTCTCTTCACGCATGCGTGTGCATAAAAGGCAATCCCCCTATTACTCCATGACCTCAAATTCATCTTCTTACACAAGTATGTCAACATATTCTAAAATATTTTTAGTCAGTCTCTAATGTAATTTATATATATATAATTTTATTTGCTCTAGGAAATTGTTCCCTCTCAATACTTGTATCCTATTTTGTTTTCATTGCTTACTAGTGGAAACCAAAAATATGACTATAACTCAGTTACAGTTGAGTAAATATTTACTGATCACATTTTCTCCCTTCTAATCTAAGGTTACTCTAGACACCACTGATATTGTATCAGAGTATCCATCTTTTATGTAGGCAGATGGTCTATCTATGATAGCTCTCATGATCCAGGTAATAGTTCTCCATTTTCAAAGCCTTAATGGTTAAATTACAGTGCATCACATGGTGCTTGATGTGATAATTTAACCACCAAACCACACCATATGTATGAGTCAGATGGGTCGACGCCCATAATCATTCAATCGTATCCTTTCAATGCCAACAACTTCAGACAAGGAAAAAGTGTGAGATGTGTGGGAAGAAAGAAGGAGCGAATCCATCTATACTTCACTTGTCCATCAACAAATTCATTTCCCATAAAAGCATTCTCATTTGCAATCTGAAAATCCAAGAAGCAGGACCAACAACCAATCAACACACCAAAGACATCAAAGCCTTCAGACCAAACCCAACCAAATAAAAATAGGTGCTACCAACCGCTACGCCCATTTGAATCATGTAGAAACTCAAATTGAACAGCCCAATTTCAGTTCAGATTCATGGAAGACACCAAGAACCTCAACTAATAACCACAAATATTAATTGGCTATTTTGTAAAATAACATGGAGGAGTTTGAACAAAAGGAAGAAATAGTAATCAAATTTCTAAAAGAAGCAGATCAGCAATAACAGAGTTCCCACTTCCGTTCCTGAATCTATCATACACACACACACACACACACACACACGCACACAGCGAGAGAGAGAGAGGTTCATGACACACCTTATTAGTGGCCTACTCGTTCTGGGTTGGATTTGGCCCAAAACCCTTGCAAATGGGAAGAAAAAAGGTGTGTTCAGTATAACCTACCAAAGTGTATGTGTGTGTGAGAGAGAGATGGGAAGGACCACCTGAAATGAGTTGGAAGAAACTCAGATATCAAGAGAACCAGAGAAGAATCCCTAAAGCAGCATTCTGTTGTTCAGAGAAGGAGATGAGGAGTGAGAAAAATGGAGCAAAGAGCTCAGACTCTTCAGCTCAAGCGTAACTGTACATCTCCCGCTCCTTTAAGATTACAGATATCTTAACAGTAATCCAAAATGACAGTCAAAAACTTCGTTAATGTTTTATGGGAAAAAGGTGGGCCATCCACGGTCGGCGAATCAGATAAAGATCTAAGGTCATTATTACACTCATATTTATTTGAGAATCGTAATACCCTTTGCTATTCTCTGGCATCTCTGGCATCCATCCTACATTCCTACCCCAATTATGGTCATTGGTGAAGGAACTATTTTTTCATCGGAGCTTAGGAAAATTATCCTCAAAATTAAATTGAGACAAATTAGAAATAAAGCATTTTTTGGGACTGACAATCTGTAGACAACATAGAACGCAAACCAATGTTATGTGTAGACGTGTACATGCACTCAAACACAACCCGATGCAAAAAGACTGCCACACCTCTAGACTGATCATTATGTCAAAGTGATCTTAGACGGATTTGTACACTTAGAAAGGGAGATGGCAGCAATTGGAGCAGTCATTAGAGACCAAGAAAACTCTTTTTTTTCCCCTATAAAATACAGAGGAATAGAATAGAAATCCTTAACAAATAGTACATTACAAACTCGGCATTTACCAAGTAATGATTCTCCCTAAAATATTGCTTCATCAGGCACGCATCACTATTCTTGTTTGATGATGAATAACAGCGAATTACAAGTGAAATGGTTAAGAGGAAAAAAACTCCTCTACTGACTATTGAATTATCTTCTTCTTTTTTTATTCATATTTTATTGGGAACAGGTTTTTTTAGCCCGCCGTGGACAGTACACTTACACCCTCGCCTTATCTATCTCCTCCTTATATGAAATGACTTTTCTATCCCTATGTATGAAACCATTTCCTCTCTCCCGATTAGTGTGCTCCCTATTTTGCTTGTTCAAAGAACCCTTTTCCCTAAATTATTTTAGGAAAAAAAAATTCCCATTCCAATGCTTTGGGGATGCTTCCTTATGTCTTTTCACATATTGATCATGTGGGTCTTGCATTGACTTAGTTGATGAAATTAATTTGCATGTGATTGTCGGCATGGGTAACCCTCTCCTTTTATTTTATCTTTTTATATTTTCAACAATTTTTTTTAACTAGCAATTCAGATTGTCATTATGATATCCCTAATCTCATGAGAAATCTATAAATTTTTCTATTTGTTCATTTGAAAAATGGAAAAAAAAAAAATAGAATAAATAAAAGAAAATAAGATTCATATTTGACCTGAGATTACACACCAAAAAAGGTATTAGGCATTAGGCATTCTAATCCACCCAAAATGAGAGCACTCCCTGTAAGGTTGTATCTAGAAGGATGAGGGCTTTCAATGCTTTGGCTGGTGGACATCGCTATCTTCACTGATTCGTCAAAGGTTGGTTTCACGCAATTGCCTGTCGCTCCTCTCCTCTATCCAGTCAACAGGTCAAGTGTCTTGGGGATCAGGAACCTGGCATTCTTGCCGACAGGCCTCTACAAAGTTTAGGCTGGAGTCAAGGCACAATGTGATTCTAATATGATTGATTAAATCTCTCTCTCTTTCTACAATTAAATTGCTTTTAATGTGCAAACTAATTACCGTTAGGCACCATTTAACATCCCTCTGCAGCCTTCTTTTTTTTTTTTTTTAAAAACCTGAAGAGTAAAATTTGGCTCCCAGCAGCAAACATCTCTGTATTAATCTCAATAATAGCTTAAATCTCTATATCTCTACCCCAAGATTTATTGGCCTAAACAAAGAAATGGGGAAAAGAACGCTACATGGTAGTATGGCTCCTGTGCTTAGACAGAAGGACACAAAAGTACAGCGCTGCACCCATGAAAAGGGAGAAATCCTGCCTAAGATGATGCTTGTTTTTGCACTCCCATTGGCCAGCGCACACACAAGCTTTAGAGGCCCGAGTGAAATATCACAATTGCCTGTATCTCCAACAGATTTCAAATGATAATGGGTGAATACTCTCTCCCATGGTGAACTTCCAAAGGCCCCAACAGCTGGATTAGAACATTTATGGCCCACCTATGCAATAGTGACCATCCAACTATCGACAACGCAAACAGTAGGACCCACCTCCCTATATAGTTTCCTATTAAATTATGTATGCTAGTATATATCTCCACCCCAAGATTTATTGGTCTAAATAAAGAAATATAGCAATTGTGTATCTTCAACATATTTTTAAATGTTAATGGATGATTCCACTCTCCCATGGTGAACATCCAAAGGCCCCAAGAGTTGGATTAGAACATTTATGGCCAACATATGCAATAGTGGTCATCCAACTGACGACAACGTGAACAGTGGGACCCGCCTCTCTAAATAGTTTACTATTATATTATGTCTTGTACTATATATCTCCACCTCAAGATTAATTGGCCTAAATAAGAAAATATAGCAATTTCCTGCATCTCCAACAGATTTCAAATGTTAATGGGTGAATCCTCTCTCCCATGGTGAACATTCAAAGGCCCTAACAGTTGGATTAGAACATTTATGGCCCACCTATACACTTGTGGCCATCCACCTGTTGACAACGTGAACAGTGGGATTCGCCTCTCTAAATATTTTCCTACTATATTATGTCTTCTACTATATATCTCCATCCCAAGAATTATTGGCCTAAATAAGAAAGGGCAAGAGATCTCTACTTGGTCGCAATTATATACATCTCTAACAGACTTTCAAATGTTAAAGGGTGAATAATCTCCCCCATGGTATACATCCAAAGGCCTCGACAACTGGATTATAACATTTATGGCCCACCAATGCACTTGTGGCCATCCAACTATCGACAACGCGAACAGTGGAACCAGCTGCCTCTCTAAATTGTTTCCTATTATATCATGTCTTCTAGTATATATCTCCACCCCAAGATTTATTGGCCTAAATAAGAAAATATAGCAATTGCCAGCACCTCCGACAGATTTCAAATGTTAATGGGTGAATCATCTCCCCCATGGTGAACATCCAAAAGAAGCAACAGCTGGATTAGAACATTTATAGCCCACCTATGCACTTGTGGTCATCCATTTGTCGACAACAAGAACAGTGGGACCTGCCTCTTTGCGCATAGTTTCATATTATATTTTTTCTTGAACTATATATCTTCACCCCAAGATTTATTGTCCTAAATATAGAAATATAGAAATATAGCAATTTCCTGTATCTCCAACAGATTTTCAAATGTTAATGGATGAATCCTCTCTCTCATGGTGAACATCCAAAAACCCCAACAACTGGATTAGAACATTTATGGCCCACCTATGCATTTGTGGCCATCCAACTGTGGACAACACGAACAGTGTGACCCACCTCTCTAAATAATTTCCTATTATATTATATCTTTTACTATATATCTTCACCCCAAGATTTATTGGCCTAAATAAAGAAATATAATAATTAATGCCTGTATCTCCAACATATTTTCAAATGTTAATGGGTGAATCCTCTCTTCCATGGTGAACATCCGAAGGCCCCAACAGCTGAATTAGAACATTTATGGCCCACCCATGCACTTGTGGCAATCCAACTGTCGACAACGCGAAAAGTAGGACCCGCCTCTCTAAATAGTTTCCTAGTGTATTGTTTCTTCTACTATATAGATCACCTTGGTGAAGAGAGAAAGTACAATATCTTCAAACTAACAAAAGATTAGAGCCTTAGAGGACCCATTCCTCAGTTCTCTTCCCAATTCCTTGTTGCCATGGCTAGGAAGAAGATCAAGCTTGCTTTAATCGCTAATGTGACGGCAAGGAACAACACCTTCAACAAAAGAAAGAAGGGGATAATGAAGAAGATGAGTGAACTTAGCACATTGTGCGGTGTCAAGGCATGCGGAATCATTTATGGTACCAATGGAGCCCAGCCAGAAGTTTGGCCCTCTCTATTGGGTGCAAGAGAAGTGCTTAATTTTTTCAAAAGCTTGCCTCAGATGGCAAAAAGCAAGAAGATGGAGAATCATGCGGAGTATCTGAGTCAAAGGATCGGAAAAGTAAGGGATCAATTGAGGAGGCTTCAGAAGGAGAACCGGAAGAAGGAGATGACAATGCTTATGTATGAATGCTTGAAAGGTAAGGATCTTTATGATCTTACCATGCTTGATATAACTGATTTGACAAATGTGATAGATGAAAATATGAAGGCCATCAATTATAGGATCGAAGTCCTTGAGCAGACTCCAACACAGATTGGGACCTCAACAACCATGGCTGGAGCAATGAGCATAGAGAATAATAAAGCTGTGCAGGTGGATATGAATGGTCTGCAAGCACAAGCATGGTTCGTGCAGGGAATGAACCCAAATGAACGAATGTCTTGTTTTGACAACAAATTTGTGCTGCCATATCTGGATAATGGTGCATTTACTGCTCCCTTCTTCCCTTGAGACCAAGTGATCCTATCTATCCTTAGGATCTAGCTAGCTATTGTCTTTTATTTCATTAGGACTAGTGTCCATCCTTAAGAACTAGTCTTGTTGTCTGATTCTAGATATCAGTGTTCCTTTCTTTGCTATGTTTCTTAATTCTGGGGCTTTGTGGTTGTATATATAAATTGATATTACAAGATTAGGAGGATCTTTTCAGCTTACTGAATTTATTATAAAATAAAAAGTGGCCAAGCCTTAAATACCAAGTAAACCCTGTAATTACTCTTTCATGTGTTCCATGTTGGGTGAAAAGGAAAAGGGAAAAAAAAATGTCATAATGCTTTTTTGGGATCAATACAAGTTTGTCGCAAAATACACAAAAAGAACCAAACCAGTTAACAAACTATGCTGAAATTATTTTTCCACAAGGTATTCAAATCTATAGTATATTTCAGAATTGTAAATTGTGGGGATTAGGAATGTTTTGAGCACGGACACATAGGGCTGCAACAGGGGACGGATTGGGGCGTGCCTTTTAAAACCCCAACCCAACGTACCCTACACTTAGCTAGGCCCAGGCCCGACCTGACCCTGACTCAAGGCTAGAAAAATCTAACCCTTACCTGCCCTCAGGCTGGGGCCGGAATAACCCTGATTGGTCTTGACAATTGGGGGGGGGGGGGGGGGGAGAAGAAGACGAAAGAAGAAATAAGAAAGAATTGGAAGAAGAATAGAAAAAAAAAAAGAAGAAGAAGATTGGGTCGGGTTGAGTTGGGTTCGGTCTAAGGCCTCAATCCTGACGCGGCCTGGCCCTGCCCTGACTCAAGTCTAAAAATTCCCAACCCTAATTTGTTCTCAGGCCAAGGTATCTCAACCTAGGCCCTATTCGGGCTCATGGCGGACCAGAGCGGACTCAGACTGCTATGGCCAAACTTGCACCCTTAAGTGACACTGACACATATCAGCACAACAAAACATGTATTGTAGTTATGAACAATGTGACATAAACCCAGTTCAACAAGTTATAACAACAACAATGGCGCAGCTACAACAACTACAATTATAGCAAACATTAGAGTAAAATCATGAAATAAAATATAAAATTAGCTAGGGAAAGACAAAGAGTAGAAGAAATACTTACTAGTTCAATGAAGTGTTTTACAAGAACCTACTAAACAATTCTAGGATTCAGGTTTCCGAAAATCATACCAAATGCTTATGGGAGACCCGAGGGAGAGGCCGAACACTGAAGTGAAGATTGAAGCAAGAGCCTGAGCCTGAGACAGCACAATGAGAGAGGAATTTGATATGAAGCCAAAATTGAGGGAGTCAAATAACTTCAAATCCTGGTTGGAGAATGTACGCACATGCATTGGTTAACCAACGTGTGGCAAAGCCATATCGGGTAGGGATTCCTCCAAACAGCTTTGTTATTATTATTGTTTACACCAACCTTTTTTAGAAGGGAAAATTATCAGCGACACCCCCTTCGATAACCCGTTAAATTAATGTAATCCGATTAAGCACCAAAATTTCAATTTTAACCCAAAATCTATCGGAATTAGTCTTTTAATTGCTAATTAGTGATGTCAGATGTTTTATTTTTAAAGATTATTTTGCCCTTCCCCTTAAAACAACTAAACCTAGTCTTCTTCTTCCGTAGTCGACTTCCCATCTCTGCAACTAGCACCGCTGCCCATCTCTCACCTCTGCATCCTTGCACACACTCACTTGGGGTGGATCTTCCAAGCCCCAAGTTCAAACCCAGTTTAAGTCGAGATCGAGGTTCGAAGTTCGAACCGAGAGAGAGTTGCAGAGAAATCGAAGCCTTATGCGTTGATGGCCCAATGCGAGGCTGTTGCTGATGAACTGAGTAGAGTTGCAGACAAATACTTTAGGAGTTGTTTTCCCTTTATATATTTGGCCGTACACAACAATTGAGAGTTGGATTTTTTGACCGAAATTTAAAGAAAGTGCTTACCGTGTGCTGCCCAGAGCTGGTGCGCAAACCCCTCTTTCTAGCGACATCTGCGACCAACCATATTGGTCATCGATCTCTATACCCTCTTTCTTTCAATCCAGGTTTTGGGTCGAAGGAAACCCCCTTCTGGGCAACCAAGTTCCTGGCATTTCATCCCTGAAATCATCCGCTGCTATTAGATTGAAACCCGTAATCACTGCTGGTCCTGTTTTACCGCCAGTTAATGGTTTCAGCATTGATCACTCTATTGTTAGGTGATGATTGGAACCAATTCTTGTTGTATTCAATTGGGTTTAATGATGTGATTTAGTGTTTAAAGTGCTGAATCGATTGGTTTTCATAAGGGAGAGAACTTTCTGTCAGCTGCGGACCTAGGTCCTCTTTGCCGGAGCCGGGACTGGGTTGAGAGAGAACGATGGCATTCGATTGGCGGAGGACACCGGATTTCAGGAGCAAGTCGAGGTCGTGGAGGATGGAAGAGAGGGAGGCAGAGGCCATATCAAGGTCACTCTGCAGGAGGAGCTTGCCGCCGATGTATGAGGAAGGGTCATGGCAGAGGTCGGAGAGGGTGTTTTTGGGCCAGATTTTGGAGGGAAGAAGCTCTCCGATTCTTTTTTTATTTAAATTTATTTTAAAATGTTTTAATATAGAGGATAGTTTAGTCATTTACGTTGCACTCAGTTATCCCGTTAGGTTTTTTTTTTTATGAGAAAGAAGAAAATATTCTATTAAAAAGTCAGAAACATATGTACATCGTACAAGAAACACCTTAAAGGAGAATTAGCTTTCATGGTAGTAGCCAAAATATGGGAACGTAGAGCAGCAGTCCATTGATTGTGTTGGAGGGAGATTGGGGTAATAGTAAAATTAGCGGAGTTACCCCCGTTAGTTGTTTTTGGGCCAAAATTGAAATTTTGATCGCATTAATTTATATTCTGGAATAAAATCTTTATTTCTTCTAAGCCGACGAAGGAACACCACCGCTGGCATCCCTCCCCAGTCCTCTCCCTCTGCTAAGTGCTAACCATCATCCCCCCTCCAGCGATAAGCCCTCCCCTTCCCGAAGCTCAGTATCCTCCCTTGCTAAGTGTTGGATGAGGGCAAGAGGTGTAGCCTGCGCCTCTTTCGCAGCGGTACAGCAGATTTGAGCGTTCGCCTCTCTTCGATAACTACCCTGCAGTTAAAAGTTTTGACGAGTTAAACAACCACAACGTACGTATTTCATTAAGATGAAGAGGTTAGGATGATAACACATACTGTAAGTTCTTGAGAGAAAAAATAAAAACTTTTATCCTTCCCATGAACTGACTTCGAGCCTTCTAAAGGATGGCATTTGAACCTTGTTTCCTGGTTATATATTTTAATTTGATTTGTGGGTTTGCAGATGGAGGGGCTGAAACATGGACTTGGTTTGCTTTCAAAAGGGACAAAGAGCTGAGCACACTGTGCATTCCAAGCTGACATGTTTGTGTGAAGAGCTCCCAGGTGCTTTCCAATCCTTACTCTCCTCCTTTTCCGGCTTCTTCTACCATCACTTTCCTTAAATCAATAAACTGTGTCTAAATTTGCACAAGAAGCGTTCTACGAATTGCCTTAAAGAAAGGTTTTGTAGTTTGTATGGGATATTAGTGAAATTAGAACTTTTCCCAGTTCCCCATTGCTAAAAAATTGATAAATCAGAGACTTAAAGTACTTGTTGCCAATCTGTGGGTTCTCCTGTATGTGTTTTGATGTTTTTACGTATTTGATGTATTGTGGTTCGGTCCTAAGCTTGATCAACTGCTGCTGTCTTTTCTTCTGGTAGTTTATAACTACCACAGTGTAACTTGTCTGGCATCCATATTGGTGCACAGGTAGGGCGAGCCCTCCTCTGATGGTCTACCCACCTGTCAAATTTCAATCCAAACAGAGTTTTCCATGTGGCAAAACAAAGATTCAAAAAACAGTTGCAAAGTCAATACATGGGTAAGACGGTTGAATGGCTCCAAAAAGAAAAGGAGGGGGGGGAGGCTATAATGACAATTATGTTTCCTTTCATATTAGCGATAATTAAGGACTATCTATTTTCAGTTTATGCTGCATACAACGTTTTGAAGAATTTAATTATTAGAGGCATTTGTCTAAGGGAGATACTGCTTATTTTTTACCTTTTATGCTTTTCTTTTATATGTCTTCCCCCTTGTTTTATTTTTTCCCTTTCTTTTGCCATCTGGGTTTATGACATTCGAATTCACTTCAAAAGTGCAGGAAGGAAAGGATTGTCTGTTTTATATAGTGCCCCTTTGACTGCACCCAAAGATGTCCGAGAGTGTTGAAACGGAATCTAAGGATATAGCTGAACAGAACAATAATGGCAAAAGGAAGATTCAGAGAAAGGTCAATGAAGGTTGTAATCCTGCAGTGGAGAGACCTCTCAAGAAAACATGTGTATCATTCACCAAGCCATCATATATTCCACGGCTGAATAATGTACGAACAGAAAATTGTGGTAGAATAACTCATCTTACTGGAAAACTCATGCGACAACATAATTGGAAGGAAGCAAGTGGAACCTTGAGCGTGGCATTGAAAGGGACGTGCAAGGAGACATCTCCAGTGAAGAATCGAATTAAATACACTGTATGACTGTAGGGACACTTTTTGCTGGTTACTTTGTTCCTGTATTTAGCTTCTGTACATTTTGTTTGATACCTTTTATAATGTGAGTGTCTGTGTAGGACAGGAAGTGCTTTGTCATGAGAACCACCCTTGTTTGCCAAAGTGCCATTCTAAAGTCCCTGTTCTTGGGCATTTGAAGTTAAGGTTAAGGGTGTGCAAACTGAATGCGCACTTGAGCACATGGCATAAATTTAGAAGACCATTAGTGCTGTTATGTTATGACTTATGAGAGCAGTAGACTATCCCTAGGGTATGTCTAGTGGAACATGGATTTCCTGTTTGTGGTTGAATCATAAATTCTTGTCGCTAGCATTCCCATTTTATGATTTTCTTGAAGAAAACTTGTTTCCAAGATGTCTGCATGTCTGGCCTTTGCATGATCAAACATGTACAGCACTGGTTGGTCTCACGAAGAGATCCTTGGTTTTCAATTCACCGAACTGGATAGTTCTAGCCACCAACATATACAGTTTTTTAGGATATCTAGTAGTGGGTCCGGATGTCCTTTCCAATATTGTCTCATCTATGACGCAAGTGGCTCTTGAAGAATGCCAGGTGCATCTCTGCCTGTTTTTTCTTACTCTCCCTGATGAAATGGTATATGTTCTAATCTTAGAAATCTGTCTGGGTAGCTAAGAATTTGGTTTCTATGATAAGCATTTTGACCTGGGCTTATTGTGCCCACATGATAAGCCTTTTTCACTTTTTGTTACACATTTCATTTGTAATGCTCAAGTAATTTTAAAGTAACTCATAGGTACAAATTTTTTGTTAGGCTGTGATGGAGCTTCTTAAGCGGCTTGACAATAATCATTTAAGCCTGGCAAAAATAAAGCACATCTATGAGATTTGGATGAGAAAGAATAGATCAATGAAGAATTGGCGAGCAAAGGTATGATTTGGAAACATTCGTTTTACCTTTGTCCTCCTTGATTCAATATTAATGTGATTGGTTCTTTTTCCGTTTCCCCTTGAGTATCGTACTTTGACTCATTCATGCAAATTTCTCACTATTTAGTTTGTGTGGGTAGAACTTTTATAGTTTTATGTCTTCATTGATAACTAAAAGGTTTTGGGCACTAACCTGGCTTCAAGTATTTATGCTTTGGTGTTTTTATGGTTGTATTTCTCCCAACTGAAATTATGCATCAGGAAAAAATCACATTCAGCATTTTACTTTTCACATCAAAATTGACATAGGCCATGATGTTATGGAATTCACTCTAATTATTGTGTCACACACGTATGAAAAGGCTGTACAACATGAACCCATGTACTTGGACACATGTTGTACAATAGGGTGTACTGGTCTAAAACTTGGACCACATTCATCTTACGTATTGTACAACATTTTCTTTATATATTATTATTATTGTTGTTGTTGTTGTTGTTGTTGTTGTTGTTGTTATTGTACTTGATGTTGTTCTTGTTATATATGAAGGGGAGGGTTCACCATAGAATTTATGCGCTGTACAAATATGTGATTTTGATACAGACAGTTCAAGTGTTAGTTGCTTGGTCAGTAATTTAAGACCAAGTGTGACTCGAATCCATTCTCTACGTATCTTGTTGTGACTTGTAATTTTCACTGTTGGGAAGCGTATATGCATCTTAATGCCTAGAATTCGTAGCATCATTTGCAGACCTTTTTATTCACTTTTTTGACAATTTGGCAGGATAGATATGTGATTCAACTGGAGTTTGTCCTTTTTTGTCTTACACAAGGGAACATTAAAGAAGCACATCAAGCTGTTATTTGGTATGTTTTTATTTTTAATTGGAGTTGTTGGGTATGCTGGATTAAATTGTTCAGCCTCATATGTGCAGTATGTCAACAAGTTGAGTCTTGAGCTATAAGTTTGTTGAGCCTTAAAAAAGATTGTATAACCAGAGAGTTTGCATAATTTGCTTGAATTTAGAAATGTATTATGATGCTTAACCTTATGAGCATGGTTCAAAATTTCGCGATATATCGCTCGGTAATTTCGACACTACCGAGACGAGATGGGCTTCCGAAATGAAAAAATTTCAAATTTCGTAGAAATTTCGGTATATTTCGAAGAAATACTTGTGTATTGAATAGTAAATTTTGGTAAATTTCGTAGAAATACTTTGTGTATTGAGTATTGAACTATTGACTATCATGGAGTTTATGAGTTATGACTTATAGACTTATGCACTTATGATTTTATGAGTTTAAATTTTAAATTTAAACTAAAGGCTACATTTGACTTTATTTTTGTTTCATTACTTTGTTTAAATTTCTTATTATGTCTTTTAGTACTTAAACCATATACTATTTATACATTAGGGTCCGACCGTATACTGTCAATCAAGGGTGCAAACACAAAACACCACTTTGAGTTCATTTTTTTTTGCAATATGAAGGTTTAAATATGTTTATTTAGCTTAAATAAGGGTGTACATGAAGTATTAGGCCTTAATATGGCCAAAAATCCACCGAGATGGAGTGCCGAAATATGACAGAAAAAATACCATATTTCGGCGAAATTTCGGTATATTTCAGAAATCTCGACCAGCCCGAAATGGCGAGATGAGACGAGATTTCGAACTATGCTTATGAGAACCCAATTTCTCTTGTTTGTTCCATAGGGGGCATCCCACGAGTTTGGAACTTTGGGTTATCCAGATGATGGCCACCCTACTAGTTTGGCATAGATCATGTTGTATTGTTAAGCCCTACTGTACTTTGGATAGCTGATTAGCTGAGGACTTGCACAAAATCAGGATGGTCTGGACTGATTTCTAAGCATGCCAAAATGACAGAAAACTACTCTAGGAGAACAGTAATATGCACTTCTGACCTAGGAAATCAGGTCACACAAGATAATTCTACGCATTACATATTTATGTGCCTTATTGAAATCTGTCTTTGTGTAAATGTTGTTCTCCTCTTTTCCCATTTTTTGGTTCAGACTATAAATATTTCCGAGCAATGAAGTTTTTTTGGAGTCAATATCTTGATACTCCATCTACATAAAACATGATGCCTAGGAATGCCATGCGGACTTCATGGGATGGAGTGTGAGTCTATTCTTTGGAGGGCATCATAAAAGGAGCTCAAATTGAATAAACCCAGAGAACCGCCTCCTCACATCAGCTGTTATAAGACTATCGGGTCCAGAAGTTAAAAGAATGGAATCGGGATCTGGATCTTATCCAAATCAACGTAGATCAGTGTGAATCAGCCATTTTTGGATCGACTGTGAATCGGCTTTATAAAAAGAAAAAGAAAAACGGATCATAATGTTCCCCTCTGATACAGATAAATCACCTAAATGGTAGAAATAAGCTTTGGGTTGGGTTATGTATGTGTTGGGCCATTTGTTCCCATGGGTTTTCATTGTAATGAGCCTCTTTAATGGGCCTATAATGTGGGTAGAGACTAGGTATACGGGATTAATTAGTTAAGTGTCTTTGTTTCTTTATTGTAATTAAGTGTTTTAGTTAGGCTGGATTAGGATTCTATTAGTCCAGTTCTTTATTGAGTCAGTTTCCTTTGTTATTTCAGTTTTCTAGTCAGTTTAGGTTATCTTATTAGTTAAAGGTTATGTTAGGCCTTTCCTTTTTAGTGTAGGAGTCTATTTCTAAATCTTCTATTTAAGTTCGTAAGGGAGGCCAGCATTGTACACGAATATTGATTAATAAACCTATAGCTTTGCTTGCTTCTTCTCCTTTGAAGATCTCTTGTGTTTGATCAAGAAACCCCTTGTGTGTGATTGGTGTCTGATCCAATCGAACACCTTGCGGTGTGTAGCCTGGATGGATTGCTCAATTGTTCATGTTCTGAAGCTACTGTTCTAGTGCTGATTCTATCGATTTCTCTACTTAATATTCTGCCATTGGCAGTATGTTCAAGCTCTGCAATTTCCTGCACTTCCTACTCTATTGTAGTTTCATATATGTAAGGCTTTTTTTGCATGAATTCTGTGTAAAACAATCTAACCATTAGAATAATCCTATATTTTGATCAGTTGTTCATCAACCCTAATTAGAAACTCGATTCCAGTTTGGTGCAATTCTAACCCGCTGATATTGATTTATACCGAAATCCCTGTTTGACCCTTATCTTTTAAATTGTATTCTGTCCTTTTAATTACTGATTCTATTTACTGGTTTCTCTAATCTGAATGATATTGCTGAGATTTATAGTATATAATCAGAATTGATTACTTCAGTACTGAAATAAAACTAGAACTAGGACTAACAACTCAAACTGAAACTAAGACTAATAACTCAAAGTAGAACTAGGATTAACTACTTAAAGCAGAACTAGGACAGACTTATACTCAAAGTAGGAGTCACAGGAGGAGGAGAGGAATCTTGAGAATCGAGATATCCTCTTCTCCCACTGGACCCGATATACTTCAACAATAAGGACAGTCCATCTCTGAACAGGTCACACTCGAGCTGCCTTCTCGATCTGGGAACCAGTTAGTCAGTTATCTCTTCATATAACTTGGCAACAACACATTTATGAAGTGCTAATGGAGAAAATGGAAAGGCTTCCATCCAAACCCCATCTCTAATCCACCTGGCTCCGTATGTCAATTACTACTATCTTATACAGGGAACATTGATTGTTGAACTCATTTACCAAATTGGATACACTTCTCCATAAGGTTTCACTCATCTCAATAGCTAATCCAGTTTAGTTCCAAATATTTGTAGCGATTTCCCAATTGCAACTTAGTTTATCAGCCTAAAGGGTCCTATGATGACATGCAAAATACTGTATTTGATATTTATACTTGTGTGGACTTCTATTTTAACCATGTTCCAATATCCTAGTAGATTAAGGATATGGTAGTTTGTTGGCTGGTGAATGAGTAAGTTGTCAATCTTGTATGATGTTGGAAATTTTACTCCATGGTACATCTTCTAGGAAGTAATGCTTCTTGTTAGCAGAAAATAGAAAAGAAAGTTTTTATTACATTAATGCATCAGAGAGATATTTAGGACAATGCCATCATAGTTAATTGTGATGTGTTTTTCCCAGCCTCATGCAGGAAAGTGAATATGGAAGTGACCCAACTCTAAATATGATGGTTGGCTTGATCTTCTATCAACTTTGGTATTCTACCATCCAAAAAGACATGAGATTGAGAGATTCTGACAGAAGTGACTCACCTACGACATTAGAGATATTTAGAACATGGTCTGTCGACCCTGTTGAAGATTCAGATTGTCACAAAGCAGCTGATATGCATGAAGAGAATTCTCCCGCACAATGTGATTCAGAAACCTCTATTAGGATCGATAAAAAAATTTCTGTGGACAGTTGTAACCCACAGAAAAAGAAGTCCCGTCAAAATATACAGCCACAGGGCTTCTACATGGAGGAATCTGCTGAACAGAATGCAAATGACGAAGCGCCTTTTTCTTATCGTGATGACAATTTGATGCATGAATCCATTTTTTTTGCACGAGGTGAGTTTGGCTTCCTTACAGATTTGTCTGCTATATTGTTATTGCTTTGTATGCTGATAGGGTTTTTACCATTTAGTGTTCAAAATTTTTAGGAAATGGGTTTCTTTCTGTAGTACATGAACAACAAATCTTAAATGTTTATATTTTTACATGTTGACATTTGTATCTGTTAGAGATATAGGCCAGAATACTGTAGGGGTATTCTGGTCCTTTCCTCCTTTTAATTTTCTTCTTATGTTATTTCCTTTGTTTATACTTATGTCAGCTATATATGGGCATAAGTGTCTGTGTAATTCTTTTTTATTAGTATAAATAAAGGCTTAGGGAATCATATTGATTCACTTAAGCACATTAAACCATTCTATTTCTTAACATGGCATCAGAGCAACGACCCTTCTGATTTTTTTCAAAACCCCTGTCCCTCCCATCGTGTTCTCTTCCCTTTCCCTTCTCTCTCGATTTTTTTTCTCCCCCTTCTCCTTGCTTCTTCTCCTTCTCTAAGGGCAGCACTGCAGAGGTGATCCCATGATCTGGTTGCTGCCCCTTCCCACCTCTTTTATCCTTTTTTCATGACCTAAACATTTTCTCTCGATGGCTGCTGGTTCCACCTATTGCGCTAATTAGAGTTTTCTTTTTTTTTTTGGGAAGATCAGTCCTCGATTTATTGGGCCTGCTTCTCCTTCTCTTGGAGACTCTCCTGCGACATTGGACTGCTACTATCGAGACTCCACCAGCAACTGAAGACTCTATCTCCCAATCGAGACCTAATTTCAGGTTTTTTTCCTTCAACAAATACCTGAATATTCTCGGTTTTGGAGATTGGACTGCTTGCGGCTCCTGCTTCTTTTGGATATATTTTTTTTCTTCTTCATCCAAGACATTCTCTGAAGTATATTGGCCAGCGTGGTTACACCTTCTTCAACAATTTTTTTTGGGATTTCCCTGCCCCATCGATCTCTGTTTTTGGGTTTTGTTCCATAACCCTCACACACTCGGTATTGGGAAGGGCTCCTATTTTGCTTCTGGACAGATCTTCTCTTCATTATGGGTGACTCCACTGATATTTCGACTGCTACATCTGATCTGGTTAGCCATGACAAATCTGATTTCCGTGATCTCCATCCTAACCCTATCAAGTTAGACGGCAGCAATTATCTTTTATGGTCTCGATCAGCCTCTTTTGCTATTGCTGGACGTGGCCTCACTGGTTATATTGATGGGACTATCCCTATGCCGACTGCCCCTGGTACTGCCAAGACTCAATGGCTAGCTAACAATGGTCTTCTTATGTCATATTTTGTTGGTTCTATGAATTCAGATCTAGCCCAGGGTTTTCTTCTCCTTGATACTGCTTCTCAGATTTGGGCAGCATGTAAAGAGACATATGAGCAGCTTGGCAATGATGCTCAGGTATATGAGCTTCGCAAAAAGGTCCTTAATACTACTCAGGGGGGCTTCATTGTGTCCAAATATTATGCCACTCTCCGCAGCTTCTGGCAGCAATTGGACCATTTTTCAGATTATCACCCTGATACGGCCAACGTCGCTGCCTATAAGAAGCATGTTGACAAGATTAGGGTGTATGATTTTTTGGCCGGGTTGAATGTTGAATATGACCAGATTCGTGTTCAGGTGTTGGGCCATTCTCCTTTTCCCACACTTGAACAATCCTATGCCCTGGTCTTTTTAGAAGAAAACTGCAGGACTGCTATGTTACATCCTCCTGTTTCAGACAGATCAGCTCTCCAAACTACTGCCCAGGCTCCTGCTGCCCCAATTGGGCCTTTATTTGTTGGTAGTTCTCCTTCGGGTCCTCTTACCTGTGACCACTGTCATAAGCCTTATCATACTAAGGACAGGTGCTGGAAGCTTCATGGGAAGCCGGCTGACAAGAAAAAACCTAAGAGCAAGGCAAATCAATCTGAATCTGTTGATACAGCCCCGGCTACAGACATTGGTCTATCCAAGGACGATTTACAGGCTTTCCTGCGTATACTAAGGTCTTCCGCTGCTGCTACCTCTACTACTTCTGCTGTTACTGCCAATTCCTCAACTCCTTTAGGTTCATATTTTGCTCGGTCAGGTATCCCTTTTGGTGGTCATTGTGCTTCTGTGGCTTTACATCCCTGGATCATTGATTCCGGGGCTACAGATCACATGACTGGTACTTCTAGCTTATTTTATAGATATTCTCCCGCTTTTGGGAAAGACAAGGTCAAGGTGGCTGATGGTTCCCTTTCTTCCATCTCTGGAAAAGGAATCATCAATTGTACTTCCAACCTCCCTTTGTCTTCTGTTTTACATAGCCCTAATTTTACTGCTAACCTCCTTTCCATTAGTAGTATTACTCGTGATCTTAACTGCAAGGTAATCTTTTATCCTTCTCATTGTGTTTTTCAAGATCTGGCGTCTGGAAAGACGATTGGATTGGGTAGAGTTCACGGTGGGCTGTATCTGCTTGATGATGGTCATCTTCTTTCACCGCTACCTTCTCCCCTACATCAGAACTCCTTGGACTCTTCTGAACTTTACCAATGGCACTCTAGATTAGGTCACCCTCCATTAGGCATTTTAGCACATATATTTCCATCTTTGGTCACCACATGTAATAAGGATAATTTTTTTTGTGAGGCTTGTGTTCTGGCCAAACAGACACGTGCAACTTTTTCTTTATCTAATAAAAGGAGTTCTTCTTGTTTTCATTTGGTGCATTCGGATGTTTGGGGACCTAGTCGTAAGACCTCTATCTTTGGCCATCGTTGGTTTGTCTCCTTTATTGATTGTCATTCTTGGAATACTTGGATTTATCTTTTTCAGTCTAAAAACCAGGTTTTTTCGTGTTTTCAACATTTTCATAAAATGGTCCAGACCCAATTCCAGGCCACTCTTAAGGTTTTACGGAGTGATAATGGCATTGAATGTAAGGAATCCCAATTTAAAAAATACCTTGCTAATCATGGGATTATCCATCAGACTAGTTGTGTTGATACGCTGGCCCAAAATGGTGTTGCCGAAAGAAAGAATCGCCACTTATTGGAAGTGGCAAGAGCCTTAATGTTTGCTCGGCATATTCCATCCCAATATTGGGGTGATGCGGTTCTTTCTGCCGCTTACCTTATTAATTGGTTACCTTCCCGGGTTCTGGATTCCCGTAGCCCATCTGACATTTTACTTGGTGATTTCTCCTTTGTGGTTCCTCCCAAAGTCTTTGGCTGTGTCTGTTATGCTAGGGATACTCATTCCCTTGGCAAACTTGAACCTCGTGGGTTACGGTGTATTTTTTTGGGTTATTCTCCAACCCAGAAAGGCTACAAGTGTTACCACCCTCCTACCCGCCGTACTATGGTCAGTATGGATGTGGTTTTCCATGAAACCCTTTCCTATTATTCCTCCCTACCTCTTCAGGGGGAGCGTTTTAGTAAAGATGTGGTTCCTACTCTTGGGTTTCCCCTTTCCTCATCACCTATATCCACCGACCATCACTCCCCGGCTGCTATCCAGCCTCCCGAGGCTGCTGTCCTGCCTCCCGTGGCTGCTGTCCCTTCACCTGAGGGGAATCCAATACAGGGGGAGACCATGGAAACAGATGGTGGTAATGTTCCTATTCAGGGGGAGCTGACTCCAGTACAGAGGACCATTCGTAACTTTCAGAGGACCATTGACAATTCCACCATTTTTACTTATAACCGGAGATGTTCTAACAGAGGGCAGAATCAGACCACTGCAGCACCAATACCCATCCAGTTGCTGCCTCAGGATCCAGATCCTCCTTCTCCTGGTGAGCCCTCCTCTTCTGATCTACCCAATGCTCATCGCAAAAGTACCAGGACCTGCACTTTACATCCTATTTCCCGTTTTGTGTCTTATAGTTCTCTTTCTCCCTCTTTTCGTACATTTGTTTCCTCCCTTTCTTTTGTTTCCATTCCTAAAAATTGGCAGGAAGCATCTACAGATGGGAAGTGAAAGGTAGCAATGTTGGAAGAAATGAGAGCATTGAACAAAAACAATACGTGGGATCTTGTAGTTCTTCCTCCAGGGAAAAAACCAGTGGGTTGTAAATGGGTGTTTGTGGTCAAACAGAAGACAGATGGTACAGTGGATCGGTACAAGGCACGTCTGGTTGCTAAAGGCTTTACCCAGACGTATGGCATTGACTACCAGGAGACTTTCGCACCGGTAGCAAAACTCAATACTGTACGGGTATTGCTATCCTGTGCAGTGAATCTTGGATGGGATCTTCAGCAGTTGGATGTGAAGAATGCCTTCCTCCATGGTGAACTAAAGGAAGAAGTATATATGGACATTCCTCTAGGTTTTTCAAGTCCTGCTACCAAGGGAAATGTGTGTCAACTGAAGCGTGCACTCTATGGCTTGAAACAGTCACCTAGAGCTTGGTTCGGTAGATTTCACAAGGCTATGTTGTCCGTGGGTTACCAACAAAGCAATGCTGATCATACCTTGTTCATCAAACGTGTGGGTGCTAAAGTTACTCTCCTCATAGTCTACGTTGATGATATTGTAGTGACCGGTAATGATGGTGATGAGATCAACAGGTTGAAGCTATTCCTTGGCCGTGAGTTTGAAATTAAGGATCTGGGGACTTTGAAATATTTTCTCGGGATAAAGGTTGCTCGTTCTTCAAAGGGTATATTTCTGTCTCAAAGAAAGTATGTCCTGGATCTACTATCTGAAACAAGGCTGCTAGGGTGTCATCCTTCGGCAACTCCCATAGAAGCTACGACAAGACTCAAGGAGAAAGAAGGCTCACCAGTTGACAAAGGTCGTTATCAGCAGTTGGTGGGCAAACTTATCTACCTATCTCACACTCGACCAGACATTGCCATTGCAGTGAGTATGGTCAGCCAGTTTATGCATGACCCTTATTCTTCTCATATGGAGGTCGTCCTTCGCATCTTACGATACTTAAAGTCTGCTCTAGGACAAGGGATACTCTTATCTCCCAATGGTCATCTGAAAGTTGAAGCATACACTGATGTGGATTGGGCTGGTTCAAGTGATAGGAAGTCCATCTCTGGATACTGCTCTTTTGTTGGTGGGAACCTTGTCACCTGGCGTAGTAAAAAACAGAATGTGGTGGCCAGGTCCAGTGCTGAGGCTGAATTTCGTGCAATGGCTCATGGTATCTGTGAATTGTTGTGGCTTAAGGGGCTGTTGCAAGATATTTGAGTTGTTGTCCAACTTCCAATGATGTTATATTGTGACAATAAGGCTGCCATAAGCATCGCTCATAATCCTATCCAACATGATCGTACTAAGCATGTGGAGGTGGACAGACATTTCATCAAGGAGAAACTTGAAGCTGGACTTATTTGTGTTCCCTATGTGAAGTCTACTGATCAGCTGGCTAATGTGTTCACCAAGGGGCTGACTAGCACAGTGTTTCATCCTTTTCTAGCCAAGTTGGGCATGTGTGACATTTTTTGCACCAACTTGAGGGGGAGTGTTAGAGATATAGGTCAGAATACCCCTACGGTATTCTGGTCCTTTCCTCTTAATTTTCTTCTTATGTTATTTCCTTTGTTTACACTTATGTCAGCTATATAGGGGCATAAGTGTCTATGTAATTCTTTTTTATTAGTATAAATAAAGGCTTAGGGAATCATATTGATTCACTTAAGCACATTAAACCATTCTATTTCTTAACAGTATCACCATCCAAATATGTAAGCAAGGTTTGAAGTATCAGTATAGGGAAGTGTAACTGAAAGCTGATTTTAAGAGACGTCTCCGAAACTTATCAGAGAGGCGCTAAGGGTTTGTTAATCTGTTTGATAATGTTTCTGTTCCAAAGGATTTTTTTTTTTGGTTTCTGATCAAAATGAGTATTTCTACAAGTTAGGGTGCATTTGATAACATGGAAACACTTCTCTCTTTCCTCTCGTCTTTTCTCTCCCATTTCACACATCATAAGGAATATCAACTTAGAAGTTTTTTTTTTCTTTGGTGATGACTTCTATGCCGACCTCGACTAATGTCACAAGGAGCGGAGGCGGTAGGTTGATTGATTGGGATTGCCAGACGATACAAGGGGGGTACCTTCTTTGTCTATGGAGTCCTCTGCAACGAAATTACCAATGCGGACTTTGGGCTTGCAGGCGATGGTGTGGTTACCGAAAACTTTACAGGAGGAGCAATGTGGTGGGAGCCATTCACAGAGAACCTTCTAATGGAAGGAGAAGCCTTCATCATTGGTAATAATGATCAAAGATGGAGGTTCACAGCCAGCTAAGACCTCCACACAGAATCTCGCATAGGCCAAACGATCCATTCTTTTAGTTCGTTGATCAGAATAAAGGGGGTTCCCGATGATTGAACCATCAATGCTAAGGCCTCCTTCACACCAGAGATGGAGTGGAAGACCTGGGAATGCGATCCAGAGAGGGATAGTGTTCGCTACCATTTCACCTAAAAGCTTGAACTCCCTCGCACGTGTAGGCCAAGATCCTATGGTCCTTGCACGTGGAGCTCGCGCGGCATTTCCTTCGCGCAGCATCAAGGGAGAAGAAATGTCGGGAAAATTATTCCAATGCACTTCCCAGGAGTCGAATACTTGACCTCCCTGCTCTGATACCATGTTCGCTACCGTTTTACCTAAAAGCTCGAACTGTTAGGGAGCATCAATGTATACTTCAACAGATAGTTCGGTTGTCTACCTGGTTAAGTTGAAGATATTGATCCCATTGACGAAGGAAGACAGGCTTCTTACCTACTTGCTAGGGACTGCCGAGATCTTGTCTTCATCATCAGAAAACTTGAATATGAAGAAACTGTTATCAAGCAGGTAAGTCTTCCTTGGGTTCTCCATTGCTTGTTAAGGGAGGTTTTGACAATATGGAAGGGAGGCCTGTCACCGATGAAATGGCCAACAAGGCAGTTTTTCCATTTTGAGATTTCAGGGGCTAGCAGATTGGCAGGGTAGAGAACTATTTTGGTGTTGCCGTCAAGGGAGGGAGGTACGAAATGGAGAGAATGGTCATCTCGGGAAGGAGGGGGAGAGGGGGACCGAATAGGAAGGACCAAGCTTTCTGGGCGGTGGATTGGGGGGGGGGGTCAGTTCTAAAACTCGTCTCGACTCGGCGAGGTCTCGGCTCTCGTCTCGGTTTTCTGAGAAACCGAGACGAGATGGCATACGATACATAAAAGTGCAATATCTCGTCGAGATCTCGGGTTGACCCATGGAAATGACCCTTCTACTATGTATTTACTTACCTAACTCGACAGAACTCGACATATCTCGGCGAGATCTCGGATCTCTGGTTGACCCATGGAAATGACCCATCTACTATGTATTTACTTACCTAACTCGACAGAACTCTTATATGCTTGCTGTGGAGCACTATATTCAACATTACAGCAACACTATGCTATGGGAAGACTATGTGACACTAGCAGGGACTGAATACTTGATTCAAAGTCATTTTATGTGATGATAGTTGTAACACTTTTAAACAGTTTGATGTATCACTTTAACATTTCTAATTCTTATTTAAGTTGTTTAGCTATTAATTGAATGTTTTGCTTGCTTTTTATTACTAAATTATGTGTAGAGTAGGGTATTTTAGTACGTGGCCTACCAACCTATGGTCCGAATTGAAACTCAGATTTGGACTTTGTTTTTGCAAAATTTGATAGTGCTATTGTGTTTAAATGGCCTAAAATAGGCTGAATACCAAGTTTCAGACCCAAACGAGGTCTAAAACCCACCGAGTTGAGGCTTCGAGTCGAAAAAAAAAATGCACCAACTCGGCGAGATCTCGACTTGACTCGGTTTTTCCAAGGGTCGAGTTGGTACCGAGACCCGAGTTTTAGTACCTTGGGAGGTGAAGGGCAGGTGGCTGGAGGACTGGGAGAGGGGATGGCTGGTTGAGGGAGGGAGGGGGTCATTCATGGCATATTTCATCTGCAAAAACTTCGGCCACCCCTCGAAGCTGTGTCTCCCGCCTCCTGTTACCTCTGCTGATGGCCCAATGACTCCTCCGTCTACCTCGCCCACCGTGACTGTTCCAACGGGTGATGTGGAGACCAATATCGCTGACTCTGCAACAACGATTCTTACTGTTGAGGAGGTTGAAGTCCTTGGGGAAAACATTACTGCCGCTGAGATTGGTACCTTGGTGGAAGATGACGCTGATGCGTCAGTTGACTCGATGGAAGGTAAATCTCTTTTGAAGACGACGCTGCTGCCCGGGAGGTGGTTGCTCCGATGGAAGGTTCCCTGAAACTCTCTCGTGGCCGGAAAAAACACCGGAATCGCCATTGGAAAAACCAGCGTGGCTTTGGCGAGGCTCCCAGTCATGGCGGCTCGCCCGAGGCTCACCTACTCTCCAGATCTGAGGACGCTGACCACAACAGGTACATGGTACTTCGGTCTTTCGAGCTGGGCGATGATAGCGTTGTTGCAGCCTCGAATGTCACTCTCGAGATCAGCCTGATCTGCGACGATGACTTGCAGGCACCCCCTACAGTTACCTTTGCAAGCTCCCCTTCACCTTCGTCCTGCTTCCCTTCCACTTTTGGAAACCCAACTCAGATATCACCCCCTTTTAACCAAACCACTCCCTTCCCGAGGCCTCCCCCCAACTTTTCAACCCATCTCTCCCCCTCACGTGAACCACTTATCCACTCACCCCCCTTTGTCCTACCTCTCAGCACCTCCTTGTCTGACCCGACCCACCAACCCGCCCTCTTAACCCACCCACCTCCCCTAACAAATGGCTTAATCCCTTTTCCCCCTTGGCCGAACCACTTCAAGCCTGGTCCTGGTCCTTCAGCCGGTTCCACCTTGGCCCATTGCCCTTCATCCCTTCTCCCCCCTTCCCCCTCTTCTCCTCTGGTTTGCTTTCCCCCCTTGAGGGAGTATCGCCTTAAGCCCCGAAGCGTCCCCCCTGGGTCTCGCGTTAGCTCCACTGATGGCTGGTTGCCCCCTCCCCCCCTTTGACCATGATCCCTTGGACCATTTGGAATGTCTGTGGCCTCAATGCCCCGGGTAAACAAGCTGAGATTCGCGATCGTATCAAATCCTCCAAATCCTCCCTTTGTTGTCTCCTTGAAACCAAAGTCATTAAACCCAACTCCTCCCGCATCGCCCACTCTCTTGCTCCCTCTTGGTCTTTCCTTTCCAACTATACTCATTCTCCAAATGGCCGCATTTGGGTCCTCTGGGATCCATCCAAATTCCATATCTCAGTCTCCTCTGCTTCCCCCCAATTCCTCCATCTTAGCATCTCTGACCACCTCCACAATCACCTCTTCTTCTTCACCATGTTCTATGCCTTTAACCGTTACTTGGATCGGCTCCCCCTTTGGGACGACATCCGCTCCATCGCTTTGTCTGTGGGTCCCACCCTTTGGGGCATGGGTGGTGACTTTAATGTTGTCCGCTTTAGCCACGAAAAATTGGTTGGCTCCCCCATTGACCAACTAGCTATTACTGCCTTCAATTCTTGTCTTGAGGATACAAGGCTTAACGACCTGAGATGGTCGGGTGCTGATCTCTCTTGGCACAACAAGCGCTCTGGCCCTGACAGAGTTGCCTGTAAGCTTGACCGTGTCCTCGTAAATGACCATTGGCTCTCCTCCCTTCCTTCTTCCCATGCTGTCTTTGACCTCCCCGACCTCTCTGACCACTCCCCCATCTCCCTCTTTGTCCTCCCTTACTTATCCTTTGGTCCCAAACCCTTCAAGTTTTTCGACATGTGGTCCTCCCACACCGGATTCCTCCCTACTGTCCAAGCAGCTTGGGACATTCCTGTCCAATCCTTCTCCTCCCCTCTCCTTGCCTTCTCTAAGAAGCTCAAAAATATCAAAGCTGCCCTCAAGTACTGGAATTCTACCACCTTTGGTAACATCTCCTCCCGTGTCTCCTCTTGCCGTGACACCCTCTCCTCCATCCAGTCCCGTCTTCAGTCCGATCCCCTCAACTCCTTGCTTGCTACGGAAGAATCCCTCGCTGCCTCTGAGCTTGCCTCCTCTCTTTCTCTGGAGGAAAGTTTCCTCAAACAGAAATCCCAGATTAAATGGCTCGATCTTGGTAACTCGAATACTGCTTTCTTCCATCGTTCCCTCAAAGGCCAAACCAACTCCAACTCCATTCTCACCCTCACCACCTCTGATGGCTTGGTCCTCTCCTCTGTTGAAGCTATCAAATCTGAAGCTGTGTCCTACTTTTCTGGTATCTTCTGCCCCCCCTCTACCACCCAAGCCCCTATCCCGGATGACCTTATCAATAAATTCGTTCCTCCTCACCTCTTCAACTCCCTCTGCTCCATACCCTCTGACTCTGAGATTGTCACTGCTGTTCGCTCTCACAAGGCTAGCAAAGCTCCTGGCCCTGATGGTTTTAGTATGGGGTTCTTCTCCTCTTACTGGGACATCATCGGTGCTGAGCTCATTGGTGCCATCAAGAGCTTTTTCTTTAACCCCCACCAGATCCAAAACATAAACCACACCTTTCTCTGTCTCATCCCAAAATCCCCAGGAGCCTCTTCCATGCCTGACTTCAGGCCCATCTCCCTCTGCAACCTCCTCTACAAGTTCATTGCCAAAATTCTTGCCAACAGACTCCAGCTCGTCATTAACTCCCTTGTCAGCTCTAATCAGTCAGCCTTTATCTCTGGGAGAAGCATTTCGCATAACATTATCCTTTGCCAGGACATTGTTCGAGGCTTCCACCGGAAATCCATCTCTCCCTCAGCCCTCTTGAAGATAGACATCCACAAAGCCTTTGACTCCATCCGCTGGGACTACATCTCCCAAGTCCTGCTTAAGATGTCATTCCTGCCCACCTTTGTCAATTGGATCCACTTTTGCATCTCCACCCCTCGCTTCTCCGTTCTCCTCAATGGCAGCCCTACGGGCTTCTTTAACTCCTCTGTTGGTATTCGTCAAGGCTGCCCCTTCTCCCCCTTCCTCTTTTGCCTTTCCCTTGAGGTCCTCTCTCGAAGCATCCAATCCAAAACTGATCTCCTCCTCATCTCCCCCATCCCCAAATGTAAACCCACCAACCTGGCCCACCTTGCCTTCGCTGATGATCTCATGATCTTCTCCAAGGCTGACCCCCTCTCCCTTGAGTCCATCATGTCTTCCCTCCACCTCTTCCAGGGTCTCTCCGGTCTTCGCATTAACCTCCTTAAATCCCAAATCTTCCTTGCTGGGATCCCTGATACTACCAAAGTCTCCCTCTCCTCCATCACAGGCTTTTCTCTTGGCACCATACCCATCCGCTACTTTGGCCTCCCCCTCATCCCTGCTAGATTTTCAGCCCACCATTGCCATCCCATCCTTGACCTCCTCCGTAAGAGGCTGCAACTCTGGAAGGCCAAGCTTTTATCCTATGCAGGTCACCTTGAGCTCATTAGATCGGTTCTTCAGTCATGCTACATCTATTGGAGCGGTGTTTTTAGCCTCCCTAAGGCCACCATCAAGGCAGCCAAGTCTATTATGTGTGCTTTCCTTTGGAAAGGTGTGGATTCAGCTAGGTTTCTCCACCCTAAAAGCTGGTCCTCCATTTGCTGCCCTAAATCTGAAGGCGGTCTTGGTCTCAGAAGGATTAAAGATGTGAACATTGCAGGTTCTCTCAAGGTGATCTGGAAGCTTCTCACCAACAAATCCAGCATCTGGACCTCCTGGGTGTATGCTGGGCTTCTTCGTAGTGACTCTATCTGGACTGTCAGCTCTACTACAGAATCCTCCTGGATTTGGCACAAATCCTCCAAGTGAGGCACATAGCCATGGGAGCTATATCTTACAGGATTGATGATGGGCTGCACACCTCCCTTTGGCTTGACAATTGGCATCCCTCAGGTGTCCTTGCTTCCATTGTCAGCCCCCGTGTCATATATGCCTCCGGTCTAGACAGATCTTCCCTTGTGGCTTCTATCATCACCAGAGGCTCTTGGTCCCCTCCCCTCTCCCCTCCTCCCCTTGCAGACATCTGGAGATCCCTCCCCCCTATCCCCCCTGGTCATCGTGGTAGAGGTGATGCAATCACCTGGCTCCCCTCCCCCTCTGGCAGGTTCAGCTCCCACTCCGTTTGGGACATGGTCAGACATAGAGGGACCCTCAGTCCTTGGCACAAAGTGGTTTGGTTTAGAGGGCACATCCCTCGTCAGAGCTTCACCGCTTGGCGCGCCCTATCGAATTGCCTCCCTACCCAAGACTTCCTCTTGCATCACAATATGCAAGTCTCCTCCAACTGCTGTCTTTGTTGGAATGGGCATGAAGATGTGGAGCACCTGTTCTTCTCTTGCCCCTTTGCTGCCTCCATTTGGAGCCGTGTCCTTCGCCTCTGTTGGCCTGCCCGGAGATCTCCTCTGCCCCTATCCAGAGAATGGGTTTGGATTAATATGACATTTGGTAGGAAATAGATCTGCGATACGATTGGGAAGCTTGCTTTTTGTGCCACTATCTCCCACATTTGGATGGAGAGAAACCTAAGAAGATGGACATCCAACTCCCGTTCTTTCGACTAGATTTGGAAAGCCATCTTCTTTTATGTTTCATCTAAAGCTACCTCCCTCCCCCCCTCTGATGTAAAGGATACCCCAAGGAACAGGCTTATTGTTGTCTCCTGGGGTCTTCCTACCTCCATTTTGCGCTCTAGCTAGCCTCTAGCTTCTTTGTTGTTGGCCCTTGGGCTTGTATATTCCTCTTCTTTCTCCGTAATTTATATTTTTATTCATCTAAAAAAAAAAACTAGTGGGAACTGAACTACTTTCTCAATGAGCTCCTCCCCTCCATCTGTCTCTCCCTGCCGGTCCCTCCGGCAGGTCTCCTGATCCTCCCTTTGTCCTCTCTTCCTAGTATGGCTTCCCCCGGTTCTGCCCCTGTTTCTCCCTCTCCTCCCCCTGTTCCTCCTCTTCATCCCCCTATTTCCCAGCCCCTTCCCTGGAGTTCCATCGTCGCGGTAGGCTCCTCCTCTTCCTCTGATGGACTCCCTCTGCATTTTGTCCCTTCTTCTTCTGCTGGCTCTTCGAAGGTGGTCTTCTGTCCTCCTGACCTGCTCTTGAATGAAGCTAAGCTTTGGGAAGATTGCCTTGTGGGTTACTTTCTGGGACCTTGTCCTCCCTTTCCCATCGTCAAATTGTCTCTTTCCAAGCAATGGCGTCCCCAAGGTACTCTAGATACCTTTCTGCTAGACAATGGCTTCTTCATATTTAAATTCTCCTCCTCTCTTGACAAGTCTCGTGCCCTGGAAGGAGGTCCTTGGCTGGTGGGTAAAAGGCCTATCTTCTTGAGTCAATGGACTCGACAAATTCAACTTAGGCGACTGGACCTTTCATCCATTCCTCTGTGGATCACTTTACCAGGCTTGCCTCTTCATTTCTGGTGCACTGATGGCCTTAGTTTGATCGGCTCAGCCTTTGGAAAACCTTTGTTCTCTGATTTGCACACTCGCAGGAAGGATCGTCTAGCCTTCGCGAGAATTTGTGTTGAAGTTTCTGCTGCAGAGACCCTACCTTCGTTCATCACTGTTAATGAAGGTGAGGGCCACTCTTTCGAACAGGAAGTGCATTATGATTGGCTGCCTCCTCAGTGCCTGGTCTGTAAAACCTTTGGCCATGACTCCCAACATTGCACTCCGGTGGTCAAATCCCTGGAGGCTGATGGCCCTGATCCTCGATGCAACTTAGTCTCTTTGGTTGGCGATGGATCTGCTAGCTCTGGTGTCGTTCCCTTGGATAGAGTTGCGATAACGGCTAATGGTGGAGTCGAGACGATAAACCTCCACTCCAAGGTTGCTCGCTCTAGCTCTCGCAGTCGTTCACGATCCAGATTCTGGCACCGGAATCAGCGACGGAAGAAGAAGAAGCCATTGGAAAGCACCAACGATCTATCTCAATCGTTGCAGAAGCCCTGGGCTGATGGGTAGAATCGTTTTAGTCTCCTGGCGTCGACTGAAGATGCAGAGCCCCTTTCATGTCCCGAGAAACCCCAGTTTGAGATACTTCCTCGCAGCAGATCTCGTATGGAGGAGGATCCTGTTGTCGAGCCTTCTATTCTTGGCTTTGGCTTAGAAAACGATGATGCTCTGGCTTCTAAGTCCTCGACTGCTCCTTTGAGTTGCTCTGCTACTCCCTTGATCTCTGGCGATTATGTTTCACTCTTGCCTACTATTGAAGGAACCCTCTCTCATTTTTCTCCTGCTTTATCGAACCCTGCGACACCAACTCTTGCTGACCTGGCTCGAGTGGGGCCCCTTCCAGTTGACCTTCCCCCTCCTTGTGGCCTTTTGGGCTCTACGCTGCCTGCTAATCCTTTTGAACCGGGTTCTTTTAACCCAGACCCATCTGCCCCTTTATCCATCTCCTCCAATGGGTCGGGTTGTCCAAACTTAAGTTCTTCTTCCTCTCAGGCGGGTCTAAGCTCTCTTTTGGGACCTGGCCCATGTCCGTTGAACCCATCATCTTCTTCACCCGCTCCTTGCACCTCCCCTGTTTCAACTCTTGCCCACCTCCCCCCACCTCCCACTCCCTCTGCCCCCTATGGTAGCTCTTATCGCCGGAGGCACCATAGTGAAACTAGGTCTCGTGCTGTGCTGACCAGGCTCCTTGAGCCTTTGCTGCCCTTGCAACCTCTGTCCCAATGATTCACGGCACTGTCTGGAACACTCGTGGGCTCAACTCTCCCGCGAAGCAGGCTGCTGTTTGTTCCCTCATTAGATCATCTCGTTCGAGTTTTTGTTGCCTCCTGGAAACCCATGTTAAGGAGCCCAACTCTTCCAAAATCCTTAACTCAGTTGCTCCTGGTTGGTCTCTGCTTACCAACTACAACCACCACACCAATGGCCGTATCTGGCTTCTGTGGGATCCCAAAAAAATTTCTATTTCTCTCTCTGCTTCCTCCTCTCAATACCTTCATACCAAATTCTCCGACTCTTTAGGCCAATTTTCCTTCTTCTTCTCAGTTGTTTATGCTGAAAACTGTCCTGCTCTTAGGACTTCTTTGTGGGCTGATCTCCGATCCCTTGCTAGCCAAATTGGATCCCAGCCTTGGGGTCTTGGAGGAGACTTCAACATTATCCGCTACAGTCATGAAAAGCAAGGGGGTGACCATATTGACCTGGATGCTATGAATGTTTTTAATGATTGCATTGAAGACATAGCTGTTAATGATCTCAGATGGAGTGGATTTCCCCTTACCTGGAGCAATAAAAGGTCTGGAAACTGCAGAATTGCCTGCAAGCTTGATCGAGTTCTGGTCAATGAAGAGTGGCTTAACTCCTTCCCTTCTTCCCATGCTTCTTTTGAAAACCCAGGCATCTCTGATCACTCTCCCATCTCGCATGCTATCCAGCCCTTTACTTTCTTTGGCCCCAAACCCTTCAAATATTTTGACATGTGGCCTTCTCATCCAACTTTTCTCCCGGTTGTCCTTGAAGCTTGGCAAAAGCCTTTCCACGCCTTCTCCAAGAGGCTCAAGAATGTCAAGGCTGCCCTAAAGGACTGGAACCTGAACATCTTTGGCAACATTACTGTTCAAGTTAAAGAGTGTAAGGACAGACTTGCTTCCATTCTATCTAGGCTGCAGTCTGATTTGCTCAATGAATCCCTTGTTGTTGAAGAAAAAGAGGTCTCTAGCCAGCTCTCCATCTTGCTAGCTAGGGAAGAAAGCTTTCTCAAACAAAAATCTAGAATCAAGTGGCTGGATTTGGGTGACTCTAACTCAGCATATTTCCACCGGCCTGTCAAAGCTAGAGTTAATGCTAACTCTATTGTCCAGCTCTCTCGGCGGGATGGCTCTCTTGTTAACACTGTCAAGGATATTAAGGATCAAGCAGTGCAGCACTTTAAAGGTATTTTCTCTGGGCCTCAGCAGGATCAGGTCCCTATTCCTAACCATTTGCTCAACAAGTTCATTGCTCCAGAATTTTTGGAATCCTTAACTGCTATCCCCAAAGAAGAAGAAATTGTGAAAGCTATCCACTCCCTAAAGGTTAATGGAGCTCCTTGCCCGGATGGCTTTAGCATGGGATTCTTTCTTGCTGCTTGGGACATCATCAAAGCCGACCTTATTGCTGCCATTGAGAGCTTCTTCCTTAATCCCAATCAAGTCAATGGGATCAATCACACCTTCCTCTGTCTTATACCCAAAAAGGAAGGTGCTATTGCCATGAATGCAATCTTCTGTACAATTTATTGCAAAAATTCTTGCTAGAAGGCTCAAGAGTGTGGTGGACCTATTGGTGAGTGACAACCAAACAGCCTTCATCCCTGGCAGGAACATCTCTGATAACATCCTTCTGTGTAATGATATTGTCAGAGACTTTGATAGAAAGAATCACTCTTCGTCGTTGCTCCTGAAGATTGACATCCATAAAGCTTTTGATTCTCTTAGATGGGATTACATTGCTCAATTGATGACTCAAATGGGGTTTCCTTTGCCCGTTGTTCACTGGATCAGCTCTTGCATCTCTTCCCCAAAGTTCTCAGTTTTGGTCAATGGCAGTCCGGCAGGGTACTTTGGAGCTTCTGTGGGGATTCGACAAGGCTGCCCTCTCTCCCCTTACTTGTTTACTATTGCCATGGAAATCCTTTCCAGGCAAATTCAGACTTGCACTGACCAGCAGCTCATCATTCCTTTGCCAAAGTGTAAAGGCCTAAAGCTCACTCACTTGGCATTTGCTGATGACTTGATGATTTTCTCCAAGGCATCGATTGCGTCCTTAGAGTCTATCTTGCTATGCCTCCATCAATTCAAAGAGTTATCAGGGCTTCGCATTAACCCCTCCAAGACTCTCATCTTCTTTGCTGGAGTTTCTGAAATTGACAAAGCCGGCTTCCTCGCAATCTCTGGGTTCCTTAAGGGTCAGCTGCCTGTCAAATACTTGGGAATTCCTTTGATCCCTGCTAGGCTCTCTGCTCACCATTGTACTCCTTTGTTGGATATGATCCGGAAAGGACTTCAGCTCTGGAAAAGCCAGCTTCTTTCTTATGCTGGCAGGTTGGTCCTCATCAGATCTGTTTTGGAAGCCTCTTACATCTACTGGTCGGGTGTCTATGGACTCCCCCAGTCTACTATCAAGGCTATGGAAGCTCTTATGGCTTCTTTCCTTTGGAAGGGCTCTGACGCCACAATGTTCCTTCATCCCTTGAGCTGGGCTGCTGTGTGCCTTCCCAAGAAGGAAGGGGGGTTGGGTATTCGGCGTATTAAAGAAGTGAACTCAGCTGGCATCATCAAGCTTCTAAGGAAGATAGCCTAAAAAAAAAAGAGCATTTGGATGGATTGGATCTACTCGGGGCCCCTCCGCCACAATTCCATTTGGACTGCTCCCGCTCTATCTGATGCTTCTTGGGTTTGGAGGAAAATCCTTGCCAGCCGCCCCTTGGTCCTTCAAGTCATTCGCTCCAGCATTGGTGATGGTTAATCTACTTACCTCTGGCTTGACAACTGGCATCCTATGGGAATTCTTCTTCACCGGGTTACTCCAAGATCCATTTACTCCTCAGGCCTACATAGACTTTCTTTGGTGGCCGATATTCTACATCATAATGATTGGGCTCCTCCAACATCTGGCCCCATCCTCACCCCTATCTGGAATGAGCTTCACTCGGTTACTAGAAGGGCTGTTTCTAGAGGAGATTGTGTTACTTGGTCCTCTAACAGCTCTTGCTCCTTCTCTTCAAAGGCTGCCTGGGATCTTATTCGTCTGAAAGGCCTCCATTTGGATTGCTCCCGCTCTATCTGATGCTTCTTGGGTTTGGAGGAAAATCCTTGCCAGCCGCCCCTTGGTCCTTCAAGTCATTCGCTCTAGCATTGGTGATGGTCAATCTACTTACCTCTGGCTTGACAACTGGCATCCTATGGGAATTCTTCTTCACCGGGTTACTCTGGTTACTCCAAGATCCATTTACTCCTCAGGCCTACATAGACTTTCTTTGGTGGCCGATATTCTACATCACAATGATTGGGCTCCTCCAACATTTGGCCCCATCCTCACCCTTATCTGGAATGAGCTTCACTCGGTTACTAGAAGGGCTGTTTCTAGAGGAGATTGTGTTACTTGGTCCTCTAACAGCTCTTGCTCCTTCTCTTCAAAGGCTGCCTAGGATCTTATTCGTTTGAAAGGCCCTTTGGTTTCTTAGCATGGACTTCTTTGGTTCAAGCATCACATTCCTAGGCACTGCTTCACAGCCTGGAGAGTCTTCAACAACTGTCTCCCTACTCAAGCTTTTCTCCGCAGCTGCCAGATCTTAGTCTCTCGTGCCTGCTGCCTCTGTTGGAACAATGATGAAGACCTGAACCACCTCTTCTTTGAATGCCCAACTGCTACTGCAATCTGGAAGGGAGTCCTTCTCAACTGCTGGCCTACCCGAAGACGCATCCTTCCCTTCTCCAGAGAATGGATTTGGATTGATATGACTTTTGCTGGATCCACCACTTGTGACGCGGTCGGGAAGTTGGCCTTTTGTGCTACCCTCAACCATATCTGGATGGAGCGAAATTTGAGAAAATGGACTTCCAACTCTCGGACTTACCGGAAGATTTGGGACTCCATTTCCTTTGAAATTAAAGCAAAGTTATCTCTTCTTCCTCCCTCTTCTTGTATAGACACCCCTAGGAACAGGACCATTGTTTAGTCCTGGGGCCTCTCCAATGTTTCCTTGGTTCCCCCGGCAATTGCTTGGGCTGACTGGTTTGGCCCTCTTGTTGTGGGGCCCTTTGTAATTCTCCTTTCTTCTCTCTTTTGGTAATGAAATTTTTATTCACCCAAAAAAAAAAACTAGTGGGAACCTTAAAACTTAGGATTACAAGTGATATTATATTATATAAAATAAATCCTAATTCTAGAATCCTAAGTTTAATGTAGTTCTAGATAGGGTAAAGCCCTACTAGAAGCCAATTAAACCAGGACCAATAACAAGGAACTACGGGGCTGTTGGTTCTGCAGTTTCAGTAGGACAGCATTGCAGTTTTAGGTCAAATCTAGGGCTTAGGTTAGGATAATGGAAGGGGGGCTTAGGGGGTATGGCTAGGCAGGTTTATAGGACTCTAATAATGTAGGTATTATAGAGTTTTAAGTGTTTTGAAAATTCTGTAAAACTGGGCAGTAATTCAGGATCGACTATGGGTTTTGGGGAAATTAATGAAGGATGAGGGGATTAGGGTTTTGATGGACAAATATGGCTGAGCAGCAAGATCTAGAGTTTAATGGAATTAGGGTTTAATGGAATTCAAGCAAAAATAAAGGGGGATCAATTGGGGAAGGGAGTAGAGGATTAGAAGAAGAAATTAATGAACAAGTTGCAGCAGAAATCCACTAGCAGCAGCTTGGACAGAAGTGAAGGATAGAACCACCTTCGAATTGGGATCCTCCCAGCCGTCACGGCGCAAGGAGTCGATCGGATTCCACCAATCCCTTTCCTCCTTGATAGAACCACAAGGATGCACAATCTCAAGGAGCACAGGAGCAGCAACAATGGCAGCCAACAAGCAAAAGCTTTTTTTCATTAATCAAATTCGTGTTCAATGCTGGCCTCCCTTACAAATTTATATAGAAAACTCAAAAATAGATTTAGACACTAAAAAAGAAAGGCCTAACCCTATTCCTAACCTATTAGGTAACTTAAACTGATTAGGAAACTAGAATACTAAAGGAAATAGACTCAAAACATGGCTGGACTTATAGAGTCCTAATCCAGCCCAACTTACATCACATGACCAATTAAGTTGTCACATGACTACTTAACCAAGTCACATGATCACTTAAATTGAACCAATTGGATGCAACCAATTTGAACCGGTTCAATTAAAAAACATAAAAATAAACTAAGTATTGGGCTAATCCCGTATGCAACCTATATACCCATATTTTAGGCCCATAAAAGTAGCCTATTACATTATAAACCCATGGGATCAAAGGCCCAACATGTATGTAACCCAACCCTAGACTTATTCCCAATGAAACAAGCCCTATTTGGTGATGAATCTGCATCAAAGTTACTCTTTAACACTTGAATTCCATTGAAGCTTGGTGAAGAGCTTGACACTTGGCTTTCAAGTCACTTGAGCTTTTTGATGATTTCCACAAGTCTTGAATCTTCCATTCACTTGTACTGGAGATGCTCCATGGTCAATGACACATTTGGCTTTGCTTGGCTCTTTGGTGCTTGAATTCTTGATTCTTGAAAGAATCATCATGAAGTCATAGCTTTTTCATCACTTGACAGACATGTTGGAATCCCCAAAATAATACTTGCAAACATGCAATATTACAACATAAAGCCACTAAATTGCTGTAGGAAAGCATGTAAATTGGTTTAAATCATAGTAATAATGAATTAAACTCCCTCATGTAGGAAAATATAATAAGGTTGACTCTCTAGTGACCAATGCTTGAGATTAAGATCAAACAGTATCATGGATACTCATTTTATGAAGTAATCCTGACACTTCTTGGTTCTTATGTATTTTGGCACTTGCCTTTGGGTTTTTTTTTTGGTTCATCATGGGGCTCAACTTCTAGCTTCTATATGTTGATCATTCCCTTAATGGTTGTGGCATTCTGATTTATCTCCCTCCTCTGGCCTCCAAAAAAAAAAAAGGGGGGGGGGAATTGTTATTTGTTTAAAAAAATTTAAGGCTTAGTCAAATGGTAGGAATTATTTGAACAAAGCATGCTTTCCCCATTTCTAAGAGAGAATAATTCTTTTTCCTTTATTGATCACATATCAGAAATCTCCTAGCAATATATTTGAGACAGAGAATAATTTTTGGTTAAACTACCATATGGCTATTATATGGCTGATTATTTTTGGTGCGGAATATTGGGCAGTTAAGAAGCATTATATAGACAAACTCAGTGTAGCGGAAATAAGGATGTTGAGATGGATGAGTGGCAAAACTAGGAAGGATAAAGTAAGGAATGATCATATTAGAAGTGGTTTGGGAGTAGCTCTGATACATGATAAGCAACGAGAAAGTCGTTTGAGGTGGCACTACCATGTTCAACGGAGGCCTTTTGATGCTCCAATACGCAAGGTTTAAAGTATCGGTATCGGGTATCGTATCGATTAGGCGATTTTAAGAGACATATAGTATCGTATCGTATCGGAGATACGTATCGATCGGTGCAGAAACACATGAAAATGATTAAAATACACATGGAAATACACTTTTGGACACAAAAAACAATATAAACAAGCAATATATGTCATAAATGATGCATATACACTAAGAATTGTGAATAATGTATAACCAGACAAGTGCGGTACTTTGAAATTGTTATAAAAGATGAGATTTCTTACATGCAGAGTCACTCTATTGCCATGAAGAATGGCATGGTGGATCAAACTCATGTCTGTAAGGGTCTTCAAGAATAAGAGCAACTAGGATGATGTTGTGTACTGACCGAACATAAGCACAATATTGACCCTTAAGGAAGCCATTTTCGGTTTTGGGTGAAAAATGGTGGATTTGAGTTCAAATCTTTGCAAATGTATACAAAGCATGCATCTAATAGTTAATTGAACCTATTCTCCTTGAATCATAGCAAAAAAAAAAGAACTAAAATGCAAGATATGAAGCAAAGGATCCGACCCGACCCGACATATTTTGTGGCACGATCCGAAGGGAGAAAAAGTTGAGATTTAGTTCATGAAAAAGGCATGTGTATCGATACGTATCAATACATTAAAAAACCCAAACAAACGGTAATATTAGTACGTATCGACCGTATCGACACGTATCTGTCGATACATATCGATAGAATATATTTTAAAAAAAAAGAGACGTATCTTTCTGTATCGTATCGATACTGACCGATACCGATACGTATCGGCCGATACGATACGATACAGACTGATACTTTAAATCATGCCAGTACAGTGGAGTGATTCAGATTGAAGGAACTAAAAGAGCCAGGGGTAGCCTAAAATGACCTTAGGAGAAGTGGTGAGGAAAGACATGCATAGCTTAGGCCTTGTATCAAGTATGACCTCGAATAGAGCTGACTGGAGGGCAAGGATCCATGTAGTCGACCTCATTTAGTTGGGATAAGGCTGAGCGTTTTTGTTGTATACTTCTGCAGTTATGCCAGAACATTCAATTACTACATATTACATACTCCTAAAATTCTAGTCTGTATAATTTACACCCCTCAACCAGTTTTTGAAGATACCTATGATGCAGGTCAAATCAATAGATCTACTTATAGTGGGCTTAAGAGAGAGAATAAGAGAGAAAGAAAGTGAAGGTATGGGGCTGGGACTGTGAACAGTACCCATCAACAATAACATAAAGGGGCAATTACCTTAAACTTTGTTTCTGATACTCCTCTACATTTAAACTTTTACCTCTCCTTCTCCCCTAGTGTTTTAAAATTCCCAAATTACCCCTCTGTCCATCACTCCTAACCGGCTGCCTATCACCTTCTTCCTCCACTCCGCCCAGAACTTTTGAATCAAGTAGTTCCTTTATCTGGCTCACCTGGGTTGGTAAGCTGTTAATCTCTGTTTAATAATAAACTAAGAAAGAAGAAGATTGAAAATAGCCCTCGTTAAAGCCTTCGAGCCCCAAGCCAAACAAAAGGTCTTCTCTTCTTTGCACATTAGCCGGACACAAAAATAAAAAAGAGAGGTAATGGAATTTCGAAAGAAAAAAATTCAAAAAGAGAGCCCCTTGATCGGATCATATGATGAAGCAGAAGCATTAGCATCAGTTGGTAAAGTTGGAAATGGTACTTGTGGCTCAACAGCCTTCGCAGCAGGTGAATGTTCAACAGTAGGAGATGGAGGAACTAGCTTAGTCAAGAGCTCTGCTGGGAAATCTGAAATCCCTGTCAGATAAAATATGTAGAACAGCTTAAAAAGGAAGATCAACTGCTGCAACTTCACCTGCCCGTACACCCCCTCGAAAACCCCTGATCCACCTGTCACAGCAAGGTATGTATCTTTGTAGGTCAGATACCCCCCTTGCACCGATATGTGCCTGTAATCCCCAAAGTAGAAGCTGTACATCAACTCATATCATTCTCCTTTCTTCTCTGGTACATGTTGGATCTGCACACAATTCTGTTGTTATGCCCAATCTCTTCTGCAGGTCCCCGCTATACACCTGTAATAATCATAGTTAATCGGACGAGTTTGTTTAATTTCTCAGAAACAGAGTCAAAAGTTTCATCTCTTCTGCAAGTCCCCGATATATACCTGTAATAATCATAGTTAATTCGGACTATTTTGTTTAATTTCTCAGAAACTAAAAAATTTCATCTCTTCTTTCCCAAAACAAAAGAAGCAGCTTGCCTTGTTGGTAAAAGGGGGGAGATAACCCTGGGAATTCTCCTGTTTTTTGACTCAGGTGTAGGTATGCAGGGCTTCCACAGTAGTCTCTGTCGTTGATATCGTACACGCAGAGCTCCTGAATTTTGGCTGCAGGTGATACAATAGAGAATTACTACTCAAAACTAAAGGAACAAATTTTGAGAGTATCTACAAATGAAAGTAGCAAGAAAATAGAAAATACTTACTGGGTCTGGGTGTGGAAGAAGAATCTGGTTTATGATTCTCTTTCTTGGAGAATTAGGATCTGGTTGTGCCATTGTGCTCCTCGGATCGAGAGATTCTGGTATGTGCTTTCAGATCTGAGAATCCAGCTAGACAATGAATCGAAAGTCTTAAACCCCAAGAGTTTTTGGGTCTGGGCATAGGAAAGAGATGATATTCAATCTAGTGCTCTAATTGCTGAAGATCTTGTCTTGGGAGCTGCGAATGATCCTGCAGACGCCATTGATGGTAGAGCAAGAAAAAGGGCCAAAGTGGTTCATCTTGCTTGATTCAAAAGCATAGTTCAAGATCTCGGTGAGATCTCACTTTTAACTCGATCTCATAGGATCTCGAGACGAAACGCCATGCGACACACAAATGTCATTATCTCGCTCGAGATCTCGGTATCTCGCTTGAGATCTCGGTATCTCGCTTGAGATCTCAGTATCTCGCTGAGATCTCGAGCTATTTCTCATTTCGGTTCGACTCGGTAGAACCAGAAAGCTCATAATACACCATAACTCAACGAGATCTCGACTCGCTCTCGCCTGTCTCGCCTCTGTGAAGGGTAAACTCCATCTTTGGGTCATGTTTTTCATTTCTTTTGGCAAATCACACCTCCAACACCTCATCAAAGCTTGATTCATTAAAGATTGAAGCTACTAATCTCCTCCAAGCTGCATCTCAAGAACCTAAGGTAACTATTCATCTCAAAAACTATATTTTTCATAGAAACATGATCTAAACTTGTAGACTACCAACTTAGGATCCGTAGTCAAAGTAATATTTTGGGTTTGAATTTGTAAAAACTAAGGGTTCCACTGTGTTTAGAGGGCCTAAAATAGGGGGAATGTCAAGTTTCAGCCCCTATCTTGGCCATGGCCACCGAAACCTACCATCGAGTTCAGGAAAAAAAATACATGATCTCGCCGAGATCTCGGTTTCGTGGCCTGGCGAAACCAGTGGCGAAACCGAGACCTAAAACCTTGTTCAAAAGGGCTGGGTGGAGTGGAAGAAGAAGGTGATGGGGGCAGCCAGTTAGGGGTGATGGGTTTACCTGGACATAGGGGTAATTTGGGATTTTAAAATACCAGGGGAGGTGGTAAAAGTCTAAATGTAGAGGAGTATCAGAATCAAAGTTTAAGGTAGGGGAGCATTAGTAAATATAGGCCAAGTGTAGGGAGTTATAGTAATTGACAGTAGTTTTAAAAGAAAGATTAGAGACGAAAGATGGGAGAGGAGAGAGAAAGGAGAGGTGCCAACCTCCACTTAAAACAAATCTTAACTCATTCCATTATCAATCATTCGGTTTGGCCATAGGCTTACATAAATTTATAATGACTCAAATCAGGAAATAAAAATAGAAACAAAGATTGACCCAATCTCCCAATTACAAATTGTACGAGAAGTTTCGTAAACTGACTATGAAACTGCAAATAGACACTACTCATGAATAGAAACAAATCAAAAAGTACTAACTAAAAGGAAAATGACCTAAACAAGACTGGATTTATAGTAACCTAATCCAACCCAACTATTGCAATATGATCATAAGTGTAGTTCTCAAGGCATCGCCTAGGCACCCCCAGGCGTTGAGGCTCTTTTGCGATAGCATGCTTTGTTGATACTTCATGAGTTTACGTTTATTTATGTTTATTGCTTTGTTTTTCGATGAATATGCGTATATTATATCCAATACTTTGTTTATCATATGTTATTTTCTCATATTAGGTCATTATTAGCATAATTATATCATATTGCATTGATATGGTTCTATGTTGCATTTAAGCATAATTATATAAAATTTATCATTGCTATATTATATATAGTTATGTACTGCACCTAGGCAACGCTTAGATGGGCACCTTGTCACCTAGGCGCCCTTCCAACGCCTTGGGTCGCCTAGTCACCTTGACAACTATGATCATAAGAGTAATTGAACAGTAACATGTGAACAGTACACTAGCTAAGTCTATACCAGATAACTGGTTTAGAATTGAACCAGACCAACCCAACCCACAGGAATTGGTTTTTTTCTCCTTTCTAGAAGAATACTGCATCACTACTTTATCACCTTAACTAGTCACTCTAATTCTGATTACTCAACATAGAGCAAGAGGAGTCATTCAAATTCTGATTATTCAACATAGAGCAATAGGGTTATATCTACCAAAGAATTGCTGATATTCTTTTGAATGATGACTTTCTGCTAATGACAAAACTTTCATGGAAAGGTAGCTCATTTTGAAGTCTGGATTGTATTTCTTTGTTTTGGTATCATTGGTTTTATGTGGATGAATACTTAATTTATTTGTTTTGCCATGAAAAAGGGTTGGATACAAGTTTGTTGCCTATAAGGTTTCCACGTTCGCATGAGAACTGGGAGGAGTTCATGCATCTACATAGGCAACTGCTTAATGACCACTATGCTAGTGCGGTGAAGCATTTACGTGTTGCTCTTTATTCTGCTCCTCCAGAACTGGCGGCCTTACTTCCTCTAATTCAGGCATGGATTTCCCTTCTATTAGCATCTTTTGATACTGAGTCAACAATCTTGCAAATTTGGATTGCCTTTTATATCAATGAAGTCCAGTTCATCCAAGGTTTTTTGCATTGGATCTCTCTATTTGGCTGATGACTTCGCTGTCCAAGCTTGTAATTATCCTTTGATTGCATGCGACTTATTTTATCCTTGACTGTAAAATTTCCATCTACTGCCTTGTCTTTAGAGGACAGTATAAGAAAAATGTACTAAGATATTTGCAATGTTGAAAGGAAATATATCTCCTTTGGGAGGATAATACTGATTAATTTACCCTCCCTAATCACCTTGCAAACTATCTTTTACATAGGCCCAATGAGAGTAACCCTTGGATGTCACTCAACTTTCGTTAACTTCTACAACTCAGTGTCAGCATAGCATCACGCCCGATCATTAGCATGCACCACAAAAAGAAAAAACAGCATCTGCCTTTGTGGACTTGCCCCAAAACCAAGAGACAAACACCCTCAACTATAATCATCCTGTAACCTTGTTGGATCAGTTGAGAGAAAAAAAAAAAAAGAGAACCAGAAACAACTTAAAAGAGAAAAACATTAAGAACAGCTTAATGGGCTTTATTAGATATTCTGAGAAATTTTTAACTGCCCGTTATAGAAAGAACTTTCATTGCATATCTATCCCTTTGCTCAGCCTTCCTTAAGGATCTGTTTGTTTCAACTGAAGAAAACTTACTAGAAGCAGGTGGCAATGATATCATGAACCAAGATGCCCCCATTTTTTCTGGAAAACAACATCCAGAAATTTAAGATGGAAGCAGTTTTCCAAAATTTTGTATTATTTTTCTGTAAACAAATTTGTTCTTTTGCTAGACCAATACTATTTCCTTGTTTCAACTGAAGAAAACTTACTGGAAGCAGGTGGCAATGATATCATGAACCAAGATGCCACCATTTTTTCTGGAAAACAACATCCAGAAATTTAAAATGGAAGCCGTTTTTCAAAATTTTGTATTGTTTTTCAGTAAACTAATTTCTTCTTTTGCTAGACCAATACTATTTCCTTTTGCTTTTATACAATTCCTATAAAATATTCTATGTTGAGACAAACAGAGCCTAATGTCCCCACCAGGGAAAAATGCCTACCAATTTTTTGCTTGCTTTTATGGTCCACTACTCCACTCTATTTTTACTTCAAATGTTAAATTCTAATTGTTCAAAGATTAAAATTAGCTGATTGCAGCCGATTGTGTCTGTTGAAGTTGAGAATTAGTTTCTTCAAATGATCTTAAGAAATTTCTTTTTGTGAATGACTAGAACCATTCAAAAATTTTTTTTAATTTATTGTTTTTTTTAAGCTAAGAATTCTCCTTAGTTGAGGTTTGTTGAATGGTCAAGTCTGGATCTTTGTATGTGATCTATGTGCTTTGATATAGTCTATAAATGGTAATTAATTTATAAGAATTCTAGGTACCCTCTTCTTAATAGTGCATCCTGTACTTATTTGTATTTTCCTCTTATCAGTTGTTGCTTGTTGGGGATCGTGTTAATGAGGCAATGAGTGAGCTCGAGAGATTATGTCACAATACGAACATGACACTTCCTTTTAGGTAAGGGAATATTTAATCACATGCGTTGTTGTATATGTTAGTGGGTGAGCCTTGGCACAACAGCTAAGTTGCGCTATTGCAACCATCAGGTTGCAGGTTCGAAACATGGAAACAGCCTCTCCGTGAACCAGGGGTAAGGCTGCATACATTTGCCCCTCCCAGACCCTGCAGTAGTGGGAGCCTTATGCACTGGAATGCTGTGTTGTATATTTTACTTGTTAATAGAATTAAGAACAAAAGAACATGAAGATGCTTGCTGCACTTGTGTCCTATCCAGAAAATCTCATGGGTTGGAAATTGAAATGCAGGATGATCATCACCATCCAATCTGTTGCATTGTCTTTGAAATTTAAGAAGATGAAAAAGGGCTACTGCTCTATAATAAGTGTTGTAGTTGGTGATTGATCTAGTTAGGTCAATGTTTCAACTGTCAAGTAAATGGTCTCTTAGACTGGATTTATTGATGGTAGCCTAAAGGCCCTAAACTCAGTGTATGTGCACTACAATCATAGACGGGATACCTGCTATGGAATATTAAGGATTTTTTGGTGTATCCTGCTAAATCATGATTATATTTTTCTCAACAGCCTTTTGTTGTTTGCTCACGATTATGGTGTATTGCATGCTCCTTTAGTATTACTTGTTTACAACAACTCAGCCTTATCCCAACTAAATGGGGTCGGTTACATGGATTTTTGCCCTCCAATCAGCTCTATTCGAGGTCATACTTGATACAAGGCCTAAGTTATGCATGTCTTTCCTCACCACTTCTCCTAAGGTCATTTTAGGTCTTCCCCTTGCTCTTTTAGTTCCTTCAATCTGTCCCTTTAGTATTACTTGTTTGTTCCTCTTTATTGCTGGCTGTTTACAGAAAAAAAGTCTCTTTTTTTTTTTTTTTTTGGGTAGCCTTCATTCTAAGCTTTTCTCCTTGGTCGACCATCAAACATACCTAGCAGTTGCCTTCCATGCTTCACAAAATTACCACTCCTCCTTAGTGTTCCTTCATACTTAAATTAATCTTGAGGGCTCTTAATATCTCTTATTTTATAAAGTTCTGCAGTGCATATTCCCCTCTTACAATGTACATACTCTGCAGATTAAGGACGAGTATTACAGAATGCTTTGAATGCTTCACAAAATTACCACTCCTCCTTAGTGTTCCTTCATACTTAAATTAATCTTGAGGGCTCTTAATATCTCTTATTTTATAAAGTTCTGCAGTGCATATTCCCCTCTTACAATGTACATACTCTGCAGATTAAGGGCGAGTATTGCAGAATGCTTTGACCTAAAGCAGTACGACGTGCTCTCAACCTGCTACGAAGATATCTTAAAGAAGGATCCGACATGTATTCATTCATTAAGAAAGCTAATTACCATGCATAACAATGGTTTGTATTCATCATGAAACTTGTAACTGAGCATGGACTAAACTTTTTTCTTCGCTCTGGAATGATGTTGTTATACTATCTTAATTTCTACCAATTTCCTTCAAGAATATTACTACATCGTAGATGCCTTTCTTATCTAACCCGTTAGTTGATGTTGGATAGCTTTTGGATATTATCCTTTTGGATAATTGGCCCAATGAATAAAAAACTCTACTTTAATATAGGCATGGAACTAAATCTCAGTCGAAACTGACCGACATCTCCAACCTAGTTGTCTCAGTTTTGGGCCTGGCCGAAACGATCGAAACCCAGGGTCAAAACCCAAGGTTCGACCTTGGTTTCAACCAGGGAGGCCCTAGGTCGAAACCTCGAAATGAGATCCGACATGTCTCGGTTTCGGCTTGACCAAAACCGGCCTTGAAACCAAGATTTAGAACCTTGAATATAGGTAATGATATGTTCATGATTCAAGATTTCGGTTGAAACTTGAAGTTTCGGCCGAGATTAATGTAATTCTAGATGGCTGGAATACCAACTAGAACCAATAACCAGGATCTGCTAAGGGTTGGAGGAATCGGTTAGGTTAAAATAGGTGAAATTCTGAAATTAGGGTTAGGGTTGGATGCAAGGTTCGAAAACTCGGGTCTCGGTGGCATCTCAGCCAGGCCAGAAACCGAGTCGAGAGTTGCTGCATTTTTTTTTTTTTGGACTCAGACCCCCAACTCGGTGGGTTGTACACATATTTTGGGTCTGAAACTTGGTATCCAGCCTATTTCAGGCCATTTAAACACAATGGCATGCCCAGATTTGCCAAAAAACAAGTCCAAATATGAGTTTCACTTTGGACCATAGGTTGGTAGGCGACGAGTCGTACTAAAACAACATAATCTATATATAATTTAGTAAAACATAGCAAATTAGCAATCAAAACATTCTAATTAGCACACATCAATCAAAACATTCAAATAAAATGTACATTACATCAATGTTCACTTAATTTGTTACATAAAATGAGATTGAACAAGAAATTCATCCCTATATCGATCCACATAGAATTCCCATGTCATGGAATTGCTATAGTGTTGCAGATAGTGTGACACAGCTTCCATATAAGTCTTCTGATCAACATATACCAATCTCCCTATCTTAGGGTACATGGGAGGTTTGGTATGAGGTGTAAGATCCACTGCCATCGTCATATTGAATTTGAGGCATGTATGATGGTTTGGGACTAGGAATGTATACCCAACACCGACCCGAGCTTTGCTATCGTCATACTCACCGACTACCCATACCGACCATAGGCACTATAATCGAACCGGTGCTCTGCTGGCCATAGTCATAGCCATGATGATGCTTTGAGATGATTGCCATGATCGATGCTCACTAGTAGTATCTATACTCATGCTTCCGAAACTTGTAAGCATGATGTTCATACCGCTGTTGTCCTCCTCCTGAGCATATGACTGATGTGAGTGTTTGCAACCCTTCTTTCTGTTGTATGTTTTAGGGTGGCCACCATGGTCTTGATCTTGAGTGGCATGCGTAAACTGAGATTCACCGGTGAAACGCACAGGGTCCTCCTGCGTTCCAACTTCTTGCTCGTATTGCTCGCGCATCCCCTCATGACGATCATCATAATAACCGCCACTCCGCATGCCACTAGCAGCAGCAGCTTCACCACCACCACCACCAGCATCACCATCACCATCACCATCACCATCACCATCACCATCGCCAGTGTCATCACCACCACCATCATCATCATCAGCAGGACTTCCTACAGCAGGCTCAAAAAGTTTTGGTGACTCTGCATGTACACGTCCCTCTTGCGTCGACATATATTCATCAACATTAGTGCCGGTTACAGACGCAATAGTGGGGTCGGGCCTACCCCCAAATTGATCAATATCAGGTGTACCACGATCCCTCACCCACTGGAATAGGGGATCCTCATCATCATCAGAGTCCTCTTGAAAAATGTTGGACAGTTCAATGGGTTCTTTATCATTGGCCTCAATTCCTTCACGTATGTGCCTCATCCTTAATCTCATATTGTAGTGCACATACACAAGCTGCTCCAGTCGTTCGCTACCCAACCTATTCCGCCTCTTTGAATGTATCAATGAGAATGTACTCCAGTTGCGCTCACATCCGGAGGATGAACAAGTTTGTGAGAGCACTCTCACTGCTACCTTCCTCAGGTTGGGTGAACTTGTACCATAAAGCACCCACCACCAGTGCATTACAAATATAGAATAGTAAGAATATGTACATTCTAAAGAGATAAAATTATAATTCATAAATGTAATATCATGCCACCTACCAGGGTCTGACTTTTGTCTACCCTCCACTGCAGCTAGTCGATCGAAACTTGCTGAGGCCTCTCTGAAGTATTTGATCTATTTTCAATTTGAGGCATTAGTATTTCCTATTTAGTAATTACATTCATAAACTAACTACCAAAGTGCCAAAGTCCCATACTCTCACTTCATCATTGCAAGCAACTTGTGTCTTTGGATGGGGCTCCAACTTCTGAGTAACAGCTTGAACTGCCTCTAACAATTCTATGTCTAGCCCAAGATCATGGGAGTAGTGATACTTTGGATTCAAATAGTATGCTGGTAAAGTAAACACCACAAATATGATTTGTTAGTGACTTAATCGCTTTAATGCCTTTAGGGTTTTGAATATGTAAATGTAAAAAAGTTATAACATTTAAAGTATAAAGTATGTTGAACTCACCAGCCTTATGCAATGGATGACTCAAGTGCTTCTCCCACCGCTCATCAATGATGTTAGTGTAGGACTTTGCACTTTGAGGTATAGCAGCTCTAACCATTTCCTTCATTTTTGGATGGCAGCATAAATGTGGCCCAAAGTAGGCTTCTTCTCTCAGTATCAACCATCCTCGCATCGCCACCACCGGCTCTAATATGCCAACCACTTTCCCCAAGTCCTTCCAAAATCCATCATTTGCAATGGTCTGTTGTGCTACCTTTGCTTCTGACTTAGAACCTTGCCAACCAAACCATTCATAACTTGCAAACATACACCTTAGACCTATCGCCTTACTCTGAAAGCTCTTCAATGCAATGTAATTGGTGGCAAATCGAGTGACACCAGGCCTCACTAAATCTCCATTGCATTTCTCCCTCATCAAGGCTAAAGCATAAGAATGGTTGTACACAAAAGTTGTCACTTGTCTTGCCCTATTTACCACACCCGCCACCAAAGTCTTTTTCCCCATGTCCTTCAGAATTAAATCAATAGAATGGGCTGCACATGGGGTCCAAAAGAGCCGGATCCTCTTACTCTTCTTATTCATCAACTTCTCTCCAGCCTTTTTATAGTTGGAACCGTTATCCGTCACAATTTGGATAACGTTCCTTGGTCCTACCTCCTCCACCACTTGCTTCAACTCCTTATAAAAGTATGATGCATCCTTTATATGCTTTGATGCATCGATAGACTTCATGAATATAGTCTTTCCATTGCAACTCACCATGAAATTTATGATGGACAGCCTAGTAGGTCCAGTCCAACCATCAGCCATAAGAATAACCCCATATGTCTCCCACATTGGCTTCAAACCATCAATGTATTCTTTTAGCTCCTCTACCTCCTGAGGCAAATATACATTGTATAATTCAAATGGTGAAGGTCCCTTCCATCCTACACCAGCCCTCCCTGCAGCATCAAGGAATGCATTATAGTATGTTACTTGTGCTACATTGGCTGGAATGCCATGGTAAAGCATGAACTTGCTGAAGGCTTTTCGTGCTTTCTCTTGTTTACCACCAAATACTTGTGGGATGGTTGGCTAGTAGGCATCTTGTTGCCTAAAAGTGGTGGGATCCTGCTAAAAAATGGGTTCTGGACCTTATACTCGTGGTCGGGTTTGGTGTCGTGGTATATTTCTTGTCCCAGTGCTTCTCCTCCTCTCATCTTCTTGCACTGGTGCAGCTGAGCCAGATCCACTAGCTCCTCTTGCTTGCTCATATGCTCTTATATTATCAAAATGAAAACTTTGTCTACTCTCAGCCAAAGTTTGCTGGTAAATTCTCCATTCAGCCTTTGATTGAAACTCACCAGGTGGAGGCCCAATGTCAGTATCATCTCCGCCATGGACCTCTGCACCAGCCCTCTCTAGTATTGCCTCATTAAACTCTTGTTGCATTCTTTCCCTCTCAGATTTTTTTAATCTTCCTCCTTTCAAATGTTGTGTCAGTGCCACTTTCACTTGGATAGGAACATTTGGGCATGATGAAACATCCTTGCCTGTACCAGACAAGTGCTGCTTTAACCTGGTGGCTCCTCCAGATAGTAACTTCCCACAATAATTGCATTTGGACTTCTTTTTGTCTGCGGACATGGGAACTCCATGCTGCCATGCTATATCAGACATTGTATACAAAATGTCTTATGTTTTACATTGTTACATAAAAAAACATGTATTAATAACCATGGATCACTTAAAGTAAGGTATTCAAGACTTAAAGTATGCTATTCATAACTCTTAAATGTAATTTCAAGCTACTAGAACTATGAAATAACTATCTCTTATTTATCCCCTAACCCTAGTATTTATTTGTTAATTAAAAATAATATTTTGAATTTTTTTTAAAACTATTTATACCTTAAAGTATAAGAAAAATATAATGTAATGATGAATTTGACACCATTTGAAGTTGAATATTATGTACATATGTTGTACATAATTTTCCATAAGCAATAAGTATTTTTCCTTAATATTATATATATTTTTTTTAATTTTTATAATATATTTATTAAATCTGAAAAATAAAATAATTTTTTTAATGGGTGAAAATAAAAAATTAATCCATGGGGCTGTAGAGCATCCCAAGTAGTTTAACATATATCAAAATCATTTTCAAACAATCACTATTCATCCTATTTTTTTCATTTTCTTTTTTCAAATAAATCATTTATTTTTTCAGAAATTATAATAAATAATTTATTAATTGAAAAAAAATCCGACTCCATGAAGTGATAGATCGGGCAAAGATATTCAACATATATTAAAACCACATGAATCTAACAAGGATTACAAAAATTTTTTTTGGAAAAAATAGATTTGGGGAAGAAATAGAAAACACCTTTGAAATCTTGCAAATAGGTGATGATGCTCCAAATTGGCATTTGAATCTTCACTTTGGCACTTCAATCTAACTCCAAACAGTGCATTCCATCCAACAATCGAAAGAAAGAAGAAGAAATTTGAAGGAGAGGTGTTTTTCCCCTTGGTTTAGAGCCTATCGAGTTCTGTTCCTGCTCTCTCTTATGTTGGAAATGGGTTTTTGGGTGAAAATTGGGCTGAATACAAGTAAATAGCACCTTTGGGCCCAACCGAGATATCGCCGAGATCTCGCCGAGATATTGTTTTTTTTGTATTGAAAATATCTTGATTTTAACCTTCGAGATATCACTGAGGCCGAGATCTCGGCCGAGAAATTGCACTTTTAGGAACCGACTAGTAACTCGACTCGGTTTTGCCCAAAACCGAGAAACTCGGCGAGATCTCGCGAGTTCTCGAACCTTGGTTGGATGGGATCTAGGGTTTGAAGGTAGGGTTAGGTTAGGTTAGTAAAGGGAAGTCTTCCAGTAAAGGTCCTGAGATGTTTTATGGAGATTAGGTATGTAAAAAAAGTTGATTACTAAATTAGGGTTTGGGTTTTGGGAAATTGGAATGTAGGAGAATCAGGGTTTAGAGTGGTCACCTAAGGTTGGAACCAGAATCGAGTTTTCCTTAGGGTGTGGGAAGAAGATCGAAACTGGAAAGATGGGATTTTGATGAGTGATTTGGGCTGTACAGGTTTTAGGGTATGGGGAATGAAGTTCGGGTATGAGGGAATGTTAGGGTTAGGTTTTAGAGGATTAGAAGAAGAATGGTTTGGGGATGGGGATATGGACTTACTTGTTAGTTTAGGGATCCTTGAACCTTGAAGCAGAAAACAACAATTGAATCAAATCTTCAACTATCGGCTATGGCAGAATTGAAGTAGCTTGAACACTCGAATGCAAATCGATGAAGATAGAGAGGGGCAGTGAAGGCTATCTCAGTCTGGGCATCTCACCCTCACAGCCTATCTCAGGACAGTGTTGTTTGCAAAGCAACTTTTCATTCATTAAATCGTGGGAGACTCTCAAGAGCTCTTACATATATATAGCCTTATGGCTGGACAGAATTCAAACTCTAACTATGACTCAAAACTTAGCTAGGACTGATAACTGAACTAGGAATACTAACTAGGACTTCTAACTATGTTTCAAACTTGCACTAGGAATCCCAATTAGAATTACAATTCAAATAAAGACTGACTAAATAAAACAACAAATTAAAAGCCCACGATTTTAACTGTTGGTGTAGGGATTTCCTTACACCTACCCGATAGCTACTCATGCTAGTGTAGGGAAGGATCCCTACACCTGCGGCTGGTTTTAGACAGCCAATTTACATCAACTCCCCCCCCCTCTTAAAAACATTCGTCTCCGACGAATGGATGAAAGACATATAACGCTCATAAAGATCCAGATCAAGACGCTTGAAGTTGTCGGCGTGAATCCAGGTGTTGTCACTATCAGGGCGATCCTTCCATTTGACAAGGAAAGAGTAATAACCACGACCACCACGCATAGTAGTGAACTTGTTGTCAAGCACATTCTCAATAATATCATCCGTAGGAGTAGTGAACTATGGTAAACGGAGAGCATATTCAGTATCACCTTCGTCAGAATGGTGGTCGACATATAGAGTGAGATCAGCCACATTGAAAACATTACCAATCTTCATAGATGGAGGAAGTTCAAGCTGGTAGGCATTGCCGCATTGGGCCCTATGCGCTGCAGTACTTTGAAAGGACCCATCTTGCGGGGATGGAGCTTGTGATTGGCGCCTGGAGGAAGCCATTCAGGGGAAATACCAACCATCACTATATCACCTAGTTGAAATTCCACATATCGACGATGACGATCCGCCACAGCCTTGTACCCATCATTACTAATAGCAAATTGTTGACAAACATCAGCCTCCACACTAACACGAACATGAAGAATAGGAATCAAGTCCACAGGGCGCTTAGGTTGCAAGCCCAAAACAATCTCGAAAGGGGTACATCCAGTGGTGCGATTAACGGAACTGTTGTATGCAAACTCGGCAATATCGAGGACAGAAGGCCAGTCGCTCTCATGATCACGAACAAGGCATCAGAGAAGATTGCCTAAGCTGCGGTTAAGCACCTTAGTCTAACCGTCGGTTTGAGGATGAAAGGTTGTAGAGAACTTCAACTTTGTATTTGTTTTTGTCCACAAGGTCTTCAAAAACTAACTAGTGAATTTCACATCCCGATCAGAAACAATAGATTCTGGCTGCCCATGAATACGCACTACTTCTTTGAAGAAGAGTCTGGCTATATGACTTGCATCAAATGTCTTCCGACAAGGGATAAAATGAGCAATCTTCGAAAATTTGTCCACCACTACAAATATAGAATCATGACGCTCCTGTGTAGATGGTAAACCCAGAACAAAGTCCATACTGATATGCAGCCAGGGTGCATGTGGAACTGTTAAAGGTGTATAGAGGCATGTGTTCTGTTTATTGCCCTTAGCAAGTTGGCAAGCACAACAACGTTGAATAACCTATTGTACATCGCATTGTAAATGTGACCAATAATATAAGTCTGCAACTGCAGCATATGTCTTGCTAACTCCAAAATGCCTTCCCATACCACCACCATGTAGCTCTCTAATGAGGTGTAGTCGAAGAGAAGTGTTAGGGATACATAATCGCGTCCCTAAGAAGAGATATCCATCACGTAATGAATACTTCGCATCAGTTCCTCCTTGCTATAACGTGGCATAAATAAGGGAAAAATCAGAATCAGATGGATATCTCTAATATGCTCAATGCTGGCACTATGAGTAGTGGAGGTGGACATGGTGAGTACTTTGCGACTTGGTGCATCAGCGACCTGAATCTCTTTGCTCACCTTGTACTTTAGAGTGAAGTGGAACTCTTGGAGATAAGCAATCCATTTAGTATGCCGGTTGCTTATGGATCGCTGTAAATGCAAATACTTGAGGGCTTCATGATTAGAGTATAGAATAAATTCCTTGCCCACTAGGTAGTGTCTCCAATGTTTCAGGATCTGGATCATTGCATATAATTCTGGATCATAGGTAGAGTAACGCCGCTTAGCGTCGTTTAGCTTTTCACTGTAGAAGGCAATGGGGTGACTTGATTGCATAAGAACTCCAATTCCAACATGGGATGCATCTGTCTACACTTCAAAGATGATATCAAAGTTGGGTAACCATAGAATTGGTGCCTCAGTCATCTTTTGTTTGATCAATGCAAAGGCTTTGGTGGCAGCCGGTGTCCAAGAGAATTTACCTTTGCCCTCCTTCATGCCTTCAGTAAAAGGTTCCATGATGCCACTGAAATTCCGAATGAAACGTCGATAGAATGATGCTAGGCCGTGGAAACTCCTGACCTTAGTTAAAGTTTGTGGTACCGGCTAGTCAACTATGCTTTGTACCTTTGTTGCGTTAGCTTCAACTCCTTTGGAAGATATAATAAATCCAAGGAAGATAACCTTGGGCAACATAAAAGAACACTTCTTGAGGTTGATGTGAGCTTCTCCGCACATAACACTCTCATCACATGCTTCAGATGATCAAGGTGTTCATCAGTAGTATGACTGTAGATAAGAATGTTATCAAAGTAGACTACCAGAAATTTGCCGATGAATGGACGGAGCACCTGTGTCATCACATGCATGAAAGTGCTTGGTACATTTGTAAGGCCAAAGGGCAGCACCTTCCACTCATATAGTCCATCTTTTGTCTTGAATGCAGTCTTCCGCTCATCCCTTGGACGGATCCTAATTTGATGATATCCACTCTTCAAGTCAATCTTCGAAAAGATAGAAGCCCCAGTGAACATGTCTAACATATCATCAAGGCGTGGGATAGGAAACCTGTACTTGACGGTGATCTTGTTGATGGCCCTGCTATCAATACACATCCGCCATGTGCCATCTTTCTTTGGAGTAAGTAGTGCTTGGACAGCACACGGGCTCATTCTCTCAGCAATAAATCCTTTGCGAAGAAGATCATCCACTTGCTTCTTGAGTTCGGCATGCTCAGTGGGGCTGAGGTGATAAGTGGGCAGATTTGGTAATATTGATCCCGGTACGAGATCATTGGCATACTGTATATCTCTCATCGGTGGCAGCTCGTCAGGAAGATTACCTGGTACTAGATCTGAGAAGTCATTGAGTAGATCCTTCATAGCCTTGGGATGAGTAACAGTAGGGGCCTGGCGACACTTCTTTCGTGACCAGAGCTAATATCAATCCTGTCTCCTCACTGGTAGTAAGGAATTCTTGCTGGGGTAATGCAAGAAGTCGTGATTCCATGGGCTCTGCCTTACTAGTACCTGTGTTAGCACGTGGTACTTTGTTGTTTGTGCTTTCTTTTATTGGCTGTTTCATGTCAATAGTCTTCAAGATCTGTTGTCGATTCAGTTGGGCAGCTCTAAGCCTTGGTTTCATCATGGGTACGTTGAGTGGATTGAGGACCAGTGGTTTCCCATTGAAATCGAAGAAACACTGATTTGTTGTACCTCCCACCAGCACATTATTATCATACAACCAAGGTCTTCCTAGTAACACATCAGTCAGAATCATGGGTATCACATCGCACCAGACATTTTCTTCATAACCAGAAATTTTAAGGGGTACCGAGCTTCGCTGATTTACCTCTAGAGTATCGCTATTGATTAAGGATACCTTGTATGCTTGCGGATGAGGTTCAGCTTTAAGCTTTCCTGCAATGACAAAAGCCTGAGAAACCACGTTGACACAACTTCCTCTGTCCATGATTACTTGTGCTGTTGATGAGCCACTATCCATTAGTGTATAAAAAATACAATGTCGACGCCAATCCTCCCCTTAGGTTCAGCAATTAGAATACGTGTCACTATATTGATCTCATAAGTGTCATCATCTAGGGTGTCATCATAATCGTCTCCCTCAAGGGCAGCATTAACAGCCCAATTATCATTAAGCTGTGGCTCACATACTTGGACATCTGGACTAGCTTCCATAGCTGCGATCACTGAGTTGGACTTTCCCCTTTGTGGACAAAATTTTGCATGATGACTCTCTTGCTGGCAATGAAAACATTTATTGGTGGACTGATTATTCATGGGTGCCTTACCTCTGTCCTCTGTAGTTGGTGGGATTCGGTTAGGGAACCCACTTGATCTATTAGGAGCAAAAGTCCTCCTAACATCACCGGATTGTTGAGTGATCCTTCGTGGGGCAGCCTTGATTAATCTTCAGCATCCATTGCCTTCTCAAAATAGTGGTTCAAGTTGTATATTTCAACCACTCCCATCTTGTCCCTGACATCAGCTCTCAATCCCAACTTGAAATGAGATATAAGCTGATCATCGTTCTCATCTACACCAGTGCGAGAAAGTAAATCATTAAATTTATCTATATATACCTCAACAGTGAAAGTACCTTGGTGTATGGTATTGAGTTGGTCATGTAGGCGCCTTTGATAAGGAGGTAGGCACTTCTCTTTGAGAATTTTCTTCATAGCTGCCCAAGTAACTGGTTCCATGTGACGACGGATCAATCTATCTTCATGTGTACGCCACCGATCCCTAGCTCCTGCAGTTAACTTGGTACTGGCCAGCTGCATCTTTCGGTCCAGAGACAACTAAAACCATTTGAAGTAGTCATCTAAAGCACTCAACCAGTCATGGAATGCAATAGGGTCATGTTTCCCATTATACTCTTTAAGATCCAGCTGCACCTTATGCTTATCATCACGGTAGTACTGATGTCGTTCATCTTCTTCAAAAGCAGGGTTGTGAATAGCTCTATGAGTCTGCTATGTTAGAACTCTCTGTGGTAGCCTTCGTGGATGTTGATTGTCAGTAAGAGAAGTAACAGCTTTGATTTGTAGCATCTGAAGTGGAGGTGTAGTAGGTCCTTGTTGTAATAGTTTTTATGTTTCTCACCTCTTCAGTCAACCTTTTACTGATTTCATATCTTCAGATAATCCTCTAACTATTTCAGCCAGTTGTTGAAGAGTGATTGGAGATCCCATAGCTCTGATACCAAATAATATAATTCTGGATGGCTGGAATACCAACTAGAATCAATAACCAGGATCTGCTAAGGGTTGGAGGTATCGGTTAGGTTAAAATAGGTGAAATTCTGAAATTAGGGTTATAATTTGATGGGATCTAGGGTTTGAAGGTAGGGTTAAGTTAGGTTGGTAAAGGGAAGTCTTCCGGTGAAGGTCCTGAGATGTTTTATGGAGATTAGGTATGTAAAAAAAGTTGATTACTAAATTAGGGTTTGGGTTTCTGGGTTTTGGGAAATTGGAATGTAAGAGAATCTAGGGTTTAGAGTGGTCACCTAAGGCTGGAACCAGAATCGAGTTCCCTTAGGGTGTGGGAAGAAAATCGAATCTGGAAAGATGGGATTTTGATGAGTGATTTGGGCTGTACAGGTTTTAGGTTATGGGGAATGAAGTTCGGGTATGAGGGAATGTTAGGGTTAGGTTTTAGAGGATTAGAAGAAGAAGGGGTTGGGGATGGGGATATGGACTTACTTGTTAGCTTAGGGATCCTTGAACCTTGAAACAGAAAACAGCAATTGAATCAAATCTTCAACTATCGGCTATGGCAGAATTGAAGTAGCTTGAACACTTGAATGCAGATCGATGGAGATAGAGAGAGGGAGTGAAGGCTATCTCAGCCTGGGTATCTCATCCTCACAGCCTATCTCAGGATAGTGTTGTTTGCAAAGCAACTTTTCATTCATTAAATCGTGGGAGACTCTCAAGAGCTCTTACATATATATAGCCTTATGGCTGGACAGAATTCAAACTCTAACTATGACTCAAAACTTAGCTAGGACTGATAACTGAACTAGGAATACTAACTAGGACTTCTAACTATGTTTCAAACTTGCACTAGGAATCCCAATTAGAATTCCTACACCTGCGGCTGGTTTTAGACAGCCAATTTACATCAGAGATACCTTGGTTTCCCAAGTTTCCGAGACGAAACTCATATGTAATACTGTTTTGACCAGGTTTTGACATATTTCGACAATATTTCGGAAGTTTCAATAATTTCGACCAGTTTCGACCAAAAAATACCAAGTTTCGACCAATTTTAACCAACCCATGATATGTCGAGTTTTGCCCAAACAACACCAGGTTTTGGTCGAAACCTGGGAAATCTCGGTTTCGGCCGGGGTCAAAACCGGCTTCAAAACTGAGATTTAGAACCTAGGATATGTTTACTAATTGGCATATAATCACACCCAAGGTTCTAAGACTTGGGTCTCGGTGGCATCTCGGCCAAGCCAGAAACCAAGTCGAGCCGAGACCTCGGCGAGTTGGTGCAATTTTTTTTTTTTTGACTTGGACCCCCAACTCGGTGGGTTTTACACATTTTTTGGGTCTGAAACTTGGTATCCAGCCTATTTCAGGCCATTTAAACACAATGGCATGCCCAGATTTGCCAAAAAACAAGTCCAAATATGAGTTTTACTTTGGGCCATAGGTTGGTAGGCGACGAGTCGTACTAAAAGTCTAAAACAACCTACTCTACATATAATTTAGTAAAACTTAGCAAATTTAGCAATCAAAACATTCTAATTAGTACATATCAAATTATCAATCAAAACATTCAAATAAAAAGTACATTACATCAATGTTCACTGAATTTGTTACATAAAATATGATTGAGTAATAAATTCATCCCCATATTGATCCACAAAAAATTCCCATGTCATGGAATTGCTGCAATGTTGCACATATTGTGACACGGCTGCCATACAAGTCTTCTGATCAACATATACCAGTCTCCCTATCTTAGGGTACATGGGAGGCTGTTGGTATGGCGTGTAACTGTGTAAGATGAACTGCTACTATCATATTGAGTTTGAGGCATGTATGGCTGGTTTGGGACTGGGAATATGTACCCAAAACCTGACCCAGAGCTTTGATTGTCATACTCAGTTGCTGACTGCCCATACTGACCATAAGCACTATAATCAGAACCGGTGCTCTCCTGGCCATAGTCATAGCCATGATGATGCTGAGATGATTGCCATGACTGATGCTCACTAGTAGTATCTATACTCATGCTTCCGAAACTTGCAAGCACGGTGTTCATACTGCTGTCATCATCTTGAGCATCTAACTGATGTGAGTGTTGGCGACCCTTCTTTCTTTTGTATGTTTTAGGGTGACCACCATGGTCTTGATCTTGAGTGGCATGCGTAAACTGAGACTCACTGGTGAAACGCACAGGGTCCCCCTGCGTTCCCACCTCATACTGGTACTGCTCGCGCATCCCCTCATGACGATCATCATAATAACCGCCACTCGGCATGCCACGACCACCACCACCACCACCACCATCATCACCATCACCACCATCACCATCACCATCACCATCACCATCATCACCATCACCACTGGCATCACCACTACCATCATCATCATCAGCAGGCTCAAAAGGTTTCGGTGACTCTGCATGTGCACGCCCCTCTTGCAACGACATATAATCCTCAGCATCAGTGCCGGTTACAGACGCAATGGTGGGGTCGGGCCTACCCCCAGGCTGATCCATATCAGGTGTACCACGATCCCTCACCCACTGGAATAGGGGATCCTCATCGTCATCAGAGTTCTCTTGGAAAATGTTGGACAATTCAATGGGTTCTTTATCATTGGCCTCAATTCCTTCACGTATATGCCTCATCCTTAATGTCATATTGTAGTGCACATACACAAGCTGCTCCAGTCGTTCGCTACCCAACTTGTTCCGCCTCTTTGAATATATCAATGAGAATGTACTCCAGTTGCGCTCACATCCGGAGGATGAACAAGTTTGTGAGAGCACTCTCACTGCTACCTTCCTCAGGTTGGGTGAACTTGTACCATAAAACACCCACCAGTCGGCTGCATTACATATATAGAATAGTAAGAATATGTACATTCTAAAGAGATAAAATTATAATTCATAAATGTAAATATGTAATATCATGCCACCTACCAGGGTCTGGCTTTTGTCTACCCTCCACTGCAGCTTGTCGACCAAAACTTGCTGAGGCCTCTCTAAAGTATTTGATCTATTTTCAATTTGTGGAATTAGTATTTCCTATTTAGTAATTACATTCATAAACTAACTACCAAAGTACCAAAGTCGCATACTCTCACCTCATCATTGTAAGCAGATTGTGTCTTTGGATTGAGCTCTAACTTCGCAGTAACAGTTTGAACTGCCTCTAACAATTCTATGTCTAGCCTAAGATCATGGGAGTAGTGATACTTTGGATTCAAATAGTATGCTGGTAAAGTAGACACCACAAATATGATTTGTTAGTGACTTTACTGACTTAATGCCTTTGGGTTTTGAATATGTAAATGTAAAAAAGTTATAACATTTAAAGTGTAAAGTATGTTGAACTCACCAACTTTATGCAATGGATGACTCAAGTGCTTCTCCCACCGCTCATCAATGATGTTAGTGTAGGACTTTGCACTTTGAGGTATAGCAGCTCTAACCATTTCCTTCATTTTTTGGATGATAGCATAAATTTGGGTCAAGGTAGGCTTCTTCTCTGTATCAACCATCCTCAGTACTGCCACCACTGGCTCTAATATGGCAACCACTTTCCCCAAGTCCTTCCAAAATCCATCACTTGCAATGGTCTGTTGTGCTGCCTTTGCATCTTCTGACTTAGAACCTTGCCAACCAAACCATTTATCACTTGCAAACATAGACCTCAGACCTATCGCCTTAGTCTGAAAGCTCTTCAATACAATGTAATTGATGGCAAATCGAGTGACACCAGGCCTCACTAAATCTCCATTGCATTTCTCCCTCAACAAGGCTAAAGCATAAGAATGGTTGTACACAAAAGTTGTCACTTGTCTTGCCCTATTTACCACACCCGCCACCAAAGTCTTTTTCCCCATGTCCTTCAGCATTAAATCAATAGAATGGGCTGCACATGGGGTCCAAAAGAGCCGGATCCTCTTACTCTTCTTATTCATCAACTTCTCTCCAGCCTTTTTAAAGTTGGAACCGTTATCCGTCACAATTTGGATAACGTTCCTTGGTCCTACCTCCTCCACCACTTGCTTCAACTCCTTATTCAAGTATGATGCATCCTTTACATGATTTGATGCATCGATGGACTTCAAGAATACAGTCTTTCCATTGCAACTCACTATGAAATTTATGATGGATAATCTAGTAGGTCTAGTCCATCCATCAGCCATAAGAGTAACCCCATATGTCTCCCACATTGGCTTCAAATTATCAATCTTATATTCTCAAAATGAAAACTTTGTCTACTCTCAGCCAAAGTCTGCTGGTAAATTCTCCATTCAGCCTCTTATTGAAACTCACCAGGTGGAGGCCCAATGTCAGTATCATCTCCGCCACGGACCTCTACACCAGTCCTCTCTAGTACTGCCTCATCAAACTCTTGTTGCATTCTTTCCCTCTCAGCTTTCTTTAATCTTCCTCCTTTCAAATGTTGTGCTATTGCCACTTTCACTTGGATAGGAACATTTGGGCATGAGGCAACATCCTTGCCTGTAGCAGACAAGTGTTGCTTTAACCTAGTGGCTCCTCCAGATAGCAACTTCCCACAATAATTGCATTTAGATTTCTTTTTGTCTGCGGACATGGGGACTCAATGTTGCCATTCTATATCAAACATTGTGTACAAAATATCTTATATTTTACACTGTTACATAAAAAAGCATGTATTAATAACCATGGATCACTTAAAGTAAGGTATTCAAGACTTAAAGTATGCTATTCATAACTCTTAAACGTAATGTCAAGCAAGTAGAACTATGAAATAACTATCTCTTATTTATCCCCTAACCCTAGTATTTATTTCTTAATTAAAAATAATATTTTGAATTTTTTTCTAAAATATTTATACCTTAAAGTATAAGAAAAATATAATGTAATGATGTATTTGACACCATTTCAAGTTGAATATTATGTACATATGTTGTACATAATTTTCCATAGGCAACAAGTATTTTTCCTTAATATTATATATATTTTTTAAAATTTTTATAATATATTTATTAAATCTGAAAAATAAAATAATTTTTTTAATGGGTGAAAATAAAAAATTAATCCATGGGGCTGTAGAGCATCCCAAGTTGTTTAACATATATCAAATTTATTTTCAAACAATCACTATTCATCCTATTTTTTTCATTTTCTTTTTTCAAATAAATCATTTATTTTTTCAGAAATTATAATAAAAAATTTAATAACTGAAAAATAAATCCGACTCCATCAAGTGATAGATCGGGCAAAGATGTTTACCATATATCAAAACCAAATGAATCTAACAAGTATTACACAATTTTTTTTGAAAAAAATAGATTTGGGAAAAATTAGAAAATACCTTTGAAATCCTATAAATAGGTGATGATTTGGAGTTGAATCTTCACTTTACCACTTGAATCTCACTTCAAACATCATAATCCACTAAAGATTTGAGAGAAATAGGAAGAAATTTGAGAGAGAGAGCTCTTGGAGTGTTTTTCTCTAAACTTTAGAGAGCTTTGAACAGAACTCGAGATTTCCGAGTTCTGTCCATTGCTCTCTTTTAAAAAAATGGGCATATGGGCATATGGGTCATGAAAACTGGGTAAAAAACCATATAACCCGATACCGAGATCTCGAGATATTGAAATTTTACAACTATAAAAAAACAGAGAAATGTGTATCGAGACTTGGTCGAGATCTCGCCGAGAAATTGCAGTTTTAGGAACCGTAGGCCATCTCGACTCGCTATCTCACGAAACCGATAAATCTCGTGAGTTCTCGCCAAGATCTCGCGAGTTCTCGAACCATGATCACTCCTTTGGTGATTAGGTTTAGTAAAGAGGATATGAAACAGAAAATAAAAAACTGGAATCGAAAATTGGGAAAAAGTTTTGTACAACGCCAGCTCAAAAATGAAATTGCACACTCCCTCATATATCGCTGTTCATTTGAGGGCGTGATATGTCATAAATGCCCCTCCCCCTTTTGTCAGATTTCAAAGGGGGTTCTCTTATTCACCCAAAACTGCACTCGGGCAGTGTAGGGAAACCTCTCCCTAGAAAATTTAATCAAAAGGTGAAAATCAAGAATTTGGTAAGAAAAAGGAGAAGAAATTCAAGAAAACTGTTCAAATGCATAGTTATCAAAGCATCGCCATGGTGGTGTCGCCTTGCTTTTTTCCCCTCTAAAACGCTATGGTCGCCTTCCTGCCTTGATAACTTTGCTCAGAAGATAAAAGGACCCGTAAACTGAATCAGATTATCTATTAAGAGGGGAAGATGAATTAGATTTACAAAAAAAAATTATAAAGGAACGAAGAAATTGAATCAAAGATTTGATTAATCTTCTCAATTCCAGGTTTAGAGCTCCAATAAAAACTCTAAACAGATCAAGAGTTTTTTTTGGGGGGAATAAAGAATATAATTACTAAAGAAAAAGGAACAGATCAAGAGTTGTTGAAGAGTCTCAAGAAGGTAAAGAAACAAACAAAAAACCTGTGTTGCATGGACACTTAAGCTTATGTGCTGTACCCATGTTCAACACTACTGTAAGCCAATGAGAGTGCAAGAAAATGAATCTTTTCCATACCCAAGTTTTGCCTTCCTTGTCTGGGTAACATAACTAAAAGCAAACAGTCACACATGAAAGCATGAATCTTAAAATAGAGAAAACATGGTAAGCATCAAGCAAGAATTAAAAAACGACAGATATAAGAAAAACCTCTTAACTGCAGGCAGCCAACAGTGTACTGGCAAGCATCCAAATTACTTTATTCCATACCAATATTTTTCAATCACTAGTGCTCCATGGAGTGTTTATACTTATTCTCTTTAGCTTGTACTTCTACTAGTAAGATCTCTAAGATTCCTAATAAGAACCAAATTACAAGCTTAAGTACACTCCTCTCCTGAACAATTAAGGATATCAAAATAAGAAATTTACGCTCAATAAACATTCCTAAGAAAATGGAACTTCCTAAATAAATATCCCACCACAGATTGACACCCTACATGAAATTTGCTTATAACTTCCTCAACACAGCTCAAAATTGCAAGATCTTGCACTTGTCAGAAAGGTAACTGAATTGGTTTTAGATGGCACCACACTAAATGGACGAATATTACTTCCAAAACTGGCTCCAAATGGAAGTGTGACAGAAATAACCAGTTGGAATAGTTCAAAACTCAAGAGATAATATTGCCTCATACAAATCCACTATTACATGACTTCCTCTAGTCAAACATGGAATTTTGAGACATCATCATTTGAAGCTTGAAATGCTTTTGCATCATTAGGCTGTATATTGTCAACTTTAATACATGGATGACTCAAATATGTAGCCATCTTCTTAAAATATTTAATGGTTTACTGAAGCTTCCATGTCGGATGTTGTACACTGCTTGGCCATTGCATTTATATTAATAGTAAATGATTAGGTTGTGTATCTTGCCCATCTGTTCAGCCATTCATAGAAGGCTGAAGGTGCCCTGGGTTGGAACTGGTGTTGCAAAAAGGAGGAAATTTAATCATCTTGTCTCGTATTTATAGTTTAGAATTCCATCTATTGTACATAATATATCATCGTTTTTTGTATTCAGTATAATTTTCAATGTATTTTGTTTGTTTTGTTTTCCTCTGATAAACTGTGAGATGCTTCTGTATAAAGTTCCTATGATAACTTTTTCTTTTTATGCATAATGAAATTTATTCAGAAGAAGAAAGATCTATATACAGTGAAACAACAACAACAACAATAACAACAAGAGATAGGCCATATGCAACAACTCAAATAGAGAAATCATAAAATAGGATAATGCCCTAAATAAAACTCAAAAGTGCACGTAGACTGCTAAATTTAAATTTGATAAAGAGATGAATAGTTGATTCCTCATCTACAGTGCAAATTAAACCAACCTGGGGAAATGTGTCAGTGTTATCTTGCTTGTCTAATATTGTTCTTTGTTTGATTTGGATATTTGTAGGGGACTATAATTTTGAACCACTAGTGGAGATGATAGCCTTACATCTAGATGCTACATATGCAACATGTGACATATGGGGAGAGCTTGCATCATGCTTCCTCAAGCTTTCTCACTACGAAGAAGATCAAATGTCAGTATGTGGAAATGAAAATGAATATGGAAACAAGAAACAGTTTTCTGTTTGTTTCAATTCGATTCCCAGATCGTTCATAGAGGGTAACTTGCGAATGTCATGGAAACTACGTTGCAAATGGTGGTCTAGACGCCACTTCAGCAAGAACATCCACGACTCAGAGATGCAAGAAGGTATCTTCAATTGTTTGTGGAATATTTTCTGTAGCTCAGTAATGAGAGTCTTCTGTAATTTGGTTTCCTTTGTGTCTGCTTACTGAGCCAGTCTGTTTATTTGATTTCAGTCTCACTATCCATTAATGCCATGGTATTGATCGTCTGATGTGTTGCTGTCTTCTGGAAATTAGAAGATAATTTGATTGGTCAAAAATCCATTTTACTGAAAATATCATAGCTAGGGAACACGTATCCTATTTAGCAATTATGAATCACTAGGAATAACTTCTGATGCTTATGGATGTACTCCCCGCATCACCCCACAAAACTCTCTGTTTCCTCCCTTCAATGATTTTTAGAAATGAAGGCATGATTTGGTTAGTAAATACAATTATACAATCACTGAATTGATCTCTTCTTTGAGGCTCAGTAATTAGACTATCAAGTTCTCTCCAAATGCTTTATTTCGGTAAATTAATGATGCTCCTGCTCTTGATTTCAACAGGTGAATTTCAGCTATTAACATGCAAGGCAGCATGTGCATGTCACCTTTATGGACCAGAGTTTGAATATGTTAAGAGTGTTAATACTTATCTAAAGAAAGAGGATAACCAGGAGAGGATGATGTTTCTGCAAAATCACATGAATAATTCAATCAAGCTTCTTGAAAATTTGAATAGGTCAGGCTGAATGCTGCAGTGCTTTCTCTTTGAAAAGTAGAAGGGAGAAGTTTCACCATTTCCAGTCAGTGAGCGGATGCTCCTTTTGGATTGGTAATCTATCACACAGTAATTTTATTTCAAATTGGAAACCTGACACTGTTTCTTGTACTCCTGAACAACACCTCGGTGCTGAAGAAAGAAATGTCCTTTGGCAGCTGTAATTGTGGTAATCTCATGGTTGAGGAATCTGAAAACTTAAGTAGTCCTGGATTTTAAAGTATCCACTGACCTCAAAAGTGCATGTTTTTTTTTTGGTCCTATAAGTTGTATCAAGTGTTATGGTTTATATATCAGGTGTCTCGATCATGTGATGTCATTGAGAAGTCAGCCAAGTGGATTCGTTTCATTGCTTCAATCAAGTTTTCAGCCTGTTGAAGAGTTTTTCAAGGAATCAACAACAGCTTGCTTTTTGGATCAGGTGGGAGTTTTTCAATTTGAATTGTATTTAGCTTTTTTAGGATTGAGATACATGTACATATCAGCCCTGAAGGATGTAATATTTATTCTGTTTCATAACATAAATGAGTCAGGAGGGTCTTGCATAAATCCACACCTACTATATTTATTGTGAATTTTTCTTCATGAATTGATGGTATTCGCTTTATTTTTAATGTGGAATGAGTTGCTCATTCTTGGTTTTCAACCATTGGGGTTGATTTTGATACACCAGGAAATATAATTGCACCTCTGTTTTTGCTACAAACCAAAAAGGAAGCTACCTCTCTTGTCCTTGTAGCTAGTAAACTGCTAGTGTCACCGGAGATATGTTGGGAAACTTTTCCAGCTGATTTGAATATCAGAAGACCATCTTCTGCTGGATAGCTTTACCTACCTCACTGGTTTATTTCAAACTGAGCAGTTGATGATCCGTACTACACAGTATACAGCAGGGGCTGGTGGATGAATTGATTAAATACTTCATTTTAATATTTGTTTCTACCAGAGTGAGGACAGAGTTAATTTATCTTCCATTACTTGAATGTAGCCTTGTTGGAAATGGCTTCTGGTTGTTTTGTTGAATTAGACAAAAGCAAAGCTGAAAAGGGGAAGGCAAAAAGACTATGGGTTCTCTTCCATGCTCTGTGAAATTCAAAAGGGAGCATGATCTGTGTACCAATTAAGGCATTTTGCAGTGGCATCTTTCAAAACCCTAGCAGAAATCAGAAGTCAGAAGAACAGAATGGAAGATGAAATGAATATCATAAATCTCTCTTTCAGCAATAATGAATAAGATCTATTTTTTACTTTCAAAACCCTAGCAGAAATCAGAAGTCAAAAGAACAGAATGGAAGATGAAATGAATATCATAAATCTCTCAGAGATGCATCTTGTTGTCACCAAGGTGGTGAAGTTAGAAATAGTAACAATCTTCTGATTGCCCTTGTTTTATTCTCAAAGTTATTTAAGTCAGGGGTAAAAAGATATTTCAAAAAAAATTTGAAATGACTTGTCATTATGTCATTTTCAATAGTGAGCCCATAGAAATGCACGTGGAAGCATTAATCGGGCAGTCATTTCCCATTTCATGGGGGTGGGGTGGTCATTTCGCCCCACCTGTGTTTGGCATAAGCACCATACTCCACCCCACCTCCCCCAACAGAAACCATTTTCCCTTTTTATTTTATTCCAGATAAACACATGCGTTATGGTGCCTAGATCCTATGGTCCAAAAGATACCCCACAAAAGATTCTGAAGAAAACTAGAGAACTAAAATCCATAATAAAAGAGGTAAAAAAAGTAAAGGGAAAAAATCTCTACCTGATGGTATTTTCTATGCCCTCTCACAGGGCACTGTGAGATGACGTTTCTGCCCTTTGGGTAGATATTCGGGCGTGCTCCCCCATTAGACTAGGCACTTGTGTAGAGAACATGCGATCAAAGTAGAGATCTCTTGCCCGTAAAGTATAATTACAATTTTGTTCTCACCAACCTTGGTTAACATTTTTCCTCTTGTAAATAAGAATAAGGTTCATAACATTCTTGGTGACTCCCCTATAAAAGATGGTTCCCTTTATCTAGGAACTCTATAGTCGCAAAAAAAAAACAAAAGGAAAAAGACAATCTCGAATAATATTATAACTCGTGTTCGTTCCAAGTTGGGGCTATGGAAAGCCCTGATGTTGTCTCAAACCGGAAGGTCTGTCCTGAAATTAGTGTTAAGCTCTGTACCAACATATTGGATGTCATGCTTCCATTTTCCAGATAACTCTGTAACCGAAGAGATTCTATTTAATGTAGATTTTGGAAAGGATTGCATGATGATTGTAAAGCAACTCCAAAAAAAAAAAAAACGGCTTTTTCTAAGCATCACGTGTTCAAATCAAAGGTCCACAGTCTCACTTCCCATAGACCTAGGCTGGTCATTGATCTTTTGGGATGAGTTTGTAAGACCTAAAGCCATGATCATGACATAGATTAAGAAACACAAGCAAAGTACAATAAATACAAGTGAACCTAGAGCCATGGAGATGAATACCACGAATATCGATGAGTTGAGATCGATGGAACCATGACTCATTTTGATCAGGTTTTACTCGAGTCAAGTCAAGTCAAAGAAACTCATGACATGGCTCTTCTTCACTCTACTCGGACGCTAATCTCCTTTGCTTATAGGGAAAGTAACAGGGCAGTGGACTGGCTTGCCAACTTAGCTTATGACATAGCTACTTCATCCATCTTCCATGCTGGGAGTCTTCCTCCGAGGGATCTTCAGCGGATTCTTCGAGAAGATAGAGCTAGTTTGCCCTTCTTCAGAATGTAGATTCTTTTATAGTTTTCAGTTCCTAAGGTTTATATGGGCTTGGGTCTAGTCTGAGTTGAGAGTTTTGTCCTCCTTGGGGTTGAGGTAAGGCGGTATATCCTTCCTTTGTATTTTCTTCGACTTTTTCATTAATAAAATTTTAAGGGCTTGCCCGGGTCCCCCAGATAAGGTTTGGGTAAAAAATGAAAAAAATAAAAACTCATTTTCTAATTATGTTTTTTATATTTCAAAAAAAGGAGAGGGATAGGCACAATGCCCTTGCCTGATAAACTAGCGGGGTGACACCAATGAAAGCATGGGACGAGACATCATATAGGACGGGTATGACATCATTTCAAGGGAGGGGGAAGAGAGAAATAGACACAACGGATGCTAACCTGTGGTACGCGGGCAGTGTGCCCAGTCTTTTCCAAAACAAAATTGGATTCGTGTACCCTACTGCAAATAAATGGAAACACCTGTAAGGGTGTTTTTATACATTTGATACACTGCTGGTACATAGTAAGTACATAACTACATACTACATAGACTGCAACCCCGTCATCATAGACTCGTAAAAAAGCTAAACAAAAAGCCCAAGGTGGTCGGTCACATTTGAGGGTGAAAAAGAGAGCAGCACTGTCACCTGTTACTAACATAACACGCAAGCCGTAACCCTCGTTATCTTCTACGTTTCATTTTTCGTTTCGCTTCTCAGAAATTGAGACTCTTTACGAATTTTACTTCTTTCTCAGTTTCTCTTCCATTTATTAAAACCATCTATTTAACCAAAAAAAATTTTAAAAAACCATTTTTATATTTTGCTGCTATTATATTTCATCATTTAACATTTGATTTGCCCGTCTTTTCTTCTAATCCCCCACCCTCTCTCTCTCTCTCTCTCTCTCTCTCAGAAGTCGGGTCTTCTTCCTCTTTCTCTTCCGTTTATTAAACCCATCTAGAGCCTCTAGCTTTCCGTATCTACTCCATATTTACTGCTGTTCTATTGGAAATTAGAAGCTCGATAAATTCATTACAGGATTGAACCCTTGACTTCCCCCCTTCTTTTCTTCTAATTTCCCCCCCTTTGTGTGAGCTCTGCTTATCTGAAGCAGCAATGGTTGATGGGTCTGAAGATACGAGCGAGATCGAGAAGCTCTACGAGTATGGCGAACGACTCAACGAAGCCAAGGATAAATCACAGGTTAGTTTTCTACTTTTTTTTTTTTTTCTTCCTGTTCCTTTAGAACGTAGAAATAGGGCTATTAAAAGTAATACCATTGCTCGTTTGTGGATTATTCAAATCTTTTTTCTGGGTCTGAAGCAGAATGTTAAAGACTACGAAGGTATAATAAGAGCAGCTAAAGGAAGCATAAAGGCAAAACAGTTAGCGGCACAGCTCATTCCCCGGTTCTTCAAGTTCTTCCCCAGCATCTCCAGCCAAGCTGTTGAAGCCCATTTTGATTTGTGCGAGGAAGAGGAGCTTGGTGTAAGTAGCAGTTCTCTCTCTCTCTCTATCCTCCTCCTTTTCCACTTTAAATGCTGTGTTTAGGGTAGACTTCGCGTCTTGTGGGGTCTGGACTCTGGTGAGATTTTTCACTTGGTTTATATGATTTGTAATATGAATATGCTGAGGCGTAGTTATACAACAACAACAAACTCAGCCTTATCCCATCTTAATGGAGTCGGCTACATGGTTCCAAACAAAACAAAGTAGAGAAAATAGAGGTCACCACCAAAAAAGGGATGAAAAAGAGATGAGAAATGACAAATGAAATATGGAAAATAAAAGAGAAAGTATAAAAGATGAAAGATGTAAGTAAGAGGAAAGACGCACAGCCCAGTAAGTCAGGATAATCTCAGCTAAATGGGGTCTGCTACATGGATCTTTGCCCTCCAATAGGCTCTATCTGAGGCATAGTTATGTGAATTGAAATTCCCGTTTGCATGCCTTATGAGGTGTTGCAAATCGTAGATGGTGTTTTAAGGGCTAATCAGGTGATTGATGTGATCCGTTGCTTGTTTTGAGAAGTTATTCCCTAATTGTGATTGATTTTCGGTGGCATGTGGAGTGACTTCCAGTTTTGGTAACTCTAGTCGCTGTTCCTGTATTGTTGTCCATTCTTCATAAGCGAAGGATGACAGTCCAGACCTGCTGTTTCAGCTTAAACCAGTAAGGGAGAAATGAGTAGAAATTTCGTCAATAAGGTGATTACTTACTTTGAGAAACATTGATGTTCCTATGCTAGGCTGCCTGCTCAATCATGAGTTAATGAAGTTGTTCCATGTCATGAGTGCACTTTGGTTTTCATTCTCAATTCAAAGATTATTATGTAGATAAAAGTCTTATGTGAATATCAATCTAATCATATCATTTATTGGTTTGGGTGGAAAGATTATTGACCAGATGCGATCTGATGGAGTAAATGAACACTTATTCATTTTCACTGGAAAGTAGCAGAGATCCGCTGGCATAAGAAGGATTTTTCTCTCTTTTTAAGGTTTCAGATGGTGATTGTGATTACATGGAAAACTGAAGGAATAATGGGATTTGTGTGGATGATATTTCAGAGGTTTAGTAAGCCATCTTGGAATTTTCCTGCAGCTCAAATACCCAATGGATGGGAAGCCCTTCCCCGACACTTCAATTGTGCTAGAGTCTTGGTGCAATTACTCTTTTGATAGCTGCTTTTGCATGGCATTTGTGGGGGTGGATGTTCAAATTCAATTGAAATGGGCAGGGTTGACAGTACATGTGGTGACTGGTGAAAGAGTATTGCCTGAGTAAGGTAAGCAGTTTGTCGAAGATAAGCTGTTTTCTATGAGGAGTAATAACTATGGCATGTGTTGCATGGGAAGATGAAGTTTGTAAGTGTTTTGGTTTGGATATTTTTGGGGTAAAATTTATAGAAATCACTCCTCAGGTATCAAAGCAAATATTTGAGGTACACATGTAAAGCACCCTAGAACACCTGACCAAGCACTGAGGTATATTAAGAGGCAATAAAATGGAGTTCTTGTCAAATAACAAGACATTTGGATGGGATGCAGGGTCTATTTTAAGGAATGATACATTGATATTGTCTCCAATATGAACAAGTCGTGCAATTTACAAGAAAGCAGGGTGAAATGCATGTACAAGATTTTTGAGCAAATTGAAAGGTTTTTTAGGTCTTCCTTTTCTGGAAGCAGTCCACAAGTCTTCCTTGTATGTTGCTGATCAATAAAGATGACATAAATGGTTCTGGCTTATTGGATGTGGAAGTTAACTCTTTGACAATAATGTTAGATTACAGGAGGAACATCTCCCTGTGGATATTTATGGTGAATTCTAGTTTTCAAGGTTGATGTTGGTTAGAAAATGAATTTCCATTGATGTTTTGGTAGAAAGGAGTTTGTGTTTGGTTACTGTGCAGGTAGATTTTGTTACTTAATCCACTGAAGTTTGTGGCTGTTGACGAGTAGCTTGATTTGCTTGGGATGGCTTCTTTTCCTCAAAGCAAAGGGATTGAATTGTTTCTTAGGTACAGGGGGAAGCTAAAGTCTTACTTTCCATTTGTTGAACTTTGATCACTTAACGAATTTTGAGGATTCAGATAATCGGAGTTGGCAAGTTATTGCTTGTTATACAGGGGGATCTTAATCTGTTTTCGCTTACCTATGGCTATGGGTTGACCAACTTGTGACAATTTGAGAGGTTCATGAAATCTTATTTGTGGTTTAAATTGCAATGACTTGTTTGGGAGGTTGGTGATATGTCTTGGTGGAGGAAAGAAAGAGGGGGGGGGGTTGTTTATAAAACTAAGGAAGTTTCCCAATGAAGATGTGTATTTGGTTATGGATTTTAGCAGGTTTGGCAACCTTCTTCTTGTCGTTGATAAAAAGAGTTGGTATGCAAGCTTGGTGGTCAAGTCTGTTTTGTCTGGTGGAAACCATAACCATTGATTCTCCTAGAAGCCAAATTGCACTGGGTCGACAAACTTTTGCCTGAATTTTTGAGGAGGATGGTGTAGGGTTCTTTCCACTTTTTGAAAACAGGGAGAGGATTTCTAATCCTATAGAAGAATGTGGTGCAGAGGAAGTATTTAAACTATTTTATTCCAAAATTTCGAGAACTTTTCTTTAGGGGGTGCGGGGAGATGTTTCTTTATGGGGTCCAGGTTCTTGTGTTCTGCATTTGTTCAGGGTTTATGGAATAAGTCGGACCAGGTGGTCAATGACTTTGATTGGCAAGACCTATGCTGGTTACGTAACGATTTATGCTTAACTTTGCTAATGAGAAGCTTGGGTAATGGTTATAGTGGGTTCATGTACAGCATGAAATAGTTTTCTCCTTTTGCGATGGTGACGTTGTAAAATAATTCTAGTCTAGTTCAATGTTTTGTCATGTGGAAAGTTGATGTGGCAATTTTGATTTTTTGACAGTGTGGATAAGGATATCTAGAAAATGGTCTAGATTGGCTAGAGCCTACATGTCAAATTTCAGACTCAGATTCAGCCATATTCCCTTCCATGTGTCGGCATATTTCCTTTGTGTTTTCAGCTGTCTATTTCTTTTTAGAGAAGTTTCATTTTTTCCACTGGACTTTTGAAGCTTTATTTTGCCACTTGGCCAAGACCGTTTTGGCTGTAACTTGACGTGTGAGCAGGGGACCTTGGCCTGGGTCTACTTGTCCACAAAATTCCAGCTCTATCCAATTTGCCACGACAGATATTTGTGCCAATCTAGAGATACTCTCTAGTGCTGCTGGGCTAGAAAAATTTCACCCCCGTTTTTATTTCGGATTTCGGTCAGGCCGAAACACCAAAACGAAACGAGTTTTCGAACTATGGCCATAACACATAAATGATACCAAAGACCTACTAACCAGCAGGCTTGTGCAAGAAGGGAAAAAAATGGCTTTATGGTTTTTCAATTATTCCAATTTATTTTAAACAAAAATAGGGGCCACAAATGATACCAAACACCTACTAAACTGAAAACGTGTTTCATAAACAAAAATATAAATGATACCAGAGAGAGCTTTATTACACCAAAGTTTAGGGAAAGACGGAAAGTTATGTCACGTGTGTGTGTTAGATGGGACGTCCAGACCACTTGGGTTTGGGGATAGATTTTGACCCTAACCTGATTCATTCGCTGCTAATTAAGAGGGATAGAATCATAGAAATCTGTGGAGTTCGGGCAGTTTTGCCAATGCTGAACTTGAATGTATTAAGTAATAAATAGTGGTCAACCTGAATGTATTAAGTAATGGAGGGGACTTACTTATTTTACAAGGAAATGGGGGCAGAATGGTGCCCTTTTATTGGGGGGGGGGGGGTTGAGGGCATGCTAAATCCATTTGTATTCTGTTGGGACTGGCCTAAACATTGGGGTGATGCGATACGGAGTTCAAACAACCCTGTTTGGGTTCGCTATGGGCCCACCCAAGTATACAATATCCAATAAAAGGTAATGACTGAACCGTAACTGTATCAAAGGTAGCAAGCGAGGAGTGGTAGTGCCGTAATTAACCAAATATGAGAGGGGTAATTTGATAGAATATAGACAAAGGGCACAGGGGGATTTATAACTATTAACTAGGGGTAAACATGGAAGGATATCAATTAACGCATATAAAAAAAAATGAAAGAACTGTGGTAATAATGGAGAACGAGACATAAATGAGGGTTAAAGATGTCTTCAACCTCTCGTCCCAAACAGAGAGACGGAAAACACTACCACAAAGGAGGAATCTCTCTCACGGAGATCCGGTCGAGATGGGTTTGGGGTTTGATTCTCTACCAAGGATCTTCTGAAAATCCGATAAGCACACATCCAAACTAACAGAGGGCTGGTCTGAAAATTGTTGCCGGTGGAACAACAGAAATGAGCTTGATTGCAGCGATCTACTTCACACAGAGGAGGTATTAGGGCCTGGGATTGTAGGGTTTGAATCACCCTAGGGTGATGATCTTACGCCCAGAACAGGAGGAGAAAGAAGAAAATGTGAAGGAGAACAATTTGATTCTGTTGGTCGGCAACTACCACTCAGATTAACAGAAGCCAGCGAAGAGTGATAGCAGGAAATAAAGATGAAGAAACGGGAAGGAAGAGAAGGGGAGAGAATGGAGAAGGAAGGGATCCTGGTACCATTATCAGGGGAGAGAGACCTTGCAGGCTTCACCTAAAACAAACTCAATTCATTCTGAAAATTCTAGTTACATATATATAAATAAGAAATTAAAAATCTGAAACAGAAATTTACTCAAGTAGGAAACGAAGAAAACCAATTTAACTCAATTAAGGAAGCCCTCCATAGGAATGCTGTAATGGTAGTAATCTGTTACAAATTGAACTCTAACAAAGTAAGCCAACAAGATAAAGGAAATAGGTTCATAATAAATAAACTAATATCCTAAATATCTTGCCCTCCCTACTTTCAGGTTTGAGATGGGTTGCCAAATTCACACAACCTACCCTGACCTGTTCAGTAAAATTTTTTAGATGTGTGGGATAGCTGTGATGCTCAAACTAGTTGGGCCCTGGTTGATGGATGTTTACCCTAATCTGATTTGTTTGCCTCTCACTAGAGGCTGCGATGGGTTCATTAATTGGGTTTAAAAATATTAAGATACCAACCCAAACTGGGAAAACGAGGTATGTTTGCTGGTGGCACATCATACTCAATTAGTTATGGTTTGCGTAGTTTAGTTTTAACCCAAAACCTGACCTAGCTGCATATTCATTTGGTTTTTCTGATCAATAGAACAAGTGGGAAAGACAGATTTTGAGTGGTTGGGTTCCGGTCAAGGATTGCCATTGCCTATGCTTAATGTCATATAAATGGTTGTAACAGTTTGATCTGGCACTTTGTTGAGAATCATCTGATAAAATGGTATCTTTTAAGGGAGTGGAAAAGAATGAATGAGCATAGCTCAGAAGGAAACGATCAAAACAATACATTCAGTTTTTGGGGAACTGATTCCTCCCTCCCTCCTCCCCCCCCCCCCCCCCCAAAAAAAATGAACGGATGTTTGTATGACATAAGTCAAACTCTTGTTTCTGTTCATCCACAGATCCGGGTGCAAGCAATACGTGGACTTCCTCTTTTTTGCAAGGATACACCAGAATATGTTTCTAAAATTGTGGACATTCTTGGACAACTTCTTACAGCTGGTAGTTTGATGTTCAAATTATTCTTTGGATGCTTAGTTTCCTTTCATTCTTTTTCGTTTGGTAATAAATCTGATCATGGTTTGGTGATGCTTTTAGAAGAAAATGTGGAGCGTGATGCGGTGCACAAAGCCCTTTTGTCTTTGTTAAGGCAGGATGCAAAAGGTAACTAATCTCGTAAAAAAAATTATGAATTTCAAGTTTTACGGTCCACCTGTTATCTAGGAATATGAATTGGTTCATTTTGGTTAATGCCTCTTTTTTCTGATTCTCCTAGATTCTATCATACTACTGTTTTCTTATGTGCAACAATTGATTTGACATTTGTTGTTTGCAATACATTAACTTGAATGGATTATTCTGATTGAGTTCTTTGGCTCTGGATGTATTGTGTGCTGGTGTGACTAGGGACATATAAATGTGAAACTAGAACTTTGGAGGGAAGGCATGGCATCTGAGGATGTCGGCAAGTGAGATTACATTAATTGCAACTTTAGTGACGACTTGCTCAGGGGTGAGGTGCTGTTAGCTGATCCAGGGGCGTATCTGGTGGGAGCAATCATTTGCGTACTTATATTGTCCACAAGAGAGATAGAGCTGGCTTGATCCTGACTTCCTGTAGAGCTAGAGTTAGAGCTAGAGCCAGTTGTCTGAAGGGGAAGGTTAATGGGGGGATATTTACCCAACAACAAATAGGTTTACTATCCCATCCACAACAGGATCTGTGAGTAACTCACGGACAGCAAGCTATTACCAAGCAAAACTCCTAATCTAGGGTTTAGAATGACCCAAGGTTTTGGTTAAATATTCACAACCAGCAGTATAACAAACCCTCAAAACAGTAAGACGACCAATGGTTGGACCTCAAGTATAGACACTTTACCAAATTAGAAACTTGCAGCCAGATTTAGAAACAATGCTCTAAACCATCATCCAATCATCAAAACAACATGAAACTTTGAGTGTAAGCAGGATTCCATATTCAATCCATCATATACAAAATCAAACTAATCCATCAACCTAATATCACAGTTCAGCAATTCACAGATTTAGTAACTAGGGCTGTAGTAGGAAAACTCACATTCCACAAGTCTGATGGTCACCAACTTACAGTGGAGTCATCTTCTTGTGCTGAGAAATCACCTTCCAAAATATAAGGATGATCTGATGGATCGCAGGAGGGATCAGGGATGTACATAACTCAATGCCAAATGACCATAAACTTGTGTAAGACTGTCACAGGTAAGTTCCACCACAGGGAACTTGATTCCCTTCAATATAATTTAATTTCAATGTTATAACCCTCAGCACTTAAGACTTATGTCAGCAACTTGTAATAGTGTTAGCAGGAAAGAAACTGAAAATAAAATAGAAACAATAACAGCCACGATAGGAGAGAAGAAGAAGAAGGTTGTGGTAGTTGGTTGAAGCCTCCTGTATGTGAGGTGGTTCTTCAAGGGCTAAGTTATTCTCTCAGGCCCATGGTTTGAACTACATTCTTGTCCTGGGTGGTCATTATGTTTGTGGTTGAGGCCTGGAGAAGGATCAGCTGATGTGATAGGTTGGATAATCATGTCAATGGTCCATGGTTCTCCCATCTATCAGGGTGTGCATGTCTTCTCTTTTGAACTCCTTTTTTTATTGAAAGCATGGTTGGTCAATTGCTTGGCAGATTATCTCACTAACCAATGGGTTGTTAGGCCTGCCATTTGTTGTGGACTATCTCATGTGTGTTTGCACGATCTTGTTATCTTGTACAGTAGGTGTGATCTGATTTGTTCCGGGGGCCCTAAATCAAAGACCTTGTATTTGAGATGGTTTGGTCATTCAATATGAAAAGAGTGACTGTTCTATTGATCAGTGTGTTCGTTCAATTTGAAGGCTCCGAAAGGAGGAGGTATAGGCAGAAAGGATATGATTTTATCTGTGAAAAAGGGAATTTGCTACATATGCATTATTCTAGATGTGGCATATGATGAAATGGCAAGATAGGTTTATAGTGGACTCTAATTAATTGGAACAGGGCATGGGGGCTAATTGTTGTAATGAGTAAATGAGCCATCCATTTGTTATATTCTGTATTCTCTGCAAAGAAAGTTGCCTCTGATTTCCAATGTGGTAATGTTTCAGTCTTGTCCTTCCACCCCTTTTATGATATTTCTGATATGGTTTTTGTGCATGTAAACCAACTCTCTTCATGGTTTATTTTGCAAAACCTGGAAACTCTTTTATTACAGCACTTCTCTAGCTAATATATGCACTTGCTGCAGCTTCTTTGACGGCCTTGTTTAAGCATATTGAGAGCACCGATGAACCAAGTACTGATGAAAGTATACGTGAAAAGGTTCTGAATTTTGTTAGGGATAAGGTGAGAAGCACCCTTCTGTAACTTTTGTTTCGATCTCTTCTACATTATATTTTTATGTTAGTTTGAGCATATTGGGTCTAGGGCTACGTAAGCCTTTCACAGGTCTGGGGTTCCGATAACTCATCTGCTGTCTTAGGTTGAGAGGATCAGGACCTATTGTTAGGTGAGTCGCATCCAAAAACTTATGTAGGCAAGGTCTCATGAATGAAAGATCATAAGCAGCTTGATCAAATGACTTCCAACCATCTGATCAATGTATTATTTTTCAAAAATTTCATACACTAAATTTAAATTCTTCTAAACACTGTCAGATATATAGAGATAAATTGCTTGGTTGGGATTATCCATTCAAGTGATTTGTCATGTAATTAATCCTTTAGTGGGCCTATATGATGCTAGGTTCTGATCTTGATCCATTGTGAAACATGTGGCAGTTGCAAGCTTTTAAGGCCCCAGAATGTTGTAATGGCTCTGTAACCCAGACTCAAGACGATGCCTATTTTTATTGCATTTTACTATAGTTGAGCTAAGTGCTTTCTTATACTTTAGGTCTTTCCCCAAAAAGCTGAACTTTTGAAGCCTCAAGAGCAAATGGAAAGACATATAACTGAATTGGTGAAGAAAGTAAGTTCACTATCTTATTTGTTGAGCTTAATTTTTTTTGTTTTCTCTGTATTTTATTTGTGATGGTGATCTCTATTTCTGGGCTTGCTTTCCCTTCGTCAGTCATATATCTTTGCTGGGTTTTTTTGCTTCCACTTCTTGAGTGTATGTAATGATCTAAAGTTTAATTATGGTATCTGTGAGATTGCTAGAAGATTCCTAATGATCTTATTGAATGCTATTGATAGAGTTTACAAGATGTGACTGGAGCAGAGTTTAAAATGTTTATGGACTTCTTGAAAAGTTTGAGCATATTTGGAGATAATGCTCCCCCAGAGAGAGTGCAAGAGTTAATTGAGATTATTGAGGGACAGGCAGATCTAGATGCCCAGTTCAATGTAAGTTATTTATTGCCTTTGGCTTTTGGATATGAAGAAGTTGTCAACATGTTATTTTATCTTCTGTTGTGGCTGTTATTTATGGCCCTGTTTGTGCAAAGTGAAGTTCAGATGGCTTTCTCAAACTGTTGCTTGGCTTAATTGTGCCCTGGATCTATCAAAGGAATGTAGTGTCACACCTTCCATGTGTTCAAATCGGTTGTGATGTTTGGATATACTTGGATAATATTTTTCTGACTTTGTTTTTACTTATGATGAGGCTTAGTTGAGTTTCTCCGTATTGTTACTATTGTAGGGAAGAAAATTTCGACCACTTGCCTTGCAAAACGCATATTTGTTCTGTTCCTTCTATTTCAATTCATTGAAAAACTAAATGATGTAGATCGAAGCATAAAGAAGACCAAAGAAAAAATAAAAACAAAAAGTTACTGTTCACGTGAACTGTACCTAGTGACACTGTTCACGTGAACAGTTATTTGGGGGCTGATATGGACTGCGGCCTTAGAGTAGTTGATTTTTGGTGTTGTTTTTATTGTTAGACACTTATTTAGTTTCCTATTTGAGTTGTAATCCTAATTGGGAATCCTAGTTCTGTTAGGAATCCTAGTTAGAGTCTAGTTTCTATTTTATAGGTTTTATTTATTTGTTTCTTACTTAGATTAGGATTGGGTTGTTTAATATAAATACATGTATGTGGCTGAACAGAAAAGAGAGTGATTGAAGAGAAATGAGCTATTGATGAAGCTGTGAGATGTGGCAATGGTGAGATACCATGGGGCGTGGGTGAGAGGATGATGAGCCGAGATAGCTGATCCTATTCCCCCTTCTATATCCCTTTCTTCCTCTTCTTCTTATCCTTTTATGTTCTACTTCATATGTAAACATGAAATAGCAATAAAAGAGTTTTAGTTACTCAATTTTTGTTCTTTTTATTGTATTGATCCTGCTGCAATTGATCTCCCGCTGGTTTCCCTGGTGCGAGGTCGATTTTACATTACTAAATATCATATTACACAGGCAATGATTTAGATGCACTGCCTTGGACCGACCCAAACCCAGTTGGGTATCTAGATGGTGATGAACCGGGTCCAGTTTGAGTCTTGGTCTATTAAAATTTTAGGAAGTTTATTTTATTTGGGAAAGTATTATGAAATCTTTTAATTTGGGTAGGATACGTAGGAGATAGATAGCAAGTTATTTCAGTTTCAGTTTTAGAGTCCAACGAGGAGTTGTTGAGTCTTTGGTTTTTGTCTTTGTTTTTCCCCTTTAAATACTTGCATTGTAATTAACGTGAGAACCGATTGAATAGAATGGAATAGTTGTAGTTTGAAGTGCCCATGTGACTGTGACTTGTGCGATCTCCTTCTTCCCCCCCCCCCCCCTTCTCTCTTGTGCATTCCTCTCCCCGCAACTCTGATTTCTTCTCCCGATTTCCCTTCTTCCCTATCGGCCCTCCACCAGGCAACCTGGGTTCTGAAGATTTATGATGCTCTGGTTTTTGCCTCCAATAGTTTGACAACCAAGTGTTACCATGGTCAATCCTTACCTTTTTGGAATATAATTTTTTGAATTAATTATTATTATTAAGGAAAAGGGTGGGCATGCCACCATGGTGCCCACCTTGTGTCTGTCTCTCTCCCAATCCCCATGGAAAGGACCATCCTACCCCTCCCATCCCACCCTGCCCATTGGTCAAGGCCGCCTGCATACCTTGGGCAGTGTGCCCAACTTCTGCCCTTGTTATTATTTTTATATTTTTGTATAATGGAATTTTTACTCATCCCTATTGGAAGACCTGGTTTGAACCATTTCACCTGGATGGAGTTTCATTGAACTCGACAACCTGGGTGAGTTAAATTATCACCTGGGTCATGAAAATGCAAAGGCTTGGACGGTTGGACCTCACTTTTTCCTTGAGTTGGGAAAAAGAAAAATGTAAGAAAACAGAGAAAAAAGGTTATCTTTTTCCTTGAATTAGTGAAAAAATTTTAGAACAGAGAGAGATAAATGGTGATGTACACCTCAATGTCTAAAGAATCAGGATGGTTTTTGACATATGTGCTATTCTGTGGGGCCTAGTCCTCGGCTCAGTCCTTGGCTAAGGAATTGTGTATCTAGTTCTAGAAGTAAGAGTTTTTCCATTCACTCTGCCTGGATGAGGAAATCAATCTACATAAAATAGCCACATCACCTTTTACTTCCAACTGGGACCAAGTAAGAGATAGGGAGAGAGACGGATCCTGAAGAGGGAGCCTTGATCTACTGTAGCCAAATCAGCTTCTCCAATCGGTTTGGGAGGAGGAGGTGGGGGGGAGAATGGTGTTCTTGTCATGGTTCCTGATAGTGATACTGAGACTTGCTGGCTCTGGATTGGCATTTCCTTCAGTAATACGACAAATGTCATGCTTCTCATTTCAATGACTTGAAGATGGATGGTAATCTTATTTAAGTTGCAGTAGTAATATGGTGCTTCTTATTGAGTTGCATCCAAATTTACGATTTCTATTTCTTATTTCCTCTGTAAATTACATGCATACTTCATTATATTTGACCATCTAGAAATTCTCTCTAATGTATTTTTTGCTATCCGATGGAACAAGCAGTCTTTTTGTTTTTCTGCCTCCCTTCAACAACAACAAGAGTATATGTTCATTTCATATAAAAGATGTAATTATAATTGATTATTGACATGACTTTCAAAACCCCCAAATGTGAAATTGAACTCTCTATGGATATTAACATTGAATAAAAAGCAAGGTATACTGTCTAGAAGAGAAACAATTTCTGTTGACCACATAAAACTGTTTGGTAACTGAAGCCCAGTCTATAGGTTACCGGCTAATATCTGCATAAATTTGGAATAACACCTGAGATTGTCTTAAACTGCCCTTGCATTCCTCTCTTTCGACAAACCCCAGACCATTGTATATGGTAGCTGGTTTCACAGAAGCTAAAGTGGCTCTTAAGCCATTGAATGAACAGCTACATATTCAGGCCATGTTAAACTTACTCCAAACAAATAAAGAAAAACGCATTCATACCTCTTCAGTCACATTAAAATTAGGAACAAGTATGATGCAGAACTCTCCTTACAATAACATAATTTCAATTTACCCTCCCAGTAACATAAGGAAGATCGCTTCACCCTTATGTAATGTTAGTTCTCAAATTGCCAATTCTTTAATTGAAGATCATCTAAAATCAGAAGCTTATTTAGAGTCGGCACCCTTTAGGGGGAGTCTTGGTCTCCACTCTCCAAGCACTCTTGTGATTCCATTGCCTGAAATTTTTGATCTAGGCCTTCTCCTCTGGGAGTTGAATTCTGGAAAAGCATCTTTTTCTCTACCATTTTGAAGGTACGGAAACCTCTTGGTGGAGGGCCGGTTAGAGGAGAGAGACAATCTGAGGTGGGATCTCAGAGTTGCAGGGAGGGGAAGAAATCACGCAATCGCAGGCACGTAGGGCAAAACCCAATACTTTCCTATCCAATTCTGTGTGTCCAACATTGGGTACATGCAGTTATATAAAGGAAATTAACAAGACTCCTAATTAGACTCTAAAACTGAAAATATCTTGCAAACCAACGCAAAAACTAAGTTGCCTATTCCTACCTATCCAACTTAAACAAATAAAAGACTTGAAGAATAACTAAACTACTTCCAACCCTTGTTGGACCAAAAACCCAGGTTGGGCCGGTTCTGTCTAGGTTTGGGTTTTCAAACTCGGTCATGCTAGTGCAACCAGACAAGTGCTACTGCATCATTTTTCCTCCTCTGAAAAAACTCGACTCCATCGAGTTTGGAGTTTGGACAAGAACCGAGGAGACCATCTGACTTAACATGCTGGGGTGAAAATATCTTGCTGTCCGCTGAAGCTTGATAATGTAGCTCACAATAGGATAAGGATCCTATTAGAGGCCAATCAACAGGATCTAAATACAGCTGCTGGTCTAGCTAGGCAGTTTTGGCTGTTTAGGGCAAATCTAGGGTTTAGGCTAGGGTTATGGATGAAAGTAATATATGGTAATGATCAGCAGGTCTAGAAGGTTATTTTGATATAAAAATATTGGGATTTGGATCAGTTTAAAATTCCTGCAGAATTAGGGTTAGGGTTTTGGGTTTTAGAAATTAAGAAAAATTACCAAAACTAGGGTTTTGAGTTGGAGATTGGAGTAGGGTTTTTGGTCAGATATTAGAGGGGTTAGGGGGAAGGTTCGGCTGTAATATGGGCTGGATTGGATGGCTAATTAGGTCTGAACAGGTTTTTGGCTATTTAGGGTTTAGTGGAGATGAAGGGCAATTAGGGTTTGAGTGATGGGAAGAGGCAGCAACTTAGATCGAGTATGGAGGGTGTTGAGGAGGAGCTGTGGTCAAAGTATGAGAGGATTCTGATGAGGGAACAGGTTTGGATAGGTTCTAGATAAATTAGGGTTTATGAAATCAAAACAAAAAATAAAGGGCTCGAATGAGGAAGGAGAATGGAATGATAAAAACAAAAATTAAACTCAAACTCATCACTGGAATCCACCGGCAGCAGCTTGAATGATGAAGGATGAAACCACCTTCAGAGAGACATCCTCCCAGCCGTCACGGCGTAAGGAGCCGCAGGAATCCACCCACCCTTTCCACCTTGAAATCCACAAGGATGCACCCTCAAAGGAGCAGAGCAGCAGCAGCAGGAAAACAGTCTTTTTTTTCAAATTTCAATGTGGGGGAGCCTCCCACGATTTCTACTTTTATAATAAAGGGCCAATGGCCAAATCCTAGTACAAACTAAAGTCCCTTCCTTCTAAAATCGTGGAAGGGAGAAATTTAATCTAACTTAACTAATTTAAAACAGTAAATTGACTAAGATACCCCTACTAACTTAAAACAAAAGAATCTAACTTAAAACTACTAATTTAAAAGAAGATTCCATACTAGCCAATAGGATATAAGGACCTATTGACCAATAGGAACACTTCACTTAAATTAGACCAATTGAACCAATTGGATGCAACCAATTTTAAACCGGTTCAATCTAAAAACAGGAAAATAAATTAAGTATTGGGCTAATCCCGTATGCAACCTATATACCCCTAGTTTAGGCTCATTAAAGTGGCCTAATACATAAAAAAACCCTTGGAAACAAAGGCCCAACATGTATATAACCCATCCCTAGGCCTATTTCTAAAGAAATAAGCCCTATTTGGTGATGATTCTGCATCACTTGATCGCCGGAAGGTCCTTAGCTGGGAGGAACTTCATTTCGAGTCCATCGTATTTAAAGGATTACTTGTTCTCATAACCGCATTGTTGAGCCTTCTTATCACACAATCATAGACGCCCCAAAAGGATGTGACACACCTTTAAGGGTTGGACATCACATTGCACTTTGTCGACCAACACGCCAATAAAATACGTGAGCAAACATTAATCGTTGATCTTAATATTAATGTTGTTCACCCACACAACTTTGTAGGGGTTAGGATGCGGCTGTCTTTAAACTGAGTTTGTGAATATCTTTAGAAGCGTTCTTTGTGGGGGAGCGTGGTCCCTGTGCGTGGGCCAATGAGAGCGCACGTGTTGGCATCATGAGAAGCGGGATTTCCGCCTTTCATGGGGTGCGGAGCGGTCATTTCGCCCCCTTTGTGTCTGGGCGTGGCCTGTACATTCCCCCACATGAACTTTTCTCCATATTTATATATTGCATAATAAGGTGTTTTATGCTTCAAAACTGTATTTTATATGTATCATAAGCACATCCATGCATTGTTTTACCATTTTCATGCGTATCTTGCATCACTCTGATAAGATAGGTCTCTTAAAATAACGCCTACAATACCCAGTACAGATACTTAGATCCTTGCTTTTAAGATATTTTTCTTTCTAAAAATACCTCTGCTTTTATATCAAATTTTCTGTCTAATGTCATGAGATCAACCCCGACTATAAAAGCTCTAGCTCTTTTTCTCTCTCCCTCTCTCTCGCTTGCGCATATGTGTGTGCTGAAGAATCAATACCTGTTGAGAAAATGGAACATTGATTTGATCAGCATATCCCTTTCCTTTTCAGGAATCTGAACGATGAAAACTAGCAAGGTTCTCCTCTATGATTTCTGAAACTGTTAAACAAAAATCTAGGCTTGGAACTCCTCTGCCATGATTCCTGACTCTGTAAAAGAAACAACTAAAATCTTCAAATCCCTATGATGAGAAGAGAAAAAATCTCAGAAGACAATCAATCAATTGGGTCGGGAATTCTTGGATTGCAAATCTCAGTATTATGTAATGTAGCCTAGGTGAAATAAATCTCACTTAGGACCAGGTTCTGTCTTAGGGCTGGCCGAATGGACAGATTAGGGTTACTAGGGCAGAAGTTAGGGTTAGGAATGGGAGATTGAGTTAGGGTTTATTGGATAATGGTCTGCAGGTTTTTAGGAGTCTATTAGTATAGGATCTAACTAGGTTTAAATAAGAAATAGAAATTCAGAATATTAGGGTTAGGGTTTTGGGTTTTAGGACTAAAGAGGATAAAGGGATCTAGGGTTTCTAGAGGGAATCAGGCCAAGAGCTTCTGGCCGAGTGTCACAGAGGTAGGGAATAGGGTTCGGCTGAAGTATGGGATGATTTGGATGGCTGGTTAGGTCTAGGCAGGTTTAGGGTTGCTGGGGTGTAATGGAGAAGAGAGGAAATTAGGGTTTAGTTGTTGAGAACTTGAGATGAAGGCTGCAGGTTAGGTCGAGTGGAAGGTCTGCTGTGAGGGATCTGTGGTTAGAAGTTTAATGAAAACTGATGGTCAGATCTGTAGTTACGAAGGAATCCTAGTTAAAATAGGAGTTGCAGCTTTAATGGGGTTGAGGGTTATGGAAATTGATAGAGGATGTAGGGCTGGGTTAGGGAATAAGAAGGAACTAATTAATTGCAGAATTCTGTAACAGCTTACTTGTAATAGAAGAACTTCAATGGCAGCAACTCGAAGAGCTTGATTGAAGAAGAAGAAGAACCTCCCGATCTGCGAGATGCAAGGAGTCGCTGGATTTCTCCAACCTTAGCCCTTGATATAACTCACAAGGGGTCTTGATATGACACACAAGACAGAGAAGCAGCAGCAGTCATGGCGGCAGCAGCAAGAAGAAACAAAATTTCAAACATAATAGGTGGGGGAGCCTCCCACGATTCTACTATTTATAATAATAAAGGGGGGCCAAAAAGCCTTACAAATAATCAATCTAAAGCAATCCTAATCAGATTAGGAGTTGGGATTCCTAATCTGAATCCTAATTATAAAACATAGAATAGACTTATACTCTAAATAGGAGTATAAGTGTAAACAACTAAAACAAATAAGATAAAATACGAATCCCTCTAAAATCGTGGAGGGGAACTAAGAAGATAAACCATGAAAAAGACTGTTTTAACCCTAGGCTAAAAGAACAAACAAATAAAAAGGCTCCAACGAAAAATCAAAGAACAGCCAAATTAATCATGGTTTCGGCTTCTGCATCATTATGTCTAGTAGTCAAAGTGGTCTTAATCTCATCTTGAAAATCAGATCCAAGCCAAGATCAGAGTTTCTCAGTTTTGATGGGTTCGCAATCTCTTCCGCCTCGGCATTGGTTTCTATCTCTACCCTACCGTCATTGGCTGATTAGCAAATTCTTACTACGTTTGCAGAGTTGCTGTATCTATTTTGGAAAAGGGCAAAAGTTGAGGGAGGTTTAAGGCATTGTGTCCCTACTCAAATCAAACTTTTTTCTCCTTTTTTTTTAACAAAAAATTCCCCATTTTCTTTTTGCTTTCCTCCTCGTTTCCTCTGTTGTGGAACTCTGTTTGCCCAGCTCTCTGATGGACCAGTTGAAAGCCATAGACGAAGGCAGAACTGGGCATGGTCTAGAGCTCATTCTAGCATCTTAGACACCCATTGAAGAAGATGATGTGTTTGAGGTTGATGCTGAACTGAGATACGCCATGCAGCAACCTAGAAATGCACCCTAGTTGGGAAAGTGCTCAGCATTAAGCTGTTCGATGGCAGACTCTGCAGAAGATCACATGGGGAGCAAGGTCAGAATAGTCGTGACACAAGGAAAATAGGCTTTGAATGTTGAGAGCCATGACATGAAGGGGGTTGTGGTAAATAATTTTGAATAATTTTGAAATGTCAAATGGGTTCTAGAAAAAATTGTGTCAGCCTCCCAGGTTGTATTTTGGATTTTATCTATGTAGATCAGTGTGAAAACCCCTTTTTCCTTTCCCTGTTTATACTTTTCTCCCAAGATTGTCAAATCGTCTAGGTGATGGAATGGCTGGTTGCCTAGGTGTTGCCCAGGAACTGGAAAGGCTAAATTTTGGCCCATTCTTCTTGATCGCTTTTGCACTAAGTTTATATTATAAATGACACTGATAAGACACAAAACAGCCTATATACTCAAGGAAATATGTTGGTCTCTTTAATTCCTTGGCTGAACAGGTAGATCATGTGGCTTGTGTTCCACAGGATTTTGGTTGAAGTCCTTCAGATAGCAAAAGAAATCGGTCTCTACTGTCTACCACAAAACCAAATTAAAAATAGGAAGTCTCCAAACATAAAGCTAAAGTGAACTTACAAAGCATAGTTCACATTCACAAAATACATGATTTGCAAAACTGGACTATAAAATTTAATTGTATCTTTTCTCTTGTCCAGCATTAAGTCCATCCAAAAATGATTCTAAGATGCCCACAATAACAGTCAGGTTGCCAACATTGAGTCATTTACTCATTTTAGTACATAAAGAGCAAAAAGCATAGTAGCACTTGTCCAAAAAATAAACTAGTATGTCCTTAATCTTCATACGGAGTGCTCTAATTTTGTTTTCAATAGTTTTATTCAGTATGGGTCAACAGGCGGTTTGCCAATCAAAAATAAAGCTAGGTGCACGCCTAGATCAAATTGCCTACGCAAGGTTTGCCTGTATCCCCATTTACTGCCTGGTCGCCTTGATAACACTGTTAATTTCTCTTCCTCCCACCCCCCACCCCCCAAAAAAAGAAGCCAAATTCGCAGACACATTGACGATGCTGGCTTTAAATTATGATGCTTTTATCTTGATACTGCAGGTTTCAGATGTTGATCATATTGACAGATTGATTTCATGCCTCTACATGGCTCTTCCATTCTTTATGGTATGGACTTGATTGTCTAGGAACTCTTTCCCCAATTTTGACAAATATTAGATTTTTAGTTCACTGAAATCTTATTTTCCAGAGGGGTGCATCAAATAGCAAGTTTCTTAACTATGTGAACAAGCACATCATACCTGTTTTTGACAAGGTAATATTCTGAGTTTCTGTGTCTGTTGGTATTATGAACCATGAGAGTTTGTTTTTACATTTTTTCTGTATGAAAGTATCTAAACGAGCACATAATAAATGTTCTTTTTTTGAGCACAAGCACATAATAACTGTTTTTGGTATTATGAACCATTGAATTTCACTTCCAGGTTTCTGCGGTCCTCCTCTCTCTCTCTCTCTCTATAACGCATCGGGTTTTCATAATGTAGTTACTTCATTTTGGTCTAATGATGCTTTTCCTTGCCAGCTTCCTGAAGAAAGAAAACTTGACTTGCTCAAGAACCTTGCGGAAAGTTCACCTTATACGTCACCACAGGATTCACGTCAGCTTCTTCCTTCTATTGTTCAGCTTTTAAAGGTACCTTTTTTTCTGTTTTTAAATTTTGCAGACAATGTCTTTAGTGCTATAACATAGGGAGATTTTATTTTGGTAATCTGAGTTGCCAATTGAAATCCATGGCAGAACTGTTGCTGCTATTCTCGTATTTTGGCCTTTCATGTATTTATGTTATGAAGTTTATTGATGATGGTTAATATTATGCCATCCTTAATAAATACTTTTTAACTGTCTTTCATGCTAACTCCTGCATAATGATAGTTTTAAGATCTCAGTCTGCAACTTTCACCCTATTTAATATCTTAATTATTTAATGCTTTCTGTCCCAAATAATTGAAGCTTTAAAGTTATGACCATCATTTTTCTGTCAATTTATATATACATTTTTAATGGGTCCTTGTCTTATAATTTTCCCCTGCTGATTTCTTGCCCAGAAATACATGCCTCGGAGAAAGGCTGGAGAGGAGATGAACTTTACTTATGTTGAATGCTTGTTATACACATTTCACCATTTAGCGCATAAGGTGAATGAACTTCTCAGATATCATTTACTTGGTTGACTTGCTTTTTGGTCCTCCTTTTTTGGATTGATACTTATTTAATCCATGCTTTTGCAGACTCCTAATGCCACCAATAGTCTCTGTGGTTATAAGATAGTGACTGGTCAGCCATCAGATAGGCTTGGAGAGGATTTTTCGGAGTGCTACAAAGATTTCACTGAGAGGTGACCATTTTTCTTTTGAAGTTTCTCTTATCTCTCAATTTAAATGAAAAAATTCATCTGCCTATTCTCTAGTTCTCTATTTCCAGTAAGTGAATATTCTTCTTGATAGAAAAAGGGGATAGAAGATGATGCCTGTTTGACTGTTTCTCAAATATTAACTATTACAGATTATTAAATGACTTATAACTCTGTTGTGTTGTAGTATTGCTAGTAGTTGCTAATATTAACTGTTACAGATTGTAAAATGATTTTTAGCTCTTGCAACAACAACAACTCAGCCTTATCCCAACTAAATGGGGGCAACTACATGGATCCTTGCCCTCCAATTAGTTCTATTCAAGGTCATACTTAATACAAGGCGTAAGGTATGCATGTCTTTCCTCACCACTTCTCCTTGGGTCATTTTAGGTCAGCCCTGGCTCTTTTAGTTCCTTCAATCTTAATCAAATCACTCCTCCATACTGGAGCATCCAAGGGCCTCTGTTGAACATGGGTATGCTACCTTAAACAACTTTCTTGTAGCTTATCATGTATCAGAGCTACTCCCAAATCAGCTCTAATATGACCATTCCTTACTTTATCCTTCCTAGTTTTGCCACACATCCATCTCAACATCATCTCCGCTACACGTAGTTTATCTACATGATGCTTCTTAATTGTCCTATAAAATTTTCCTTTAGTTTTTAAAAGAATATGTTGATCAGACAACACTCTGGATGCACCTCTACACCATCCGTCTTATTTTAATTCTCCGCAAAACTTCATCCTCTATATCACCTTTATTTATGATTGAGCCCATATCAAGGTTTTAGGACTCGGTTTAGCCTTCGGTTTCACCAAGTCACAAAACCAAGTTATGTCGAGATCTTGGCGAGTGTATGTATTTTTTCCCGTCAAGATTCGGTGGTGGGTTTCGGTGGTCATATGGCCAAGTAGCTCCTGAAACTTGACATCCACCCTATTTTAGGCCTTCTAAACACAATGGAAACATTAGTTGTTACAAATTCAAACCCAAAATGGTACTTTGACTTCGGACCCTAGGTTGGTAGTTTACGGCGGAGGTGAGCTCTACGCCTGTACCCTAGGCTATTCCACATAATAATTAGAACACATATTATTAAAGTAGAGGTGTAAACAACTTAATTAAGCATTAGGGATAAAAAAATATCAAACCATAATCATAGTTGAGCATTAGGCATCATATTCATAATCATGCATTGTGATGGTTTGACGGTTTGTTAACAATTGTTAGAAACTTGGAAAGAGACATAGATTAAACAAATACAAGTGTAAGTGTGTAATGAGTGTCTGGCCGAATCATCAAAAAGACCATGTTGTTGTTGTTGTTGTTGTTGTCGAATAAAGCTTTGGTCTGATTGAATTACAAACGTTGGCCATGACATATTATGCTGGAAGTAACGCTCGAAGTCGTCCACAACAGCCCTATAAACTGAATCATCAGTGTACTAGAGGTACTCTAACCTAGGGTATATAATGTAGTCCTAGATAGGTAGGAGACCTACTAGGAGCCAAACAACAAGATCAAACAATAAAAGGGGCTGCTGGTTCGAATGGACAGCACTAGGATTTAGGTCAATTCCTAGGGTTTGGGTTGGATATTGGGAAAGGGGTTTATAGGGTATTAATGGGCAGGTCTAGGGGGTCAATATGGTATTAAAAGGTTAGGGGTTGGATGAGTTTTGAAATTCTGCAATTCTGGACAGAATTGAGTTGCAAGTTTTGGGTTTAATGGAGTGGAGGAATGGAGGGGTTAGAGTGGGAGTTTGGGGCTGAAACTTGGATCGAGTGTCAACAATGATGTAAGGGATGTATGCTGAAAGTTTGGTTTGAAACTGATGGACAGGTTCGAAGTTATGGAGGTTTCCTAGTAGAAGTAGGAGAGAGAGGTAAAACTATAATTTCAGACAATCAGCTTGGTGGATGGTGCTGAAATTTGAATCGAGTCTTTCTTAGGTTTTGAGGAAGACTCGATCAAATTTTTAGCAGGTTCTAATGGTTAGATTTGGCTGGGCAGAATTCTCATGAAAGTCACCTTGTATGTGACCTTCTAGAAGGAAGAAGAAGAGTTGCAGAATTTTTTACTTGTTGCAGGTCTTCAGTGACAGCAGCTTTGAAGATGAACAATGGGGTCTCCCGATCTTCACAATGCAAGGAGTCGATTGGAGATCCACCAATCCCTTCAACCTTGATATTACTCACAGGGCAACCTTGATATTACTCACAAGGCACACTCACGAAGGAGCAAAGGCAGCAACAAAGGCAGCAAGCATAAAGCTAATTTTTATTAATCAAATTCGTATGTAATGCTGGCCTCCCTTACAAACTTATATAGAAGACTCAAAAATAGATTTAGACACTAAAAAGGAATGGCCTAACTTTATCCCTAACCTATTAGGTAACTTAAACTAACTAGGAAACTAAAATACTAAAAGAAATAGACTCAAAACATGGTTGGACTTATAGAGTCCTAATCAAACCCAACTTACATCACATGACCACTTAAGTTGTCACATGACCACTTAACCAAGTCACATGATCACTTAAATTGAACCAATTGGATGCAACCAATTTGAACCGGTTCAATTAAAAAACATAAAAATAAACTAAGTATTGGGCTAATCCCGTATGCAACCTATATACCCATATTTTAGGTCCATAAAAGTGGCCTATTACATTAGAAACCCATGGGACCAAAGGCCCAACATGTCTGTAACTCAACCCTAGACTTATTCCCAATGAAACAAGCCCTATTTGGTGATGTATCTGCATCAGTATATATCTCCAAAACGTAAGGAACTCGATCGATAACCACCGCTTCTAGATGGTGCCCGTGGAACCCGAACTGGCACCAACATGTATGGCTGGTGGCCCGAGAACCCAAAGATGCTTTCCACAAAACCTGATCCAATGTGTGATTGACCCTCGTACTCATAGGTAGAGGGTAATGATGATAAAGAGCCAGCCTGACCAAAGGCTCCAAACTTACCATACCCAGTATAGTGACTATACTCGAAACCAATGCTCCTCGTGTCATATATGGATGATGGTGCATGTCATTGCTCCCCATGAATACCATTCCATACTCATGCCTCCATTATTGTCAGTCAAGCTCTTGATCGTGTCATCTATGCTATCTTATTGCTCCCCAAATGATGGCGTGAATCGGTGACGTGAGCCTCTCCTATAGGCAAGTCCACCATGGTCCTCATCCTATGTGGCATGAGTGTACTGAGTCTCTCCTGTGAAGCGCACTGGCTTAGGCATAGGCTCTGGCTCTTGGTAGTGATACCCTTAGTTAGTAAATACGCGTATTATACGCGTACCCAAATTTTTGAACACATAATACTCCCATCCCCGCATTTTCCCATATTTTTATAAAAAAAACACGTTTTTTAATCGATCGAGTATTATACTCGTATAATTCGTGTATTACCCTTTCGTCCCTTTCGATTTGCGTTGAACATCCAACCCTAGCAGGCAACAGCAGCCGCCCTCCATCTCCAATCATCCTCCCCATCTCCGTTCAACAAAGCTTCGTCGGCGACGGCGACGGCGACGTTTCTCCTTCCACTGTTGTTCGGTTAGTATCCCTTCCTTTAGTTCCTATTGTTTGCTAATCAAACCAAAAATCACAAAGTTCCAACTGCATCTCCATGGAAAATAGAAACAGAAAGCTTTTCTGAAAGCCGAGCAAAAAAGGCTTTGAAATCATGGCAAGTATGGTTTGATTTGACAGTGTTTCTGAACATTGTAAGACAAATGCTTTTCTTTAGCTTATTGTGCTTGTCTGAGAAGTGGGTCTGTGGCAAAAAGCCCAATCATCCAGTTCAAGTTACTCAACTCATTCTCTTCTTGTTCTTATTTTCCTCCTCTTGTTTCTCTGGTCTTTGAACTTTGATGGTGGTAGTGAAGCAAATGAATCTGGTGTGATATTGGCGAGAACAGCTCAATCTCTATTTTATTTTATTCTTGTTTTTCTGTCTCTTGTAGCTAATGTGTACAAAAGAGAAATGGGTAACAGTGGAGATCCATATCTGGAACTCTCCCTCTTGCCTTGTCACTTGTGTCCTTAGAGACTATTTTATGGGGTTTTCATGGTTCCAGAACACATTATGTCTTACTTTTTTTTATGTTTGATGAGATGTAATAGACTATTATATTGATATTTTATGTTTTACAAACTACTTTATTGATATTTTGGTATGTTAAATGATAATCTTAGAGATGTAATATAGGATATTATATTAGTGTTTATTTTAGTTCATAAAATCATGATATTATTTTGTTTATTAGGTGGTGAATGCATGTTATATAATGAATATATGTCTGTTTTTTTTAGAGTATTATTGCCGTCTATGCCGTATTATACCCATATTAAACGTGTACCGTATTATTATCGTATGCGTTTTATGAAGCCGGGTCTAGTCCGTTTAATTGCCGTACGTATCCGTTCCCGTTCAATTGTCGTTCCCGAACTTACTAACTAAGGTGATACCCCCATCACCATCATCACTACAAGTACCATCACCATCACCACTACCAGTACCCAAACCTGACAACTTAGGGTTCTCATCATTAACCCCACCAGCCTGAGACTCGAAAGGTTAGGGTGTCTGTGAATGCACAAAGCCCTTGCGAGACGACATATACTCGTCCACGACAGTGTTATTGATGAAGCCTGATCTCAGTCCAAAAAGTGTTTTGGTGGTTCTTCGACGGGCCGTTTCGCCTTCAAAACTCGTCAGAATGGCCAAAAAGTGCATACATCAGCACTGTAGGCGCTGACTTCTGTAGAGCTCATCAAGATCTTCACTAAAGTACTATACACCTACCATTCAATGTGAGACGTACTCGTAAAATAATACTTCCAAGTTTCCTATTCAAGAGGAGATAGAAAGAGACCTTTTAATGTTCCTATGACAAGTCTTTCCGGCTTTTTTGTTCGATTTCTTTGCCAATTCTCTCATCGTGTTGGATGAGTTGATTGTTTGATTGTTTGATTGTGGGGACCCATCTTCCTGAAGTCGTGAACAAGCTTCCGTTAATTATAGTTTCCGTTTGGGAAACCAACCCTTGATTAACTGCAAGAAAAAGGATAAAAACATCTTTGTATTTCTTTGTATTTTTTCATGTATAGATTTACAATGAAAGGCCAGGGCACTTGTTGGAATTACGAAAAGATCTAAAAAAATGTGAATTTTTCTTGAATAAACAATCCTGGAAAAGTGTTCTTCCACATGGCATATGGCTCTTGATGAAACTTGCAGTTGCAATGTAGAAAGAGATGCTCTGGGGAACGTATGGAAACTTTCTGCGTTGTCAACTCAGCGACTGTGCTTGAGTCATTTCAAAACAGCAATGCTTGGCTGGTTTGGCATAGGCTCATAGCAACAAACCCATACTCTTTCTTAAAGTGCAGGAAAATATTAAAATATGTAATAAATATAACTCCTGACAAAGAATAGAAGCAATATATGACTCATCAAGTGACTTAGGTGGCAACATTGAACTTCATATAGGTGGAGAAATGGTATTTCCGACATTTCAGAAATAATTTAATTGACATTGTTACTGTTGTTGATGGTGCAGGCTGAGTAATGTGGAGGAATTAGCTAGGGCTACCATGAAGAAATTAACTCAGGGGATGGCGGAACATGGCAAGGCAATGGCAGCTGCTAAGACTGATGAAGCAAAGGCTAGCATTGTGAGTTTCTTCTTGGGAGGTTGCAGTCTCTTGTGTAGCTATCTGGTTAATTTAACTTATGATTATACCATATTCTCTGCAGAAAACGAAAAAGCAGAATACCACAACAGGATTAAGAACCTGCAATAATATACTGGCAATGACACAGGTGAATGGAGGAAATAGTTTCCTGTTCATGTATGCATGACCCGTATCCATGCTTGTATTGATTTTCTTAATTTCTTTTTATTTCAGCCACTGCATTCAAAATCACCTTCATTTGCTGGGGATAAGAAAATCAATTTGTCATGGAAAGAAGCAGTGAAACCGTCTACACCTTCAACTGCTGCTGCGGCAGGGTAGGGAGAACTTTTCCTTTATCATTGTCTCATGTTTTTTCTCTTGTTTCATGTTCTTTATTTTCTGTTAGCTAATTTATGTCATTCCGTTGCAGTGCAAAGCGAATGGCTACTGCCACTAATGGTTCAGGCAACTCTGCAACGAAGAAAGGAAGAGGTGATGGTGGTGTGCAGCACCAGCTTGTCAACAGGGCATTGGAAGGGTTGTCTCGTGGTGGAAGAAGTAGTGGAAGAGGCAGGGGGTGGGGTGGACGTGGAAGAGGAAGGGGTTATCGCTAAGGCATACTTATATGCGGAAGCCCTCGAGTGTATTGGTTCTCTTCTGTTTGTATTGGGCCTCTTTGAATTTTGATTTCTTTACTTAGAAGCTGATTAGAGGTTTAGTCAAAAAGAAGCTAACGAAAGATTTAGGTTCATTTTGAACTAAATAGCTCTTTGTTAAAATGTCTAATTAGATCCATTTATGAGGGATTGGATTGTGTTCCCAATCCCATCTAATCAACCTGATTACAGCAGCAGCTTGTAAAAGAAAAGAAAACAATTAGAAGAATGGGATTGATACTTTTGACATCTTCTCCTGTTTTGGATTAATTGTTTATTACTATTCAGGAAGCAATCTATAGTGCATTGAATAAATAGATGATCGTCGAACACCCCCCCCCCAAACCCCCAAAGGAAAAAAAAAATAGGTGTAAAATGGATAGGGCTCCTCTCCAGGGAGTCCAGGGGCATCCATCAGATCTGGGCACACTGGGATGCCTGCTGGGCACACATCCCTGTGGTCCCAGCGACCCAGTGCTGTTGGATGCCTCCTTGGGCACTAGGGTCCTGGAGAGGAGCCTAGTTGAAAAACTCTTTTCTAGTAGTCTTTTTCTCATCATCACGGGGAACGGATCATACCTAGAGGTGCAAGTGTGGCCTTGTCGGCCCGAACCCGCCCTGAGCCCGAACTGGGTCTGGGCTGAGATATCTTGGCCCTGAAGATGGGTCAGGGCTTTAAATTTCTAACCCTGAGTCAGGGTCGAGGCTTCGGCCTGAGCCTGGCCCAGCCCAGGCGGACCTTGTTTTAAGTTATACTATAAAATATATATTGATATAATATATATATTATAAACTTGAAATGTCATTTTGTTATATAATATATTATATATGAAGATAATAAGTGATATAAATATTTTATTATAGTATTATTTTAAGTAAAATGATAATTTTCTCCCCGGTACAGTTCAGCCTATGCATCTCCCTTCCCCCTCCCCATGATTAGGGCCAATCAAGGTCAGCCTAACCCAACCCTGAGGGCGGCGGGTCAGGGTGGGATTTTTCAGGCCTTGAGTCAGGGTCGGGTCAGGCTTGGGACCAGCTAAGGACACTCAAGGTTTGGTTAGGGTTTTATAAAGTCCGGCCCAACCCAACCCTGTTTTAAGTTATACTATAAAATATATATTGATATAATATATATATTATAAACTTGAAATGTCACCCACATTTTGTTTTATATTATAATATATTATATATGAAGATAATAAGTGATATAAATATTTTATTATAGTGTTATATTAAATAAATTGATAATTTTCTCCCGGTCCAGTTCAGCCCATGCATCTCCCTTCCCCCTCCCCATGATTAGGGCCAATCAGGGTCAGCCTAACCCAACCCTGAGGGCGGGTCAGGTTGGGCCTGGGCCCAGCTAAGGACACTCAGGGTCGGGTTAAGGTTTTATAAAGCCCGGCCCAACTCGACCCTGTTGCACACCTAATCATACCATTGGTTTTTTTTTTTAATTGAATTGTGTTAATCAGAGGCTTCTGTCAAGGTTCCATTAAAGATGAATATACCAAGCTTCATAAATTTAAGTTAGGCCATCAATATAGAAATATTCTACCCAATAGATATCAACAACTAAGGCTCTTGTAGAAGCTTATTGCTTGGGGATTTTGGTGTCATTTTCTTACATTGAAGGGCTTCATGAGATGCACTACTTTTAAAATGACATTGAACTGTAGGTGTCTTGTGGAACTATTTTTTTTTTTGGTAAGGGGTTGAGTAGTGCCTGCACCAGCGTGGGACCAATGAGAGGACACGGTGGTACTTTCTTGCATTCCTGTTTTTGGGGGCAGGAGGCACGTGACCAGGTACTGTTCTTTCTAAAATCTAAAACTTTATTTTCCAGTTAATGATAAGTTAAAGAGGCGAGTCTATGGGTTTTGTCATGCGGAACCAGTTTCTTTTTGTAAAATCTTAAAACTTATTTTCCAGTCAATGGAAAATTAAAAGGACACAAGCTGTGAACGCCATGGTAGATTTATGGACACCTGATACCTCATACACATTACTATCATCGACTCAGATTAGTTTTAGCTTCTGCCAATAGAATGCTATTCCTGCAAATATCTGAGAATGGTAATTCCAGATGATATCTAACATAATCTGTAGAATTGGATTCCCACTATCAAAGAGGATGGAACTTCTGTATTTCATCAGGATTCAATTTCTACTATTTAGGCGGAGATATGAATTCCTGAGGGCGGGCCTTGGTGCAACGGTAAGGTTGCTCCATTATGACCAAATGGTCACAAGTCTGGAAACAGCTTCTTTGTGGAAGCAAGGGTAAGGATGTGTATAGTATAATCCTCCCCAGACCCCGCAATGGCGAGAGCCTTGTGCAATCTGTCTTCTTCAACTTAATTAGATTCTAGTGCTAAAATGCATTCTGGAATAAGAAATAAAGAAAATAGAGAAAAATTGAGTTTTAGGCTGCATCTGGTATGCATTATTGGAATAGATTTTAGGTCAAAGATATATTCCAAAAAATCATACCAACTGCAGAAGTTCATTAACCGCGTTTGTAGTTGAGATCATCAGGGGATGAGATATTCAGGACCCACAAAATGTTGAGATTGAAAAGATGAGATGACAAATATATGCTAAATAAATAGTGGGTCAAAATGTTTGAGATCAACCTTGAATGCATACCAAACACAGCTTTAAAATGCATTCTAAATCCAGAATCTAATCCAAGGATAAAAACTTTGATTATTATAATTGAATTTTGGGAACTCCAGCTCAATACGCAGACATGGAAAGAGGAAAGACAAGATATTTATTTTGGATAAGGCCAAGTCCAAACCTCCAAGGTTGAGATGAAATTTTAGCCCGAATTTCTTGTTGGCCAGTCCGAAAATTTACTGTGCCATCACAATCTGGTCTGTTGGGGGCCAATCTTAGCCCAACCCAGTAATGTTCAATCTTACTTCCAACCCCCCTCCCCCCTTCCCCCACCAGCTGACCCTGTTGCTGTGTTCTTCGAACTATAACCACTGAACTACAGATATGGTTGTCCATGACAAAGATGAAAGTGAAAGTCACCCAATAACGAGGTGTATGATATGATCCAAGAATAATGTCCACATGGACCACAGAGGAGGATCATCCAGTTAACCCTAGTGGCCAATAGCAGGCTTTGCAAGTGGTACTGATCCTGATGACTAACCCCCTAACCTGGCACCTGCCCTTTCCTTGCACTGTTCATGTATCGATGTTCAATTCATTCATGTAAATTGTGTTTTCAATATAAGGTGCAATTCTTACCCCAAAAAACAAAAAAGGTGCTCTCTCTCGCTCTCTCTCTCTCTCTGCTTTTATACTCCTGCTTTATTTATCTACTTTTTAAAACAGCTGTCTCTTCATGTTTTCCTTCTTCTCACATGCAATAATGCTTCTCCACTATACAATTAACCGTCCTTCCTCTACTCTTCCTTGTACGGTAGACCAGAATTTTCTTTGGGAACTCAAACTCCACTAAAAGAATAAATCTCCATTAATGAGAGAGAGAGAGAGAGAGAGAGAGAACATGTTTTTATCAGATTCTTGAATGGTGGATTATGGATGTTAGCCACCAAAACCAAAACAAACGGCAAAAAGACCCATCAATCCTCGATTTTTGGGCCAACAGATTAAACATTGTGGACCTTAGATCTATAAGATGATCCAAATCCATGTGATGTTTAAGGGGAGTTTGCAGTAGTGGTCCATCCATTTGGTGGTCCTTTTTCCTTACACCTTATCACCTTAATCTGAGAGAGAAACAGAAAATCAGAGAATCCAAAATCTTTAATTGTCGGTAGAGTCCAGTCTACAGAAGGCTCTTTTAACCCAAAAAAAAAAAAAAAAAAAAAAAACACTCGGGGGCACCGATAGGGACTTACTTAATTTTGATCCATCTTTTATCTAATCATTATTATTGTCTCCCAAAAACAACTTCCCAATTAATCCACAGATGCCAATTTGATATTGTCTCGAAGTTACCCAGAAAGTGCAGTGAGAGGAGGTGAGGGAAGTTAATAAATTTAAAAAAAAGGTGAGCCACATATAGCCACCATGTGAGGCCTGGTTTGGAGACAAAGCAAAGGAAGGTGGGGGGCATGCAAGCATTTCACATGGGAGGAGGAGGAGGCGGAGCATATGATATTTATGATATGACCCTTTCAAGTTTCAAGTTCCTCTTCCTCTTCACAACTCAACAACCTCCTTAATCCTACACCTCCTATTGTACAATTATAAATTACAACTTTTTTATATTTAGGGATAGGGTTTCCTACAAGAACAGCGTGTAAAAAAGAATTTGCATGTTACACAATGATATCATTGATATGGGATTTAAATAAAATCTACACGATCAAAATATAAGAGAGAACGTCAGTGTGAGTTCCATTGTTTTTCATATGAAAATGGTATAAAAGAATCTCTACAAGGACAACGTAGTAATCTTTTTCACATTAATTATATAGAAAAAAAGAACACTATCCAGTCACATGGTTCCTGTACCCAGACAAATAGCTTGCATAATTACAATTCAGCCCCCACTAAAATAAAAAAAAAATATCATCCAAGCTAATACCCATGTGTGTTCTTATTGGCCCCCATGCTGGTGTAGGGGCTATATGACCATGTACCAATATCTTGTCCAAATATATATATATGAAAAAAAGTTGGGCAAATCGCCAGTGTACTGTAAAGTAACGTCTATTATGTCTATCTCTCTCTTCCTCCTTTTAAAATGACCCTTGCCACCCTTGCCACTATAGGCACAGTGGCATATATATATATATGTATGGAAAGAGATCACTATTTGGTCGTGTAGTGTTTGCACCAGTATGGGGTCAATGAGAGCATGCATAGTGGCCGGGATCTGTCAAAATGGGATTATTTTATTTTATTGAGGGTTGAATAGTAATTTCACATGGTCCTGTGTTTGGCGCAAAAACCACACGACTAGTTAGTGTTCTTTTTCCCTATATATGTAGGGAATATAGGGAAAACAAACGTTGCCTAGTCATGTGTAGCTTATGCCCAGACACATCCCAGAAATGACCACCCCATCTCTTACAAAATGAAAAACCCTCCATAGTTGATGCCCTTGTGCGTCCCCTCATTGGCCCTACACTGGTGTAGGAGCCACACAATCGGGCAGTGTTCTTCCCATATATATAAAGGGAAAAGGCACGGTTTGGGAGGATATGTGTTGCATCTAGACACAAAGGGTGGGCAAAATGACCTCTTCGCCCCTATGAAAGGCAGAAATGCCACCTTATTGATGGTTCCCCATGTTGGTGCAGGGGCCACGCTCCCAAAACAGAGAATGTGCTCCATTATCCATATATAAATGGGAAAAAATGATTGCTACACACGCGCAGCCAAGTACCACACACAATGTATATCAAATGCTTGTGACCCATTTGCTCTACACAATGTAGCTATAATCAATCAATCTAGGAAATGGGTTTGATGAAATAGAGATGATCCCATCATGTGGATCAAAGCTAGCATTATTGATGTATCAAATCCAACAGTAGAAGATGAGTGACGATGAGAGAGAGTATTGGAATGGGAAGTAGATTAGAGGGGGAGACGTAGAGGAAAGGATCCTCCGTGATACTTATTAGATATTATTATAATAAGTATAAGGTTTGGAGGCAAAGCAGACGGTCACATCGGCACGTGGTCACTGATTCCGCCAGTTATTAAACTACTGCGACTTTCCAGTAAAACCGTTGAGAACCCCAACCCCTTCCCAGCTGTAGCTAGCTGTCCCAATCTCCCATGTGACCTTCCCCTCCAAAACCTCTGGGCCTATGAAAAAGATAGACTAAATTAAATATTAAAAATTTTAAAAAAATAAAAAAAATAAAAAAATAAAAAACATCCTCAGAGAAGAGGTGGTGGGGTTAGGGATAAAGAAGATTAACAGAATCAATAGATAGAGATAGAGAACAACAGCAACAAAGTTTAATGAGATAGAGAAGAGAAAGAAGAAGCTGAACAAGAACAAGAACAGAAAGAAGAAGAGACCACTTGTTGCTGTTACCATTTTCTCTCTCTCTCTCTCTCTCTCATCTCTTCTTAGTTCTAACTTCCCACCCTAACTTGGGAATAGCAAGACTTTGATTAGAGTCAATTGGTTGTTTGGTTGGTAGTTAGTTTGATTCAATTCTTTCTCTCTTTTCTTTCCATCTCCATCTTTAAAATTGTGTCATTTTTTGTATACATAGAATGGCACAATTACCTCCCAAAATCCCAAACATGACACCCAATTGGCCTAATTTCACCCACCAAAGAATACCTTCCATGAGTAGTTTGATGCCTACCACCACCACCACCACCCAACACCAACCACAACCTTCACAACAACCCTCATGGGTTGATGAATTTCTCGACTTCTCGTCTGTAAAACGCGGCGCTCACCGGAGATCGGCAAGTGACTCAATTGCCTTCCTTGAAGCCCCTCTTGTGGTAGAAGAATGCAGAAGCTCCTCATCAGCCACATTAAGGCCCACCAACAATGAATTCGATAGATTAGATGACGAACAACTCATGTCTATGTTCTCCGACGACATTTCAGCCAATGTACCTCCCACGGTTTCATCTTCTAATCCCTCCACACCGTCAGATCACAACAGCATTAACGATGACAAACATACACCATCCGATCAGCATTTAAAGAATGATTCCGCTGAGGTCCAGAGCTCATGCAAACCTGACCCTCCTCCTCCTCCTCCTCCTCCTCCTACTTCTGCTAATGGTGATCCCATTGTTGATCCTAAACGGGTCAAGAGGTTGGTAACACAAAAAAATTAAGAATGAACAATTTTTTTTTTATTTTTTTATTTTTTAACCTTAATTAATTTTCCCATTATTGTGATTTGGAAATTAATAGGATACTAGCCAATAGGCAATCTGCACAGAGATCACGAGTGAGGAAGTTACAATACATTTCCGAGCTCGAACGCAGCGTAACATCCTTACAAGTATGTCTATAAGTGTCTTAATTATGTGTATTAATAAGTATTAACCCAATTCTTATGCTTCCAAAATTACTTAATTATTGATTCTTCTTTTATATTTGACATGAAAATGAAGACGGAAGTATCGGCATTGTCACCAAGAGTTGCATTTCTCGATCATCAAAGGTTGGTGCTTAACGTGGACAACAGTGCTCTCAAGCAAAGAATTGCAGCTCTAGCTCAAGATAAGATCTTCAAAGATGGTAAGTAAGAGTTTGTATCAGTTTTTATGGGGTTTTTTTTTTTTTTTTTTTTTTTTTTTGAGGATTTAAGGTTAAATTCTGAAGGTGGTGGTGGGTTTGTGAATGAATGGATTAATAATGTAGCTCATCAAATTTACCAAAAAAATGTAGCTCATCAAGAAGCATTGAAGAAGGAGATAGAGAGATTAAGGCATGTGTACCACCAGCAGAACCTAAAGAAGATGAGCAATAACACACCAACTACTACTACTACTACTACAAATACAACTGCGCCACCTTCTGATACACACGGTGGTCATGTGGACAAGGGGCGGCAACTGATTAATTAAAAGTGTGGGAAGTGGGAAGGAGGAGTTGAGACAAGAAAACCTTGAGAGGCTATGCTGCATTCTGCTAACCTGGCATCCACGTGATGTGTTTTCCTTTTGTGTAGGTGGGTCCCTTGCTAAGATTATAAAGTTCAAGTGTAGGATAAAGGACACGTGGACCATTTTTATTATTTTTTTTCTGGGTGGAGGTGGGGTGGTGGTGTTTGTAAGTGGTGAATTTTATTGTTTTACTTCACTGTTTAGGGATTGGGGTTGAGGGTGGTGATTTTTTTTTTGTATTTTATTAAATGATTAATTTTTTTTTTCTTGGGGGGAGAGTAATGTGGGGTGGTGGTGGTGTGTTGGGATTGGGATGTATGAAAGAAGGGTTGGTGGAGGGAATTGTCAGGGAAGGAGGGAGGGAGGGGTGTTTGATGTCTCTGTTGTTGTAACTTTTTGGGTGTTCGTTTTTTCTTTTCTTGGGGGTAATAATTTTATGGGTTGCCTTCTTAAGGAGAAAAAAATTTGTAGAAAAACAGCTTAATTGTGCTCAAATTGTATTTCAAAATTAATGGTTTTCTCTTTCTTTTTAGTCATAGATTATTTCTCTGATTTGGTGTGATGTTAACCCTTAACAACCTTAATTATTTTACTGAGTTAAAAGGAGATTTGATGGATTGTCTACCACTTTAAATTCTAATTTTGATCTTTTAATTATTAGAAACAATGGGTAATTTTCACTTTTAATTATTGGGTTAAATACTAAAACCCTGAAAGCTCCACTTTCAACTGTTTCTAATTATGTTACTTTGCCCAGACCTTTATGCCTGGCTGGTTTCATATTCTTTTGGGGAGGTAATGGGAATTACTACACTAGTCCTTGTAATTGAATTTCAGGGGGTCTATTTCCTTTGCCTCGGTTAAGTTACAGTTAGAATTTAGAAAGGATTCCTTTACTTGGCTGCTGGTCCCCTACGAAATTTTAGTATTGTTGACTAAATATATCTAGCATTTTGTGAAACCATGGGTGTTGGATAGTTGAAAAGATGGGTTTTCTTCCCTCTTACTATGTCTAGTAAAGCATAATGTTTTATTATTATTTATTATATGACAGTACATGAGTTAGTCTCTGTGACAGAGGACGAGACAATCAAACATCTCATTGGTTTAATTTTAGCTTAAAATGAGTAAAGAAATTAACTAAAATTACAAAAAATATCATTTGTATTTTATATTCATCTCGATTTGATGACCTTAATCTGACCTGATTATCTTGCCAAAACCTGTTCCCAGAATTGTAGTGGTTTCCCTTTTCCATCTTAGATTTACAAGATTACCTCTGGAGGACTGTATAAAAAGACAATAGGGGGAGGCAAGGGAGCAGATAATGGGGTCTGCAAATTCTTTTTCTATTTCATTCTTGATGTATTTTCTTAGAACCATAGAGTGTTATTCAATCCAAGATTAGTCAAAATCTGTTCCCCAAAATGTACATTAACCATATGTGATGACAAATGATCTGGAATAAAAGATGAATGAGACAAAGAAAATATCAAGTTGGATTATATAGGCTAAGCTGATCAAGGATTTTGAATGTCAATTCAAACCCTAGAAGTCCAGGCATGACCCATGCATGCCTTTTGTCTTAATTCAGGTGAATTCCTTCTATTTAATTTAGGCTTCTGCCTTCAAGCTCTCAAATGTTACTGGTTTCAATTTTGAAAATTTTATCTAAGTTTAATTTGTTTATGCTCTTTTACCGTATTTGTTGTAGCCTCTCAAAGGTTTTTGGGTTACTAAACGGTGGGGTCAATTTTCCTTCACCCACGATGGAATGAGGTCTTCCTTCAATGTGGATTAGTGTTTCGAATCAAATCGATCGAAACTAACTTGAGCTGAAACCAATATGAGCTTATTGGATCATGTTTTGGATTGGGGTTTTGCGATACTGAACCCAAACTAGACAACACCGAATGAATGGAGAAATGTTCTTTTTGGGAGAGTACCCCTGCGCCCAGACGTATGGGGACGAAATGATTGCCCTACCCCCATGAAAGGCAATAATGACTGTCCTGTTGATGTTGTCGCATGCGCTCCCACTGGCCCCGTGCACACGTAGGGGCCATGCTCCCCCAAAGAGAACTCTTGCCCTTTATGAATATATTTACATTCTAAATTGAACTCGAACCGATAAGAGAAACTGATAAAAACCGAAACTAGACTGAACCCAAATCGAAACTGGTGCACCCTTATTGGATCATGTTTTAGACTCATTCATACATGAAAAGGAGGACGAATCCATCAAAAACCTCTAAAGACTAACAAATTAATAGGCTAAAGAGCATAATAAACAGGGCAAACCTAAGCAAAGGAGGAGGAGAAGAAGGCACAGAAGAAGGCAAAGGGAATGGCCCATGAAGGCCTCGGAGGTAGGGATGTAAATGAATAGCCGAAATCCGTTTTCGTATTCGTGTCTGTATTCGTTTAGCACTATCCGAATCCGTCCGAAAGCTAAACGGATACGAATACGGATAGGCTATAGCTATCTGAAAAGCTATATTTATATGTAAACAGATAAAATATTCGATCCGTATCCATGTCCGTATCCGTTTAGCACTATCCGAATCTGTCTGAAAGCTAATCGGATGCGGATGCGGATATAGCACTACCCTAGCCGAATCCGATCCGTTTACATCCCTACTCGAAGGGGGTCCCGATTGTTCATGATAGAGTGAGATTCACGTGCCATGGTGCTTCTGATTAATTGTACGTAGCAGCCACACCAACTCTGGTCCAATTCATAAAAGTAAAAAATAAATAAATAAAAAAACATGTTAATTCAGAAGCTGGGTCATTGACTTAATCAGTAATCTAACATGTTTCTGGTTCTTCCTTTGGTTTTGGGTCATTGACTTAAAGCAGCAATAATAGGTGGTCTTAATTGTTAAAACGTTAATTACTTCAAAAAATATAGCTCTCTTCATTAATTAGTGAATCTAGCTAGTAACGTAACTCTAGTTCTCTACTTTTAGATGCAATGCGCAGCTCGTCTGCTGGCTGGATCCATCTGAATTTTTGTGGCACAAAGTCTTTGGTGAATAATGGGTATTTTGAACACAATTACACAGCTATGAGTATTATATTTGCAAACCTAGTGGTCTAAGGTCTAAACATGTCCAGTGATACAAAGCTTGTGTATATATATAGGGCAAGAATTTTCTGCGGGGGAGTGTGTCCCCTGTGCGTGCAAATTTAAAATAACCCATGTTTCTATGAGTGCTTCCATTGGTCCTAGGGGTGTTAAAAAAACCCAGACATCCAGACCTGGCCCTAACCTGCCCTGAGCACGGAGAGGGTTAGACCGGGCTTGGGGATAAGGAAGGGTCGGGCTGGGTTTCACAATTGCTAGGCCCTGGCAAGGCCAACCTGACCCTATTTAATGTATTATAAACTATATAATATATATTAATATAATACATTAATATATTATATATATATTAAAAAATGGGCTGGGGCTTTGTTAAGTGGGCTGTGATGTCATGATGGGCTTTGTTAAATTCAGTTTTTAATGGACCATCAGTGCCAATCAAGGTTGGGCCGAGCTTGGGAAAACTTTGCCAGGGTCGGGCTAGGTTGAGAGTATACGTTGCCCTGACAGGGTCGGGCTGGGCTTGGGTTTAGGTTAAGGCTCCTAGGGTTGGGCTAGGGTTAAGGTCTAGCCCGGCCTATTGACACCCTAATTGGCCCCCCACGCACGCAAGGACCGTGCTCCCCCCCACAGAGAGCTCCTCCCATATTTTTTCCTCAAACATGATTCGCATCACTAAAAAGAGGGAGATTATTGGAATATTTCTATAGTTAATACTGACTCTTACATGTTTGTTAAGTGTTGAAAAATCTTGTTTTTCATTGTGTATGCTTTTTCGGACATCATTCGAAGGATAACTCTAATAAAAAAGGAAGATCTTAAGAAGCCAAGCAAGCATTGATCACTAAGCTTCGATGGTTTATCTCCAAGAGAGCTAATTTGAAAGACATTTTATGTTAATGAACTTCTGAAAACTCAAGTGATTCGGAAGCCGAGAGTCTACATCTTCATGGGGCTTCAACGACATTATTGTTGTGAACACTAGAGACATAGGATCTGCTTGTATTGGTTTTATTTCTTAGAATCCAATTCCTCCACGATAGTGGTGATCTACATTGTGAGTTGTGACCAATGGTTTGACATACATGATAGTAACCAACATTGTGAGTTGTGACCAAAGGCTTAATGCATACCTGGTCTGACAAACGACGCTAACCCTCACTCTTCCATAGTGGTACTTGACCATAGACTTCACCTTGAAACTAAAATGGTAATTATATTTTCGTCCAAGTCAAAAATGCATAGACAGGATTTGCATCCTCTGTGGCCTAAAGTTGAGCGATCATCGTGCTACACTCAACCATTCACAGACCGTCACATGAAATTAATGTCGATTCAATGATTGGTAGATGATGGCTGGGCTATTTTATTGACCCCACAGAGATACATAATGGGAGCGTTGGTTATGATGATCGGAGTCGTGTTGCCTGTTGGCTACATGATGTTCCGAAATAAGCGTGTACTCCTACTCCAAACAGACTTAGGTGGGCCTTTCCATTTCTTTTTTTACCTGAATTTACATTTTTGAATGAATACCGAAATTTCGAATCTGTACTGGATAACCTTTAGGAAGTTTGGATCTTTCCAGGCATAGTTAAGATCGTGACAAGGAATTGCAGATTTTAGGGTTTTTTCCGTTTTCTTCCTTTTCGGTGTCAATAGTTCTCTCTTTTTTTTGGGGGGGTCACACTTGAGATGTTTTCAGAATTGGATCGAGTAGTCTGAAATTTTGAAATTTGGGTTGCACGAGCAAAGGATTGATCTAGAGGTATTGGGGCATGTTCTCTACTCCAGAATTGTTTTCTAGGCGTTGATGGAAGAACTATCGAGGCTTGTTTGGAGATGAAGAGAAAGAAAGACAAAAAAAAAACCTCCATTAATCTGTACACTACTATTACGACATTGTTGAACTGCAATTGTGATGTATGGATTGTGAGAAATTTGAATGAAAAGATGAGCTTATTGATAAAATAAAAATACATATGCTTTGATTCTTTTCCAGATCAGAGATTTAACAAATCATTTACCATTACTCAATGATTAAGGAGACCATCTCAAACAGCGCGCAAATAAGTTACTAAGTGGTTGTGTTAAAATGTAAGATGTAACTGCAGCTACTAATTAATGATCGATATATGGATGCTGCAGCCATGGATATCATAAACAATCACAAGATGGGAGGAAGTGGCATTGGTTGCAGAGTTAAAGCTGGGGGAAAGCCAACACAGAACTAGTCCCCATCATTTCCTTAATTGGCTACAAACCTTCCATCAGTACTCACTCCCTCAAAGTGCATGGACACGAGGATCTCCATTCTTCATCTGCATGGCATGGGTTATGATATCTCCTAGCTTTTCAAGATGGAATTCATTTCAGCAATTGTCAATTCCTACCGATGGCGAAACGTAATAGCAATCTCTGAATGAAGATACCACTACCTACACTAGAGATTCAAGTTTCATCACCCTACCTACTCTCTTACTCACTCCGAGCTGAAATGCTTCAAAGATGGCCAATTAAAAGGTTTGCCCTGTTTTTAAGATTATTAACGTGGTAGGTAAAAGCTACAGAGAGCTCGGATTTTGGTCACCCAAATTTGGCTTCTCTGATCAGAACCTAATCGAACATGATATAGCCTGCCTGGAGAAAATAAGAAGAAATAGATCAAATGAATCCATGCATGGAAGTACTGAGCGGTCCAATCTATTGGCCTGGGGGCTCAGAATTGAATCAGTACCGATCGGATGGGCTCCAGTGTTTTTGTTCTCTAATGAAACAGAGAGGCCAGTTAAGATAGGCGTTCCAGCCAATGCAGCTTTCAAACAGTTTGTGAGAGTGAGTTATGATGAGAGGGTAGACAGAGACAACTCAAGTTACTGGGTTTTTCAGTTTCTGTTTTTTAATTAGCTGTGAATCACCTACCATACCACTTGCGCTACCAACTTGTGCCCTACCAAGGTTCGTACGACGACATGATGAAGCAGGTCCATAGTGGGGTAAGATTTTTATTGAAACTTCTCTGTTCCAGAAACATAAGGGAGGCGGGATCCCATGTATTCGGCTCTCCTCCTGCCACGGCAGGAGCTGGAGGATCCAGCCCACCAAAAACAGGGGTGTTTGGGTCATTGTACAGGCGCCCCCCTCCCTGTTTTTTCTGGGCTGGATCCTCCAGCTCCCGCCACAGCTAGAGGAGAGTCAAGTCCGGATCCCATTTTCGTACAAGATAAGTTCTCGTACACTTCAGAACGCACATATGGAATCCACCATGTGGGACTCACTTGAGTAGATTCCATGTGTGCCCCTCATATGGTAGGTAAGAGACCCATTCTCGTACGAGAATGGGAGCGGAACTCGAAATAAGGGGGAAGTTGTTCTTTAATGAGCACATGATTAATTTGATGGGTAAAAGAGTAATTTCATGTTAACATAAAATATCAATTTCAATCACCACTACCACTGCCACTACCAAATTTTTGGGTATTCAATGACATTTTTATAAATTTATTGAAGTTCTAGACTTAAAAATTATTGCACATAACAAACATGTTTCTATTTCTTTTCCTACCAAGAAATAGAAATTAACATACGTTACCAAACCAAACGTGTTTTTTCTCCCAGAAAGAGAAGAAATACATTTCTGGAATAGAAACATGACCTAGTAACAAAAGTGCTATCATGAAGAGCCTACATTCTGATGTCAATTATCTTCATTTTCTGTTTGAAATTTTTAATTTTTCTTTCTTTTGTTTTTCTTTACTGCTCTCTCTTAGTACTGATGAGCATTAACCCATTCATGTTCAAGACTTTTGATGCTACAGTTGGTGATATAGAAATAATGGCAAACAGGTTTCGGTATACAGAATTCTCACATCCATATGTAGATTCAGGTCTTGTAATGGTAGTGAAGGTGTGATTACTGATAAATCACCAGATCCTTTCATTCTCATCAAGGCTTTCACAGGATTGGAGTGGTTTCTAATAGTAGCAATGTGTGTATTCACCGGAATCGTCATGGGATTATATCAACGCTATAGTGATCCAGAAGTATATGGAGGACTGATCACCAAGCAAATTGGCGCAATGCTCTGGTTCTCAGTCACCACTTTCTTCTCAACACAGAGTAAGCTTCGGACATTTAATTGAACTGTATGAATACATAAAATTTGTATAGTTAGAACAAATGACTCTGATTCAAGGCTCTAAACCAATTTATTTTAAACTGCAGTTGCCATGCTTAATGGTCTTATTCCAAGAGTTGTGGCCGGAGTTTGGCAATTTGTGGTACTCATTGTAACTGCATTCTTTACGGCTAGCCTCACTTCCAGGATGACAGTTTCACAACTAGAACCAGCAGTTGTTGATATTGATTTCCTCAAGACTGCAAACGCAGCTGTTGGGTGTAATGGGAATTCTTTTATTGTTAGTTATCTGATTGATGTTTTGGGGTTTAAGCCAGAGAGTACTAAGAAAATTGCTTCTATTGATGACTATCCTTTGGCTCTATCAAGTGGAGATATCAAAGCTGCATTCTTTGTAGAACTTCAAGCCAATGCCTTACAAGGCTACACTAAAGCAGGACAAAAATACACACTCGGTGGATTTGGATTTGTAATTGAATACTTTCTCACTTTTCTCTTGTAGTAGTTGTAGGTGTAGAACTTACTCTAAATTCCTTCCTTGCTCATTTGTAATTGAATTGTTTTCTGTTCCAGGCTTTTAAGAAGGGTTCTCCACTGGCTTTTGACATATCAGAGGCAATTCTTAAATTAATTGAGAAGGGGAAACTGGAGCACCTACAGAGGAATTTTCTCTACCCTTCTAACTGCTCTACGTCCAGAACTGATGTCACTGGCACCCATAGTTTGCTCTCAGGCATATTCACTATCACAGGAGTTGTTTCCGCAGCTGCTTTGTTTAGGAATTTTCTCTACCCTTCTAACTGCTCTACTTCCAGAACTGATGTCACTGGCACCCATAATTTGCTCTCAGGCATATTCACTATCACAGGAGTTGTTTCCGCAGCTGCTTTGTTTATTATTGTGGATCGTAGACTACAACTTCATTTGCAGCTTCAAATATACACCCGAGCAATTTATAGTAGAACTTCACAATGGGTTATGAGCCTCAGCACATCTATGTAAAATCGTTCCTAGGCTAAGATCAGCTCCCAAGATAGATCAACAACCCAATGTAGGGGAAGATGTAACAAGCACAGAGTTTGCAAACCAATGAAGCAATCACATGGAAAACATCATACCAAATTATTCAGTGTTGTTCTTCTGTTTGTTCGCAGTGCACAACGTAAGATCTGTAAAACAATCTGTGTTAGTTGCATATTCTGTTCTGTTACATTTCAGTTAGAAGACTACCTTGTATATGTTAGGTTTTTGTAGGCGATCGGTGCAGTGGTCAACCGGTTCAAGGTCCACTAGTCACCGAGAGCATTATTCTGTAAACAGTTAGTGCACTGGCCGACCAGGCCAATAACCAACTAAATCAGCATCTTTACGGATTGATTCACCACCTTGAGACAGACCCAGAGATACATCAACACCCTCCCCTTTTATCATTCTCAGGCAAAACACAACAATGGGGATTTTTACTATCCCCATCATCAGAAGCAACAACAATAACCAACTAAATCACAGCTTGAATAAGCATATCCCCAGATGTTGATGGGGGAGATAAACATTCATTAATCATAAAAGACACCAAAACTTTATGAAACAATCAGAGGTTCGATGATATCTTTCTACAAACCTCACGAAGGCTGTGGAATTCATACTGAATATTGATTAAAAAACCCATACCTTTATTGTTCTAAATGTTTGTTGTTTTTGCTTTGAATCCCTTTAGCGAAGAACTTACACTCTAGCCGATGAGGGCAGGAATTCCCACTCAATCCAATCCACAATTATGGTAACTGGCCGACCAACATGCTCAGCAGCATGCTTAATTGCAATTTCATGAAAACACTCTTCAGGAATGGAGGAGAGTAAAGACTAGGAATGGAGAAACAAGAAAACAAACCCCAGCAGATTAGAGGAAATGTGAGTATTGGAAGACAGATCACACAGAGAGAAGAGTACAGTAAGGAACAAAAACCAAGGATCAAAAGACGTCTAAAGAAACTTAAGGCTATTGCAGACTAATCTCTTCTTTCTAATTTATTATGTAATAAAATTTGACAATCGACAGGCTAGAGTCATAATTGTTGAAAGTCCCGAATACCAAACTGCAGAGCCAATGTGCCAAGGGGGTATCACACCAATAATGCATCTGATACAGAGATTTAGTATTATTCATTATAGGACTAAAATATTGAACCAGTAATCCTCGCAACTACAATTCGAGAGTTTCATCTATGCAGAAAGGAGATTTGAACATCCTATGCATATCATAATCTTTTTTGGAAAAAAGAACGCTACCTGGTCGCGCGTGGCTCTGCACCCTGACACAGGAGCATATGAAGGTAACGCCCTGCCCCCATGAAATAAAAAATCACATCTATGTTGATGCCCTTGCGTGAGCTCTCATTGATCCCCTCACTAATGCAGGCTTTACACTAGAGAAATCACTTCCAAGTAGTTGTGGTGTGGAGAAATCACTTCCAAGTAGTTGTGGTGTGGTTAAGTATGCAACTTGGATCGACCCCAGAGAAACTAAACCTTGAACTTGAACTGTGCACTGAGCCAAGCCTCGGGCTCAGTCCTACTAAAATCCACCAATTACCAAGAGAAACCAGCCTGATGCCATGAGTAGAGAGACAGTAGACGGATCTTTATCTCCTACAGGGAAGTTCCCTGCCTGGTACGGTTTCTACAATTCCTCTCATAAGGGGGGCGGAAATGACCACCTTACCCCCTGCCCGAACACACTGCCCGGGTGGGGTCCAACCCCCTCTTATTAGAGGCACTAGGGAACCGTACAGGGCAGAGAACCATAGGAGATAATTTTCCACATCCGCAATGCAAGTGATATTATTGGGCAAGCAATATGCAGAGCCCTCTGCAGTTATGCTGATCCATGTTCACCTGGATTTTCCTCTTCAACTCTGCTTGGAGACCAATGTATGTTGAGAGAAATGGCAGCGGTTGGGACATGTGTTGACCTGCAAGGGAACCCCCACAGGGCAAGTGATATTGTCCAAACATTTTTTTTTTTTTTTTGGGAGATAGGTTAACCCCAAGAGAGTTGAGTTCATGACTTCTTAATAGCAAGGTGTTGGTATTTGCCAAACTGAGCTACCCCTTGGGCTTTTATTATTTGAGTTTGGTTAACCCCGAAGAGAGTTGAATTCATGACCCCTTTTATGAAAGGGTTTTTTGTTTGGGAGAGTGTGATGATTTTTTAACTCTCCCCTGACATATAAGGGTCATTTTGTTTTAGTGTTTAGATACAGTTCACAGACAGTGTTAAAGTGGGAACACAACTTACATCTGGCATTAACGATGTTATAGCCCTCACTAATCATAGGATCCCCATCTATTTAATTGAGGCATACACTAAATCATAAGTTTTTTTTTTTTATTTTTCATTTTTAGTAAAGGTGTGATCAAGCCATACAATGCATTGGCTTCTCTCAAATTGGAATATATATACATATATATATTTAGACATACTACACAAGGGCAACAGAGTTTTGTTTTATTTACATTAACCTCTTAATCACGCTCATCCTGCTTTGAATCTGCAAAACAAAATTTCTGATGTGCTTCCCATTGGCACAAAAACACACATTTACTTGCATCCTCAATCAAGCACAAAAACACAAATTCTATGTGTATGTAAACTCATGATCATGTTATCCTTTGAAGAATTAATATCAGTTTTAACTAAAGTATGACTTCCTCAGTGTCTGCTGGAAACATAATTCTGAGTTGATTCATCTGAAACCATGATTAAGGTTACAAATATAAAGCTAATTTCAGATAATATGGGAATCAAGACTGCTGTGGCAGCTATCTGATTAGTAAAGGAGAGCTGCTGCTCCAAGCATTTCCAAAAGATGGATGTAGCTACAGGAAAGATCAACATTGCATATAAACTATAAATTGTGGGGTTCTCCTAGGAAGTATAGATTTAGGTTTTCCCAACTGTAACAGTTGGTAAAGAATGAACAAATATCAAAATTGCAACAATTCTAATTATCTCACAAACATGAAATAGGAATAGAGAGGATCTGAAAGGAGTCAGCCTATGTAGTCATAACAATCAGTTAATTTTGTAACAAGTGCAACAATCACTTTTAATCACTGCATAAAGAGTAAATTGGCATCAACATAATGAAAAGAGAAAACTACCAGTCAAATTATGATAACTTACACAGCTGTAGTTGATACAGTCACCTATATTCACAACCTCACTATTAGGCGAACAGCTGTTACTGACTGCAAGGAATGTGTTCAAGTCTCTGAAACTTCACGGTTTGCAAAAGATTCTTATGGAATTTTGTTTCATTCTCCAATTCTAATAGCCTACTACCCAGTAACTGTACTTGTTTTAGATGTAATTCAAACTTCGCTAACCACCTTTGCTCAAAATCCTTGATCTGCCCTTCAATCGTGAAGCGTAAAAACCTAAGCTCTCCCTCTCGATCCTGCTGTTGTTTTTCCAGTTCCATGGAGCTAAGAACAACCCCACCAGTCCCAGGAACATCCTTGTAAAGTGGTTCATCAGGCTGTGAATAACATTCTCTATATTCAAAGAATGCCCGGTGAGTTTCCTTCAAAGCCTTCTTATAACCATTTAACAAATTGGTCATGACATATAGTTCATGCTCAAGCCTATAAATTCCGAGCCTTCTTTTCTGCTCCTCTTCAGCCTTTGATCTATGCAAAGCTTCAATGATATTGTTCCGCTGCTGAAGCTCAGAGATTAAGGCCTGTTCTTGTAAATGAGCATTCATCATCTCTTGATTTTTTGCTTCATACATCATTCTAGCTTTGCCCGTCCAACTTTGCACTTGTTCCATGCACAAATAAAAATCCGATGCCTTTTGTTCCTCCCATGGGTCAACACTTCTCATCCTTTTCTGAACATTGAAAGAGTGATGACTGAAATCATTGTCATGATCTATCTCTCTCTTGCACCCATTGCCAAACAGTGATGAACCAACTGAATTCATATGGTTGTCCATCCTTGAATTTAGAAGTTCCCCAGAAGGGTGACTAAAAAGGGGAGCAGTCGTATTATACGGAAGGTTTGTAGTCCCCAGTGCTTGAATAAGGTCGGTTGAGGATACCTGCTCCAGAGTAGTGGGTTTTGACGACAGATCATTCACTTCTTGCTCTTCTTCTCTTTCTTCTTCTTCATCATCATCTTCTTCATCTTCTTGTTGCTGTTCTTCTTCTTCTTCTTCTTCTTCTTCTTCTTCTTTCATGTTTTGTCCACTCTCAAAACCACTTACCTCACTTAGATTACAGCGCTGCAAGAAATGCTCATCAACATGGTTCCTACCATCCAGCAGCAAAAGACTAGGTTCATCATCCTTGCAATCTTGGAAGTCCATAGCATCGTCTTCACCCTTAACCTGCTCACAATCAGTATTGACTTGTCCCACACTCAATTCTATCTGCTGCGACTCCATTTCCTGTCCCTGGAAGTCCTCCAAATTAGTCTCCTTAATGTCAATGGCATCCTCTTCTTCCACATTATAAACCTTAGTCTCCTTAATGTCATTGGCATCCTCTTCTTCCATATTATAAGCCTCTGTTATAGGTTCTTTAAACAGATGCACATGTTGAGCCTTCATCAAGCATTGCAAGTGCGAAGCGTAATAACAAGAGCCCAACTGCGATGATTGCGTGAGTTCCTTCTCTACCATAAACCAGATCAATCGACGCCAATCGACCTTCTCCGGATGCCCATCTCTGATAAGCTTACTCCACGCCACAATCTCATTCGGCATTATCCAAGTATCTTCATGGAGGAAAAACCAAGTTGACACAAAATCCTCCATAAATGCTATGGAATCTTCAGGTAACTTCTCGAAATCAGAATCCGCAGCTTCCAACTGATTAATCTTAATCTTATCTTTCTTGTGGGGGAGCTTCAGGGCTCTACCGAGATCGGCTCCATTGACCATGATCCGGAAGTCATTCACGTAACTGCAACGCAAGTGAGGGTTGAAATTGACGATTAACTGAAATAGAAGGTCTGTTCGGATCTCCCGATCAAAATGGAGGTGTGCAAAGTCCCACAACCCTAGGCGCTTCAGAAGCTTTTCGTGCTTGGAAAAATCTAGGGTTTTACTGGGAATGAAGGGAATTGGTTGCAGCTTTTCCTTAACAGCCTGAAGCTTCTTCTCAAGGGCAGCACGCTGTCGGTGGTTGAGGGTTTTCTTCCTCTTCGGGGGTTTCCGAAATACCTTCCGAACATTGTGAAGGGGATTGTTTGGGATTATGTCGGGAAAGGTGATTTCATGCGCAGGAGGAGGAGGGAGCGTAGGAGAAAGGGCCATACCATCTGGTTCTGGTTCTTCATCTTCCTCTTGCTGCTGGTGTGGTTGCTGTTCCTCTTCTTCTCGCTCTTGTTCTTGATCTTGTTCATTCTGTGGTTGCAGCGGTTGTTGCTCTTCTTCGTCTACTTCTTCTACTTCTGGATGAGCTGTAGCTTCTTCCGGCTGGTTCTCCAGATCATGTATTTCTTTCGGCGCCTGAGCCTCACGGGGCTGGTTTTCTTGGTCATTAGTTCCATCCCCATCATGACGCTGATCCTGAGGTGCCGGTTCTTCTTCCATCAGCACCAATTTAGGGTCTTGATCTTCCTCCTCCACCGATTTAGAGTGTTGATCTTCTTCCACCAATTTAGGGTCTTGATCTTCTTCCAGGTTTTGATCTTGAGGTCTCTGAGATGACAGTTCTTCTTCCTCCATCGATTTAGGGTCTTGGTCTTCTGCGTTTTGGTCCTGCTGCAGTGGCTCAGATGGCTGTTCTTCTTCCACCATTTTAAGGTTTTGCTGTTGGTGGCCTTTGGCTTGCTTCTGTGAACGGGTTCTTCTGAACTTCCTTTTGGTCATCTTTTAATGCTTTTTTTCCCGCTTCGGAAGTTGGAACGGAAACCTACACAAATTTGGGGAGTCAAGAGCAAGACTGTGCCAGCCCCCTTTCTTTCCTAAAATTGAATATTAGTATCCACCTCCAGTTGGATAAATCTACAATGATTTTATGTAGCCATGTGTAATGTAATGTATCCCCATCATCATCGCATAGGATGCCATGAGGCCCATGAACAATCACCTTCTTCTTTCTCCTCTCTTTTAATCATCTTTTAGCATTCCATGCACTAATCATCATTGAGATTGATTATGGAGATGAACCTGACTGGGCAATCCTGACCTTCCATTTGTTCATCCAATCACCTGAGATCTGACCGATGTTTGACCAGAGTAAATTCATGGGAAAATTACAAGATTATTCAAAGTCATATTTTTAATAGTTAGTAAATACACCTATAATACATGTATTGGAAAACATATTTTAATTTATAAATGCATTTATATGGAAGAAAAAAACGTTTTTATAAATTTTTTTTTTGGGTAGAAACGTCTTTACAAGTTTTGTATTCTACACGTAATATACATGTTTTCAAACGTATTATATATTTAACTTAGATTTATTACATTTAAAAAGAATCAAAACAAAACCCCAACTGGACCTTTTTCCTATTGCAACTCACAAAATCCTTAGCTGCTGCCCCCTCATCTTCTTTTTCTTTTCCATCTCTGTTCCCATTTGAGTTCATAGGTGGCCAGTGAATCAAATTTGAGGAGGTTGGAGGATATTATGTCTTGCATAGTGAATTTCAAAATTTTAATATTGATTTTGAATGTGGGATATTATATTGTGTTTATTTCAGTTGTGAGGTTTTTTTTTTATAAAAAAATTTTGGTACAGATTTATTTTCGATAAAATCATTGTCTATATGCTATTACGTGTTTATTACATAGTGAATATGTACCCGTATTTTTTGCTTACAAGATTATCGTATTAAACACATATCGTATTATCATCGTACGTGTTTTATTATGCCAGATTTTTTTTAAGTATTATTATCGTCTGACCCATTTAATTGGTATACAAATCCATACCCGTTTTATTGCCGCTTCTGAACTTACTGACTTTTTTTTTTGGTAAAGTCTGAACTTACTAACTAATAAGTTCATAATTGGAAAACCAATTTCTTTTGTGTTTTGGTGAATCATCTGGGTTGAGTCAAAATTTTAGAAAATCTGATCAAAAGTCATATAGAATATAAACACAAAGAGTGAAAAAAAATTGACAAGACTCAGTTAAGACGAGGTCTTTTTATCCAAGTCATAGTAAATTAGAAGAATCTAATCGTTTTTCACTGATGACTATTTATTAGGCATGTGATCGCTACTTGATCGCATGATCTCTACACCAGCTATGGGCAAATGGGGTATAAACCAAAAATAGAGATTTTTTTTCCCTTATTGTGATACTAATTCGATGAATGTATTCATTAATAAAAGTTAAAATACCTTGTGATTCATCAACGATGTACACAGAGACCACATTCACTAAGGCCATCAGCGAAGTAAATAGAGAACTTAGAAAGAGGGTTTTAGACTTTTAGTTATTCGAGGAAAATTGAGCCTTCCCAGAACCTCGTGAGCCATGAACCTAGAGAACTTAGAAAGAGGGTTTCAGACTTTTAGTTTTTCGAGTAAAGTTGAGCCTTCCCGGAACCTCGTGAGCCATGAACCTAGAGATCTTAGAGAGATGGGTTTTAGTTTTTTCAGGTAAAGTTGATTACAACTTACAACACAAAGGGTCCTTTGTGGTATCATTAGAGACCACATTCACTAATGTTTAGATTCATTTTTTACGTTCACAGTTTAAAATCAAATTTATTATATTTTAATTTTCATCACTTTCAACTTGTCATTTTAGTAATTTAGTCTTCCAATTTCCCTTAGATCGACCATTTATTTGCTACTTGTTAAATTAATTTAGGACTGTTTTGATATGATTTCTATTTCTATTTCTATTTCATAAGATGATTTCGATTGAAAAAATTATTTGATTTGATTTTTGCAGCTTATTTCAATGACATAGAAATCACATGAAAGAGAAATTCTGCAATAGATGAGAAGCCGTATCAATTTCGAAACTGAAATTATATTCACCTTATTTCGCGCTGATGCGCTGATGTTTAATGAGCACCTGGTACGCAACTGTTCTTTTGATGGGCAAAACAGTAATACCCTGTTCTTTTTTCTCCGTCGTTGTGGTTCAACATGTTTTGAACTTCTGAACACCCAAAAAAACAAGAAAGCTATGGCGCGATCTGGACGAAGAACCAGGGGGCAAATGGCTATTCCAAAGCTCTTGTGGTGTTAAGATCCAGTCTTCATAGAAGATATTGCCATCTAGGGCACAAAGCTCTTTATTCCCGATTTCAGCAACAAGCATTTCTACAGATTCCTGGTTTGGCCAATGAAAAAAGTCGAGATCATTGAATTTCTGATTGGAGAAGAAGCTAAAACAATGGCTATTCGAGCTCCATCTTCTCCCGTGGCAAGGGCCACTGGCCCATTGTGCGCAGGCTGGAAGCTCTTGCTGCCACCGCAACTTGCAGATATGGGGCAAGGAAGAAACAAAATTGATTTATTGTCAAAAATTCGAAATTATTTTGATTGCAGCAATGTGAAAATTGTCAAGAATAAAAAATGGCCAAACTTAAAATTATCTTCCTGAATTTTCACTAATTTCATGTGCACCCCTGTTTTCTAGACTAAGTACTACTATAGTCCCTGTCGTTAGACAAAGACGTTATAACATAACGGATCCTAGTTTTTGAATTTCGATAGACCATTCTGCCCCTGGATTGAGTAAAATGACAAATCTAACCTTATCTGAAAGAAAAAAAAAAAACCTACAACTCATCTTCCCCAAATCGTTTAGGGTTTGGAGAAGATGAGTTCTTGAATCACAATTTTTCAAAGTTCATCGCCTGGTTACCGGTTGTTTTACCGGCATCTGATGAATTGGAGTTGATGGAGCTCTGAGCTGCAACACTTCACCTGAAATTTCAGGCCAAACAAAGGTTTGTAGAAGGAGTTCAGTTGATTGAGTCTCTCCTTCATCCTTTATCGAAGCCCCAAACTGTTGTTGATCATAGCTACTGATTAGAGAAGATCTTAGTCACTTGTGGCTCGGTTTTCCTCCTTGTTCCCGTGCTGATTCGAGTTCACATATCTCTGGAACCTGAGAACTAACAGAGTTGAAATTCTAGGGATCTATTCCCCTGCCAGAGATCACCGCTCGATTGCAAGTTGGGCCTGATCTGAGGCCTGCTGGTTGGGATCTCAGAAATCTCCAATCAGACCTATGGTCGTCTTGTTCACCTAGTAGTGCACCATTCCATGTGGCTTTCAAAAGCTCTACAATTCCTTTTCCACTAAATAGACGAAGACATAGCTAAAGGAAATAGAGGCAAAGTCCTCTTGGAACTTTGATGACACATTTCTTAGCAATCAACTCTGGCATTTCCCAGAAAATAGCTTGCCTAACCAACCTCACCAAGAGATAAGTTAAAACAGATTCCCAAACTTCAAAAGCAAAACACCAGCAAGTAAAAGATGAAAAGTGAAGTATGATCTCCACTCCTGTAGACATGAAGGATACATAGGGAAGCAAATGGCCTCACTACTATTCACATAAAAGAACTCAATAGTTGATATAACCCCTTCAACCCAAACTGCCTCCTAGAAAATGTCCAACAGAGAGGCCTCTAAACCAGAAATCATTCTGAAATATGAACAAGAATTTGCCTTGAGTTCTGTTTTAATTACCATTTGATATCTCTGCATCTAGCCTTCACCTTGACCTGCGATTTCTAGGGTTTGTTCAATCCTTAGAGACCCAAACTCGATGGGAGTCTGAGCCAATCAGGTCTGATCTGAATCTGCATATGAATTGAGTTTCTTTGTTTTCCTAATTTGTTCTTGCAGACTTGTTCCATTTCTACTTTGTTTTCCTTTCAATTTGGTGTTGATTTTTTTCATTATTGCTAAAAAGTCTAATAGATTTTTCTTTTAGATGTCTTTTAATCTGATTTAGATGTTTATTGTGTAAAAACCTGCAATTTTTCCCACTTTTCAAACCCTAAATCCTAAACGATTTGGAAAAAGATGAGTTGCAGATTTTTTTTTCAGGTACGGGCATTTTTGTTATTCTATCCTATCAATGGGCATAATGATCCATCAATATTAAAAACCTGGGATATATTATAACATAACGTCTCTGACTAACGGCAGGGACTATAGTGATATTTAGTTTAGAAAGTAGAGGTGCACGTGAAATTAATGTAAATTCAGGGGGGTAACTATAAATTTGACCATTTTCAAGAGGCATTTGGAAATAACCCCGATAATTTAATTTATGGGAATAGATTATCTATATTTTCTATGGGAAGGGTGATGGTGGTGGTGGTGGCGTTGGTAGCGGGGTAGTGGTGGCAATGGCAATGGAAGTGGTGGTGGGGTGGTGGCTGCAACGACGATGATGGTGGAGGTAGCAATGGCAGTAGTGGTGGTGGTGGTGGTGGCGTGGAATTGGTGGCAGTGGTAGTGGCAATGGTGGGGTGGTGGCAGCGGTGGTGTCCCGCCATAAGATTTGCAATGCGCCCCCGCGTTGCAGAGAAACCAGATCCGAAAATGCATCATTGTTGGCTTGGACTGCGGATGGGAAGCCAAACTATAAAATATGGGTTTTTTTTATAATTACCATCCCAAAATCTTTACTATCTACTACTCTTCCCCCCCCAAAAAAAAAAATTTTCAAACAACTGTTACCCCCCACTAATGCATACTAACCACTAACTGACCCCCACCGTTACATTTCCGTAACGGTGGGGGTTAGTTGTGACAGTGTGCTCTTGTCACGGATTTTTTAGGATCAAAATGCCCTTTTGGGTTGGTAATTGTAAAAAAACCCCACCCCATCAATTCACCAAAAAAAAAAAAAAACGGACCACCAACCCCACCACCGCCGTCATCACCACCTCCTCCTCTTTCTTCTTTGTCAGAACACCATTGCCACAACCCCATCCTCTGTTTTTCCTCACCAACCCCCTTTGCTTTTTTATTTTGCCCTTCATTTCTTGATCCTTCAAGAAGCCTAGAAATGCAAGAAAGCCAAAATGAAAAATCTTCCCTTCCACCCGCCTCCACCGCCACTTCCATCACCACCACCACCACCATTGTCATCCCGAGGTGGAAAGAAACCCAAAAATGCCTTACTTTGTTTCCAAAAGTTATTTTTCTTCAGTTTTTCACTATGAAATAAACACAAAAATCCCTTTCCCCATTTGCCCTCAATTTCTGATGGAAGCTTTCTTGTTTGTTTTCACCTTCTATTTGTAGCTCCTCGCACTTCTTAATCTTATTGGGGTTTTTGCTTTTCTGTCGTCATCTATCTTGAATGGTTTTGTGTCCTACACCTTTAAATCGTCATCAAGCTCTGGCGATTTTTCCTTGCCTTGAATGGAAGCATTGGTGATTTTTCCTTGCCTTGAAAAGCTAGGGCACAAGAGAAAGCTTCCAGATGAAGCCGGGAATAACAAAATAGGGAGCAAGGCTGAACTGGTTGAAGAAAGATGAGCGCCGGTTAATCTCTCCTTTAATAATTTTTTCTTCCATTCATCTTAATTGCTCTTCATTTTTCTATTTTCTTTGTTTGTTACTGCCGACATTCTGTTTTGGGTGGTACATGCAACTAACCAGATCTAAACCAAACTCTAACAGTCCTTTTCTGTTCTTCCTGAAATTTGGAGCGAAGATTGTACGCTTTTGGGTGATTCATGCCCTGGTATTTTTATTCTCAAATTTCTCCTCTGCGGAGTTACTGACCTTCAATTGAAGCCTTACCTGTAACTTCCGCCAAGTTCAGTTATAGAATTTTTCTTTTTCTATTTTTCTGATCTGTTGGCCTGTTGTTGATTGTTCCTAAAAGATTTTTTAGTGCATAATCTTCCCCTACAATTTTGGGTGGTCATTGTGCCACCCCTCCTCCTCCTCCTTCTTCTTCTTCCTCTGCAACCCCAAACCTTATTTGAGTTTAACCTTTTTTCGTATAGAGCAGGGGATTGCCATTGGAGTCAAGAAGAACACGACGACCACAAAAGCTCGAGTGCTTAACCTTGACTTCGAAGAGAATATTGCCATTAACCTCGTCAACAACAGAAAAATTGTCTTTCCCAGGGGATAAAACTTTCCTCAAAAGGTTTGGGGTTGCAGTGGAGGAAGAAGAAGTAGGAGAAGAAGGAAGAGGGATGGTGATGGGGTGGTTTGTTTTTTTTTTTTACAATTACCACCCCAAAAGGGCATTTTGGTCCTAAAAAATCCGTGACAAGGGCACACTGTCACGACTAACCCCCACCGTTACGAAAATGTAACGGTGGGGGTCAGTTAGTGGTTAGTATGCATCAATGGGGGGTAACAGTTGTTTGAAAGTTTTTTTTGGGAGAGGGGTAATAGTAGATAATAAAGATTTTGGGGTGATAATTATAAAAAACCCAAAAAAGATAAATGAGCAGCACAACTGCTACCTTGCAGCTCTTTATCAATAATAAATGTTTCATACTAACTACGTTCTAGTGTCACCTAATTAGGTAATGACACAAAAAATTGTGTCTATCTTTCTTCTCAAACTCTTTTTTGTTTTTTGTAAATTTTCCTGACATCTAAACATAGCCTGAGGGTGTCAATTGGTCCGATTCCTTAACGGTTCCGGCCTAAGAGGTCAAGATTAGAACAGGATCAATAGCTAATCGGTTTCTAACATGGGATCTAGGACCATTAACTAAATAGCTGGCCCGGTTCCAATTCCTAATTGGTTCCAAGCAGTCCAAATTAAAAATTAAAAAATAAAAAAAAATCCCTAACACATGCTACATGTATTCAATAATATTTTAAAAATTAACAAGACACTAAATTTTTTTTTTTGTGGTGAAAACAATACACTAATTTCAATCACATGAGATATGCAATCTATCACCATTTTTTTTTCTTAAAACAATGAAATAGTCTATAGTACTTCTTGTTTTATATTCATTTATAGTCTATAGGACCTAGAACAGTATTGCTACAATTCTCCCAAATTTAAAAAATATGGTTTTTTGGCAAGTTGGCAATGGTAAGACTACTTCATGTTGGTATGATCCCTGGATACCATCTGATACAGGTAATTTCTTACCCCAAATCATCTCTCACTAGTCATACTTAAATATTGTACATGATTTTATAAATCACACCCATTGGAATCGGTTAGAACTATAATCTTGTTTCTCACTAATGACTATTAATAATGTTCTTCGGATTAATATTTCTACCAATGATGAGCTGTGGAGATGTTCAATCTCTCAAAATGGTAAATTCTCAACGAAACAAGACGCCAACTACATTGCCAAATCTAATTTTCATAGGCCCATACATTTCCAATGGTGAAAGTTTTTTTTGGAAGCTTAACATTTATCCTCGTTTTAAAATTTTCTTTTGACGTGTTTTAAATGTAGGAATCCCAGTCAAAGCCTCTCTTTCGAAATGGATGCCCATCGAGCCTTCATGTGTTTTATGTGGCTCTAACGATGAATCAATTTGGCATCTTTTCTTATCATGTGATTGGACTAAGCGTATCTGGGATTAAGAACCGAGCATCTCTCTGCTCCTTCTTTTATCCACCTCTGTGAATCGTTCTTAGGCTCAAATGCCTTTGATAAACAATCTTTAATTTGGGATTTCTTAGTTTTTATTATAACCTGTTATTATATTTGGTTTGGAAGAAACAAAGTTATGTTGTGTGTGGCTAAGGCCGATCCTATGATGGTCATCCAAAATGTTTTGGATATTAGATTTGAATCTCCAACCACTATCAACAAATATTTCTACTATGGATTCTCCACAAAGCACACACTTTCCACCACTTGTCTCCATAGCTGCTAACATTCAAATGGATTTTCCTGGTTTAATAGTCACAGGAATATATGAACCCGATCTTAGAATAGCAGAGTGGATTTTTTGTATTTTGATAGATGAAAAAAGTTTCCTAACAGATGCATATAGCATAGCCACAAAGGATGCTAAAGAAGCTGAGCTTTTTGGAATCATCTAAGGATAGAAGAGAGACAGAAATCAAAATATCAATATCAAAGAAAGTTGGTGTTGCAACAAAGAACTTTGTGACATACTTAATCCATCAAACTCAACCCCTATCCCTTGGAATCTTATAAATACCTATTTTTGAACTAGCTGAAGCTTCAGATAACTTTACACGTGTAGTCTGTAAATGGTGTGATATTTTGCCTGATCCCCCTTGTAAATATTTGTAATTTATCCTTGTTCTTTAATATAATCAAGAAGCTGAATACTTGGCTTCCAGCTTCTCAGCGCCATAAACGTATGTTGTTACCTATTCGACCATTCTAAATGCTTTCCATAAAAAAAAAAAACACCATTACCCTCATAAATTAGGATTCTTTTAAGATGTGTTCTTAAGTCGGAATTTTCAAATAGATTTTTAAGTTAACACCAAAATATTTAATAAAATAGTATATGAGACAAGAGGTACCAATCACAATTGAAAAGCTAAAAGAAATAAAGGGATTGACGGTTCTCATGACCTTAGGTCTTAAGAATTATATAATATATTGGGTTATGATATGGATTTGTTTCGGTTCCAACAGTTCCTTGTATGTCTATTGGTTTTGGAACCATTGGGAGACCAATAACTTTTCAGTTTTAGTGCCACCTTCGTTGGAGTAGTGTTTGACTATGTTTCCTAACTTGCAAACGACAAGTATTTTTTGTTTCTAACTATGACATTTCTGTTTTTGTGTTTTTTTTTTAATTTATATGAATTGCTTAGTGTATGAATTTTATATTAATCTATTGGGAAAAAGAACTCTATCCGAGAGTGTGCCCTACGCCAGTACTCCCATGAGTCTATCTCTCTCTTCTCTATAGAAAAAGACACTTCTGCCCCCTTATTTTGAGGAGGAGTGATATAGACACAGGGGAGTATTGGCGTAGACCACACTCTCGGAGGCAATTGCTTCCATTATATATTTTAGCTTGTAAAGGACAAGCAATTTTGTTTATGAATAATATATACAATAATGCAATAGAAAATAAAAATCACTTAACTATCATTGTTTGGATTCTAAGATAGAATATTATTTTTTGGGCGTGGTCCCATATTTCAAATTCCAATTACAAATCTGTCCTATCTTAAAGCATTGTACGATGGTGTGGATAAGGGTCAAAAAAAAAAAAAAAAAAAGAAAAAAAGAAAAAAAAGAAGAGATTACTATTAAAAAAAAAAAAAAGCCTCATTGCTAGAGGCTTTCTCCAAGTTATTGAGTTTTGTCGGTTGCAACAAACTTGATGAAGTAATCAGTTGGACAGATGCTCAGGAAATCAAAAACTGGTTGACATACCTGGAAAAATATCTTTGGCCATGCGAACTTTTACGTGGTTATTTGATATATCCCAACTTATGTCTTCCTTTCAGTCTGTAATAATTTTAAAACAACGTAGGACTTATATATATCCCATTGATAAGATAGCTAGATATGCAAGAATTAACAAATTTACTTCGGACTGTATAACCACTATTGTAAATATTATGTTTAATCAGTAATATTACTACTTTCTTCATCCAAAAAAAAATAAAATATGTTGCAATTACCATGATTACAAAGAGATTTACCAATTAGTTAAAGGCATAATCCTCTAAAACGCTACTTTGTCCCATGCGGTGTGTGGCCCTTGCGCCCAGGGCCGCATGAAATAACCATTGGAAAGGTGGAAATCTCTGAAGGTGCAGCAATTATTTTGCATGATTCAGTGTCTGGACACAAAGGCCGTATTCTGCACGTGACTAGGTAGGGTTCTCTTTCCCATAAAACAATACTTTAAATCATCCAATTTCAAATTTCAAATCAGACCGAAGAAAGAGAGTGTACCTCGCAAGACCAAAGAAAGAAGAAAGTATTACAGGTAGGATGGAGCTTGCAGTCATGGTTTGAGGAATCAATATTGGATCGGTCGATTCCTAGATCGATATCGATATTTAGCTGATCTCGTATGGGTATATTGTTACGAATAAGGGTAAAAATGTAAAAAAATATAATTTTTTAAAAGAAAACAAGGGTAACAGTGTAACACTGACTGTTCCAGACCAATACGGATCAATTCAATGGCTGGCCGATCCCAAACAAGGCTGATTCTGGTCGATGCAAATCGATTCCGATCCAATCATCTGAATCGGAATCAGATCCAGATTCCATTCCGTTCTATTTTAATCCCTGACCCATACAATTTGTTTGACATTTGGACCACTGGCTCTCCCCCTATCCAAATTGAATTCACGAGGTTTGAATTTCAGCCGTACACGGATCGCACACGGTACTAGGCTGGAGTGGAGTGGGTCTCATTTATTATACGCTTTAGGGTCCCACCTGAAGTGAGCATGTGGTAGCATTTTCCCTACATCTAGAGTCTTATCCTACTCAAGTATCTTCGTTCCACTCAAGAAAGTGACCCGTTGAAGTGAACACAAATTCTTTTCACCTCACCAATAGGCTTTTCCATGAAAAGAAATCTATATATTTATGAATCTATTATCTTATCTTTGACCACCCTTATTCTTTTATAATGAAAATCTTTGACCCGTAATTTATCGCATCAAAATGAATATGGTGGGCCGGACTTTCTTTCTCTGCCCAACAACTCTACTAGAGTATTAGTAGGTCCCACTGGCCACAACCAACACATTACAGTTGAGCATGTCATCAACGCGGATACGCGTGGCATTTTCAAAATGGGAAAACATTTATAAGGCCGTTTAACTAGGTGGCTAAAATGGAAATTTGTTTTTGCTGCTACAAGTGTAGCAGGAACAAGCCTGCAAACCAAGGAAATGGAATAATTCAATTTCCCTTTTTTCATAAATGTCCTCTTAAAATTTTATATTTTCTAAAATACCCTTTAAGATTTTATTTTCTTAGCTACCAAAAGCATAGCAGGAACATTCATGCTAAAGTGTAGCAGCAAGTATTACACTATTATGCGGAAAATCTGTGTGCGTTATTAATTAACAAAAAAACACATACAGAAATACAGTAATTACAGTAATAAAAAGCGATTTCTTGTAGTAGTTTATAGGTAAGCGGCACCTTTTTTGGATCCAATCGACGCTCTTGGCGCTTTTCCTCCCTCGTAACTGTTACATTTTGCTTCAAATGTTCTGAATTCTATAGAGATATGGATGTGGAAACTTCAAGTTCAAGTTAGGTGTAGGTGGTTGCAGTGCAGTTCAAGCGACGACGCGAAACCAACGAGAGTGCTACAGAAAGGGAAAATAAGAGGAAGAAACCATGGCGAACAAATCTGTGCTTTCCGTTATGTTTATTGTCTTTGTGGTCCTTGCCACCGCTGGATTTGGCCGGAGTAGATTCATTAATTCAGGGACACCTACTTATTCCGATCTGGTCTCTGATGGGATTGACAATGTTCGGCAACCATCCATTATTTCACACAACCGGATCTTCTCATCGGAAGATACCTGCGAACAGACGTACGGGTTTTTGCCCTGCACCACCACCGTCGTCGGGAACCTATTCCTTATTGTTGTGTATGGATTCTTGATGTTCCAGGCTGCCACGCTCCTTTCCAACGGAAGTGAGCTTCTGCTCGAGATCCTTGGCCCTGGTATTATCGGTGGTCTCTTCCTCCCCATCCTCGGCGCCCTTCCCGATGCCATGCTTATACTTGGTAAGATTTAAACCAAAAAAAGAAAGAAAGAAGAAAATCTTCTTTCCTTTTCTACTTCCAATTTCTCTCTCAAGAAGAATTCTTTTTCCCCTCCTTGTTTGTTTAATGCAAAGTATTGATGCTCTGGGGTAGCCTTGGTTCACTGGCTTCAGATTGGGCCTGCTCTTGACATTGCCTATTTCTTTTATATCTGTACCACTAATGTCTGTGATCTTTGAATATTTCTGTTTTATTTTCTGGAATAGAACTGATTTAATTAAACAAAAAATGTCAGGAAATAGCTCTGTTTGTATTGAACCAATTGATCTTCCTTTGTTTTTCCAAGATTCTGCTTTTGATGAAAGTAAATCCCCTGCCTCCTCAGGCTTGAATTTCAGGCGGGGTGAACATATCTCCCTTGTCCTGCCTGTAGACCAATGGAGAATTACTTTCTTCATATCTGATCTAGTTAATGACATTACTACGATTCCACCAGTTATCGTATAAATAACCGCTTGAACTGTCCTAACTTGTCATTTAAGATCAAACTTATCCTTAGGTTGAATCCTTGACCAGAAATGTTGCCTGTCTATTAATTTGTGATCATGTCAAAATGTATACCAATTCGTTTGTGGATTCTCAATCTCTAAGCATTTCCTGATTTATCTACTATGCTGAGGCTGGTGATAACAAAAGGCTCTGAGTGCGGCCATATATTGTGGCATCTCAGGTGGAAGAAAAATTAGAGTGGCTGTAGTAACTGAACTCTTTGAGAATTAGAGTACGAATTAAATATCAAGGGTTTCTTTCCCTTAATTAGTTCATGGGGTTGCCAAAGAATTGTATATGATCCAAATTAGATTTAACACCGATGTTTAATTTGATTAACATTCAATTCACAAGATCAGTTTGTAATTGGATTTTGTTAGCATTTACCTTGATTTAAATCTGATAAAATTCTGATCTGGCTGTCATTGTTGTTGTGATTATTACTATAACAGCCATACAGTTGAGCTAGATTTCCAAATCTGGCATGTGGCCATGACCAAAGCCCTTTCAGTCTAGGAGATATTGTTGCACTTCCTGTCCATTTTCAATGTGTTTCATTGTTTTTCTGGCTTGCATCTGTACTGGATGGGTTGGAATGTCAAAGTTTGGGTTCATATGCTAGCATCTGTAGGGATTGTCGACTTCTGTTATCTCCTGTTTCTTATGGAAGGAGTGGATTAACTTTTAAAGGCAAATAAGCATCGATGGAGGATTCAACCTCTGCTCATTTCACCGATCTCTGTTATACATTAGGGATCAATATAACCACTAAACTCTTATGCAGGCTGCCTTTTTCAGAGGCATTGCATTAGGGATCTGAATAAGGTAAATTATTATGGATGTATGGTTGTTGAGGTTTTTTTTTTTCTAATTGAGTAGGGTTTGCTTCTACTGAATTTTCCCATGTCTCTGCAGTATCTGGCCTTTCTGGAAGTAGAGAAACTGCTCAAAGTCAGGTCTTGGTTGGAATGGGCTTGCTAGCTGGGTCAACTGTCATGCTTCTTACATTATTATGGGGATCTTGTGTAATTGTTGGCAAGTGTGACATTGAGGATTCAATCGCAAGAGATTTGAAAGATACAAAAGGATTCAGCTTAACAGGTACACTTTTATATGTGTCATTCTACTTGTTGATAGTGTCATAAAGAAGGGGGAAAAAGAGGGTAATGGAGTAAGCAGAATCCTATATTTATCTATTGTGTAAATTAGATTGTACGACATATAACTCTTGCCAATTAGAAAGACTTTAGGGAAGGTGCACTTCATTTTCTCGTCAATTCTGAAATTCCTAAACAGTACTCTTATGTAAAAGAACCTGATTTTCAGCACATAGTTTAAAAAATAGCAAATTGAGGGTGTAGGAGAATACATCATAGTTCATAAATTCTTTGTCTTGCAGGATCTGGTGTTACTACAGATATTTGGACTTGTTATGCTGCAATGATCATGTCTGTTTCTGTTATTCCATTTATCATTGTCCAACTACCACAAATCCTCCACTCAAATTCTGGAAGACATTTAGCGGTCTTGATTGCACTTATTGTCTCTCTTGCATTATTACTCACTTATTGCCTTTATCAGGTATTTGTTTTCCTATGTTGATCAATACTTTTTAATACATTATCCTCTGTACATGCATAAATAATCTTTTAAAAAACGGTGACCACCATAATTTTTTTTTTTTTTACTGTCAAATACAACAAAATTTCAATAATGCAAATGTGCTTCAGAAACTAATGATGCAGAAAACAAAATTGCTTCGAATTCTTTGTTTCTTGATGATTTTCATATTGTATCGTAAGTAACCAATGTAAGACTCATGCTCTATTTTATATTTGGTTGCTAATGAACATTGTATCACCTTTATTCTTTTTATCGGTAATGAAGAAGATAACGTGCTTAAGAAAAATGCGGGAGAGTACAAAGAGAGGAGTCGACACATGAACAGGGGCAAAATTTCTGTCTGATGATTGCCATGATAAATATTGTACTAGAAAAGTTGTAATGGCAATGGAATACATCAAATCTGGTGATTGTGGGTTTGGGGTCTTTGGTTTCTTGTTTTCTGAGGTTTCTTGGAGTCTTTGATGTCTTTTATCTGAATTTCTCTCACACATTTTCTCTCTAAATTTTTTTTTCTGTTGCTGATTCAAACACAACTCACACATGCACACGCACACGCACACGCACACGCACGCATGCACGGACAAACGCACACCAGACATGGTGATTTAGCTTGCTGAGGAATCTGGTGATTATTGGCCGACTTTGGTTTCCACAGTAACTAGGGTTATAAAAATATGTTATTCAGATTGCATCTAATATAAACAGAATACAATTCGATAATATTCTTACAAGATCTCATAGAGTCTCATAGGTATGGGGTTTGAACTTCTGTTTGTATTGAATTAGATCTTCCAACAAGCTAATGAGGTTTTACACTTAATCAGCTGTGAAGATCAAACCATCATGTCACTTGCATCCCTTAAACACCGGATGCAAACGAGGTTAATGAAACTTTCCAATTGAGGAGAGGGTTCTAAAATATGGACGTAGAAGTCTCAACAATTTTGTAATATGTTAATTGTCCTTGTGATGAGCCTATTAAATTGAAGCTGAACAGAGTTCTGGCTGACATACTGGTGCATTCTTATTCTTTAATGGGTTAAAAGTTTGTTTATCCGAGTTGCCAAGATTTGAAATCCGATCATAGTATTTCTGACTTGCATACCATTTCTCAATTCATTATTGCTTAAGTTAATAACTTTCTAGCAATAGTACTGATATTATTGTCTTCTGTTAAAGTTTCTAGTTGGAAGTATAAGTACAACTCTTTCCTGTACCGATTTTGGTTTTTCTCTATACCTTTTCGTTGTAGATTTGCTTGTTTCTGGTCATTGTTTAATAGGAAAGCTAATTGGTTTCATCTTCTGATTGAGAATTTTGGCTCATCATAAATAAAAAGGTCTGACTTATTATCCCCTCCACCCCCCAACATCCAAAAAAAATAATGGTGCAGATTTTTCAGCCTTGGATTCAGAGGAGAAGGCTTGCATATGCAAAGCATAAACATGTAATATCAGGGGTATTGAAACATTTGAAAATGCGTGCACTAGGAAGGCTCCTGACAGATGATGGTGAACCTAACACAGATGTTATAAGAAAGTTAGTCCATGTTATATTCACTACGGCTTCTGTTATTTGATACTATGCTGTAATTAATCATCCGTTTAATTTAATAACAGGCTATTCAAGACAATTGATCTGGATTCAGATCAATGTTTATCAGCTTCTGAGCTAAGAGCATTGCTCATAGGTATCCAGTTTGATGAGATAGACTTGGACAAGGATGATGCTGCTGAAAAACTATTGAGTGATTTTGATACATCTCATGATCGTCATGTTGATGAGGATGAGTTCGTGAAAGGAATCTCAAGATGGATTAATGTAGCCAAGGGTAATGTGGTTTCATCTGGCGATGCAGGTCCTCACACAATAAAGTTCATAAATGATTTTCATCTGGTAAGTTCCTTTATGATGTGCCTTGCGGTGATTTCAACCCTTAGTGTAGCATTTTAATGCCTTCAAAATGCATATTGCATGTGCAGCAAACCAAGAAGGAGCATTATCTGCTGGGAGATATGAGTGATGAGACTGTAGAGGGCGTTGAGAATCCCAAGCGGACTTCTATTAAAGCAGTATTAATGTTGATGCTGGGAACTGTTATTGCTGCTGCATTTGCAGACCCTCTTGTTGATGCTGTCGACAACTTCTCCAGTGCTACAAGTATACCTTCATTCTTCATCTCTTTCATAGCTCTGCCCTTGGCTACCAACTCAAGTGAGGCAGTGTCAGCACTTATTTTCGCTAGTCGAAAGAAGCAGAGAACTGCTTCTTTAACCTTCTCTGAGGTTTGTTTTTCTCTGTTCAGTTATTCTTTTGGAAATATCTAGAGTGTAGGTTTTGTTCACTGCTGCAGTGTTTCCTCCAAAGTTGCTGCTGTCTCAGTAGTCCTTGAATTTGTCCAACTTGATTGTGTTAAAAAGTTGTCAATGCCTAGGTGGCACCTTGGTCGCCTTGCGTCTGGACTCTGCAACACCTTGGGTCACCTAGATGCCGTGACAACTAGGATTAAACTAGATCGGTTGGGACTCTGCACCTGCTATTAGAAACTTCCCTTGTTAGGAAAACAATTGTTTGATTCTCTCATCTTTAAGGAATCTAGGACAGCACAGCTCGTGTGACTTTGTGCCACGTGATGTTTTTGCGCAAATCTGGTTTCATTGTTTAATCCCTAAATGATGATGAAATCAACACTACTAGAGTCACTTTTGCCTGTAGAAGCAAGGAATCAAATTGATTTTGCTAAAAAATTTGATTAGAATGCCTTACATTAGCCCTTGGTAGTGTTTTACAGTCATGGGTCGTGTTCTGTAGTTTATAAGAGATGTGTCGAGTGTATCGGTAGGTATCATCTATATTGGGTCACTATCGACCCAATACAGTCGATACTCTTTTTGTTTTTAGATATCAAATCGGTACCTTAAATATACGATATGTATTGGTTAGTGTTAGCTAAGGGTGTCAAAATCAAACCGAAACCGTTTATCGAAACTGAACTGAGCTGTTTACACCGTAACTGTGAAACCATTTAATAAATGGTTCGTTTTCGTTTTAAAATTGAGAACATTTAGTTAAACGTTTAAACCGAAATAAACATTAGTACTATGTAATGGCAATAATTAAGCATTAATGGTAACAATAAATAATTAGTAAATATATAATGGTACAAATAAACAATTATGTAAAGACAACATATAAGAATCCAATTCATACTTCCATTTTCCATAAAAAAAAAGTAAAAGACATGTAATGGAAAATAGTTGTTTGAATAAAAATAAGTTAAAAAACCTTATAAAATTGATTAAACCGAAATCTTTTATAAATGGTTTCTTATTAAACGGTTCGGTTTTGGTTTCACCTAAAAAACTTGCACCGAACTGTGTAACACCCTTTAATATTAGCGGACACATTAGGATACTTAAAACCTTGTAGCTAAATCAAGTTGTGTTTACCATTTCAAAGGAGCTCGTCAAACCACACTTCAGCCGGGTATATGTAAATTTTACATCGTTTATAATGTACTTTTAGCCATAGAAAGATGCCTGCATTCCAAAAATCTTACGGTCAGTTCTCTTATGATTGAAGCTACTTCTTTTTAAAAAAAAAAGCATCAAAGCAACCAATATTTTGGAAAAGAGTTGATCATTCTAATGGTTGGCCAGTTAAATTTTCATGGTGCTTCACCTTCTTAACAACTCAATTTTCATGTATTTCTGAATGGGATTTTTCCTTGACGGCATCCATATCTATTCGAATGCTTCTTTGGGATAATCCAATGCTAAATGACTTTTTGCTAGCTATCCAATTCTTCTGGTGGAGTTGGTAACAATCTGCTGGTTCACATACCTTTGCCTTGGACTCCTCACAGGGAGGTGTACTGTAATATTACAGGTTCTAAGAACTATTATGACCAGCCTCTGACAGGATGATATCAATAGTCATGATGAAATGAAACAAATAGACTTCAAATGTTATTGTATGCAGTGGTTACAGTTACCAAATTCAGGAAATATAAAGTGAACATGCTATTTTTCTGCTTACACTGGTTGTGGGACATGTACTACTAATATGAGACTCATTGCTCTATTTTTTTGGGTGTGTGTGTGCTGCAGATATATGGTGCAGTGACCATGAACAATATCCTTTGCCTGGCTGTCTTCTTAGCCATTGTTTATGTGAGGCACTTGACATGGGACTTCTCCTCTGAGGTGCTGGTCATTCTTATTGTTTGTCTGGTGATGGGTGTCTTTGCTAGTTTTCGCACTACCTTCCCTCTATGGACATGCTCAGTGGCCTATGTGCTTTACCCCTTCTCCCTGGCAATGGTTTATGTCCTTGACTATGTTTTTGGTTGGTCATAGACAGATGAGGTCATGAAATAGTGAAGAAGGACAGTTGCAAATCACCTCCTTATGGTACATCGGATAATTGAAAGCATCGAACTTCTCTTTATGCTTTTTAGTTTCTCCTTGGGATGTTGCATGTTTTTTTTCTTCTGTTATCTTTGTAACCTCATGGAGGAAATGTCTCTAATCAATGAACTGAAAACCTATATTGATTCCCTATGATTTGCATTTTGCTTAGATCTTGAAAACAGCGGCATTTTTGTTATTGAGGTTTTAAGAGAAGCAATCTAACAGCATTTTGCTATGGGCACAGGACACAGTTTTAGGGGCATATGGCAAGGGCCAAAATTTAAGGTTGGTAAACTCTACATGGATGTCCAAGAGGCTTGGCCGAGTTGGGTCTAATCCACATCTGTTCTAGAACTGAGTCATGTTGCATGTAGACATTTTGGTCTTTGCAGTTAACTCAATTACTAGTTCACAAAAGCAATCCAAGTTTCTCATGGCTTTTGGTGTTGTGGCGCTGCTCTTCAGGTCCTGCTTCTAATTTCAGGTTTGAATTTGGAAAGTCATGCATCTCATGAGTTCAGGATCCAAAAGTGAACACCATTGCCCTAACTTTCCCTCTCTGCTGCTACTCTAGTTCTATTTGATTGTGTGTCGAGCTGGAAATATTGAGATAACCAGTAGAAGTAAAGTAACATCACGTCACTTAGGTCCAGTCTATCATGTGCATTTGGGGGTTGGCAATTGGCATGTCTGGAATTGAGTTTGACCTCGGGTAGTGTGCATGGTCTTTGCCTTTGTATGGGAAGCTAATGGTTATCACAATGGTTTCTTCTGCAATCACAATTACCACATAGTTTAATGCATCAGAACTATAGATACTCGACAGGGGAAATGGGACATCTCACATTAAGTTTCAAGAATAATAATAATAAGGGGTAAACAAGAAATGAAAGAAGTTGTAGTTTTTGCATAGAAAATTGTTTCATCAAAAGCACTTGATTCAAAATGATTATATTTTCAGGGAAAAAGATCTCTACTTGGTGTTGTTTCCTACGCCCTCTCACATGGCATCATGAAATGATGCCTCTGCCCCTTGGGTAGATATCGAGGTGTGCTTTGCCCATTGGCCGCTTTGTAGAGACCATGAGATCCAGTAGAGATCTCTTGCCCATATTTTAATTGGAATACGTGTTGGATGAAAGTAGGAGTCTTATACTCCCTTATTGGTTTATATTCTATACACTTGATCTGTTTTAGGAATTTGTTTTTGGATTCTTGGGAATTGATGTTGGCGTGGAGTCTATTTTGAAGTGGAAACCTCATTTCTTAAACCCTCGGCAGGGGGAGCCTTGTGCACTGGATACACCATACCCTTTTCATCATCTTCAACCTAAGATACCCATATCTTTCCTCCTCCACCGCCAATACCACCACCGCCACCACTGTTAAAACATAACCTTCCGATACTAATTTCCCCATTTCTGACGCTAAGTTAGGTTGACAAGAATGTTGGTCTGTGAGTTCGTTGTATTCGCCATAATGCAGGAGGGTGTGGATGAAGTCCTTCACTTGGGATTCGCCGTCGAACTTGTGGTGAGGACCTCCGGGGCTTGGGGCGGTTGTCGGAACTAGTGATGATCCTGGAGCCATTGCATCGTAGATTGCCAGTAATGAAGTGGCTAGTTGAATCTATAAAAAAAAGGGGTAGAGTTGTAGGAAAGGGGTTGGAGGAGGAAGAAGAAGAAGAAGGGTAAAATGATCTATTTACATGGACTAGGGTTAGTTTGGGGATTAAATCAAAAGGGTAAATGCATCCTCTCACAAGGACCCTGGGTTAGTTTGAGGATTATGAAAAATTTTAAGGGAAAATTACATGATTAGCTACTTTTGGGTTTTTATTTACAAAACTGTCCACCCTATGTTTGAGTTAACAAAAATAGACAAAAACAAGTTAAGGTTTACAAAACTAGACAAAATAGTCTCTCCCTCCAACATTTACTTTTTTAGATATTTTTACCCCTGTCATTGCCTTCTCGCCCAGGCATCCTCCATTCCCTGCAACCCTACCCTTGTCTTAGCCACCGCCATTCTCTGCTACCCCAAGTAACAGAAGAAAAAAAAAACAGATTTTTTCAGAGGGAAACTGTCGAGGAAGGAAGGAGAGTCACTATTTTGTCTAGTTTTGTAAAACTAAACTTGTTTTTGTCTATTTTTGTTAACTCAAACATAGGGTGGACAGTTTTGTAAATGAAAACCCAAAAGTAGCTAATCATGTAATTTTCCCAAATTTTAAACCATGTCAGGGCACGTAAGTACGTAACAGACGTGTAGTTGTGTAATAGTATTTTTTTATAAAGTAGAGGGGTCAAAGTGTAATTGTGGAAAATATAAGAAAAGAAGATGTAATTAAACCATAGTACAGAGGAGGGGTATGTAATTTCTTCCCCCTCCCAAAAAAATAATATTAAGAATAAACTTTTAAATATAAACGCGTTTTAAACATGTTTTTGCTAAAAGTGAAATCCGGAGACCGGACTCTAATCTTTTGATCTTTTATTATTTGGTAACTTGCGGCTGTCGAAGACCATGTCATAAGACTCACGCCGCCACTTGCTTGCTGGACCAATTCCAATAGGAACCCCAATTGTACAATCTAAAACTGAAAAGGGTGAACAAAGAATAAAGCAGAGCTGGTCATTGTCATGATTCATTTTCCTTCCTCAGTAACGCTCTCTCTCTCTCTCTGATTGTCGATGGTTGTGGGGGAATGCGTGATCTCTTTAGAATTTTGATGGAGGGCCTTGCTTGTTTTCTTCTGGATTGATTTCAAAGGTCTTCGATTGTCCTTCCCTTTTGCCTCCTAAAAAGCCAGAAAGGCCGCTGTTTGATCAGGACATCTCATAGCAATAATATTTTTTCCTTTCGCCCGCAACATTTAAAGGAATTTGTGAGGGGATTTTTGGCAAACGGGTGCAGGAAGGTCTTTTTAATTAAGCAATTGGCTGGGCTGGGAAGTTTTCTGATTGTTTGGTCTCCTTTTACAATGCCGCCATTTATGTATGTTTCGAAGGCCGTTGGGAGGCTGGTATCGCGTAGAAACCCTGTGGGAATGTTGATGAGCTCTGTCAATAGTGGTCGGCAATTCGAGAAATTTGTACAGGTGCAATGTTTGAGTAGCATGGTGGGTTTTGAAGCTGCAACAGTTGATAGGTTGGTTAGAACTGATAGAGATATGAACTCTTCGATTAGGGGCTTGCCACATACTGTCCAAAGGAGGTGCTTCCTTGGTTATGGTGACGAGGAGGAGGGGAATGTTCTTTCGAGGAATTACGAGGAGAGGCGTGTTATTGGGTATGCCCCTCCCTCTCTTTTCCTTCTTGCTATTCGAATCCTATTGTTCTTGTAAAAATGATAATTAATGTCATTTTAGGGATTCATTTGATGTCAATATATAATTTCCTTTTCTTTCTTCTTTACCGTAACTAATTTCCTTCATTTATTAGATTTTGTTCCCTCATTTTGTTCTGGGTTTTTTTTTACCATCCCTGGTACCCTGATGAAAATCCTTACAGAAACGTGTGGGAGGGAACCAGTTTTCTAACCTAATGACAAATTGATAACAATAAGCTTGTGATGCTCTGTTCTGTCATGGAGATCCAAGGAAGAAGCGTCTGTCTTATTGAATCCCAGCGTGCCAAATTACATGATTATAACTGAATCACTTTAGCCATCTGGTAAATTGAATATTGAATCTTAGGTTCTTGTTGAACACGAAGACATTTTGCAAACTATTATGAAATTATGAATTTAATGGCTACTAATGAGGGAGAGGGTTGGGGGAAATACACTGAATATGAAAAAAGTCACTCGTATACGCGACCATGGGAATCTAATTCAATTTAAAGACTAAGCACTGCATGGGATGAGGTACAATAAGAACGGCTCAGAAGAGGTTCAAAAGTTGTGGCAAAATGGAATTGAATTTGTTTTTTAATCTTGGTTAACTGCCTGTGACTTGTTCTGCTATGTCTTGGATTTGCTGCTTCATTAGTTCTTTCTTTTCCTTTCATATGATTTTCATTATTCACCCCAATTTAGTTATTAACTTTGCACTTTTAGTTCTACTAATGCTTCTTGTAGTATTTATTTCATATTCTTTTTCACTTTCCCTTTCATTTTTTTTAGTTTCTCATAATATTTGAGCATCTTTAGTTTGCTTAGTTATTACAGATTTTAATTAGTTGGACTAAATTCTGGTTGCATAGATTATTTTGTGGACATTGGGGTGCCCATGAAGGCCTGTGTCCTTTTTCTTGACCTGCCCTCTGAATTTTAGTCCTTTTTTCTTTTTAAAACCCCTTGTGGACATTAGTTCTGTCTATTCCATCTTCAAGGAGATTGCTGTTGCCCAACATATGTCCTGCAATATCTCACATGTATATCGAATTGGGGCTCTTGGATGTTAGAAACCTAGCGTCCACAACCCAAATATAGTAATCTGTAGACCCCAAGTAGACCGCTATTTTAGAATCTTCCACTTTAGTAATGCACTTTAACCTAATCATATATATATATATATATATTTGAGCCTCAATTAAAAATATTGAAATAATTTTATACTATGAAAGTAATAAAAAAATATATTTAAAGGAATCTTTGTACCCCGTAAAATCTAGGTAGCCCTCAAGTTCATGAATCTTATTTCTCCAGGATTGTTGAATCTGAAACCAACGACCTGCATCTGTGTAACATAGTTTTTCCTGTAAGGACAGAGTAGTAAAATGCTTATCCTTCTTAGTTGGGAAATCCTTTGCTGCGGTGAACAGTTTTTAATTGCTACATTTAAATGTACAAGGTGCTATCACATCATTATTCATTATTTGTTTTACAAAGTACCTAGTTTTCTTGCTGACAGACAAGCTGATGGCATTTGTGATAATCAGATACTCTCCGGAACAGTTGTTTGCAGTGGTTGCAGCTGTTGACTTGTATCAAGATTTTGTTCCATGGTGTCAGAGATCTGAGATAATCCGGCGCTTCGATGATGGATCATTCGACGCTGAGCTGGAGATTGGTTTTAAATTTTTGGTTGAGAGTTACGTGTCTCATGTCGAGCTGGACAAACCAAAGTCTGTAAAGGTAGTTACATTTCGTTAAAACTGTTTGTGATTTTTACTTAGATTTATGTCTTGATTATAATCTATTTGTATTTTTTTTTCTTTCATTAGCCAAACTGGATAAGAGTTTTAACTTTCAAAACTATCAGCTTGAAATGAAAAATTGTTTCCCACTGGTATTTGGTAAATTTGGTGCTGGGAAGATTGTGGTTTGGGTCGGGTTTTATTTGGTATGATTATTGAAGATAACGGTGAAAATTGTGGGTACATGTAAAATGCAAGGCAAAAGTGTAGCGGATTTTAGGCCATATGTATTGATGACTTGCCTATATTGATTATCGGATGGATATGGTGGTCCCCCTTCCTTTGGGGATTGCCAACAAATTTGGTTGTCTAACTCAACCATCTGATGCCGCTGGAGCATGTCCACTAGACCACTGGTCTAAATGATTCTACTGTATACACACATCAAAGCTTCACTTTTAGTATGGTTTTTGATATTTTGTTAGAAGTCACATAGGATTAGGTTTAAGTGATGAGTTGTATTTGTAATATTTTTAAATTTTAAGAAGCTTATTATGATAGTCTGTCAGTCTGAATATGTTTTCTTTAATATAGGGTAAATTACTTGCCTATCTTTATTTAGGATAGAGTTCTTACTTCGTAGTGGGATAAGGTTAGTTGTCTTTAAGAGTTACAAGCAAGGATTGAGGCATCGGTATCGGGTATTGTATTGGAGGGGTGATTTTAACAGCGTATCGTATCAGAGAGAAGCAAAATACATTAAAGATACACATGGAAATGGTCAAGAAATGCATGGATGCACTTATGATACATATAGATTACAGGTTTAAAGCATAAAACACCTTATTATGCAACATATAAATATGTATGCAAGGATTTGAGTCCTTTTACCTAATCTAGTGATACACAACCAAAAAAAAAGGTACTCAAATCCTTAAGATGCAAGGATTTGAGTCCTTTTTACCTAATCTAGTGATAACCAAAAAAAAAGTCAAGAAAAAAAAAAAAAGTGCAACCAAAAAAAAAGAGATCTGCAACTTTAACTCTTTTTGTCACCCAAATCTATTTTGATCGTGATTTGAACACTTTAAATCCCCAAAACTTGTTGAAATGGTGAAGATTATGGTCGTTTTTATGTTAGATGATTTCCCCTAACTTAGATCGAAGAAAAAATTAAGTTTCCAGGGCTTTCGGTGCTTTCGGTTTCTTATCTCACCCATGGTTTCTGTTTTAGAGGTTTAAAGGAGGTGTATCAAGTGTATCTTACCTGTATCTATCCGTATCAGACTGTGTCAACCCATATTAGTCAATACAATATTTTTTTTGAAAAATAAATTTCGTATCGATACTCACCAATACTGATATATTGTGGCCGATACTATATGATAAGCAGTGCTACTTAAAACCAAACTAGATGGAGGTTTGGTCATGGTCTATAATCGAGTCTGTCAGATTATTTTTTGGTGAATGGAATGGATAGGGTTTGGGATTCAGAATGGTTCTCTGCTTTGAGAGACTACTTTTCTTCTCTTTGCTCCTGTTAGATCATGCATTTAAATACTGCAAACAAAATTTCTGTGCCTTTTTTCTTTTTAATTGACCAGGTTGGATATGCTTTTCTACTCATGTCTTAAATTCTAGTTCATCTTTCTGCAAGTACAATTCTAATATATGCAATTGGGTCCCCCCCCCCCCCAATCATAATCATTTTCCTCTTTTTTTTTTTTTTTTTTTAAAATATTTTTATTTGTGCTTCTGGTTCAAATCTCTTACCTCATTTTTTATTTCAGATTTAGAATCTGTCCTGAGTTTCCTATTTGATTTGAACCTAGATTATTATCTGTTTGATGCAGGTAAGATTCTCTAATTGGGTCAATCGGACTTCGGAAGATTTTATTTTGGCCCATGATTTGGTTCTATGGGCCTTGAGCTTTTTATTTTTTATTTTATTGATGTAATGGGCCTCTTTTATAAGTTCCTATTTTTTATGGTCTTAATTCTGAATACGAGATTTACGTTATTAGTTAGTCTGGTTAGAGTTCTATTTATTTATTTATTTGTTATTACATGTTTTAGTTACACTGGTATAGGTCTCTAAGAGCCCAGCCTTATTTCAGTCTCTTTCCTTTATTATTTTAGTTTCCTAGTTATTTTTAGTTATCTTATCAGTTCATGATTGGTTTTGGCCTTTCCTTTTTTGAGCTTGAATCTGTTTTGAGTCTTTTATATAAGTTTGCAAGGGGCTACAGCCTTGTACACGAATTTTAGTAAAGAATTTGGCTTGTTGCCTTTAGTTCTGTCATGATTCAGTTGCAGCCACTACAGTGATGATTCCAATCGAGGCATTTGGTAATTCTAAGGTCATATCCCCTCCTTTTCTCCTTATCTTTTATCTAATCGAATACAAGTAGAATCTTACCTCTTCCATAGTTCCATTCCTGTGCAAGTTTCTTTTCTAGTTCTGTTTTTTATTCATATTATTCTGTTGGCAGTTTTTTAAAGTTCTTAAACTTCAGATCTGAGTTCAGTTAATCATTGGTTTTTTTTTAAATTATTTAAAATTAGCATTCAAAACCTTATTTTTACATCGACAAGGATCTTCTGAAATCATCAAATTTTTCGAATCTGATTTCAATTCTGTTTTCATAATCGGATTTGACTCTTTACGCATTCCTGGTTTCAAAGTCGGATTTTGTTATTAGTTCAACAGAGTCCTATTCATGGTGCTACTCCTTGATTTATCTTCTTATCTCTTTTTATCTTTTCCTTCTTCACTAATTTATATATACTGCTTCTACAACATGTCCCCTTCAATCATCGGTGTACAGCTGCTAAACCTCCCAAATCCTCCAAACAATGTCCAGTTCTCACCCCTGCTGGGTTTTTTCCCCCAAATCAAGCCCTAATTGTGGGGTTGGTCAGTTTGGGGTGGTTGATGAGTGGCTAACCTTCCTAAGTGTTAATGGGATCAGCTAACTTAAGACAATGATGTGCATAATCTGGCTATTTTTTATGAGGTTAAGTTTGGCTGAGTAGTCCCTGACTGGACCCATCAGTGTAGTTAAGAGTTAAGACTGCTAGTTGACCATCATTCCATTATGCCTTGCCAGACTAAAATCATAATCGTCCATAATCTGTAGACATTTCCAAGATAACATCATGTAACAAATTGCCATTTTAACCATTTTCTTTAATCTGTGAGGCATTTGTACATTATCTACATCCCTGTGAATAAAAAGAAAATAAATCTCAAACTAGAGGTCATGTAAGAAAGAGCTACAACATTTCAACACAAGGAGCATATTATTAAGAGGTTTTTTTTTTTTGGGTTAAGAAGCATATTATCAAGTTAATACTTCATGTTAAAAGCATATGCAAAACAGTTGATCTACTAGCTCAACTCTACTCGATTGTCTACTCAACATCCCCGAACTAGTTGACATTTTGAGTTTTGACTGCACTGGAGTCTAATCCAGTGTGGAATTATTGGCAACTAAAAACCTGGAGAAACCAAGTGGTTTAGTGGATCTGTGGAGGAATTGCGGCTCCTAATTTGGAAGCATCATAAAAAGGAGACATGAACACTTTTTCTGATTTTAACTTATTTGCCCAGGGTGCTGTCTAAAAGATAAGGTGTTTTCTACTTATTTAATTCCTTACTATTATATAAGTTGTGTTGTAGTAATTGGGGAAATTCTATGAATTTGTCTTTTTGGAAACAGTGTGGAAAAGAAAATTTTGGCGAACAATGGCATTCTTTGTTCTGTCAGACATATTAAGGATCATATCAGGGTTTAAACTAAACACTAAGATTTTCTCTTTTGGATTTTAGTTTTAATATCTTGATTAACAACTTGTGTATATAATACTTTGTATTCTTTGCTGTGTCTTTCTTCTTTCCTTCTGTACTTGTTTGAGTTGTTTTTGCTAGGTTGACTGTTGTTGCACTCATCCTATCCTTTGTTTTTACTCAGACAACTGTGTCACAGAGTGGTATTTTCGATCATTTGATAAACATCTGGGAATTTAATCCTGGACCAGTTCCAGGAACTTGTGACGTTCATTTCTTGGTGGACTTCAAGTTCCAGTCACCACTTTATCGTCAGGTATTGTCCATTTCAAGTTCCTATTGTATTTCTTTTGTTCTTCAAGCTAAAGAATCATCACCAAGTTACTACTGTTGACCCTCAATTTTTATAATGGCTGCATTGAAACAAATTCAACTTTTCACATGATGGACAAAATTCCCATGTTCAACAACAATAAGACAATTCCGTGTTGCATATGTTACTAGTCAAGAAACTTTTTTGCATAGTTGGCACAGCATATGTTTTTACCTTTCATGGATGATAGCCACTTCGGGTTGTTAAGGAGGTTTATGAACTTCATTTTGAACAACAGGTAGCATCCATGTTCTTCAAGGAAGTGGTCTCTCGACTTGTTGAATCATTCACCGGCCGCTGCCGTTTGATTTATGGACCCGGGGTCCAAGTATTTGAAAATTCTTATGGACACAGGGTATAAACAGGTGGTTTTATTGAATTGTACTGACAAAGACAGATGGAAACCATAGAATGCTCACATGCATCCCTCAAGTGGCAGTCCAAGTTCTTTAACATGTTACAGTTGGGGTCAGTAGATTCAGCATGCTCAAGGATGCCCTTTGCTAATGCAAATTCTCTTTCAACTTGGCCACAAGCTTATGAATGTCGGTTAGTTCTATTTGTAGGTTAAAATGCTCTCCCCACACAGTAGGTGTTTTTCCTTTTTGTCCCAACACAATTTGGTGTTGCAGCTCATAGATTTTGACTGTGAAGCTGTTGTTAATATCATTTTTTGTCCCAACACAATTTGGTGTTGCTGTTATTTTTTTTGGTAATATCTTTACCATTCTCATTATTGTAACTTGTTTTGTTTTTGCCTGGGGGGGTTTTAGTTGCCCTTATTAAAAAAATGACCCTGCATAAATTTTGAGCTTTGTTTAGTTGCCCTGTTAAATGCATATTGTAGGGGTTGTTTAGTGACCATGTGAAAAGCGAATGGGAAATTTCTCCCCTATAGAAAACCTTTTTTCTGATCACTACTAATGAAAATTTTTACCCCTCCTTTCCCCATCGCCTTCTAAAATTTAAATCCAGATTACCCCTCAATGGCACATTTTCATTATTTTTCTCTTCAGATTTAAATATATCTCGTAGTACCTTGTAAAGGGTTTAAGTAGCCCTGGTTCTTCCCTTACCTAGACCGATTATGCATAATTAGGGCTCACTCAAATCCAAATCGTTCATCTTACATCTGTAGTCCCAGCTGATACAAGTCTCATTTCTATCTTGATTTTTAACTCTTGGATTTCTGCTGAGAAGGGTGTCTTGACATCAGAGATTCCATTGTAGATCCCAATCTGAACATTTAGAAAGCGAGCACACTTGTAGGGTTACAACTTGTGACTTCTCAACATAGGTTATCCTAATCACTACAATTACTATCATATCAACTATCAAGAGCTAAATCTTAGGGGCAATTACTATTAGTCGTCTATGCTTGTCCTCTATTTACACGAACTCCTCCATTTTAATTTTTTTTACTTCTAGTTTCTCCAGAAAATCCAGACTTACATCTCTTCCCTGGTGTTTCAAAATCCCTAGATTACCCCTTTATTAATTGGTTCAACCTAGTTCAAGTGAAACAGGCCCCTCCCTCTCTTGGACTTACTGGTCATCTCAACCAGTACCACCACCTCTCTCTCTCTCTCTCTCTCTCTGCCTTGCCTGGCTGTTTTTCTCTCTCCCATGCTCTGTTTCTCTATCTCTCTGCCCGTCCTCACTTAATTCAAACAGCAAACAACTAAATAAATGAACAGGTATGCTTTGGATTAACAATCGTCAGAGTACCCTGCCAAGGGGAGGAACATATAATTGTTCCCATGGTTTAAGAAACCTGGATCGGATACAGGATCAGCCATCAGAGTCGGTTGTGAATAATATAGGTAGCTCACAAGAGGGTTGCAGAAATCTACTGAATTTGGCTGGATTCCGATTCAAATCGACCTATTCACCCAATTTGATTCTGCTTCTTCATACCGGGTTTACTTCTTTGCAAGGAATGATCTCAAGGAATAGCCTATCACCACCCAGGTTAGACTGTCAGAGTCAATAACATTAAGCAATACAAGGGAACATGAATGCATTCCATTGCAAATTCAGTTCATGAGTTCTTCCGGAAAAGAAGAAACCCAAAAATCCAACCTCGGGAGCCTATAGCCCATCTTGCTAGACCATGAGTTTGACAGTTATCCTCTCTACAAGCATAGCGAAATCACAAAAAGAAAAAAGAAAAAAAAAAAAAAAAAAAAATCATTTACAAACCTGATATCACTTTTTTTTGGTAAGAAACCTGATATCACTGATGACAACGAAACCTTAGCGGTTGAGCTTGATTCGTCCACAGTATAACGAATAAGCGCTTGGGAATCAGAATGAACACGAACATACTAATTATGGACTGGATTGATAAGCCAGAGGGAGAGGGGGTAGTCGCCTGCTGGGAAGCTCCAAAAGGAGAGTTGAGACTCAACACTGTTATTAACTGACATGATCCACTCCTCCTTGAACTCCAAACAATTTGCAAGTTTAAGGGACCGAAGTCACCGAACTCGAAAGACCTACGGAGACCTTTGTCAGGATCGAGAGATCTTCCAAGAAGAGGTGAATTGAAATATAAAAATTTGATAAACTAAAACACAAGATTTTTGCACAAAAATAATCACAGAAGCTAAAGAGTTTTTGAACACTCATCCACACTCAAGTCTATCTATGTAAGGAGGAAGAAAAAGGTAAAGCAAGAAAGACAATTTTATGGTGGTTTGGACAACTCTCTACGTCCACTATCAAGAATCCTCAATCACTTAGATTTCCATTATCTCAATTTCTTTTCAACATAGCAATCAAAACATTGTTTTCCAAGGTAGCAATCAAACCTAAGGTATTTTCCGAGATTCACACCAAAACCCGACAATGTCACCTTCATGGCTCTTCTCTAAATATTTTGATCATTACCCAAAAAGAAAAAAAATCTAAATATTTTGATTGTTGAACTCTGGACGCTTTGCACTGCCTTATCATATGCCATAGCTCATGATTTACATCATATTATTATAGAATCCGACTCTTTTGTTATTATTCAAGCTTTGTAGGATTCCTACCGACAACTACCATGCAAGTACATGAGAACTTTGTCGACTAATGCTAACCCAACTAAGATTGGTTCACTGTCAACACCGATTTCGAGAAAAAAACATAGAGCTATGGATTGGCTAGCTTGCTTCTCACTCTTCTGTATCTCGTTATTTTCTTTTTGAACTTGACCCACCCCAAGTGGTTTATCTGAAGTGTTACAAGCTGATGTATGTATGCTCCCTATAGTCCGACTTATATAACTACTACTTAAATAAAACCAGTAAACATAAATAAATAAATAAATATACCATTTCTGAGTTGAATTAGAGAGTCAAATCCCCTAATAAATAAATGAATAAATTAATTAAGGGTTACTTTTGTAGCCTTTAATTGTTGCAGTGGCAAAGGGTGTGGCCTTGGCTGCAATGGGGTCCCCTAATTAAACTGAACCAACAAATGCATGGCGCTTTCAAGCGAAGAATGTTTTGTGCATCAGATTTTGATTATTGCCTTGCCGTTGCTCCTGATGGAGTGATGGACCACCGGAGTACCTTTATAATTTATAGGGAAATTTATGAAACACCTCCTGAAAATGGGTCGAAACTCAGATCATCCCCTGAAATTTGAAAATACTCAGATCACTCCCTGCATTAGAGCCCTATACTCAAATTAGACCCTATCGTTAGTTAAGTGATGAAGTCAGCTAGTTAAATTTTTTGAAAACCCTAAACTACCCTTTGGTTAATGTGAAGTTACTTTTTTTTTTTTAAGTTTATAAGGATGAGGGGAATTAGAGGGGAATAATCCCTCTTCTTCCCCAAATCAACAGAAAGACAAATGAAACCCTTAGGGTTCTGCCTCAAGGAAACTTTGTGAATGGCAGTCAAAACATCGTGACGACGGCCCAATAATCCCGACGAAGGGTGGTGATAGGCCGGCGACCAATCGTATGGCTTCAGACGCTGTGAATCTCCGACGATCCTTGCACCTCACGATTAGCTTTCCCAGTTTCTCCCACCACAAAACCCCAAGACAAAAACCAGCTGCTGTGAAAGAGCATCCATGGCAAGTTTACTTCCTTGGCCAAGTCCGACTCTCCGAATCTGAATACGAAACCTACTTAAACCCCCAAATTTTTACAAAAACCCCAAAAAAATTTTTCTCATTAAGTTTAGATGAAGATGGAGACTAACGCTTATAACCCACAAATGCTTTTTCTTTTTCGTCAATAAAGTCAACTGCCAATGATTAGGTAACAAATAAAACATTTAAACCTGCAACTATTTAAAGGAAATGGAAAAGATTTCCACATGTAACTTCCATCTTAGAAAGTGAAGTTCAGAAATTAATATCTGAGTGATCAGTGTCCACTAGTTTCATTCTAGTCCAATCTGTGGAAGGTTGAGTCTCCACTACTTTTAATATTACCCTTGCCATAGTTTCAAAAAAATGCCATTGTTCTCGGCCAACACAGGCAACCGCCTGCCTTAAAACCCCCCGGTGAACATCTGTCTCATCCCAGTGATCAAAATCCTGGGGTTAATTGATCGGAAAAGCTTCCTAACCTCTGTGTGGCGATCGATTTGCCACGGGTAGGAGTGGCAGCCATGGTCGCGAGCCCTTTTTTTTATATTTATTTTTTATTATTGCACACTTGTTTTGCCAAATGTTTACGGAATCAGATCTCAATCTAAAACGAAAAAGGAATTGAAAACCTCAAAATTTTCCCATGGAGTTCTTGAGTCACCATCGGAGCAGCTGCCACCAGTTGTGTTGTCTCTTGGTTTTTTTGTATTTTTTTCCTTCTCTCCGGCGAACTTATGTTTAAGATTAAGTTATAGGTGTGAGGAAGAGGGTGAAATTAGGTTGAGGATGAAGGAAAAGGTAGTATTGTAAATTTAATTTTAATGATTTAGTACAATGATAAAATAATCCTTTTACACCAATAATTAACAGCAGACTACACTGTTAGTGTAGAGGTGATGATCTGAGTATTTTCAAATTTGAGAGGATGATCTGAGATTCGACCCATTTTCAAGGGTGTTTCATAAATTTTCCTAATTTATATGATAACTTTCTAAAACCCTTAGATAAAGTTTCCTACAGTTTCCCAAACCCTAGATACAGGCCCAACTGTTTGAGTCTTGAAGCCAGCATGCATCATCATGAAACGTTTGATTCTGTGGCACCATGCAACATGCAAATGGGGCCCATCCATACTCATCCCCACCTTGGGATCATCGATGGGGATATCCCAGTTCACAGCCTCTGATTGATTCCCTATTCCTTCCAATCCCAAATCCCAATTCCTTAAAAAAAAAAGAACAAAAAACAAAAAAGAATTATGGCTCTTCATTAGCTTCCAAGTTTGATTGTGTACGATTCTGCTACCATGTTCAGGCTGTTATTTATAGTACTAACCTGAAACTAGCAGTCAGTTAGTGGGCCTTTTTCTCATGTCAGTATCTGTTTTGATACTGTGATTTGATCTGATCTGGTACTCTATTGGTTTACTCCATCGTACAATAAATTTACAGGGCACAGGTTTTCAGCCTTTTTGCTCATTATTCATTTTTGAAGTGCAGTAGTAAGTACTTCTGGGTCCCACTCCCACCCAATATCCAAATTCCAAACCATTTAAAAAAAAAAAAAAAAAAAAAATATTCCTTTTCAACACTTCTGCTTCTTCTCCATGTCTGATCCCAATTCTTGGAGTTTGGGATACTATACTATTCGAAGGATTTTAATTTCGCACGTTGGCATGCTGCCTTCTCTCCTCTAGCTCTACTTCCAACCTCCCTCCCCCCTTCCCCTGCTGCTTCAGCTTCAAGCCCTCAGCTCAGCAATGGTGGGATACTGTACTAGGGTTCGGCCCTTATCAATTATTGTTTTAAACGTAAACAAGAAAGAACAAAACCTGAAACCCACATCATTCCTCAACTCATCTCATACAAAAGGTTTGTTACGAATCTAAAGTGTCCTTTTGTCATTCAACATTATCAAGCAAAACTGAAGAAATCTCAAAAGCATAACAAACAAACACAACCATTCAAAAATAAAATTAAAACCCAACAAACTACATAGATAGATTATGGCTATACATCTCTACTATACCCATTCCCCACTTCCTTGGGATGATCACACACTGGATACAGCCCTGAGATTTCCTCCGCACTTCTCTTTCATGGTAGTTCGTTCTCCTCTCTCTCATCTCGTATTTCTTAAGAGACTAAGAGATGCAATAGAAGAGTCAAATTCTTCCAAGTTCCCCCCACTTACAACTTCAGGTTGAGATCAACTGTGTCGCTAGCCTCAATTCTCCTGTGGTCGTTCGTCGTGGTTGCCACTCTCTGCCCTTTTGGTGGGAAGAAATTATGAATGGGTTGCTGCTGCTGCTGTTCTATTGATGACCCAGCTGGTCGCAGCAAGGGCTCTTCAATGCTTCTTGCCTATACACCATTATTTAACACCAAATTAAAAACACAATAACCCGGTTGTCAGAAACATAGCAAAAGGAACAGCAACCAAGAAAGAAGAGGGCGGCCGGGGGGGGGGGGGGGAGGGTGAGAAAGGAAAAGATTTCCATTTTTCTTAATTAATCATTCTTACCTGAGATGATTGCAGATCGAATTCAGGGATTGGATAATGGGAAGGTAAGGATGCTAAGGGCTGTTGCTTATTAGATTTGCAACCCATTGTGGATGAACTTGTTGCAGGAGGGCCCAAGGTGAGAAAATCCCCTTGAAGAGTTCCATTTTCTTTAATTCCATTCTTGTGGTTCAGCTCGGACCTGGTTCCTCTCCAGGTCGTGTGGAGGGCTGTGGAGCCCGAGGTACCCTCACTGAACACAGCATAACCAAAAAAATGTGAGCCAACAACCCAGAGAGAGAGAGAGAGAGAGAGAGAGAGAGAGAGAAAATCCCAGATATACCAACCTGATAATGCAATCTCCAGGTTCCAACTTGAATGTGCTGCCATTGCTATTGCCACATAAAGATTGTTCTTCTGGTCTGTAGATTGGCTGGATAATCGAAGGAATTTTGGAAGGAAACGGCAGGTTTTCTAGAGAGAAGGGCCATGGTCGCTTAATACCAACCATCTATACTACATTCCAACCAGTCAACTATTAGAATCTATCCCATCTTCTAAACAATATCAACTATTCTATAATGTAAAGTTTTCGAATTCGAAGCATGAAAATGAGGAAGGCATCCCCCCCCACATACCTTCTCTTCCTCGGGCCACGGTGACGGTGGCGTGTAGTTGCTGTTGCTGAAAATGCTTTGGTTTGAAGGAAGCTCCATCGGGAAACCTAGTCCAGACGATGATGAAGTAAAGGGAGGGACAGTCACCTGCAGAGAGACAGAATCAGAGATTGCTTTGCAGTCTCTAGAGAGTGCTTGACAGGAAGAGATTAAAAAAAAATATAAAAAAAATCAGTCACCATTGTTGAAGAATGTGGTTGCTTTCTATCATTCACAACGGGGGGAGAAGAATGCCAAATTGGGTAGGATGTCTCGTTCTGCAAGTGGGTTCGGCATGCAAGTCCATGATCCAATCTGGGAACATCACCATTGTAGTTCAACTCGTTCCACATATTGGGATAATGTCCTTGCCTTGTAAAAGATGTGACCATGTCAGACATCGTACGACCACCGCTGCCACCACCGGAAGCAACTTGATGAGAACCATAAATTGGAGTTATCGTCTGCAACGAAGGAGTTGGAGGTGGTGGTGGGACCAAAAGATCAAGAGTAGGGCTGGGACCCGGAGGAGGGCTTCCAAACAGAGAAGTTGTCGAAGACAGATCAATTGAAGATGTAGGGAAAGGGGACGAAGAAGATGACTGGTGGTGAGGAGGAGGAGGAGGAGGTAGTGGAATAACAAAACAAGGGGAGGACACCCCAGCAGCCACGCCCTTCTGCTGCTGCTCTTCTAATCGGATCTTCTCCAGTTGGGCAACCCCAAGACCTCTTTGTGGGATTTTTTTCTGCTTCAGCTTCTTGGCAGAACGACCTCCTCCATTACTACCACCACCACCACCACAATCACCACCACTGCTATTATTGTTATATTTCTGGTGTTGCTGTTCTTCTTGTGCCATTCTTCTGCTCTGCCATCTAACTACAGGAAAATCCTAGAAGAAGAAAAACAAATGAAAAAGATGAAGACACCCAGATGCCAAAAAGTGAAAATGATGAAGAGAACCCAGAGAGAGAAGATTCAGAATGCTAAGAAAAAGAAATAAATTGTTGTCTGGGTCTTCTTCCTAAGACGCAACCAAAAAATCCAGGTTGAAATTTGCAGTAGTAAAGAGGGGGGAGAAGGAAGAGAACCCAAATCTGAGAAACAGAGAAACCAGAAACGCAAGTCAAGAGAAAACCGAAATCCCCATTTTTGAGAACCAAAATCTCGCAGGTTCTGGAGTGAAAATCGGCTACTTATGGGAAAAAACCCAGAACCCAACCCAAGTTTTCAGCAAAGATGGAGACGGAGAGAAATAAAATATAAAATAGTGAGAGAGAGAAAAAGTATATCTGAGAGTTCCGTATCTCCCTCCCCCAAGTTCGCTTGTCTGATAGACAAATCAACCCGAACAAAAAGCCCTTTCAAACCACGCAAATCCAAGCACTTATCGAATCTTTTTCCATCTCTTTTCTCGCCCAAATCCTCGCTCCACTCCCTCTTTCTCCCCTAGACCGACTCTCAAGAGCTCAAAACCAAAATCAATCTTCCCAGTTTTAAGATCTCTTTCTCTCTCCTCATCCTACACCTCATTCCATCATCAAAGGCTCCATTTTATAAAACGGGTCATCACATTTTCACCCTCCTCACCCTATGAATTATTGTCACCCACCTCTACTCATTTTCTTCTCCTTCCTCTACATAGGCTCTCATGGAACTCACAGCTCTCTCTCTCTCTCTCTCTCTCTCTCTCTCTCATTGTTCTTTACCGGTTGAGGCAAATGAGGCCACCATTTGCAGCTTTACTGCTTAAGGGTCTGATTTGGGACCCGCAAGGCCCACACAAGCCTTTGGCTCATTTGATTCACACCAGATTTCGGATCCAGATCTTCTACGGTGCCCTGCCCGTAACGGCTTGAACGGTGCACAAATAGGGTGCGCTGCAATGACCACCTTACCCTGTTGGACAAGACACTTGGGCAGAGATAAGATGATCATTGCAGCACGCCCTGTTTGTGTGCCACTCAAGCCGCTACGGGCAGGGCGTCGAAGAAGATCTGAATTCAGATTCCACACCTCAACACGGTTCATTTACACATATTGATTGATTGATTGATAAACCAAACATACCTCGTCTCTTATCCGTTTTCTTCTCTGGTGTTCCCATACTAAATTTGTATAATGACGTTGCCTTTCCCGTCCCAACTCCTCTCAAACACCCTTTTCTAATTATTAGTGATTGTAAATTAAAACAAAAAATGTGTGGGATTTTTCAGTTATGTTTGATGGTCCTTAAAACTAAAATTTAGTGGTCCATAGATTTAGGTAGAGAGAGCAATGAATCATGGTGTGTCCCAATTGATTCACTATTGGATCCTTTTTTCTTATATGTACCACGTAACCCTTACGACCAAATCATCTACAGGTCAACAATTGACAAACTGCTAGCGTAGTTAGTTGATGTTTAAAGGGTATCAATTTATGATGATCCCAGGTTGACACTGAGAGGGGGAGGGTGAATCAGCGTTATTATAAAAATTTTCCAAACTTGAATGATAGTTCTCTATCACTGCTCTCTGAAACACAAACACTGCAATCCCTGTATCTCTGTTTTACTGCCCTGTGCACACACCGACTGGCTTGGGGCACCCCAATTTGATCAATCTACAGTTCGTGTGTTACCTTGCCTCACAACCAATGAATTGGCTAGGCCTCCCACGTAAACACACCCATTCTGCAGTCAGATAACACTTCAATACACATATATAAAAATAGCAAAGAAGAGACACAGTATTTAACGTGGTTCAGTACTGTGCACACATCCACGGTGCAATAACCTAATCAGGGTTTCGTATATTGCACGATACTCAACTAATTTTAGTGACTACAATCACTCAGGAACTCCAATCTCTGCTTCGGTTTGTACAACCACACAAACGAGGGCAACAACCCCAATCTTTATGCAAGCCCCCACTTAATAGAGTTACAATAGCATAAAAAAAAATTCAACAATGTAAATCCCTTCCCAAAAATTTTGCCAACAAAGCTTACAAAGGTTCCATAGGCTTTCAACTCAAAGACAACAACCAATAACAAAATATTGGGATTCACTAAAGAGGATTACCTCTTTCAGGGTAATAGCACAGCAAGCACCTCCTCTAGAACGTCCTCAAAAAGTCGCACGACTCACAACAAGCACGGAACTCGTGAAAACACCACCTTCTTGGTTATTCCTGCACACCTCTCCATATGAGCAATTTTTTACATTTTTTTCTTACAGGGACGTTCTCCTCCTCTCTGTGAATCCAACGCACTTTGCAGCACCCAAATCCGAGATATCCCTTTCCAAAGATGGATGCTCTGAATTAGGAAATAGATGGCAAATCCGTACATAAGAGGAATTTTCGTGACAAACATAACGTAACGAAACCCGTTATGACGTTGCTCGAGCATTATTTTCTCTCCATGATGTCATGCTTATGTCAACACGATTTAAAAAAACGCGTTTTTACTTTATTACAAAGATTGTGCTTATTACTTCAACCACTTAGAATGTATTAAATAGAATCTCCATCACATGTGAACTATATGAATCATACACTGGAGTAGAACCTTGCATATACATCAAAACTTAAATCACTATGGTGTGACGCACGTGAATAATAAATCATGTGCCAAGCCACTAAAAAGCCAGGCGCAAGCATCTCTAGGGCCAACCCTTCTTTGCCCAACTATATGCCTTTAAATTGGAATCCAACCCATAGATCTTGATCCAACGGTCTGAAACATTCTGGAACTTCACCAAATTAAAGGAAAAATACTGTTCACAATATACCACTTAAAAAACTAAGCCAAAATTTTGGCTAAGTATGGGAAAATCGTCCTTATCCAGATTTGCTCCATTTTCAAGTAACAACACGAAAATCGATATAACTTCCTCATACGACATCCAAATGATGCATGAGTAGTTGCATTAGAACCGTAACTCGACGAACTACAAATCTTATGAAGAGTCCTTCACCCAGTTCTGCGCCATTATCACTTTCAAAAATAGCTTCAAAGTGGACCCCACTGCACGATCCTATGAAATCACAACTTTTGATGTACGAAACCTTCACCTACTGCTTCGGGCCTTTGACAAACACTTCTTAGGGATCATATATACTGCAAATAGTCATCCTACATGCACGGATACTGCTGTAACTTTACCAAAAGACCAAACTACCCTTGATACTGTGTAGAAGCCCGTTTAACCATTCCAACTCTACCAAACCATCAATAGCTGCTGCCACAATACCAATATGACTGAATACGTTGCCAACAATGACAACAACACTCCACACACTTCAGTGGACCAACAATTTAGAATCAAAATCAAAATCGGCCATTTAAAATCAAATCGATTCAGTTTTGGTTTAAAACATTGATGAAATCTGTCAAAGTTCGGTTTTTGGTTTTATGATTGAAACCGTCAAACGAAATCAATTTACCTATTTTCGAATCGAGTAAGGAATCTAATAAATCATATATATATATATATTTAACTATTTTACTAAGGTAGATGATAATTTTATTCCATTTTAAAGTTTGGAAAAAGTTTAGTGGAGTATGCATGGCTCTAACAAACAAGGGTTTTTTTTTTGTTTTTGTTTTTTTGTAATAATGTTAAATTTTTACCTAAACAGCTAAAATAGGGCCTAAATCAAATATAAATCGGCATCGAAATCAAATATGAAACCAAATGAAAATCGAACCGTATCAGTTCGGCTTTGGTTTTGAAACACATGTTCCTATTCGATTTCGGTTCCCATGTTGTATCTTAAACCGAACTGAAACCAGACCGAATAATCGAAACCAAACCGATTGACACTCTTATTGGTGCTTTAAATGCTCAAGAGGTCTAGGCTTAAGAGATCACGAGTTCGATTCTCCTATCTTCACCTTGTACCTCAAGGCACACATCTTTCTTGTTTGTCTCTCTCTCTCTCTCATCCCTGTCAAGGCCCAGAAAATACAATGTAGCTAGCTTTATGCGTTTGTATTATACATAAAATAGCAATCTTGGAGCTAGCATGGATGTTGAAATGTTCTATATTTGGGCCTACAGTAGTCACATGGGAAGCTAACATAGATAGATAGGATCTTATGTGAACCTACAGCTTAGCCATGTATAGAGTAGGATATATTGCTATCACGTCTAATGTATGTCCACCATATATTGCCATTTTTACTCTAAGATTAACGATGAAACCCATTAATACTCTTTTTTTTTTTAATTAAATTTGTTTCTTAATGATCAACAAACAGCACTATTGTGGTTGTCGAAGGTGCACACATTTGGTAAATAGATCGGAATGTGATCTTCAAATCAAATGATCGAAGCCATTGGAATTAATAGCCGATCAATCGTTACCAGTCCACTACGTCACCCCCCGGATCTTTGTCGTCTCCATTTATCTGTTCTTCCATTTTCTCTCATAGGGGGTGGAAATGATCACCTTATCCCTTGCCCGAACACACTGCCCCAGTAGGGTCCACTCCCTCCCCTACTAGATGAAATGGAGAAAATGGAAGGACAGATAAATGGAGACGATAATTCCTCCTCCCCCCCACCCCAAAAAAGAAAAAAAAATTCTTAATGGTAATTGGTAAGGTATGCCAAAATTATGTTTACATAGAGAAGATATTTGACTTAAGCAAAAATTATGCTTCTTGCGCCTCAGTTGTGAGCATCATTTTGTCATTTTAACCTTCACAAATGGGTTGTTCTTTGGATAGTTTATATATTAATTCGTGATCTTTTTCAACCATATGGTCCATCATGGGTATAGTTTACTTGTTTTTTATTGACTGTCTTGGTTATTCAAAAAGAATTGGTTGTTCCTTTAAATTATTGAAAACATTGTTTATGAATGTGGCTTTATTCAATTAGAATAACAATCATCCTTAGATAATATCATCAATAACATGTAGACAAAGTTTGAGTATCAAGTTTCATAAGAAAAAAAGAGGAAGGTTGGAATAACAACAAACATTGCTAGGTGGTAAAAAAAGAAAAGTAGCTGAAAAGGTTTTTTTACTAAGGCATGGGTACAAAGGAGTTCCATAAGTCAATCCGTATTGCATAAAATATTTATTACACTTTCGAAAGTGAGATAAATGCACATTAAAAAATTTGACTCCCATTTTAGAATTTTTTTTTAGGCAACCAGTCCACCATTTTGAACCATGCATGAAAAGGATTTGGTAAATTGGCTGTTTGATGAATGGTGCACCATGAACAATTAGATCTCAAATTTGGGATCACATGTCTTACATATATATGACTCACCTTGTATTGAGCTTTCGTGTCTGCATTTTCAAGCAATAACCAATATTGTTAAAGTTCAATTCACAACAATATTTCAAAGCTTTCAACTTCCTCCATTAGAAAAAACCAAAACGATATAGTTTACTAGTTATAATGTGCAACAACCCTTCCTATCTGATAGAAAAGGATCCAATGATCTTGAGTCGATCTTACCTGAGATTGCAAATTTGTCTATAAATAGCATATTAATTGTATTAATATATATAATCGATTTGTTATGTGTAATGCTAATTGATAATGCCTCATTGCCTTGGTAAGTGCTATATGGTCTTGTGCATTGAAGCCCATGGTTATGAACCCAAATCCATTTGTATGTAACATTTTGTTTTCCAAATGAAACAATGATTTGATGTACATTCACAAAATTTGAGAGCCAATAAATTACCATGTGGTAAATATTTGGCCACCAAAAGAAACTTCTCTAGATTGACTGTTAATGGGGAAAACTTTGCCTTACTAACGTTATATGGTTAGAAGTGAAAACATTATGAGTTGTCAAGGTCTAAGGGCACAAGGAGGATTAGCAAGAGAGGATTTCGAGAGGAAAAGATTGGAAGTGTGGGAGTGGGGTACGTGGGGGAATCACATTTCAAAGAGTGAATCATATGTATCACTTATTTAAATGTTCATAGATCACTTATAAGAATCAATTTAAAGCATTTCTCAAATGACTCCTCAAAATCAACGAGTGATATCAATTGCAGCCAACAACTTTTAGTGGATGACAATTGATGTGTAGAACAACATATGCAGACCTACTACATATCTTATGATATGTCAACAAGGATCTTTCTTTGTTAGCCAATCAATGTCAACAAGAACTATTGGGGTCCACAAAACCAATACACAATTCTAACCAACAGATCTTGTCGGATGACTAGCTACTATATGCTTAGATCACAAATTACCTAGGGTTTTGGTTGATGGTCCCAAAAATAACAATTTTGTGTAGCTTTCTCCCGAGCTATGAAGAATTGAAGATTATCTTAATATGAAGAAATGTTTTCTATGGATGTGTACACGGTCCATACCCGGATATAGAGGATGGTGAAATGATGTTTCGCCCATTTTTATCCTCTCTTGTTACAGCACGGTGCTGTATTGCATCGTGCGATAGTATGTGTACCATGTGAGACCCGTTGTACCACATGGTCTCTGCAGCACCGCACGATGCAGTACAACACCGTACTGTAACAGGAGAGGATAACGATTTGACGCTCTGCTCCCATGAAAGGCGAATATGTCCGGCCCAATTAATGCTCCCGCTCGGTTAAGCTCAAAGGCTAAGCAATCTACAATTAATAAATGCCGTTGCTCTCAAGTGAGAATCACTACTCAAAAGAGGCATTAAACAGCTCAATGATGATAGGGACAAGTTCTTGCTATGGTAATTAATTTGATATAGTGAAGGAAACTCCCATGTTCACTTTAGGGCAGGTTAGGAAGTTTGTGCAGATCAGTAAGGGTAGCAGGGCCATAATTAGTCGTCACTTATAGTTACAACACCTTACATACGTACGTACTCTCTCAGACTCGGGGCCACCCTTGAGAAATCTCGGCCGGCCCCATTTACATTTATAGAACGAGGTTGTTTCTCTCAAGTTGATATGGTGGAACTGATGATGATATGAAAGCTACGTACCCTTTTCATTATGAGTTCTTTAAGTAGTAAAACTTTCTTAACCAGGGAGGGATGTGGGGGAGATTGGGAAACCGCGTTACTATATATATCCAAGGTTGGTTCGGTGGTTCCTAAAGCAACATTTTCCCTACTTGTTGCCCTAGGTGGAGCCTTTGAAGTTCACCTAGTATTCTATTCTTAGATGTGACATGCCCATTCTATGGATCGCTCCAACCTATGCACACCGGAGTTAGTTTTTAGTGGGAGTTTATTTATTTATTTATTTTTTGAGAAAAAGAATACTAACCGGTCATGGTTTTTGTGTTTGAGTCTAGACATAAATTAATGCCTTTGTGCACGAAAAGACTCTTCAACCCTCAATAAAATTGAAAATTGTATCCAAATCATTACCTCTACGTGCACTTTCATTGGCTACTGGGCTGGTGCTGGGGCTACATGATCTATAAGCATTCTCTTGCCCATTTTATTTTTTGTGAAGTGTTTTCTATGGGGAAACGTGGCCCCTGTGCGTGTGGCTGGAGATCAAGGCCATTTCACCTTTCATAGGGGGTAGAGTGGTCATTTCACACTTCCTCACCTTTTTTTTGGGGGGGGGGGGTGGTTCTCTATCTCGGAGCATGGCCTACGCCAGTGCTCCCCATGTTTGTCTTTCTCCTTCTCGAAACAAGGGGCACAAATTTCTTTTTATAAAGAAGAGAAAAATACACACATGAGAGCGCTGAAATAGGTCATGCTCCCAGACATAGTTCTCTTTCCCTTTTTTTTTTTTTAGAAATGCGAACGAGTAGCCACCTTATTTTCCTAGTATATAAAGCAAGAGGGAAGGAACAATTTGCTTTGGTTCCACGTGCCATCTGTTTAGCCCTCATCTGTTTAGCCCTCATCTGGGCTGTGTATTTTTCTACTTGACAGATCCTAGCTAGTGAAGTGCATCATAGGCTCCATTTGGTTGCGAGGGAAATTGAAGGGAAGGGAAAGGAAGGTAACGAAGTGCAATTTTCAAATTATATATATTTTTTTGTAATTCTTTACTTCATATGATTATATTGTTAAACTCCAAATAATTTTATATTTGATTAAAAAAATTCACTCTACTTTACATCTAAAGCCTTAGATTTGAAAAGCAAAATAAAATTTATACCTAAAAAACATCATTAGTAAATATGGTAAGGAGTTTAAGCACTTTATACAATCATATTAAATAATGTTTACAAAAGTTCTCTTTTTTAGGTTTGAAAATTTCCCTTCTCTACCCTTCATTTTCCATTGCAACGAAATGGAGCAAAATGTCTTAATTAGGATCGAGAATATTGTGAAATGGGTCAAGTTAATCTTGGGCTTGGGCCCAACAATTGGGAGATCACATGCATTATATGTATATGTATAGGGAGAGGGTTCTTTGCCTAGTAGTGTGGCCCTTGCACAAGCACAGGAATGAATTGTAGTGCAAGCCCACATCGGGTGTGTGTGTAGTGTGAGTTGTGTATATCCGCCATTCCACGGTCCCAAAAGTCGGTTAACCTTTTGGGATTGGTGTGTGGTTTGTGTGATTACTCTTTGTTTCATCAAAAAATAAATAAATAAATAAAATTTGTAGTGCAAGCATGAGCATAAACAAGAGTGGGGCAGTCATTTCGCCTCCCTTTTGTGTCTGGGTGCAAACGCCAAACTGCGAGGCATGGTTCTTTTTCCCATATGTATATATGAGCAATGTTGAATGATATATGTTAAAGTAATAGTTTATAGGGTTTAAGAATGCTAACCAATCGCGCTCTAGGTGTGGCTCCAACGCTTAGGAGAAGGTTTTGGTCGAAGCTAGAAGACGGCTGGACGAACTGAAAGACAAGATGAGAGTCATTAAGTGGGCTGTTGAGGGCGCAGGTGTCATTGTGATGCACAAATCCAGTGTTTCGCTAAGATTTCGAATAGCTGTCCCGAATTCAAGTTGATTATGTTTCGCTTCTTCCTCGGAGAAAGACGATCAAACAATTCCCAATCATGGTCCTTGCTGATCGGATCATCCGTATAGGATACAAAAAGAAACTCCAGATATTTGATATCTTTCTCTTTGAATGAGACCTCAATTCCAGCTACGGTTTCATTAGCTATCTTACAACTAGAATCCCTCTTTTTTCCGATCCGGTTCCTCCACCACCGCGAACCCCAGTTAGATTTAGGTCTACCCTTGTTTGATTCCTGTTGAAGCATATACTCGGGGGGTGGGTGCAGGGCGGACGATTTCAAAGCGGACTTTCCATTCATTAGATAGAGAAGATCGCCAAGATTCGTGATCCGCTGCCGAACTTATAAGACACAGTAACCGCTTAACCACCTTGGAAATGACCGTCTTGCCCCATGAAAAGGCAGAAATCTCATGGGGCAAAGCGATCATTTCCAAGGTGGTTAGACAGTTATGTGTCTAGGCGTGGGAGCCACGCCTAGAGTGCGACCGGTTAGCATTCCTTTTACCTAGTTTATAAATAAGGATTAGATACTTATAATGAGCGAAAATAGTTTAGCAGAAATTTTACAAACTGATTTGTATACACATTCATATCTAAGTGGAAGTGCTCTACAGGGCCATATCAATGTGCTTTTTTCCTAAAATTATATATGTTCTTATTCTAACAAGCTTAATATGAATTAGACTGAGTCAAGCATTCATCCTTAGATAAACACCCAGTATAAATGGGCTGGGCTTGTAATTGAAATTGTTCCTTAGAAAGAGATAAACGTGGCCCACTCACTTGTCAGATTTTGGAACGGGTTTGGGCTTGGGCTAGCCTCAATCCTTCCCATTGCTCCCTTAATTGATAGTCGTGTGAAAACAATGTCAAAGATGGGTTTTGGGGGGAATTTTTTTTGCTGCAACCTCGGATGCAGCCATGTTCCTGCTGCTCCCAATGGTAGGTGTAAAATTGGAATAATCTCTTTCCCCTTTGGGTTCACACATACCCTCTTAGGTTTTACCCTTTTGGATTCCAAATCACCGCCTACAGTTGAGGCAGCAGGAGCATAGCTGCAACCCAGGCAGCAGCAAATTTTCGTTCGGTTTTGGGGGGTGGGGGTTGACTGCTCGTGCCCCCCCCCCCCCCAAATGAAAGGTGGTAATGCCCCCGGTTGATCCTTCCGCATATGCTCCCATCGACCCGTGCACGTGTAAGTGGCCATGCTCTCCCACAGAGAACTCTTAGCCGTTAAAATTTTAGACCTTAATTTTTGCTCAGTCTTTAAATTTTCCTTGTGGGAGTTCTTCGTTCCCTTAATGCCATAAGCATATGATCTTCCCTATTCATGTCTTGAGCTTTGATATCCCAAAGTTTTTATTTTTATTTTTTATGTGGATGAACTTTGATATCCCAAAGTTGAAACAAGTTGATCAAAGGAACTAAAATTGAATAATAAGTAAATGACCCCAAGAGGGTATTACATTAGTGTCATTAGATTAAGATACAGACTCTCTCTCTCTCTCTCTCTTAATGTGTTCACAACTGGAAGGCTAGTGAAGAGGTGAAAACCAATGGTATGATGATTAGGGTCCGACTCCAACTGCCGACGGCTTTATCACCACTGAAATCTGATCCTGTGGGTCCAAACTGAGCTGTTCCACCAAAGCTCCCATTGATTGCCATAGAGCTGCATCATTTATCGTCCATTCAAGAAAATTATTTATCAGGTTTTTAGGAACAACTGTAACCAATATTAAAAAATTAATAAGAGGCCCCAAAAGTAATCTTTGATCAATTAAAGCTCACCTTGATGGAAACTGGCACTTCCCCCAACCTGAAATTTGAAAGAACCAAAAAAAAAAAAAAAAAGGGTCGATGAGAAAAGAGTGAGAAAAACAGAAGGGTTTCACACTTTAATAATCAGAAACCCTAATTGTCAGGTGTGAAGAGGGAAGGGAAGTGGAAGTGGAAGTGGGAGAAAGCTTACTAGGGTCTAAGGAAGTGAGGGCCGCAGAGTTCCCGAAATTGCAGCTCTCGCTTGTCATTCCATGCTTGAGGTAATAATCATTGAAGGCATAGGAAGCCATATTCTGGAGGTTACTTTGATCGTAGCACGGACCTTCCTGCTGTATTGGTCCACAATCGGCTCCCCCAATCCCACAAGCCCAATCCAAGGCCGTCTGCAAAGCTGTATCCTCAGCGTTGTTCTTCGCTACGCACCAGAGAGGAGATCCTCCGCTGTTAGCCTTCGATTCCAGATCTGGGTTTCCCCTCGAATGTGAAGAAGAAGTAGCTTCAACGGATTTCTCAGTATATGTTAATGCAGTACAATGCACTAACGCCGTAACTAGGATGAATGAGAGAAGAAGACGATGAGAATAAGAATTAGATATCACCGCCATTGAACTTGAAGAGATCTGGAGGCACAGGAAGTGGAGAAGCAAACAGGGAAGGCGAAACGTTCCTTCTTCTTATCTCGAAATTTGGGGGAGTTCTCTCGAAGCTGGAGCTTCGTATGTGACCGTTGGAGTTTTGGATTTGAGGAGCAGATCGCGGCAGTGGAAGAGATGGATTCGCTAAGAGAGAGAGAGAGAATTGGTCACTATAAGGGATCTCTCTGCTCTGCTATTGCCTGGTGAGTGGTGGCACACTGTCCTTCCTTGTCTTCTTCTTCTTCTTCTTCTTCTTCTTTTTATTCCGCGTTTCTTTAGATTTGTTGTTGTATTTTTGTATTGTCCTTCTGTTCTTTGTCAAGGGTATTATAGTCATTCAACTCAACGCATAATGCGCTGATGATGAATCCTAGTTGGTGTGATTGCCATAATTCATGAATCTTGTTATTGTCCCCTAATTGTAATGATATCCAACCATTGGTGATGACATGTGCATCTTATATATGCGGGGGTTATTGTCCCCTAATAGTCATGGTCAAAAGTCAACAAATGGCTCCACCCGGTTCGATTCTAGAACAAACGGTCCAGAATCAGAGGCTAGTGGACCAAGTAGATGGGCCGCGGGACTGAGTCCTAACACCCCCATCGTGAATGGGCCCATATACTACTGAATCTGTGAGTACTAAACAAAAAAGAATAATAAAGAGACAAAATTTCATCTACTACAGAAGCAGTAGCCCAGTCCAGAGAGCAAATCGATCGCCGGAGAGCATAAATCACTGGTAAATAATCAAGGAGACCACCGAACCCATCCTCTATGGTAATTCATCTCTCAGTCGATGCATGCGTCTTTGTTCGACAATTAATTAGTGCATTCGAGTTGACGTCGAGCGGTCTTTCTTCAACACACACTTGACGTCGAAGTTCGTGTTTTTAGTGTCAAAGTGATCCCATTCAACATCGAAGTCTAGGTCTTTCCATAATTGAAGACTCTTCATTTTTTAGGATTCCTTTGTTATCACGAATTAGGGGTATCCTTGGAGACTTGGAACTTCGCTAGATTCATTCCTTGGTCCCCCGAGACTCCCCATTAATAACATGATAAATCACGTTTTTAACTCGGATTTGATTGGCCAAGGGTTTCTACCCTCTTTTGGGCCATTGATATTGAACAATCCCTCTCTCATCCAAATTGGATGGTGGATATGGGATTAATGGGTTCTTTGATTTGTTAAGGAGAAGAGGAGTCTCCTAAATCTATTAATAGAGCCTCCTCTCACGTTTTACAAGATATTTTTGGCAAATTGGGTGTCATTGGAAGAGAGCTTTGCAACCCTAGTTTTCATAAGAACCTTGGGTCCTTTGGGAGAGGGATTGAGCTTCTCTCCTTAGTCAAAGACATCCTTCAACCCTCCAATTTTGTGATTCCTTTACGAGGCTGGATCAGGTTCTCGTACGAAAATGGTCGTACAAGAATCTGAACCAATCTCCCCTTTTTTTTACTAGGTAACACATCTTTAATTTTTAATTCCTTTTTTATCTTCTTGTTAGTATATGTATGTGCATGTTGTTATTTTTACATTCATATGATATTATTATTAGTGTTTTTTTTTTATCAAAGACGGACAACAAAAGCTACTCAAAAGATTTTATTAAGAAAACATTGAAGAAGAGTGCATGCGAGAGAACGCAGCAGAACCAAGACAATCCGGTGGAAAGAGCCACCACACCCTTAGACAAGCGAAACCTAAACGCACCCATGACCAACAAATGGGCTTCCTGTTAAAGGAACGGGGAACATAAAAGAACCTAACTTGTGAGAAATGAGACCTAAGATCTACAATGTCCTCCTCAACAACGATCGAAGGGGCCCAATCCAAAGTACAAGGAGGAAGGAGAATTCAAAAAACGAATTAAAGACAGGGAATCTGAAAACACAACTAAGCAATCCAACTTCAAGCTACGCCCCATCAGAAGAGCATCACGCACAACCTCAGTTTCCATCAATAGACCAGAGATCCCAGCACCATACTTGCGCATTCATATGTTATTTGCATCATGATTTTCATTTTCATACATTTTTTCCCCTTTCTTTTGTCGATTTTATCATTAGAATAGGATTTTTAACTATAAATTAGGGTTTCACCGCTTAATTTGTGTTAATAATCTTTTATCGGTGTTCTCACCTTTTCACTAGAGATTTACCATTGATTTTTCTGTCCATGATGTTTTCCCATTTTTCATTATTTTTCTGATTTTATTAGAATGTCTCTAGGCTTATTCTAGCCGGCTAGCCCTAAGGCCGTTTTCATAAATTTTCACTATTTTATTTGTACACAAATTTCTATCATATTCTTACCATGTTTTGGGTTTATTGAGATGTTTTCTTATTTTTCTTAATCCTCGTTGATATTTTAGGGATTTACTTTGATTTCCCCAAACATCCATGCTTCACAGTTAGGATTCAGAATGGCATTTCCATAAATATGTCTATGTTTCATATGTATTATATTTTGTTTACTTTAACTTCTTTTATGCTAACGATGGTTTTGTAGCCAGTCGCCTCAGGTATGTGATTCTTATATTTTTTTATTTTTTTAAAAAGAGAAATTTTATTGAATAAAAGGAGGCAAACAAGCCTATGACAAAATACTGGCAAAGAAAGCTAAAAATTAAAAAGGGGAAGCTCAGTCCTAAACCATAATGGCGAGGGCTTCAAGCCATTCGCTTACCCGAGAAAAAAAAACAAGGCTACGGGAGATCTGCGAGGCGTACCGACGGGGTCCTTGTCCTATTTGATCGTCGGGGGATCTCAGCATATACACCAGGCCGATCAAAAGCCATACGCGCCAAAAGAGTCTCCTCCTCTGGTGAAAAGGGAGATGGAGTCTCCTTTTCAACCAGAGATTTTTCTACTGTCATGTCCACCGCTTTAACACTAGGCTTTGCTTTCTTTTGACGTCGATTTCTACCAATAACTGGAGTAGCCATATGGCAACCCACATGACCACCTCGAGGGGATTTCCTATAGCCACCACGATTCTTTCGACCCAATACCTGAGTCCACCCACCTTGCATCTCCTCTTGATCAAATTGGTCATGATCCGACCCACCCACATCTGACCCAGGTGCACAAGCAGAACCCACACCCATATTTAGGCTCGAATCCACTCCATCCGACCCACCTACGTGAGAATATCCCTCCTTATTTGAATATAAAGACTCCTTTCCCAACTCAATCTCTACCTCATCATTACTTTTAAAACTCAAATTCTTTATTGCATTAAAGTCTCTATATTGATTACCATCATCCTCATCTGATGCCACCTCATTATCTTCTAAATTTAAAAACAAAGGAGCATTTATGTGAGGGTTAATAGAAGTAGTAACCACCACGTCTTTCTCCACTAAATCAGCGCCCAAACCGGCAATCATTCTATCTCTTTCAAAAAATACTCCATCCGATTGGATCTGATTAACTAAATCCCCTTCAACGGGATTCCTTCCCAAACTAGACTCCCCAACCCCAACGACTCTCCTCTCAAGCCTTCCGTCACCTGTAGATTTCGGCACCATGGAAAAGTCCGGCGAGTTCTCCATTTCTCCTCCCTCATGGGCGATCTGCTTCACCAATCCCTGCCTGACCAAAGCATTCTCATTTTCTATCACCTTTCTAGGAGAATCCACATGCGCCTCAACCTGTGCAACAGGCACAGGCTTAGTATGCACGCCGCCCCCATGGCCTTTCTTCTTCCGACATTGATCCACCCCATGCCCAAGCTTCAAGCAACACTCACAGAACAAGGGTAATCTCTCATAATCCACATTCTGAAAAAAAACCAGAGGTACCACACCCAATCCAAATTTGTTCAGGTAAACTCGATCGAATATCCAACTCCACGCATGCCCTCGCCGCCACTGTACGAGTGCAGCAGGCTGTAGCACTTTCTACCTTCAAAACCTTACCCACCGTTCCGACAATGGAGACAAAAAAATTTCCTTGATAGAGATTAACCGGAAGGTTGGGGAAGGAGACCCACACCGGGACAACAGGGGACTCCGAGCCAGATTTAAACTCCCGTGTCCATTTAAAAAACCTGAAGCTACAACTTGAATGAACAGCTGCTCCTTTAACCAGACTTTAAGGAAATCGGTTTTCTCAAGAAACCGAAGAAGGAGATGTCTGCGATCAAACGATGACACCACAACCTCCTATTGTAGGTAAAAGCGTTTCTGCAGGAACGTCTTCACTGCAAAGAGGGAAGGGCGGCCAAAAGCACACTTAGCTACCAACGAGTACTGGAACGGTATTTTAGAGAAAGAGATCTCGTCATTGGAAAAAAACACAGCAGGTGTCCCCATGTGAATCAAAGGGCTTTTGATAGGAATCGATGGAGAATAAAAAATCACTGATCTAGAAACGACACTTGTAAAAGAAGCCTTCGAACCCATAGCCAAACTGGGATCTTCGCCGCCCATCGTCACGCCGGCAGCAGTTGGATCCGGTGGCCGACCCTCCTTGACCGAGGGAGGCTCTGCCATGCTTCTTCAATGGCTCCACGTTTCAAAGTTTCTGTGACTAAGCATCCCACTTCACCCGTTTTCCTGTGGACCTTGTGTGATTGGGACTTAAGTCGGTATGTGATTCTTACCTTACTCTTTAAACAGTCTCTGAAAGAGATAAGGCTACGTACATTTTTTATTTTCTCCAAACCCTATTAAATGCGGGAGTCTAATGCATTGGGTATGACCTGTTTTTCCTATTACTTTATTTTTTTTATTAGCTTCGTGTGTTTTTTATATTATATTTTGATCAAGCAATAAGAAAATCAGTTTAACCAGTGGACTAGGTTGCCTAACATCATCACCCGAACCATAGATTTGATTGTATTAGTCCCTATTGGAATTGTCATTGAGTCATTTATTTATTTCGCAGGTCCTAGCCTAATTTAGGTGGTAACTTTCAATATGTTTCCTCTCTGAATATATGAGGTGGAGAGCATCCCAAATTTTTTCTCCCATGCATCTAGGGGATGGAAAGGCTCACTTTTCTCACAACGTTCTAGATTTTGTTTTACCAAATTTGGTAGGCCATCACTTGGCAAACATGCATTTGTTAGATCAGATCAAAGTGGCCGATCCAAGATTCAATCCGATACATGAAGCGCATAGTGAAGGGAATCAAGAATTGGACTGAGTCGAATCCAATCCGATTCAATCAAATGCGACGATCCAATTTCAATTCCCATAACCATGTTTTTATGGTGCACGATATAACACAGCAGCGCTTTTCTCAAAATCACAGAGTAGTGATTTTTAGTTTTTGCATGGTTTTAAGATGCGGGTATTAAGTAGGACATGCTGATGAGAAGTTACACATGATTTCATACTTTTGGAGGTGTCAATAAGAAAAACCCTTTACTAAATCTACGAGTAACTGCAATGTTGGGAACAATTAATTAAGTAATGGGTATTTCGGTAAAATTCTTATGTAGGGTTTCTCTATAAATATGGAGCTAAGGTTTTGGTTTTGGTTTTTTTTTTTTTTTTTTTTACCCTGTAACGAAATCTGAAAGAGGTGTGAGGTCAAGGGATCTGGGAGCTGGAAGATCCAACACAGCCAAAACAGTCGGGGTTTGGTCATTTCACAAGGGGGGCTGTCTATGAAATGATCCAAATACCCCTCTCTTGGCTGGGTTAGATCCTCCAGTTCCCACCACAGCTGAAGGATATATTGCTGAATTGGAGTTCCTGCGACTGAAATCCTATTCTCCATTGATAGTAAAACAGATCTCATTTCAACGTTGATGTAGACAATTTTACCAAATCACGTAAATCCTTTTATTCATTGTATGATAGTTGTTTGTCATTCCCAATGGTTGATGCAGCATACATGTTAGCATTCATTTTCTACAGCTAAGAACCATTAAGAGGGTAGCATCCACGTAGTTTCCTGAAGAGAAGAAAACATCTTTCTGGCGTAAGCAATCTCTCTGCAGGGGGACCAATTCCGTAAAAGGGTCAAATAGTTTATCGTTAATATTAGATTAGATTAAAAAGTAGGGCAGAGATGAGGTATGGTTAAACGTCATCCGACGATCCTTCTCCAATTTGGGCATAACTAGTACCGTCTCAACTGGGGATCAACCTACTAGGGAGGGTTCTCCATCCTTAAATTTCTAATTGAGATAAAAAGTGCTCTCTGGAATATTAATCATGAAACTTCATAACTATCATTATAATTTCTCTTCTTTAAGATACTGTGTGTGTTCACTTTTCTTTACAACTGAAGTAGACAAGCTTGACTTGTACATCTGTGACAAGAGAAACTCTTGCTTTCCACTTTAACAAGGGTGGGCGGCAAGCATTGTTCTCTGAATCCGGATGTTAATCTAGCTGGTACCTCTGGATTGTTGATGTTTCTTAATCTAAGTTGAAATTAAATATCCATTATAATTGGGGTTTTAAGGTAGAAGTTATAATCTTACATCAGAATAATTCGATATGAAAACTTATATATACTTAAACATTCTCTCTTTAATGGTTAGTTTTTAAGGATGAGTTCTCCCCAAGTCACTAACATCTTTGCATTCATAAACATATTGCATTTGTGGTTTAAATCCGAAACATTCTCTATCTTGAACCAATTCTATTCATTTCAAGTTTGAAATGCTTTTTATATATAGAATGGGAAAAACGAATTCGGCTCTCCTCCAGCCGTGGCGGGTGCTGGAGGATCCAGCCCAGCCAAAACAGGGGTGTTTGGGTCATTTCACTGCCCCCCCCCCCCCCCCCTTCCCCTGTTTTTGACTGAGCTGGATCCTCCAGCTCCCGCCGTGGCTGGAGGAAAGCCAGGTCCGGGAAACTACATAAAATAGGTAATCATGTATAGAAAGAAGAACAGAGCTAGAGATATGTTTGTACCACTTATTATTAGTGATGAGTGTCTAGATCTTCAACCCCATATGTTTGCTGCTGCTGCTGCCCATTTATGGTAATCACGTAGCTAGGCATCCTCCTTGGACGTCTGTGAAGAAGCATCATGAGATGTACTCTCTAAATTACTTGGTGTTGAAGGGCTAAATGAATCCAATTGGGGACCCATAGATGATGGTTCATGATGTGGCTGAGCAGTGGTGGAGGCTTGTGCAGCAGAACGGCACAAGGGGCATGTGGAGTGAGAGCTCAACCACATATTGATGCATTGCAAGTGGAAGATATGTTTACAGGTAGGTATAAGCCTGGCCATGTCTCCTTCCTCTAATTTGCTCAAGCAAACCGCACATTCTACTACGGTGTCAGTGCTGTTCTGGAGCTGGTGGGGTGGATTGTAGACGAAGGTGGGCAGTGAAGCAATGACCGATAGATGGAGAGAGTGCTGCACCACTTGTGAGGCTGTTGAGACAACATTAATGGATGGCTGAGAAGCTTCTCTTCTGTGGCGTCTGCAAGTCCTCCACGCATAAAAATAGATTAACATGACGACTACAACCATAAGGACTAAGGCAATGAATTTACCAACTGAACGGTACCACACATCATCATCAACATCAAGGAGGTAGTAACCTGAATCTTCATCTGAAGCCATGGAAGAAGTAGATAGAACCAAAGAGAAACAACTGGCCTGGTGGATCAAAGGGTTGGGTAGTTTTGGGCTCTCTCTCTCTCTCTCTCTCTCTCTCTCGGTCCCTTGGGTTCTTTGAGTTTCTGATATTTGAATGTATTGTTTACCAACTAAATAAGAATAGCACTAATAATGAGTGGGGAGTGCGTGTGGGTGTTTGTGTGCTTTTTTGCTTTTGTCTACTTGTAAGCGAATGAGGTAACCAAGGAAGGACTTGTCAAAAAATTAAAAAAAGTTAACCAAGGAAGGAAGGAAGGAAGGAGCGAATGAGGTAACCAAGGAAAGACTTATCAAAAAATAAATAAAAGGTAACCAAGGAAGGAGGGAAGGAGGGAAGGAGGGAAGGAAGGAAGGAAGGATACATCTATCTTTCATCAACAGAGTGAACTTATTTTCATTTCCTGTGCACAACTGCACAAAGAGACACACCTGTCCCTATTGCTTTTATAAATATCGTTCTTCCTCATTTGTTCTTATAAATTGATACTTCTATTAAATGGGTTAGAATCTGGTTATACAATTTTGGTCCATATAGATCCTAGGGAAAACCCCCGTTACACAGAGCCTCCCCCTACCCCGTGTATTAGGACTCGAACCTAGGACCTCGTGACTGAAGCACATAGTCCTAAACAGCCGAGAAAACCCATGAGGGGTTAATGTTTTGGGCTCATGTTCTCTGTGCAGTAGCGCAGGCTGCGCCCAGACACATGGGCCTGCCACTCAAGGAGGTAGGATGGTCATTGTGCCCACCCCCATGTGTTTGGGAGCAACCTGCGCCCCTGCCACAGAGAACATTCTCCCTAATGTTTTATATTCCTTTATACAAAATGCTTCTAGAGGGACTTTATCTTTGAATTGGATCTCTTACATGCATAGTCAAAGGACCAACAAGTGGATTAAGACACTGATTTCATAAAATCCGTAAGGGAGAAAGAATGCTAACCGGTGCTGTGTCTCGGCGTGTACCTACCCCCAGGCATAGCCATACGCGAAATGATCGGTGCACCCCCTGGAAAGGCGGAAAGGACCAAGGGTGCGCCGATCATTTCACGTGCGGTTGTGCCTGGGCACAGGTACACGCCGAGGTACAACACCAGTTAGCGTTCCTTTCTCTAGTCCTTAAATATAAAATCATATTCTCTACCAAAAAAAATATATATAAAATCATATTCGCTCCTAATGAGATTCAATTCTTTGTGATGAAACAAGAACTTACTTGAGAGAATGTTCTAATGGTCATTCATATGTAATTCTCAAATTTATTTGGAGCTCTATAGTCTTCAATCTGAATGAACATACATATGATGGCATTTCGAACAATATAAAAGGCCTTGATTATGTGCTCAGTTTACTTTTGACCCATCAACTTCATTAGTATAACATATACAATTATCAATTCTATGTTTTTACTTGGTCTATCTTGGTCCGTAGTCATTTATTTATAGCTTATGTAATGAAAAAAGATAAATTAATCAAGGAGATTAAGAAAAAGTATATTTGAGATAAAATAGGGAATTTATAAGGTAATTGTTGTAAAACAAATGGTCCATAAACGGGTTTAATTGTATTAGGCTCGATTGAGGGTTCGTCGATCCATGAGCCATAGTTTGAAACATTGAGCTAACGTGTCGGATCGAGTTTGAATTTTCACTGATCAAGACAGGTCAGTCCTACCGATGCGGGTTTAGAATTGATATCCCTAGTCGGCAAGGTGGATGCATCATGTGATCAACACACTATGGAGGTATGAAAGAAAGTGACACATCGTCTGTATATGGGTCCACATGCTAGGGAAAAGAAAGAGTGGTTGATCACACGAATGAACCTTATCAAATATGGATGACGTCACCAGAAGGATTGTTTGATATAAATATTAGTATGATCTCAAGATTTTTAACCATCCAATAAATAAATACAAGAAGAATCTTTAGCATATCGACTTAAGAGGCGTTGGATGGCATACTCATCTAGAAAATAGTGACCGTCGTTATGTAATAACGGGTTTGCTTGCTTTAATGGAAAATACTTTCTTGAGGATTCATTTGTTTCCATGTATAAATACGGGAAAGGAAAATTCTCTTGTAAAATAGAAATTTATACCGATGTTTTAAAGTAAAAAATAAAATTAAACGGAGTAAAATTTTAATGTAAACTATCATTTGCACATATATATAACAAGATAAACAATGTCTAAAAGAATCATTTGTAAATATAAAATGGTAAATTTTATTATACTCTCTCCAATGTAGATAAATTTGTCTCCATGCATCACCAAATTAGTTCTACCAAGGACGAACAAGGTCTAGATTGATTAGTTACATTCTAAATTTCAAAGTCAAATTCAATCATGTAAACCCCATTAATGTACTAGCACATGTCCTTGCACTGGAATGCAATCTCTCTACAATCCTTATCTTGGTGTGCATTCTAAATTTCAAAGTCAAATTCAATCATGTAAACCCCATTAATGTACTAGCACATGTCCTTGCATTGGAATGCAATCTCTCTACAATCCTTATCTTGGTGTGCAACCTTTGCCCTTTGGTACTCGTAGATTTTCAAAACTTCATTTGCTATTTAGCCAATTCCATTTTGGTTGAAATATAATTGCACACACTAGGAGGCAATGAGGGGACCCACAAGGGGTCAAATATGGTACCCAAAGGCTCCACTTCTTGAAAAGCAATTAAATGTGGACTAGGTGTCGCTAAGGAGACTTGAACCACCGATCAAGCGCCTGACGCAGTTCTCCCAAGGGAATAGCTAACCACAAGGGCAAGCCCTAGATCGACAGTAGTTCTCCTCTCAATATCCATAGGAGGTGGGATAGAGACAAACGTAGGCTGGATATGTCCAACTTTTACCTATTTTGTTAAAACGATTGACCACATGCCTTTTTGACTTCAATGCTTGTACAAGGTTTTATTTTTCTTTCAGTATTTTAAATTTGTATAAAATTAAAGGCAAGAGAATGCTAACTAACTGCATCCGGTGTGTAGCTCCTATGCCTAGATACATGGCTACATAAAATTACCATAATGTTGTCAAGAATTTTTATCTTTCCATGGGGATACGGTGGATATTTCATACGGGCCTTGTGTCTAGGCGTAGGAGCCTCGCACCGCGCCTAACTAGATAGCTTTCTTTTTTTCAAAATTATAATATTTTAAAGGGGAATGATTCCTCATGATGCCAATGGGGGAGGGGAATCTCCCATGTCATACTAATGAGGGTATTGAGAATGGTATAATTCTTAAAATAAAATAAAAAAGAGAATAGTATAATTTACATGGGCCCACATGATCAAGATAAAGAGAGAACAATAAAAAATTAAAAAAAAAACCAATGTAAGATGACTAGCATCGCGGGGAACTTTTTCCCTATTTTATATACAATTTCCATACTCTCTTTTGAAAATTTTAATAAATTAATATTTCATTTAGAAATTAGAAACCTCACCATGTGGGTGGGTATCTTTTTTCCTTAATAGGAAACTAACCTCCCTGTTCCCTTCTCCAATTGTAAACTCTAAAATAAATATGGGTGATATATTTTAAGTTGGGTATCTTATTTTGCATATTTTGGTCATCAATCAAAGCCCATACCACCCAATCACAACTTTCCTAGTGACACAACCCCCAATCACTCCAGAAGATTTTTATCCAATTATATCATTCTTCTATACTTGCTGTATATTTATTTATTATTTTTTTTGATAAGAGCATTTCATTAACGTGGGAACAATGTTCCCGAAACATCCGTAAACAACAAATAAAATTATTAGTTCAGTGATTAAAAAACTGAGGTCAATCATAAACTCAAACGTCCTAAGTTCAAAGCCCATTGTCCTCACTTTAGGCCAGTCATCACTCCGTCTCAAACCAATTGATTGTTGTGATGAAAATTTAGTGTGATAATAGGTGCGGTGGCCATTTTGCTACCGGGGGATTAGTCGGGCCAATGTGTGTGAATATCGGGCACCCCCTTCCAACTCCCTCTATATCTCACCCACCCCTACCTCTGTCAAACACTATCATAGACCGAAATCCTGTATCTACTGCACTATTCAGACGATACAATCAGGTCAACTGATTTTATGTATCCACGACAAAGGAACCGTTAGCACGACATGTTAAACTAGTGGCTTAGCTTGCCAGATAATATCTAAACGAGTTTATTGGTATTTTTCTCCCTGATTTTGCGGATACCGAAGGTCCCGGTGATCTTGTTTAGGGCTTTGTTTGTCCATTAGCTTTGCTATTCGTAGATTGTTTTGATTATTAAGAAGTTTTTGAATGGTTAATTATTTCTTGAAAGTGATTGGATGAATGTGGAATGAAATAAAATTATTAGTTAATTACCCCATATTAGGAATAGCCTACCTGAGTTTATATGTTGTTCTTTTGAAAAATGAAAGATTTACGAGGGAAAATTAAGATATTTCCTCTTACATTCCATCATTAGTTGCTGTTTTGCTGAAAAAACTATAACATCTTTGTTATAATGATATTCAAATAGAATATAAACTTGACTTAATTATATGTTGTTGACCATTGCCACTAAAACTCAATATTGATGAAGTACTGATGTTTTTGTCATGTCTTTCATTGTTTTGTATATCACATTCTCTATTATAGTCATAGAATCCAAACGAGATTAGGAGAAAAATGGTGAGACTGAGTTGTGCCACCGGTCACTCTCCTTAAGACCTTAGTTCCCTTTTATTGGTACAACCGGGTTGACGTGAACTAGTCTCCCAAGATAAAACAGCTCCTATTGACCCTCTTGTCCATATGCACTCGTTGATACCTTGGGGCTGTGCTCAATTTCAAAAACGAAAAGCTAAAATTAGAGGTCGTGAATTCCATTTAAGAGAATGAGAGAGTGTGTGTGTGAGTTGACACACCTATTCGAATGGTTATTTCATTTAAATGGGCCCAAGCCCACATAATAACTAAGTCAAACAAGGTGGCCCAAGTCCCATCCAGCCCAAGACCGTGACAAAAAGATGAGGTGAACACACCTATTCGTATGGTTGTTTCTTTTTATGTACCATTTAAATGGGCCCAACCCATGTAACAACTAAGTCACATAAAGTAGCCCAACAACGTGAGATGCCAAGCCAAAAAAAACAAAAAAAGGCACGGCCCATATTGCTTCACCCACACCCACGTCCGGCCCGGCTAAACTCTTTTCAGCGCGTGCGCATGTGTATGAAAAAGCAACACAAACCCTCTAGTGTTTGTGGGGCCCACTCTAGTGTATGGGAGTTAGATTGTGCCAGTTTAGTATGAGATAGGTTAAAGGGCTTGATTTAACGCGTTCAATAAGCTCTGGAGCTTTTGGCGTATCAGTCAAGTACATAACATTTGGTATCAGAACTAGACACTACGTCACGGGTTTCACTCACAGAAAGGGCAACCTGCTGTTAGACAAAAACCTTGAAGCAGAGTGGAGCTGTTTGAAAAAGGCTACCTACCACCAGAGTGAGAGTCGCCTAGAGTGAGAGTTTCCAAGGATAACAGTTGTGAAAGCATGGTGGTCTGTTATGTGCCTAATGGGGTCCGATCTACTATATGAGTTCTAGATTGGACACTTTAAACTCGAAAAAAGCTGCTTGAGCTCTAGAAAACACCTCATCAGGGGTATTGTCCCTTGGATCGAAAACTTTATCATTTCGGGCAAGCCAAAGACGAATCTAACTCCTCTCAGGTTCCCTGCCCGGTTAGGTTCGTAGGTTCCTCTCATAGGGGGGCGGAAATGACGACCTCACCTCCTGCCCGAACACACTGCCCGGGTGGGATGAGGTCGTCATTTCCGCCCTCCCTATGAGAGGAACCTACGAACCTAAGAGGGCAGGGAACCTGAGAGGAGAAAAATTCGCCAAAGACATATAATAGGCTTTAACACTTCAGCCGCTATCTTCTTACTTGGAAAATTGAATTGGTCCCAAATCTTCAGTAGATGAGATAAGCTTGGGGTGGTATCGGTAGGATGGAAAGGGAACTTGGGAAGTGGGAACCATTGGGTGCTCCATCCACGCAGTTTCCTAAAGACAGATAAAGTTGATTTTTTTGCACTCTCTCATCATCCGGGGAAGAGAGGGGGGGGGACCATTTATATAGAAAAGGAAATTGCAAAAAATAGTAAGAGATGAGATAACTAGTTGCATACTCAACTGGGGATGAACAACCAACCAGCTTCGAAGGTTGGGGGGGGGGGGGGGTGTTGGGGGTGGGTTCACAATCCTTTCTATCTATCTAAACCTCATCTGTTTGTTGCAGCCCGGCCATCTATGGTAATCACATAGGCATGCTCCTTGGAAGTAGTTTGTGAAGAAGCATCATCTGATGTACCCTCTGCAATTGAAGCTTGTACAGAAGAACGGCAGATGGGGCATGTGGAGTGAGAGCTCAGCCACATATTGATGCATTGTAAGTGAAACATATGCTTACAGGTAGGTATTAGCTTGGTCATGTCTCCTTCCTCAAAGTTGCTCAAGCAAACTGCACATTCTAGTGTGTCAATGTTGGTGTGGAGCTTGTGGGCTACTTTGTATACGAAGGTGGGTAGTAAAGCGATGACCGATGGATGGAGAACGTTGTCGATGGGTGGTGGTGGTGGTGGGCGGCGAGAGTCCACCACTTGTGAGGCGGCCGTTGATAAGACTTCATCAATGGATTGCTGAGTCTCAACATCTCTTTTGTGGCGTCTGTAAGTACTCCACGCATAGAAATAGACTAAGATGAGGAATAGGACTAGAGCGCATAAGCCAATGCTCTTACTAAGGGAATGGTACCACTCATCATCATCAGAATCCATGGAAGTAGAATTAGATAGAACGAACCACAAAGAGAGACAAGTATGGTGGATTTAAGGTGTGGTTGTTGTTTTAGAGTCTCTCTAGTTGTCTCTCAGATCTATTATTATCTGCTAACTGCCAGCCAATTGGAATAAGAAACTACTATTGAGTGACCGCTTTTCTCGGCGGTCTGTTTGTGAATGAATGAATGAATGAGGTAACCAAGGAAGGTCTTATAAGAAAAACACAAAAAAAAAAAAGGCAACCAAGGAACGTTTAGGAAACATCCTTCTTTTCTTCAAGAGAGATGGATTTCATCTTAGCCGGCCCTCAGGTAACCAAGGAAAGTATTATAAGAAAGAATTAAAAAAAAAAAATGGTACCTTAATCAGTGATCACTACCAGGCTTTGCTTGATTCAACGGAAATTAATTTTGTTCTTAAAAGAATCAATTTTAAGCTATATATGAAGTGGCAAAATTAACTCTAAATATGCTCTCCAATGTGGACAACCTTCTTTTCTACATGGACCATCCATCTAACAAGAAAGATGTGGAAATTTTAACGTTGGATAAGTCACATGCTAAAATTTAAGGTCAAGATTCAATTCCGCACCACAAAGTGTTCCTAGCTTAATTGGTTTGCACCTTTTGGGTACTCCCAACACTTTTAATTAAACTTCATTTTGTTATTAGGCAAATTTTATATTGGCTGCAATTCGGCATGTGAGAAATGAATCTTAGAACCCCTACTTATCCACAAAATATAGGTTTTATCAAATTGGCACATGACTTATTTGTGCAGAGAAGCTCTTTCAATGCTCATGAGGAAAATTTACATTTTTTTTTTTTTATTGTCAATTATCCTTTTTTAAGTATTACATAAAAATGAAACATTTTATAGGTATGATTGATTAAGTAAAATAATCCAATCATATGATGGGTATAGTGTTCTTTATGGCTGGCAATAATTGTAGTGAAAATGATTGATCCATTACCCTGGTAATGATTCCTTTATATCCTTTTCACATAATAACTAGTGAGACCCATATTGACATTTCTCTCTTATTCTGACCATGTTCGTATAGACCCTATATAGAACATACCATTTTTCTACCTTTTGGTGGTTGTATTGTGCAGATTCTTTCTTACACTGCCTTTGTAGAAAACTCTCTCCCATAATTGTATTACTAATTAAGATATCAATTTCATTTGGGAGAAATAACATAGAAGGAAATAAATTTAAAAGTTGTTTTCCAAATTTTTGTATTGTATTTCAATAGCTGCTTTCATTTTTTAATTTCATTGTATAGTTTTACACCTACTTTTATGACAAATTCTATAAAAACAATTTTGTTAAAACAAAAAAGGCAAAGGGAACTGAGAACATATGCTCGGCATTTCTCAAAATAATATATATATGGTAGAAGACCAACTCCTCACATAAGAGGTCATGAGTTCAAACTACCTTGGGGCCTATCCCCATCCCCTATCCCTCCCCCCTATTAAAGCTCTTCAAATCCAAAAAAAAAATAAAAAAATATATGATAGATGGCTTTGATCATTTCTTTTCTACACACATGGTGAAGTTTCTAAATCAAAATGTGTTAATAATATATTAAAATTTTCAAAAATGAACAACCAACCTGTTTGTTGTATCTTAAAATATTTTGGTTGTTTAAAAAAACAATCTGTTATACTTATGTGAAATATTCTTCACGGCATCTAAGCTTTTGAATTAGCATGGGAATCAATGTTCAAAATCCAGGTATCGGACTTGGGATCGGCCAAGCAAATACCGATTTGGATCGGTCTTTTCGACTTGGATCCATCAAAATGACCAAAATCCAGGTTTTACTGGATCGGGCTTGGATCGGGCTTGGATCGGTTGTACTACGAGACCTCTGCCCCACACATCTAATCAGCTCACGTGGTTCACCGGTTCCACCAGCTAGACCAAATTCGTGATTCTGTCGATACAGAGGTGCGCTTGAAGTGGGGTGTGTGCTATCCATCCCTCTCTTTTCAATAAAAAAGGAGTTTCAAAGAGACGAGCAAATGCTTTGAGCGATCCGTAAGAAATTCATAGTCATGGTTCAAAAAGAAAATATTAATAAAATATGAAATAGATACAGATCGGTCAAAAATTCAAAAAAAAAAAAATGTTAAAATCCCTAAAATATTGGTAAAAAAAACCAAAAAAAATGGCTAATCTCGGATCGGATTGGCTGAACCAATCGAGTTATCCGATCCAGGGAACGATCCAGTAAAACCTGGATGGATTGGTCTAATCTCAGGATCGGCCTCGGCCACAATGGAGTCTATGGATCCTAAACAATAAAGGGTAAGAGTTTAATGATGATACAAGAATCCAATCACATGGAGTCAAAGAGTGAAGGAAAACTTACTCCTAATCCGTAAAGTGGGTTCAAGCCGGCTGGGGGTTTCATTTTCTTTTCACTACAAGAAATCTCTCATTTTGGCGACGGTTTTTTCAAGTGCCAAAAAATCAAATCCGTTGCTAAAAATCTGGATGACGGTTTTCTAACCGGTTGCCATAACCGTTGTCATAAATGTTGCAGCTGAAAATATGTGACGGTTAAAAGGGTGGCATTGAGAAATATACTATGCGACAGTAGAAATAGTAACGTTACGGACTAAAATCTCTTTTTTTTTTGTTTCCCTGTAAACGTGAATAAGCGTTTCATTTGATAAATAAGCTAGGGGAGTGTTACTTTGTAGGATCTTTATCTTCTCAGGTTCCCTTCCCGGTACAGTTCATACAGTTTCTCTCATAGGGTGGTGAAAATGATCACCTTATCCCCTGCCTGAACACACTATCTGGGTGAGGTCCACCCCCCTCTTATTACAGGCACAAGGAAAGTGTATCGGACAAGGAACCTGAGAGGATAATTTTTTTGGTTAGTTTGCGCCAACATACAAATGACAGTTTATATTTTGAGCAGATGTAATAATTTTTAAATGTAAAGATATTTTGATTACAGGTCTAGAATAAAGAAATGCTAAGAATGAGAAGCTATGTACTATGACCCTTTCTCTAAGGAAACAAATTCTTTTAGGGAAAAAAAAAAAAGAGAAAGGGTAATGAGATCCCCATGCCCCAAAAAGTTTTTCTTTGCAGAAAACCAAGAATTTAAAATGATGTAGAAAAATAGCAATCATCCAATTATATGGTTTGACAAGATTACCTATGACCACGGTAAGATCAAAACTACTTCACTATCAAAGAATAATAGATTATAACCGCTCATCCTCACCAATCTTTTGGATTTCAGAGTAAACTCTCTCTACAAAACATATAATGAAACCCTACATCGGCATATATTACCGAAATATCTTCGTAACCCTAAAATTTTTTCCTCAAGTCTAACGCCTGAATCCGTCATGAACCCACCACGGCCATTCAGCTCACAAATCTATCATTTATTTTTGGCCACATCACTCCCAACAATTGCCCCCTTAGAGAAGCTAGGGAACCATTGGGTGTCCATCCACGCATTTTCTTGAAGACTTGCACTCTCAGATAGCGAGGGAGAAGTTTATTACTAGTTGCATTCTCAAGTCTCAACTGGGGATGAACAACCTGCTCTGGTGGGGTGTGGGTGGGTTGGTTGAGTTCTCAATTGTTTATAACATGAGACAAAAGTGCAGGAAAATTAATGATGAAGATAAGATCGATGGTTGAGAAGAGAAGTATATTGATAATTCATCTATATATTGTCGGAGATCGATCGAGACATATATGTTTAGGTATACAAATTATTACTGATGATCGACTATCCATCTATCTATTTATCTATCTAAGATCTTCAACTTCAAACCTCATCAGTTTCCTGCCGTCGTCGACCATCTATAGTGATCATGTTGGGTTCCAGCTGGTCGTCCTTGGAAGTAGTTTGTGAAGAAGCATCATGAGATGTACCCTCTGCAGTGGAGGCGGCTTGTACAGCAGAACGGCAGATGGGGCATGTGGAGTGTGAGCGGAGCCAGGTATTGATGCATTGTAAGTGAAACATATGGTTACAGGTAGGTATTAGCTTTATCATGTCTCCTTCCTCAAACTTGTTCAAGCAAACCGCACATTCTACTACTGTGTCAAACTTGGTATGGAGGTGGCCAACTTTGTAGACGAAGGTGGGTAGTGAAGCGATGACCGATGGATGGAGAATGTTTTCAATGGGTGGTGTGAGGCGAGAGAGGTCCACCAATTGTGTGACCGATGAGATTCCTCCATAATTAATGGATGAGGACGACAGAGCAGCTTCTCTTTCTCTTTCTCTTTCTCTAGTTTGGCGTCTGTAAGTAGTACAGGCATAGACGAAGAGTAAATTGACGAGTAAGGCCACAGCACATAAGGCAATGATCTTACTTATGGAATGGTACCACACATCTGCATCAACAAAGGAGAAACCTCCTGAATGATCATCGGAACCCATGGAAGGAAGGAAGTAGATTTGATAGCAAATTAAGAACCCACCCTACCTTCCCAAGAAAGAAAGCAAAACAACAACGAATCCACAACAACAAATGGCAGGCAGATTTAAGGGGCGAAATGTGAGAGAAGGCAGAATATATACATACACAATTCAAGTCAAGTCAAAAGTCAAGGTCGTCTCCATAAGTCTTCTCTCTCCCTTGTTGTAACTGTTTCGATCAGTTACAAAAGTTTTGTAACCCAATTTCCCTTTATTTATTTATAATGCCCATGTTATTTTATCATTTAAGTTATGAATGAACCACTTTTTGAAAAAGACCAACAACTATCCTCGCCCCGCCCCCACCCCAGCCAAGATAGGGCCCAGCCCAGGAGTGTCAATTCCAGGCCCGGCCTGGCAGGCCCGACCAATCCCGCCCAGTTAAAGCCCGATCAGGACTAGACCGATTCTTAAAGCCCGACACGTTTAATAATAGGACGGTCCCGGTGTGGGGTCCTAGCCCGTCGGGCGCCCGACCGGACCAACCGTTTTCAAGCCCGACCTAGCCCGCCCAGCTACAGCCCGACCTAGCCCGACCCTTTAAGCAAACCACCCTCCATTAATCCATTTAGCCCACCTGATAACCCTCTCTCTTTTCCTATTTAACTCCTTAAAATGATTAGCCCATTAAACTCAAATTAATGGACAATTCAATTGATGGGTTTCTTTAACTCAGAAAAATGTTTATATTCTTCTCCATTAAGGTTCTCATTTCATAGAATCAGAACCAGACATATACAAAAAGGGCTAGGGGTGTTCTTGCTCCAAAGAGAAAACAAATAGTAGGACGAACCCAGTACCGTCAATGATGATTGAGCTGATAAGCATAAGCACTTCATAAATTTGAGTTAATTATAATTACAAAAAGAAACAAATCAGTAAATAAAAACTAATAAACATAAGTTCTTCCTTTTTTTTAGTAGAAACTAATAAACATAAGTTCAGGAAAAGATTATGGTTTGAAAAATTGGGTTTGGATTTGGGTCTTGAATGTGTTTTGGTGGAAACCCATTTCTTTTCTCTTTATTTTTTCAAGTAGGAATTTAATTCTGTAAAGGCCCGATCAAGACCCGGGTAAGGCCCGATGAAGAGTTAAACAGACCCACAACCCGATTAAGACCCGATTAAAGCCCGATTTTAATACCCAATTAAAGACCGACACCGACCGAACCCCGATCAAGCCCTACATGGCCCGGACCGAATACTTAAATGGTCGAACACGGTGCAGCTTGCATAATTGGTGAGGCCTGGCTAGGCCCGACCGAACCCGACCGAGCCTGAAATTGTTGCTAAGGGCTACACCCAAATTGAAGGCGTTGATTATCACGACACCTTTGCTCCTGTTGCTAAACTTGTCACTATACGAGTTCTTCTCACTATTGCAACTGTCAATGCTTGGCCTCTTCATCAATGCCGTCGCTTGGCCTCTTCATCAATGACGTCTATAATGCTTTCCTTCATGGGGATCTTTTGGAGGATGTTTATATGACCCCCCCGCTTGGTTATCTTCACAAGGGGGAGAACGTTGTTTGTAAATTACACCGCTCTCTCTATGGCTTGAAACAGGCATCACACAACTAGTTCGCCAAATTATCCACTGCTTTACTAAGCTTTGGCTTTATTCCATCCTAGGCTGACCATTCGCTTTTTGTGCTCCACCGAGACTCTGCTTCCATCTTCATCCTCGTATATGTGGATGACATTATCATCACCGATTCAGATGTTGCTTTATCACAGGATGTCAAAACCCCCATCAGCAACCAGTTCCATACTAAAGACATTGGCATTTTAAAATATTTCCTTGGTATAGAAGTTGCTCGCTCCAACAAGGATCTATCTTTGTCAACGGAAATACACCCTCGATATTTTTAATGATTGTGGACTCACAGGGGCTCGTCCTACAGATTTTCCAATGGAACAAAATCTGAAACTCTCTGACTCTACAGGCAAGGTTCTCTCAGATCCATCACCTTATCGGCGATTAGTTGGGCGTTTGATCTATCTTACTATTACATGACCCGATATTGTTCATACTGTTAATATCTTAAGTCAATTTATGCACCAACCTCGCCAACCACACTTGGATGCGGCCCATCGCTTGCTTCGTTACCTTAAAGGCACCCCTGGTCAAGGTCTTTTTATACCTGCAACGACTACTTTACAGTTGACCGCTTTTTGTGACTCTGATTGGACGAGCTGCCCAATGACTCGCCTGTCTACCACCGGATACTGCATTCTCCTTGGCATAGTTTCGATATTTTGGAAGACAAAGAAACAAACCACAGTGTCACGTTCCTCTGCTGAAGCAGAATGCTACGCCATGGCCGTTGCTACATGTGAACTCACTTGGCTCTCCTACCTCTTTCGGGATTTAGGATTACCTCCCCCGGCGCATATCCCTCTCTATTGTGACAACCAAGCAGCCCTCCACATTGCCGCCAACCCAGTATATCATGAACGCACAAAACATATTGAAATAGATTGTCATGTCGTTCGAGAGAAAATTCAACTGGGTTTGCTTCACCCTACCAAGATTCCGTCTGCCGATCGAGTCACCAATCTCTTTACTAAGTCTCTTGGTCGGGTACAATTTCAATATCTCAAGTCCAAGATGTGTTGAACACACAGTGCAGATGGCAGTGACTGTGTGTTGGTTGTCATTGTTGTCAACATAGTGCATGTGTGTTGTTGTGGTCAACACAATGCATCTTGGTGCAGATACAACTCATAGGGGCATTTTGGTCATTTGACAGTGTTGTGACATGTTGGCAATGATGTTGGAGCATCCGAGAATTATGTGGCAGCATAAGATTGTTCATTGCAGTGTTTGGAAGCTTTAAATAGCCTTGGGTGAAGGCTAGGTGCATTAAGAATGTTGATTTCATAGGTTTCCACACTGGCAGTGTGTTCGTCGACATTTTTGGAGGGTATTATGACGGAACTGGGTGGAGCATTCTGCATGAGTATTTTAGTTTGTCGAGTTCTCTTCGAAATGCAATTGGAATCGTGCAATTCCGAGTTCAGACGATGAAGTTATAGCAATTCCCGTTTGGTCACCTAAAATGAAGGGCATTTTAGTCAATCCGAATTGTTTTGGGGTTTCCTGAGAAAATCAGTAAGGATTTTGCTGATGTGGCTAATTTTGATTGGTAGTGGTCATCGTCATGGACACGTGGCTGCAAACGGCACTCAAATCGGAGCTAAAATGAAGAAGTTGTGGCCTAGATTCCATTTCGGGTTCTCTGATAGGTTGGGATGTAGAAGATTCCGATCAACATGATCACATTCAACTGAGGTTTTAAAATTTGAATGCGCGGTCCAGATTATTCCAGATCTGTAGACCCTGTGGTCCCTGATTGAATGTAGCGCGTACATATAAAGCACCCAAGAAAGATTCTGTTTCGGAAGATGTCATAGGCCCTATCATTTCAAGGTGAAATAGATGACTATCCGATGGCTGAAAAGTATTCCCGCCTTCACCGACAGATCTAACGGCTATAAGGCTGCCGTACGAGACAGCCATTAGGAGCGCGAAACGTCGCCTGCTACTGTCAGCCTTTGACATTGACTTTACCTCGTGATACTGATCTGACGGATGAGATCTTAAGCGATCTGACGTATGAAAAACATGCATATTTCAAAGTCAAGATCTGACGGACGTTGATAAATGTGCTGATGCACTGGCGCTACATGGAATCAAGCACCGATATGATGCTTGCGCGCGCATAGGTACACGGCCCTCGAGATTCTATTTTAAGCTCTACGAATGGCCTAGCTTCTAAACCCGATATCTCACTCATCCAATGGCCAAATGAGGTGAACTTTTCTTTGATTTTGGGTAATTTTTCGAGCTCTATCCATTGCTGTGCTGAGAGAACAGAAAAGAGAAGCAGAGGTCGCCGGAAAAGGGTTGCAGCCCTAAATAGGTGATGTGTGTAGTCATGGCTTGAATCACCTTCTCCATCTCATGTGTTCAGCCTCCCTAGAAACCATTGATAGTCTGAAATCATAGTTTCAGCACCTCTCTTTGTGGTTGTAGCCAAGGAAGAAAGGGGAAAAGAGAAAGAAAAAAAAGAAGGAAGAAAGAAAGAAAGAAGAAGAGAAGAAAAAAAAGGAAGTTTGAAGCCCCATCTCAAGCCTCAAATCTTAGATTCCGTGGAGGAAACAAAGAAGAAAAGAAAGAAGAAAGGAAAGAAAAAAGGGAGAGAAAAAGAAAAGGAAAAGGAAAGGAAAGGAAAAGAAGAGAAAAGAAAAGAAAGGAAAGGAAAGGAAAAGAAGAGAAATGAAAAGAAAGGGAAGGAAATAGAAGGAAAAGAAAGAAAAGGAAGAAGACAGTGGTTTCCCACACTGCCAGAACCACTCCAGGACTCCAGTGACAGAGCACACTTGAAGATTCCAGGTTCTCCATCAAATTGGGAGAAATTGAAGATTCCAGTGAGCCACCAGAGTTGCTAGACTCCATCACCGGACATCAATGATCAGAGACAGTGCATGGTTGTGAGATTTTCTACACTTTATTGCCTGTTGTGTTTGATATACTGTATTTCCATTGCATATGCTAGCTAGGTTATACTGCCATAGACCTATGCTATGTGGATTTCATTGTAGGGCATTTGTATAAGCCCAATTGTTTTTATTAAGTTGTCCAGTTGCATCTGGACACAGTCTTGTACCGAGTGGGTCTTGGGAAAACCATTGGGGGTAACACCCTTGTCTCTATACTTAGAGATAGAAGCAGTCGATGTCCCGAGTCATAGGTGTGGCTAAAACATCATCTGCAGCGGTGGGTGCGGCCTCTCAGTTTTATGCTGGGAAAATTAGTGATGAGTAGATGCTGAGGTTCAAGTGACCATTACTCCGTGCACGTAGGCAACTTGCCGAAGCACGTATTTCTCTGTGTTGTAGATGCTTGCTTGCCTTGGTTAGAAGTGCATTTCTGCAGGATGGGTGTACACACCTGGTAGAGCCTTTGAGTCTGGCTGGGGTGTGTATACGAATTTGTGGCTTGTATTCAGATCCTCCAGTTGTGATTGAGTCAGTGTGCTTGAGTGAAGGATCTCCAACAGTTGACATAGCAGCTCTTGGCAGCAGCATCAGTGACTGTGGTTGTATGAGACTGAGTCAAGATTGCTTTTAGAGTGTGGTTGTGTACCTGTTTGCCTTTTGAGAAGACTGTGTGGGTGGTTGTGGTGAGTGTTAAAGATCTTAACAGGTGAATTGGGAGTGAACCTGTTAGAGGGAAAGATTTTTATAGTCCACTGATTCACCCCCCCTCTCAGTGGCCATCACTGTTCAACAAGATAGGCATTCGTGACCTACATGCTCCACCTTGAGGGGGAGTGTTAGCGTGAATCTTGGCTGAAAGAGCCGTTGGGGATTGCATTCTTGGCTAAAAGAGCCGTTGAGGATTGCATTGCTTGATCCTTGGATGAGAATGCCGTTGCATGATCCTTGGCATTGTCTCATCCAATTTGTGAATATTGTATTTAGTTTGTTTAGGAAGTTTTATCTTAGTTTCCTTTTTCTTTGAGCTGATTGCTCTATTTTTACTTGTATAAATTGCAGCTTTTTTATTGAATGAAATATACACATTTATACCAATATTTACAAAACCGTCCAAGTTTATCTAGGCAAAGTGAACTCCACCAATCATGCTTCTGATTATCCAAGCCCTGTTCAAAAAGAACCAGCCTCGGTACCTACTTGGCTCGAAAATGGTTTCAATTTCGTTTGAGCCAAAAATAGGGTATAAACACCTACGCCTAGGGATGCAAAAGGATCGGATTCGGCACGGATAGTGCTATATCCGCATCCACATTCGATTAGCTTTTGGACGGATTCGGATAGTGCTAAATGGATACAGACACGGATACGGATCGGATGTTTTATCCGTTTACATATAAATATAGCTTTTCGGATAGCTATAGCCTATCTGTATCCGTATCCGTTTAGCTTTCGGACGGATTCGGATAGTGCTAAACAGATATGAACACGGATACGGAAACAAATTTCGGCTATTCATTTACATCCCTACCTACGCCCTCTCACATGGCACTGTGAGATGACACCTCTACCCTTAGTCTTCCCATCTGCGGACCTATAGCATTGGGAGGACTAAAAGTACATTTATGTATAAGAGTAGGGACCTAATCATCCCGATAAATATCCACAGAACAGCCATTCATTTCCAACTTTACATCTTAATCCTTCCTGAAGGAGGGTCCCCCTCTATGTTTAGGGGAAGCATAAACATAGACATGGCATGAACCGGGATAGAGGAAAGAACATACTTAATTAAGATTTCTTTATGCGCAGAAAGTAAATTTCCTTCCATTTTGAGATTTTCGCTTGTGCACTTTCAATGATGCCATGGAGAGTGAATGTCTTTGAACATCCGGACACAATCAAGAGACACAAGTACTTTCAATTAATTATGTGCAACTTCCAGAAATCCAGTGGAAGTAGAGACATTAGTTTTTATGGCAAATGGAGTATTAAAACTGAAGAGGATTTTGGATTTGTGACAATATATTTCTTGCCCTGAAACAACACAATACCAATGGAGGGTGCTCACAATGTGGGTGCATTCTTATTGTCTAGCCTTTGCAAAAAGCATACAATCATTAACAAAAAATAAATGTTATATTTCTTTCACATACACAAATTTAAATTGGGAACGGAATATAGATTTTTAGGTTAAATATTGCATAAAATGTAACATTTCTTATACTATGTATGTAAGAAAATAGTGAATACACAGAAAAATCCATAAAATGTATACTAAATTTATAAACAAAATTATATAATTTAGAAAAATAAAAATAAATCTATGAAACTAAAAAACACAATTCTCTTGTTCAAGAACTAAATAATTCACCACTGAATGGTGAATATTGCAAACAGCTGTTTGGTCGGTTGGTTAGTGTGGCTTACGATTCTCCTAGTTTGCATATTGTGCCAAATAAAAAGGTACCCCTCTTTCCCTTTGGTAGTTGTTGATTTCTGTTGAATTCCACACAAAAAAAGAAGCACATGAATTATTTTATTTTTAGTGAAAATTTGTTTCTATAAAACAAGAGTTGTGAGGAGGGACCTGGCTCTCCTCCAGTCATGGCGCTGGAGGATCCAGCCCAGCAAGGATTGATCATTTAAGGGGGAGAACCCACCTGTGAAATAATCCAAACACCCTCCGTTTTCTTCTGGGCTGGATCCTCCAGTTCCCGCCACGGCTGGAGGAGAGGTAGATTGAACTGTTGGAGGAGTAGTAGGTACTTTTAGGATCGTGGCATCATAATCGCGTGGGCATCCTCCTTAGAAGTACTTTGTGAAGAAGCATCATCAGATGTACTCTCTTCCTTTTGGGGTTGTACAGCAGAACGGCAGATGGGGCATGTGGATCGTGAGCTCAACCACAAATTGATGCATTGTAAGTGAAACATATGCTTACAGGTAGGTATGAGCTTGGTCATGTCTCCTTCCTCTAAGTTGTTTAAGCAAACTGCACATTCTACTGTGTCAATGTTGGTGTTGAGCTGATGGGCTACTTTGTAGACGAAGGTGGGTAGTGAAGCGATGACCGATGAATGGAGAACACTGTCGATGGATGGTGGGTGGTGAGAGTTCACCACTTGTGAGGCCGTTGATGAGACTCCTCCATTAATGGATGGCTGAGCAGCTTCTCTTGTGTGGCGTCTGTAAGTACTCCACGCATAGAAATAGATTAAGATGACGACTAAGACCAGAGCACATAAGCCAATTATCTTACTAATGGAATGGTACCAAACATCAGCATCAAGAAAGGAGAAACCTGAATGATCATTAGAAGCCATGGAATGGAAGTAGATAGAACCACAAAAGAGAAACAACTGGGCAGATTTAAGGATTTAAGGGGGGTTCTTCTTGTTTTTAGGGTCTCTCCTCTCTTAAAAGGTCTCCCTCCGGTTCCTTCGAGTTTCTAAGTATTAATTTTTTTTTTTCTGATGAGACATGTGAAAGAATTATTTGCTAACTGCAAGTTGGAATAAGAAACTACTACTGAGTGCGTGTGAGGGTGTGCGTTCGCTTTTTTCGGTGCATTTGTCAGCGAATGGGGTTTAATTTTTTTTTTAAAAAGGTCAACAAGAATGGAAATAAATTTGAACTTGTTTTCCAAAATTTTGTATTGGATTTCAGTAAATGCTTTAATTTTTTATTTATTCTTCGTGTATATTAGGATCTTTAACCTCACGAGTTTCCTGCGGATCTTGATCCTCTACTGCAGAGGCCCGATAGGACCGTGCTACCTAGACACGATGTGGCGTGCAATGATCGCCTTACCCCTACTCAGATAAGGCATTTGGGTAGGGGTAAGGCGGTCATTGCATGTCTCACCGTGTCTGGGCAGCATGGTCCTGCTGGGTAACTCAGCAGTAGAGGATCTGGATTGGTTCCCTACCCGGCCTAGTACCCAATGCCCCTAACAGAGGGGGCACAATGACCACCCTATCCTCGCCCGAACATTTTGTCTGGGTGGGGTCCACCACCACCTCCTTATTAGAGGGATTGGGGAACTGGGCCGGGCAGGAACGGGAGGAGATAATTTTCTGTGTACAATATCCTCATGCCCATGCAATTGCAAAGTGGGCATTAACTTACCCTTTAAATGGGTTTTGGGTTTCAATTTGGATCTTATCCTGCCGCTTGTTCGTGCGGTCTCACACAGGCTAGGCATGGATACCACATGGACCCTATTCGGGCAAGGTGCTCAGGCAGTGGGTATAGCCGTCATTTCGTCCCTGCCTATGTTGGAACAGGAGTTGGCTTGAAACTTCAAGGCACGTTACAGAGTCGCTCACCTTAAGACGAAATTCGTCCCTACTTCCAGATGCAAATAGGTTGCAGACGAATTGTGTCCCAGGATACAATGAAGCCTCAAACTGTGTTGATTATCTTGGCTCTGTATTGCACAAACGAAGCTAGGAACGATTCCAGAAAGCCTTTTGAGAAACAGGAAAGCGAGTAGCAGAGAAATCTGTTTCCTGCACCAAAACAGATTCCCTGCAAGATCACCTTTGAGAATGAGGAGAAGAAAAGAACGTTTTTTAAGATATGTTCAAATTTGAAATACCTCTGAATACTAATAAGCCACTTGGCACCTGTTCCCAACAGATGGATTCTTCCATCTTTGAATCTGATCCGTTAGATCGTAACTATACGATCTAAACCATCCAAACATATAACAGTCATAACTGTTTTGAATCTGGTCTATTAGATCGTAACTGTACAATCTAAACCGTCCAAAAATATAGCAGTCATAACTGTTGATCAACTGTATACTTTGATCTTATTCAGATTCAAATCGGACCACTCGATCAAAAGGAACGGTCCAGATCAAATCTTGCTCGAAGCGATGCAAGAGCTAAGTGTGTGCGTCACTAACGCCTCTACAGCCCACTGCCCACGCCACGCGTGCGCCATCCATCTTGTTTATTAACTTAAACAATAGATAGAGCTTTATTAAATATACCAAAGTATTCACCTTTACGTTTCCGATGTGGAACTATTCCCAACATCATTATGTTGAAAAACTCCAACAACCTATGTGAGGTCACGCGGACAATGGCAGCAGAGGATCTGGAAATTGATCGCATATGGATATTGGACTAAGATATAGGACAACTCCATCTGAAGTTCTGAATACCCAAAAGTATAAAACAAATGATCAAATCCATCTACCATATATTATTTAGAGAAATGCTGAGCATATGTTCTCGGTTCCCCCTCCCCCTCCCCCTCCCCCTCCCCTTTTTTGTTTTTTAAACATTAAAACCCCACAAAGGGTGTAACACTGGCAAAAATCTCAATTCAATATCCATATGTGATCAATTTCCACTATTAGATCGAGCTAGCCAACTCCGCATTAGTCAATACTCACCAATCCGATTTTGAAAAATCAAAAAGGATGACTATGCAAGCCCACCCAAAAGGAAATCGTATAATCTCCCACCTGGGCAGCATCTGTCACAAACAGAAGTATTGCATGGAGTATACACCTTAAGTCAAATGTCTTAATTCAAATAAAACTACAAACACTCAATCGTGTGAATCATCACATCTAAAGCGACATTAGATCAAACACATCAATGTGTTTATAATCTCACCAACTTAAGTTGTATAAATGAAAATTACATGATATAGTAATCAAATTACCTATTTCTAACCACTAGTAATGAAGATGGACATTGTTGGCTGACACAAATGTTTTCTATTGCTCTATGATAAAGACGCCTCTATCAACTCTTTTTAAAAATATTATCAAATCTTTAATGAAATAAAGGTACGGTAATCTAACCACTAGTAATAAAAAAAAATGGATTAGTAATTAATTAATAAGAATTCAAGTTATATTTTGTATTATTATTATTATTATTATTAATGCACTATAAAACACTTGAAACATTACTTACTAGTATTATTACCTAATTCAGTAGTTGTTACACTAGACTAAAAGATGCCTTTGTACATATCTGAGATAAGAAATCCTAATCCTATTGTGCGGACGGCAGCCTTGGGCTCGTGGCTTGTCCCCTGCCATCAAAGTTTTAAAACTTGAAATCGGAATCGGAATCGAAATGGGCCAGAGAGGATTCCAGTACAAATCGGATTTGAATCAGCTTGAATTGGTTCGAGAATCAAGAATCTAAGTTGTTTTGGGGTGAAAATCAAATCGATTTAGGAATTAGGAATCTGTCTCATTCAAGATGTATTATGAAGGACATTACTAGGAATTGGCCGATCAGATTTCAATTCAGGAAGCAACAATTAGAATCAGTTGAAATCAGGATCACTGTCAGTTGATTCCAATCCGATTCCCAATTTTAAAACAATACTTGCGATAGTTTCAGGGCCGAGGGTCTTGGTCTCAACTCTCGAGTTCGAAACCCCTCTCGCACCAAGAGGCCTGTTTGTGCCTCTCCCAACCAGTAGGTTCCCCTCAACCACCTTCAATCAAGACAGCCCCTTAGGGTATCCAATCTTAGCAAAATTAAATAAATAAATAAGAAGATATTTTATTGTGGAATGCTGCTTAATTACATCCTCTGTACCAAAAGATAAATGGATAAAGGGGTTAATTTTCCTAAACGATCAGCTTTAGGGGTGTCAATCTGTCGGTTTGATTTGATCTAGTTTCTGTAAGTTTTTCTTTTCCTGCTTTTTTACCTACTGTAGGGTAGATTGGACCTGAAAGGATAAGGTATCCGGTCTACAAAAGCTAAATTGATTGGATTTGACAGCTCTCGATCTGGTTGGTTTTGGTCCGTTATTGGGTTTTTTCAACGGTGTGTTATCATTTTATTATTGGTCCGGTCTCGATTTTTAATTTAAAAAAATAAAAAATATATATAAAAAAAACCCTGAAATTTATCGATATATAGGATTTCTGTTTTTTTTTTAATCAAAATATTATCAAAAGAAAGAAAAAAAAATGTCGCACACAAAATAGCGACCCTTCAACAATTGAGCCCATATAGGATTGCTATTATCACAAATAAATGTAAACAATAAATAGAAATATGTCATACTAATATTATTTCATCATAAAAGATAACAAAAGGCACATGAATCAATTTATTTAATTTTCTAGTGAAAATTTGTTTTTGTAAAACAAGCGTTGTGAGGAGGTGGAGTGAACTGCTAGAGGAGTAGAGGTATTGTTTGGATTGTGACAACCTAATGAGGAGGTGAATTGGGTGAAAATATACAATTTTCCCAAATGGATCTACCGATATTGCAAGATCGGTGCACTGTAGAGGATTTTAATCCGTCCAAAGCTAATCTACTGAGAACTTGTTTAGGGGAAATGACAACTAGCCAGCCTGATAAAGAACGTGAATCTTACACTCTTGGTAACTCCATGTCTTGGGCTGGGCTTTCGCAAAATATATTTTTTCATATTTTAAGCCCAAGCTTAGCCTCAGTTTCGGGCCCAGCGCCGCGCAAGGCACAACAGATGTATTCATCCTCAAGGACAGAGTTGCCAGGCTGACTGGCTGACTGGTTCATTTTCAGATGAACATTGGCAGGGACGTAATTATTAGGTCTATCAAAAAAAAATTTAATTATCTCCCCTTATATTAAGACATCAATTCAATTAACTCATGATTCATGATGAAGACTCATCCATATTTAAGAAATAGCCAACTAGGTCCGAGTTAATCCGAATTTTCATTGACTTTGGCTGTGTTTGGAAACCAAGAAAAGAAAAAAAATATATAATGAGTTAAAAATCATGATAATATGCAATGATTGATTTATATGTCTTCTCCCTTCTTAAATTTAAAATTTATTCTTTTTCTTTATTTTCTTGGCATCCAAACATATCGGAATCTTATTTTTATTTATTTATTAGACTATATATTATTTATTGACTATAAGTTTGGTCTACAACAAAAGAAAACCTTAGAATTTTTGTCCCGTATTCTCAATATTAACCCCTTTTCTTTCTTCGTCTCACTTGCAAAGCAATCATATCATCACTCCCTCGCCAATCTTAGGAAATAAGGAAGATATTAAGAAATTAAGAAAAAAAAAAAAAACATGACTCACCTGAGTCGCTAGATTTTGAATAAGACGAGTCAAGTCAAAAAATCTAGTTTTTCAATTTTGGAATGCTTGAAAACTACAAGATAATAAAATACGAGTTGATGTCCCATCTAAGGTTCAATTTTATAAATAAAAAAAAAAAAATCAGAAAATTTCACAAATTACAAGTCTTTCCGTCTCATTACATAAAATCAAAATTAGCAGTCAAGACTCAAGACAGAGATAAACAACACTGTTCACAACCTAAATTAATGAAGAAACTGATTAATTATGGGAGTTGTAGAAATTCAGATTAAAATTTTATGTAACCAGTAATTAATGGTACATATATTCTAATTAATGTCAAGGCATTAGATTCAATATATAAAAAGTTATGAACAGGTGATCGATCGATATCATCCAATTAATGCTTCAGAACCCATGAATTACAATTACAGAATATCTCTACCGGACCCTCTGGATTTGGATCCAGCATCGCAGAGAATTTTTTTTTCCTTCCCCAAACCTCCCGGCCCCCCGCCCCCCCCCCTCCTCCCTCCTTTCATTAGGTAAGCTCCACAGCAATTGGTTCGATTGATTGCACTGAGGGGGCTTCTCTTCTTCTATCACTTGGTTGACGTCTAGCTCTATAAAAAAGGGAAGACATGCAACTCCACCTAGATCTGTTATGATATTTGCGGAAATGCCATAAGACCCAGAAAGCTAAGGCTAAAAATAAGACCACAAAAACGGCTGTGAAGATGTAGAGGAACAACGTCGTCTTGGAAATGGAGTTGCAGTCTCCAAATTCATCATAATCACTGAAACTACTCATTAATTGCAGAAATCCAAGCTAGCTAGCTTGTTTGATCTCTCAGCTCCCAGAGATCATTAATGGTGGACATGGCTGCAGAAAGATATGATTATGGGTTTCTTTTATATAATGTGTTTTTGGGTTAATTTTATTGGGGAGACAATATTCGGGCTGACCAGGTCCAAAGTGGAGGTTTCGGTCAAATTAATCCAAAATCTATAAACATTGGTTTCGTACTCAACTACGTAACACCGTTAGGAATGTCGGGACTCAGTCAGGACTACTGCTTGTCATTTTTTGTTTAACGCTCGAGGAAATTGCGTGCCACAATGGGATTCAAAACTTTTGGTATAAGTTTATTGAAAATTGTGTGCTTCAATGGTTCACCGTTCATGCTGGCAAAACCCTCGCTTTACGCTTTATTTGATATTAATTTTATATCTTTTACAAGTCTTTTATTTAAGGGTGTAACGGAAAAAGATAGTGATAAACTCAATTCAAATTCAAATGCTGGATTGAGTGGGTGAAGAAGAGTTTGGAGTAAACTCTACCTCTTTCAAATGTAAATTGTAAATTTAAAATACTGTTGAAATATTAAACTTATAAATACACGTTCCTATCTCAAGATGAGATAAGGAAATTATTTGTTTAATTGAATATAGCTAGGTGATGAAAAATCAGGTTTTGATTCAGATCGAGTCGAGTAAAAAAAATATGAATCCTAGTTAGTCAAGAATCATGAAGATTCCTTTAGATTTAAGAAATGACTAGAACATATCCGAGTCAATTCGAATTTTTATTAACTCAGTGTTTTTGCTTAAGTCTTGTGATAAAAATAGTTGTTTTTATCGTCGAGAATGCGAAATCGATTTAGAATGCATTCCAACAATGCATACCAAACACAACCTTAAAATGGTCATGCGGTAAAGACTTTCTACCTTGGGCGTATAGGAATTGGACTTCGTATAGTTTCTACGGTGCATGTAAAGATTGGGTGCCCGGTTCCTACATTCCCATGAGGGAATCAAATAGGTCTCAAATTTTGTGAAAAACCGAATAGTAAGCTCCATAGCAGTTTACAACTTGACAAATAAAGCTTTGAAAATCCAAGATAATGGAGAATATCCAATAGTGGTTGAAATACCATAGGCATGCACAGGTTGGTATTTGATCCAATTGTTGGGTTTTGAGTCCAATTATTATAACTTGATTTATCGGATCCATATTGATTCACTTAAAGGGATTTAATCCAGACCGTCCATTGTGGGTATGGATTAGGTCTGGGATATATATATATATAATGTTGGTCCTTGCAGCCACCACTTACACACATAGGTAGGACTGTAGGAGTTTTCTATTCTGCTCACAAGATAGAAAAAGATCTCTTCGAGTGGAAGGCTGTGGAAGATCAACATCCAGGGAAATCAAGAGATCGTTGATTGCTACTATGACAAGGGAATGAAATCTTCATTAAACGGCTAAACTGGTATGTGATTTAATTATTTACATTGTTCCCAGATGATTGTGTTCTAGCTATTGTGAAGGAGTGTGAGATCATGGTAAATGATCAATTGAAAATCATAACAGTGGCATCAGAGCTAGATCTTCACATGCTAAGATCAATCGTTAGTAATGAAATAAATTTAAAGATTTGTATTGACAACAATACCTTTTTTCTTTCTTTTTTTTTATTATTATTTTTTTATTGTAAGGGCAGCCAAAACCGCCATTAATGGACAATCAAGGCTGCCATTGACGGACAATAGGGAAGATCACTATTACAAGGCTTGTTTTGTTTTTTTGGATCGGCTGGAGAAGCCTTTTCCTGGCCGAGAACAGTGAACCATGTCGCCTCTGATTATGTATTCAATTAGAAGAAATTGACCCATGTGTTGGCTGCTGATGGTGACAAGTATTGTTTCACATATTGAAATTACTGTTTCCATAAGATAAAATTGAGACAATATAGTATTGAATAGAATATTTAATGGTAATGATCATAATCTTTGTCTCCAGTAGTAGTTTGCCGCAGCTTTGATTAAAAAAAAAAAGGAGAAAGGAGAGTCAACGACCACCGATATTGACCAATGATCGGAGTGGACACCGCGACCGGTGGCTTGGAAGCCGTCACAACCGTCGCCCATGTGGGCAGCGGGCATGGCAGCAGCTATGGCCGATTGTCTTGTGCGTTCGGTTGTGGCAATGAAGACAGGGGTTCTCTTAATGATTTTGTAAAATTTTAAAGACCATTTGGTCCTTTTAGGGGTG